>NW_025814102.1:0-1200000 GCF_018902025.1 Drosophila willistoni | reverse complement strand
GTAACCATCCCTAATATCGATGGTTTCCAACAAATTTAACAACACTTCTTAAAACATTATTTTTGTTCTTCCTATGCTGGAGGAATATTTCCCATCAGGCATACATCCCGGTTTGTCAAGATTACAATAAACATGATTTGATCTCTGTTGAGTTTTTTATTTATCAACGCAAAAATAAATGGTTTCTACCCTGGATTCAAAATAGGGGCAGCTCAGGCAAATGCCCAGGGTGGCAAAAATCCAGTAATTTTATCTGACTCGGTCCAATTGGTGCAAAAAATACCAAACTCGGTTATTAAATTTTAGGTTGAATATTAAAGTTATAATTCTGTCAAATTTGATCGAAATGCAATATCCACATCCATTCCTCCCTGGATTTTGTTATGGTAGAACTATTTACACAAGTCGTGTTCTTAATTTTACAAACAATTTCAGTCAGGGCCGGATAAAGCCAGCCCTGAACTTTTGCCAATAAAAAACAAAGTTTTTTAGAAAATCAATTTCCAATAAGAAGGTTAGAACATGAACAAAAGGCGGATAAAAACAGTTTTCTTCGAATTTTTTAAGCATACATGTATACATACATACATATGTATTTGAGTTTAATTTTTTTCCTTTTAAGTGTGAATTTTGCCTAATTTCTAACCGATTCTATCTCAATTTGATCGCAGCATACGAGGGCAGTCCGATAAGCTTAGCTTACAAATGAAAAACGAAAATTTTGTAGAACTGTCGATTTATTTCTCAACATAGTCTCCTTTAAGGTTGATATACTTTATCCAGCGATGCTCCAACTTTTTTTAACCCGTCTGAAAAATAAGTTTTTTCCAGGTCTGAAAAATAGGCCTCCGCGGAGCTCCGTGGCGGCGATGACTTCCTCATTCGACTTAAGTTTCTGCCCGGCGAGTGACATTCAAGTTTGGAAACATAAAAAAGTCGCACTGGGCCAAATCTGGAGAGAATACGGTTGATTGGGCATCAGTTCGTTGCCTAATTGGAACATGGCGATGGCAGAGGTGTGAACCGGTGCGTTGTCATGGTGGAAAAACACATTTTTCTTCGACAGGTGGAGCCGTTTTTTCTTCAATTCAGCGTCGAACTGGCTCAATAATTCAGCATAGTAGGCCCCTGTGACTGTTTTGGCCTTCTCCAGATAGTCGATGTAGATCACACCTTGTGAATCCCAGAAATCACCTTTCCGGCTGATAGGAGAGTCTTCGCCTCCTTTGCAGCATATTCGCTTGGTGAAGTCACTGTTTGGACTGCTCCTTGGTCTCTGGTGTGTACCAGCGTAGAAAACCCTTGAGATTGCGTTTAAACAGATTCAAACACTGCTCTGTTGTCCGGAGTGAGGAAACGCGGCACTCATTGTGCCGATAGCTTTCTCATGCCCAAAATTTCATGCAGGTTATAACCCACGCGACCTTTCGAGCTACCTCCTATCTCAGCTACCTCGCGCACTTTCAATGGGCGGTCTGCCAATACGAGATCGTGGATTTCTTTCATGTTATCCTTGTAGTTTAAAACGGCAACATAAGCATTAAATTTAGTTTTGGAGATTTTAATGCAGAAAGCAAGACCGTTTTCTAAATTGCGAATTGCGTCAAATTTTTATAAATATTCCAAGAATTGACTAAATTTAGAGCGTCATGAAATTAAATAATTTTTTTTTTCTCAATTTGTAAATTTATTTTAGTGACAAAACCTTTAAAATTCGTTTTAAAATTCTCTAAAAACGCTGGGCCTATAATCCGTGGCGCCTGTACCATTTACCAAAACCACATGCTATATGGCTAATCCAGGCACTTATTTGCATCTGAAAATATGGAACAATGTTTTGGAGAATTACAACATTTTGTACAAATTAATCACCAAATGGCTAAAAAAAACTTACTTATTATTTGATTAGACAAATATTTCAATGTTTTATAAAATTGCATAAGAAAATGTGACAATAAGAAAGCGGGGAGGCCAGGACAAAGTCTGGTTAACCCAAATAATTTGATGTTATTTTTATACCCTTGCAAAATAGGTATATTAGTTTTAGTCAGAAGTGTGCAACGCATTGAAGGAAGCATCTCCGACCATATAAAGTATATATATTTCTGATCAGTACTATGAGACGAGTTTATATGTATAGCTATGTCTGTCCGACCTTCCGCCCATCCGTCCGTCCGAAATAGTTGTAAACAGTGACTTTTATCAATAACTTCGTTATTTTTTAAGCTATTGTCATAAAAGTAAATATTCGTCATATACCTCTTAATAACTGTGCCGAATTTGATGAAAATATTATATATTTTCCATTTTCACGGCTATTGATAAAGGAAAAGTCACAAAAAAACTAGCAAGGGTATGCAAACTTCGGCGCGGTCGAATGTGTGTATGTATATTCCTTGTTTTGCCAAATATCTGAAGGTAACTGTGTAAATGTGTAGGTATAAATAGGGGCCCTTATGTAAACAAAGTTGTCACCGTCTATATCCTTTTCATTTCTTTTCACAAGCCTCGACTCAAAGGGGGGATAGGGCCTCCATCCGGCTCTGCTCCTTCGCCTTGTCCCTCAGTCAGTCAGTCACTGAGCCAGCCAGCCAGCCAGCCAGTCAGGCAGGCAGGCAGCATTTCCGCTCTCCTTTTGTTTGCACTGGTAACAAAAACTCAGCGTGAGATAGTTAATTTGTTTTCACTTCAACAACAAGAATATGCCAGCATCTCAATCCACTCACCCCTCCCACACTTTCTCCACGGCGTCAAGCACTTTTGGCTCATTTATTTTCCGTTTGACGCCTGAGCGCTGCTTATTTGCACAACAATACGAAGATGTTGGCGTTGACGGCGATTGCGACGCCAAAGACGGCTAGAAAGAAATAGCCGCTGTCAAACTCATCAAATGACAGCAAGAGACAAGAACAAGTACATGTCCCAGTGCAGACGCCGACCGAAATACACCCTGTAGCTAATTTGGAATAATCAGGCAAACAAGAACGTTGCAGAGAAGTCGCAAGGACTTCCCTTGCCCAACACATGCAGGGTACGTGGCAAAATAAAAGTGTTGCTTGCACGGGGCGGACGGGGTGGGTGGACACTTGACAATTGCGAGAACGAAAAAGAAATGGTCACAAAGCAAAATTAAAAACACAAAAACAAAACAGAAGAGAGCCAAAAAGAGAACACAGGACAGAAGAATAAAACTGGTGGGGGGGTGGGGCTGCTAAGGTGTGGAGGAGGCGACTGACAGTCGAAAATGTAGAGCAAGTGGCAAAAAGGAAGTTTTATGACACTGACAACAATCATCCAGTTCAGCAGGATGAAAATTGTCACCAGAGAGAAGAGACACATACCACAAAGAGAGAAAGAGACAAACAGAGAAAGAGAGAGAGACGTGGAGAGGGATGGGCAGTCATGTCACGGGGCACAAAATGTTTCAATTTGGCGACAATTCATGTTTTGTTTTGGTTGGATGAGAAAAGTCGTGGCCAACTGGGTGGAGTGGGTTGTTGGTTGGGTGGCAGGTGAATGATTCGTGGGGAGCTGTAGAGGGGGGGTACATATTTTAATTAAATTGTTTGCCCAGCCACCGCCTGCTGGTGGTAGGTATGGGATGGCTAAAAAAAATCAAAAAAATCATCAACGGTTCATAAAGAGATAAGGTGTGAAATTTGTTGGCAAATACAAAGAGAATAAGGGAATTATGATGAACCTCCTTTCACTCCCCTTCACATCACCTCGCACATTTTGATGCTCCACCCTTTTTCAAAAGCTTTTCAACTCAAATAGTTTTAAGTTTCTATATATTTATCCATATTTTGATGCTTCTTCTGGATCATTTGCTCCTTCCGACCAAATTGTTCAGTTGTTCTTTTAGGGATCAAGAATTTATAAAGAATTACTTGAGAATTGCTACAAGTTGGAAATACTTTTTACTCAAATGTAGATAAATGCTTCTGCCTAGATTTGGTAGACAGGTGCGCTAAAGTGGCATGAGTTTATGTACATATGCCATTCGATCTTATGAATATTTTCAATGAAATTTTGACTTACTATCGATCTATGTATTTACCTTTTCATAGTTAATTGTCTACCGCTATCATTCTTTCTCTTTCTTTCAATCTTGTGTGCTTCTATGTCCCTCTCCCTCTGTCTGCTTTTCCGTTTTTGCCTCTATCTCTATAATTCTCTCTATGTGCTTTTTGGCATTTATTTTGGGCCTATCTTCAATGGGCCATAAATATAGCTTCAATGCTTCTGACCATTCAATTCCCACTTTATCCACCCAATGTTCTTTTCCACTGCCTCTTCGTCTCTATCTCTCTCACACACACACTCTCTCTCTCTCTCTCCTTTTCTCTATGCGTGTGTGTGGAGATCAATGAGATAAAATATATTTTATTATGCACACTGAACAACAGAAGAGCTGCAATTCAAAAACCGATTGCCACTAACCCAAAAACAAAAAAAAAAAACAAAACAAAACAAAAACAAAAACGAACTCCTCTAACCAAAGAACTTTCGACCAAATATTATTAGATTTATGTGATATGAGTACTTCATGTGTGTCTGTGTATGTGTGCGAGTGTGTTTTTATGGGTGTTCGTTACCATTTTGCCAACTCTCAATATTAATTATGCAATCGCATTCTATGGAAAATTCGCGGCTATTCACAAAATTTTCCCCCAATTCCCGGTCTCTTCACTTCTCTTTTCCGTTCCATCGTTTGCCACTTTTGGCCAAACGAACAATTAGGATTGAAGCGGCATAACAATGAAAGGATAGATGGGTGGAGTGGAGAAGAGGTACCCCCCACCCCGACCCCCACCCCTCAAAAGTGTTGTTGGTTGAATGGGGGAAGCTACTTAAAAGCCAACTGCAAAGTTTTGTGTCGATTAAATTTTGTGTTGGCTTTTGTGATTATTTGATGGCGAGCGAATGATAAAGAGTTCCAACAAAATAGTCCACAAAAATTTACCCATCGTTTTCCAATTTCATTTTTTCATGGGAAAACAGTGAAAATACTAAAATAATAATACTAATTAAACTTAGTACAGGCATTAACGGAGAAAATAAACAGTAACCGCAATGAACATTAAAGACTCAAAACAAAATACGATAAACATTTTTTGGAGCCAACAAGGACATATGCTCAATACACTTATAGAGGTGTCCTTTTGGAGAGATTTTACTGTAAAAAAAAAATGGTTTGCTGTGTGAAAAGTTTAAATATAAATAAGTATATACATACATATATGTACTTGTAATTTAATTCGAAAATTTATTTAAATGCAAATTTTTGGGCCATCCAGACATGCAAGACAACACGACTTAAGGATACCCTGTAGAGATATTTTAGATAGATAGATGGCTTATTATTATTACTTGTAAATTTTAATTTAAAATTTTATTTTTAATATCAGTTTTTAAAATAATTATGTAAAGTTTTCAAAAGGCAAAAGCAGCAATTAGAAAACTGTTGAACAGTTTTCGAAACGTCCAACGAAATTGCAGAAAAAAAGACAAAGACTAAGCCTGGCTTATTGTTCGACTTATCTGTTAAGAGTCCTGTAAAGGACTTTGCTACAAAAAACTTTCTCAAAGCAAAACGAGAGAGATGGCAAGAGAATGAAAACTCGCAAAAGTAAAGCGAAATAAAATGATTTTCTAAGTAAGTGCAAATTGCGTTTTAATTAAAATGTAAAAATAAAATACACACCAAAAGCGACAAATTGACAGACTGACAGATAGCAAAACAGATAAAGGAAAATAAAAAGGAGAGATCCTAAATGAGATAGCGAAAGAAGAACGAAATCGCAAGAGAGAGAGAGAGAGAGAGAGAGAGAGAGACAGAAACGCCAAAAAAAAATAATTAAAATTCGAAAAGTAACTTGCAAAATGTTTTCTCGCCTCGCTTTGTGACATCTGCTCTACTCCAATGGCTCCTCCTCCTCCTCCCTCTTCACACTGGTCTCTCATATCTCCACCATGACCAGTCAGTCTCCTCCCCTACCCCACCCCCACCCCCTTATGGCGCTCAGTACTTGCGCGCGCCTTCTACGTGACAAAGTATTAACTCGCTCTAAGCTCGCCAAACGCGTAAATGTCACAATTCCATTTATTTTTCGTATTTATATTTTCTTCTCTCAACCAGCCACGCCCACTTAATGGCTGGGGCTCCCTTCCTCAGTTTTTTTTCCATGTCGTTTTCCGTTTTTCATTTTCTTTTCTGTTTTTTTTTTTGTATCATTCAAAACTTGCCTTATCAGCGACAATTTTATTTGACAAACAGTTTTCCTCACGCGCCCAAGGTTTTCTTTTTCACTTCTTCCTTTTGGAAATTTTCTTCTTAAATTTTTTTCATCAGGCCAAGTGGGTGGCGCTTGGGTTGCGATGGAGAGAGGGGAGTGAGGGGTCCTAGTGTATGGCCGGCATAAAAATGCAAACTTTTTAATTGGGTTTTTGTGTGATCACATTCGCTTGTTCGCCACCCTCCCGCACCTCCCACATAGTGACTGAGGCAAGGATGGCGAAGCCAGGAGGAAGAAAAAGAACGATGATGGGTCCGAGCAGCAGCCATTTGACGTTTTGGTGGAAATTTTAAGCCGCTTAGCTTGACCAAAACCCAAAAAACAAAAAAAAAGTAAAAAACACAGAAAAACCAAAATACCCGAGGCGAAAATTATGTAGTTGAATGTCCTCCATCCAAAAATATAAATTTTGTTAGTGGCTGAAATAGAAGAAATGATTAGTGGTAACACCTAAGGTTAAATTAGGCAAAAACTAAGTTTACATTCATTTCTTTGAGTTTTTTTGCATTGAAAAGCCATTGATCCGACCTGTGATCAAAGTCGACAAACGCCGAGAATTCGATCAAAAAGTCATTTTCATTAAATGTACATAAATTTAGGTTGGAAAGAATTGAAGGAAACGAAACGAACAAACTAACCTCTAGCGGCCTGTCGTAAAAGTAATTGAACTATGTATTTATTGATTAAGCAATTAGCTGAAATTACACTAAATACACAAAGATACATCTCGGTGTGTGTACATACACATACATATATCTACATATACATATACATATGTATATGTAATAGTAAAGTGTAGTAACTGTGAGGCAAGACCTATGCCAAACAAAAACCCCCAACAACTCGTATAAACTCAATACTGTTTGCGCCCTTCCTTCATCATCAAGCCCACTTTTACTCTTTGCATTTTGCGTTTCCCCCACTGCCTCCTCCCGTACCGTACCTATTGTGTGTGTGTGTGTGTCTGTACATATGTAAACATTGCACGCCACATACGCAATATCTATAGAGATAGATAGTCATAGCCCTAGTCGCAGTCATGGCCATGTGCTATTTATGCCAGGCACACAGTAAAACAAACACCAGACCAGACCAGACCTAACCCAACCTAAACCCCACTGTGGCCCCACATCCCCTTCCCGCCCAATTCAACCTTTTACTAAGAGTTCTAATTTTTTTTTCCGCTGATGAAAGAGCATAACGAATAGCTTACAAGGCTTGCTAAAGCATATATACACATATTTGGATATTCAACACAATCGGATATATGTATGTATCTTACAACTGACTTCCGCTATTATTTTTATCCCACGGTCTATAAGAATGCCAACAGTTAAAAAGCAAGGGCACACTAAAATCAAAATACAAATATTTGGGCACACTTGATATATACAATATTTGAAGAGCATATCCGCAATCGGTGTGAAGACTTGTCCCCAAGTCTTGGCTTTAATTGCACGGCAAAGTAACACACCCACACACACACTCATACACACATATACACAGACAGGCGATGGCATATAGCATAAAATAAAGCAGATCAAACTAGAGAGAAAAGGAGCAAAGTTTTAGTTCGACTCGCATGTGTTGCCATCGATTTGGCCGTTTAAAACATTTATCGCTCTCATGCTCAGTAGATGACTATAAAGCTATGGGTAAGATGGTGGGGGGAGAAATGGGTGGAGCGGCGGTACATCCAATATATATGACCAGCAATTTTGCACATTTTGCACAGTGTGTCACCTGCGCAGCTTAGATAAATTGCCCAAGATGAGGAGCAGAGTAGCAAAAAAAAAAAAAAACAAACTAACTTTCAGCCATCGGCGATTTGTCGATTTATGTGCTGTGAATTGAAATGCAGCCAAGGCAGACAGACAGACACAGCGAGGAAAATTGAACTGAACCAAAAAAGGGCAAAAAGCAGGGCGGAAATGCATAAAAGAGAAAACATTATGACTCTTTCTCTCTTTGCCTCCATTGGCTAATGCAAATTTTGCGCCAGGTGACATATCATCTGAGTCCAAGTTTGAATACTATTAGGTTATTGCCATCATCATCACCAGGAGAAGGAACTCATTTTAGCTAACAACACTCACAATGCACATGGAAAAAGGATTTTGGAAAGTTACAAAATTAGAACAAAGATTCTCTCCCATAGTATCGAGTCTTCAGTTCTGTCCCGATTATAGCAGAGCTGACATCGATAGAAAAAGTTTTTTCCTAATTTAATGTAATATTTAGTTCGTGCTAGATTATTTTCTTAGAAATCACATTAACTTATATTCTATATATATATTATAGTCTTACTAAGATTGATAAGAGTTTTTTCAAGATCTTCAAAAAATACTCATTAATCTTGGCCGAGTGAAACCTTAAAAAAAATCATAAGATAAGCTCTTGGATTGAATGGATCAGTTAGAGATAGACATTCGAATCTGTGGTTACTGTAAATATGTATATAAATAGAATAGTTCAATTTATTAAATACATTATGGAGACAAAAATCACTTTATAAAGATGGCAACGAATTTGTGAAGAGTCTCTTTTTTGAGTAAAGTCAAGTGTGGTGATAAAACTGATATACTCTGTTTAGTAGTTAGAGTATATACTTACATACATTTAGGTATATAAATGGGCGAAGCGCTGAAGCGTAAGCGACACATTGTTGGACGTTAGACGCGTTCCGTTAGCCCAGTCCAGTCCAGTCGAGTTCAGTTCAGTTCAGTTGCCGGTATCAGCAGACACCAACACCAATACCATGAAGTGGCAGGAGCAGCAAAACAAGTAAAAGATGAAGGATGAGGTGGAGGTGGAGGAGAAGGAGGAGCAAAACAATGCCAACAACAACATTGTTGACCCCAGCTGGGCCGTAGCCTGTCCAACTTGTCGCTGTGATGATTAATGGCCACCAAACTGATAAATCAACTTTGTCGCTGTTGCTGTCACTGCACAAACACGCCGCAAAATGCTGCTGCTGCTGCTGCACCACCCCTGCACCCCTGCACCACCACCCTGTCTCTCTCCCACTCCCGACCATCTAAGTCCAGTGGTTCAGTCTAGTCTCGATGTGCCCACCCATCGATATGGTCTCGCTTTGTTTTTATATCCTTCGTGCTGCTGCTTTTGGCCAAGGCTAAAGCTAGAAATTCGATTCGATTCGTTTCGTTTCAATTCGTTGCGGCTCACTTGAGTTTTAGCTAATGTTCAATATGTGCCACGCCCATACCATGTGGGTGGCAAGTGGGGTAGGCGAAAAGTGGTAGCTTTCCAGACAACATATGCAAACACGACAATTTTCAAAACGTCAGAAGCGATAACAACAACATCCTTAGTTAGATGTGGCGGGGACACGCCAAAAACAAAAAACCAAACAAAAAACAAGCAAATTTCAATTCATCCCATTGTCTACCGGAAATTATTTTCCGACCGAGGCAGAAACAAAAGCTGTACAAATTCCAGCAACAGGCTCGAACCGAACGCTTAATGCGCTTTCCCTCTACACATACCTATGTATATTGAACTAGATGTCACGCTTACTCGCTGTTTACCTACAGTATATGTGCAATTTGTAAGGGAATAACAGGTAATCTAGAGTAAAGAGTTCACGTTGCGAGTTACTTAAACGAGTAGCGAATGGTTCTCGTCCTTACTCGTTAAGAGCTTACTCGTCCATTAACTACAAGGTAAATATGTACATCTGCAACGAGTGGGCTTAAACCGAGTAATCTGAAGCAGCGATTTCACTTTGCAAGTTACTTCACCGAGTAATCGTAAACTAGAAACTAACGCTCAGTGCTATTCACTCGTTACTTTAATTGTACAACTTATTGACTCATTGGCAGCGAGTGCCTTAACTAGCAATTATTAAAGAAAAGCTTTATAACTTTGGATTGCTAAATTATGTACCTATTAAAAAAAAGTAGGCCACCTTGAGTTCTAGCCCATTGAAAGGGTATTAAGGATTAACCAAGGCAAAAATAAAAATTTGTTTGCCAAAATTGAACTAGTAGACAACTCTTGGTATTTCAAGAGCATTCACCATGTATTCCACCATTTAATTGTCTCCCTTTTGGTTTCAGGTGTGTGTGTGTGTATGTGTATGTGTGTGTGTGTGTGTGTGTGTGTACGTGTGCGTAATTCTCAAATAACAACTGTTTGATGGCATTAAAGTCGTTCGCATTCCAGTGTTTCACGTTTCTGTACATTCCATTGGATTCATTGGATTTTGTGCCATTTTGGCTCATTAGACACATTTCGTTGGCAATTAAGTAAATAATTTGTAAGCCACAAAACGTTGCAGTGACCGCGGTGGCTCGTCTGCGGTCCTCTCAACATACCCTCGAGCCGACCCTTGTGCCCGACCGCTATCCTTTCCTAGCGTCACTTTGCACATTTCCCCGTTCTCATGACCTGTCCCTGTGCCGTTTATTATGTTGCCTGGCCTCCTTTCACTCCTCCCGCTCGCTGGCTCTCTCATTCTCTTTGCCTTCTGTGGTCGCTGACTGTGGTAATTTATGTTACTGCACCAAGTAAATGCCGCCAAAGCACAACTCACATGACACAACACATACAAACACACACTCACACACACACACACATGCATATCCCATATGCGTACATTTATTCACTTGCCTTTCTGTTTGTGTTTGCGCTTTTGTTGTTTTGTTTGCCAATTGATTTGAAAATCGCAACAACAATGAACGTGTAGCGAACCAACGCCTAGCTAATGCCAAAAACATTGCGTTTTGTGCTATCCACCTGCGGCCACGCCTTCTTTTCGATTCACTCACCCGCCCACTGCCATCATCTATTCGCATGAAATCACCTACCTCCTACCATTTTCTAGCTTTTGCGTACGCATTGTTTGCATGCCCCTAAAAGTATGCAACTCGCATATTTAAATTTTCGCAAAAGCGTTGAGGTCTTTTCGCCTAGAATTTTTGGACGAACACACAGACACCCAAACGCGCGCGCACACACACACACACACACACAGACACACGCAAGCCGCCTCTAACCCCAGTTAGACATGAGTTGCTTTTCCGTGTTCTGATTGAATTTCATGCAAGTTGAGATTTTTCTTCGGAGTTGATTTTTTGTTGTTTCGAGTTTTCTCCATTTTGGAGAAGTTGTATTCGTGAATTGAAAGTTTTTGATTGGGTTAAATGAGATAAATGAAAGCAACGGAAAGAGGGAAATGTTAAAGGGGAGAGGAAAGAAATTCATGCTTGATCAACTTTAATTAAAAATATATACATAGATCCATTTCTGGATATGTGTATTTTTCTTCTTTTTTTTTTTTTTTTTACCAATTTTTCAAGTAACAAAGAAAATTGTTATCTAGAGTCAGTCGTAACGCAAAAGCAAACAATTTGGTTTACCATTACAAGTTATTTTGAAGAAGTAACGAGTAAACTAAAGTTGCCAACTTTGAACTAGTTATCACTAAAGTGTAAAGTGTTTGCAAATAGTAAACTGTTCACCACACAAATTACTTTTCCCTTCAATCGAATTAAGGCTGGATAGAAGAATGTGAGAGGGAAAAATATGGGAGTACGAAACACCTGCGAGAACTTCGTTTCGTAGGCAGTTTTAACATCACTCTAGATGATCGTATGGACTAGTCGATATTTTTCCAAAAGTGTTATTATCTTTTGGGTGGTGTTGTTAATGGGATTGAAAAATCCTTGTTCTTTAGCATTACGCCCTTTAAGTCTTAAAGCTAGCATCGTTTGGTCTCTTCCTTGGCTGGTTCGTGGTCCTAGTCGTGGTCCTGGAACTGGCTGGCCTGCCTGCCATTTTAATTGAATTATGGCGGAGCTGGCGGAACTTCAAAGGAGACCTCTGCCTTGCTGATAAGAACAAAAGTATGTTGCCGCATGGAATTTCCCCCCTGGCATCGGGTTTGGGGTTTTTCTTTTTTCAAATTAGAAAACGACAAACGGGCTGGGCACGGACTGGGGGCACTGTGCACTGCACTGTGGGACAATAGTTGATTTTCAGGTTGAAAAAGAGACTTTAGATAAATAAATATTGCAATTAAACATGCAGTCCGCCAGAGATTGACAGAGATAAATTTGTAAAACTTAAAGAATCGCTTAAGAATTAAAAGGTTTTCTTTCATAGTTTGTTACCACTGCCAAATCGTGTGGTTTGGCTTGGTATCATCGCATTTCAAACGCATTTCGTCTACGTGAGCGGCGGGGCAATGCGAGTAGCTCCAAGTAGAAGAAACCTCTACTTTTCGTAGGCCATGGACCTGTTGCAGGGCAACTTTTTCTTCAACCGTCTCTCCCACTCGTTTTCTCTCTATCTGTCTATCTATCTCTCTTTCTCTGGTTGTCTGAGTTTTTGTCTCTATCTTGGGCTCCGTCTACATCTCTGGTTGGCATTCTCCTTCAAGCCCTGGCTGGAGGCTCCTTGAGGGCGCTTGGGCGGCTTATGTAATGCATTTCGTACGAAGAGGCAGCAACGCCGCAAATTATGCCAAGAAACTTGTTAAACTTATTAAAACGAAACCTCAGCGTTAAGTTGCCAAGTGCAAATACACATGCTGGGTACTGCCAGTGGAAAAGGACGAATGGAGAAAGTGAGCTGGCTGGCTGCACTGTGGGTAAAGACGGAGTAACAACGTCACGGCAAGCGGTAAACAAGTGGGGCGTCTCCTCGTTTCCCTTTTCTATCCCAAGCTCTGTGTGACAATTAAAAGACATGAGCGCAGTGAGCGGGTGAGCAGGGCAGGAGAATGATGATAGTGGGAGGAAAAATGAAACAAGGAGAGAGAGAGAGGCACATCTTGTGGCTGCAGTAGCTATCATTTACTTTGTAGCCCCAACGAACAACGAAAACAAACTGCCACAACAACAACAACAACAATAACAGCAACAACAGTGGCCAAAAACCAAGTTGCTGCCGCAAAAGTTTTTGGGCCAACTTGAAATCTCAGCTATGCCGTAAATCGAGTCAGACACTCCTCAAGCAGGCGGCGGGTAGACTTCACTTGAGTTAAATTTTATGAGAGACACAGAAGAAGAACTGAAAACACACAAAATTTCAACAAAACAGCAAAAACAAGACAGAGAGAGAGAGACGGCGGAAAAAAAACATCCAAATATAAAAGTAAAAATAGAGGGAAAAAACAAAAATGCACAAAGAATAATTGTACCCCCTGCCACTTAATGAAGTTCATTTGCAGCAACAACTAGAATAATTAGCTGTGAGAGCTTAAATCGTATAGAAATTGTACAAAAGTTTTTAAGCAAATAAGTTTTGCACACAGAAAGTAAGTGCTAATAAATTTGCTTCAACATATTTCTGGCAACTTGGCCATAAATACAACTCTGTTTAAAGTTTCTTTTTATACCCCAAACACACAAACCAATCGCTACAATTTTGTTCAAACTCTTCTCCTTTTAAATGAGTATTACGATATATGCGTCTAGTAAAATTCTAGCTAAAAGTTTCACCGCCATCCAAGTTCCTTAATGAATAATGTTTGCAAGACCATAAAACATCTCTTCTACATAAGTATATTGCACAATTGATCGATATAATTTTTCTAACTTGCAGCATAGTGATTATGATTAAATGTCTCACATGGCAAGCAAATTATCATCTGAACAAACACAAACACATAAACAGAAAGTATGAATTTTGAAAATCGTTCTAAAATTGCAAAAGTTAGGGGTTTTTGAGAAAATTTGAGATATTTTTTAAATAGAAATTGGTGATTAAACCAATTTTTTTCATAATTTATTTTTTTATATTTTTTGAGATTTTCAAATAGTCAAAACATTTTCTAAGGCTTAAAAATGTACTAAATAGAACTTCATGAGATTAAGGTTTATTCGAATAAATTGCTGTTTATTGGCAACTTTTGGTCTCGTTTAAAAAGCAAATAAAACATAATATTAAGATTTTAGTTTCAAATGGATTTAAAACGAATTTACATATAATTGTAACTACATATTGCATAATTTATAGTTACAGATTCGCAAAGTTACAAGTTTTTAAAAACATTGTTAAATTTTTCAATCCAGCTATAGGGCAACCGTTCACTGTATGAACAAAAGTCAACTAACGCAAAAAAAATTATAAGGATGATCAAACCTCAACGATGGCTGATAATGCTTATGACAATAACAATCATTTGGACGATAATATTCACACTGGTAATCCGTTAAGTCCACAATAGTTGCCAATATTGTAAAATGGAGGTTCAAACGACCTATTTGAACTCACAAAGGATGAATCGCAGAATCGGGTCATGCGAAAAATTACTAACTGTCCACCCTTTATCGGAACCTTAACCTGCACACTATTGAGGAGCAGATGAAAGGCTCGCCAGGAGATAAAATAATCGACTGATTGGACACCGCAGTAAGCTCGAGAGAAGTTTACTTACCGCCAGGTCATAGAGGTGCTAAAAAAAAAAAATTCCGCCAAAAAAATTGAAATCTCGTTTAACACTTTTATATATGTTGCATTCCTTACCATGAGCAACCAAAGTTCATAATAGACCAAAGAATCGAAAAGGAACAATCTTTTGTGAATTACAAAACACATTAAAGAACGCCACGTGATCCATGTTACATGCCACGTGCTTTGCCCTGGCCCTTGCTCTATCACAAGTTCTTACTCCTGCAGAGATTTATTTTGCAGAAAATGTGGTCTTGGATTGCGTTGCCAGACAGCTAGGCAGCCAGCCAGCCAACCAACCAACCAACCAACCAGCCAGCCAGCCAAGTGCAAACAAGTGTTGAAAATAATTGTCCAGACACACAGAGTGCAGAGCACAGAAGGCATTCAATTGCAGAAGACCAACAGATCAGATATCATACCAACTTGGTCATTGTCTTTGGGTTGCTTTTTGTGGTGTTTTTCTCTTTTTATGTTCGATAAAACCGCAGCAGGAGTAAAAGATAGAGAGGTTGGAGAATGTTGGGAGGAATCAATGTCGCTGCCACATTCATTAATCAACTTGCTAAGCAGCGTGAAGCAAAAGCAGAGGAAAATCATCATTATTATCATCATCATCATCATCATGATTATCATCAGTATCAGCGGCATCAGCAGCATCTCTCGGTTGGTTCGTCCTCGTCGGTCGGATGGTCGCTCGACGACATTTGATGGCAACAGCTTTTTGGTGTTTATAATTACAAAACCCAAAAAACCGAAAGTTTGATTTCCAGTTCGAAAAGTTGATGACATTAATGAGCTAGCTCTGCAATCCACAGCTTTGCCTGTCCTGCATCCCTTTTACTCTCTCCCCTCCATGTAACAAAATTGACAAATTGCTGACTCTGGCTTTGCCCATTCTAATCCATGACCATGTGTGACCCACCAACCGTGCTTTTGTGCCATCTTTAAGCGGAAATTTCAATCACGCCTTTAAGCTCGTCGTATTGTTGAGTAATTGGAGAAAAATAATGACAGCAACACACAATGAAATTTGCTCTTTGCGTGTCTCATGCAAAACTAAAAAGGAACCAAGAAAATCGACCACAAAAATGATTAAAAAATAAACACCAAAACTGCCAATATTTACTTTTGCTTTTGTATCATTTTAGTTGTCCTTTTAAATCCAAATAAGTAGTAAGCCTGAAGTGACTCAAAAATCTGATTACAGTAGTGGCTACCAGGTAAACAGGTTTTTGGATTTTGAGTTTAGACTCTGGTTTTTTTTGGCGGACGAGCAACTTAGTGAATAATTTTGCTCAATAATTTATTGATTGTTGTATTCAGATTATGACCCGTTAATGTCATGCCAGTATTTGCCGTTGTTCCACAGGTACATTTCAATGAAAAACCTCCACTTTCGGCTGGATAGTGGTTTGGTACGATCTTTTTAAAATCTGTATTATTATTGATAAATAGTTTGTCTAGATTTCGACCTTATTGAAGTTAATCAAAACTGAGTTTTAGCCGGCTAAAGCTAAAGCCCAGTATTGATTTATAAATAGTAATAAAGAATTAGTAGATCTAGGAAATCTAAGGTAAACTGCATACCAACATTTTTTTAAAATAACTACATTGTTCGTTTTGGTGCCAATTAAAATGATCTGTTTTTATATGCAAGTCTTGGGGTCTTTTGGCCTAACGCCGTTTTCTTTTTGGACAACAAATAAAAGTAAATTTAATTTTCCATTGTTTTCCCAAAATTAGATATTGGCTAATCAAAATGAACCACGTATCTTCTTCTATCTCTAACATGTACATTCACATGAGTATGGATTTGTGTCTGTTTTTGGTAAAATGAACATAAGATATGGTACTATATGTACTACTTCCAGACTGTTTTAATTAAGAATTTAAGAAGTATGGGGCTTAAAACAAATGTTTTTCAAAGCATGAAAAGGAAGGAAAGTACTGAAACAAAAACCATAAATACTTTTATTAAAATGTAGTTTTAGAAGAGAAAAAAAAATGTTTTAGAATTTAATTATTTATTATTGTGTAAAACTAATGAAAATAAAAATTAAGATAGTTTGTTTAATGCTTTATCGAAGTCAATAAATGTTGCGTGAAAGTGAGAAAATTAGTTTTTATTGCTTTAATGGATGATTAAATTTTCCTTAGCAAGATGTTGCTAAAGAATCTCAACAGTTGCTTGGAACTTTCTACGAATTTTCAAGTTCAAGTTATCTGAAACTATTTATTTAATTATTAGTTTTTTTTTTTTTTAATTTTCAGTGTGGACAGCTATCGTGTGGGTGTTGGTGTATGTATGTATGTGTGTAGCAAGTCAAAAGTTGTTGGGCTTCGTTTGCCGTTTTTATTCATAGTAAAAAGTTTAGTCTGGCATTTTGACTTTCCTTTCCTTTTCTTTAGTTTTTTTTTTCTTTTTTTTGAATTGTAGAATCATGTGCGTGTTAAAACATTTTCGTAGGCCTGCCTGACTACCGCCTACAGGCTACAGACTACCAACTACCGACTATCGTCTTTGGACTGGTGAAAGTTTCTTACATACATCACCGCAACATTGTAAAATGTTGTTAAATATTTTTTTCTATTATTGGTAGGTAGCTAGTAGCTACCTCACAGCACACACAAACATACATACATACATGCCATTTTATCCTTTATCCCCTGCGCAATTTGGGTTATGCAACGTTCTTGCTTTTTGGTTAAACTTATAAAATGTCTGACGACGTCAACGTTGCGCCTGTAGCCGGTTGCCGGATGTTTAGTGCAAGCATTGCATACACACACACACACGCACACAGACACACACACACGCACACATACCCAAACTCATAGAGCGCACCTAGAAAAAATTAAAAGAAAGTTTTGCAAACTTTGGCGAACTTCACAGCACTTCACTTGCCTTCGTCTCGCTTCACTACTTTTTGTTGCTTCGTTCAACTTCAACTTTTGTCGGCTTCTGTCGTGTTCTTTGGTTTTTCATTTTGGTTTCCTTCCCCATCCTTCGGCTCTCCTCGAAGCCTTAACCTGCAGCCAGTCATTCAGTCAGTCAGGCAACAATACAAAATACAATAAGTTTTATAGTTTTTACTACTACGGTTTTTGCATTTCTTTTCTTTGCCGGGTTTTTATTTTCCCCCATTTTCTCCTCGATTGTTTTTTGGTTTTCGTTTGTTTGGAAAAGTGTAACAAAATTTTGTTCAATTAAAAATTGTTTAAGAGATCTTTCGGTTACTTTGGAATTCACTAATACAAGTGTATTGTTTGTGTTGAGTCCACCAAAATATTCAATTGCTCTGGCATGCAAGTGTTTCAATTTTATTTTTCTTTTTTTTTTATTGTGTTTTTAAATTAGAAATATTTACAAAGTTGACACTATAATTCTTCGAAAATAACTGACACGAAAAGGCCTACTTAGATTCTCCAATTGGAGAGAGTTGCTTATTAAACGAGCAATTCCCCTAGAAAAAGTTTCAAAGAAATTTTCTTTGAATTGTGTCAATTTGGTTTTTTTCTTTTGATCTAGTTAGCCTTGTTTTTCCATCAAGTTAGCCTTGACAATTCGGGTTGAGGCAAGGGCCTGGATGTTAGCCCATACTAACATTCATTCTAAACACAAGCTAGTCGAGAGAGCATCTAAACAAATTCATAACATTATTTCGATATATTTAATATATATTCGTACATATATATTTTTATTACGCGCTTTAAAAATGGAATACAACATTATTTGGCCAAAGAAAAATTCACATTGGCAATTGAAGCCGGTCGAAGTAATGAAGACTCCTCCCAACGGAACCTGGGACAGTCTGATGTATCGCGTTAAGTGCTTCTTTTATCCTCCATATGCAGTCGAGCGCATAGATATTACATACGCCGTGGCCCCCCCGATGTCGAATCCTTTTGTGATATTGGCAACTGTTCTATTCCTTGTGGTGTCGCTTGCTGTGATGATTTACTCCATTAAACGCTATTTTTCAAAGGTAAGTCTAAAAATTACTTATAGATTATGATGGACCACAGAGGAACTTTTCGTTTCAGTCAAAGAAACAAGTTGTGGTTGCTCCACCACACATTGAGGAAGATATCGTTAACGAGGGCGATGGTCCTGATGAAAAGGAAAAAGTAAATTAAAATTATTCCAATTATGAACAAATTTTCCAGGGTATCGAAGGATGTGAAGTATTGGGGGTTGCGTTACATATTATTTATTGGTAAGATTAGTTTCCACTAATTGAAGGCGAATGAATCATATATTATATTTATCCTTGCAGTTATAAGACGATTAGGAGCAGTGGTTAAATAACTATAAAATTTGGCGACAAAATTGGATATGTGAAAGGAAACTTGAATTTACGATTAGGACTGGAAGACTGCAGCTTATTATCAATGACAATTTACGAAGTGTTTTAGAACAGCTTGGCTTGTGGGAAATATAACGAAGATGGCAAGTAGGAGACCAGTTCTGAAGTAGTAAATTCCTGGCAACGAAATTGGGAAGAAGAAGCACTGAGGGTGAATCGAAGAAAAGTAAAAATTACATGTCCTTATGTTGAGATGGGGGAGATCCTATTTGTCCTTACAAAATCATTACGTGTTGCGGTATTTTCTGGTTAACTGATATAATTAAAATTGCGTATCCTGGTAACGACTGTTTATTTATTTTATGTATACATAGTTTTGTTCTAGTTAAGTAGATATCGGGACTTCTCCTCACTCTGCAGTTTGTCATTCTTAAGTTGGTGGATCAATGAGACTGAACATCGAGAAGATTTCCCATAGAAATCCCTAAATTGGATTGGCTAAAATGGTTTACTTAAATGTTGAATGGCCTAGGGAGCAGCATATACGATTTGTAAATTGGGTCTCAAAACACCTGCAGCTGCGGCTGCTCAGCCACGTCTTCTGCTTATTATTATGTCTCATTCCCACCCCTTCATCATCTCTTGCCTGCTATGGCCATCATCCATTTGACTCGACTATAACAACACCAGGAGCAACGCAAAAAAGGAAACAAAAATGACCAACACATTTTGCGCCTCAATAAAACTGTCAACATTATAAAGCGCCACTTAAGAAATGAACAAAAGCCAACAACACAAACAAAACAACAACACAAAAATCGTATGAGTATGTGTGTGAGAGAGAAGGAGAGAGAGTGAAAAAAACAATAATCATAAAATTAAAGCCAAGCCAAACAAACAAACAAATGAAACCCAATGGCAAAAAAAAGGGCCAGGCAAAAATTAAATAAATAAAAACAAAAGAGGAAAACCGCAAACAATTTTTTTCTTCATTTCTCTTTTGGTTTTTTTTCCCCTTTGTTTTTGTGTATATTTTATTTTATTTTATTTTGTTTAGCATGACGCATGGAACACGTTGACATTGTTGCTGAAAACTGCCACTAAATGTCAGCAAATGAGGGTCAAACACACACACACCCACGGTCACACACGCCGACACACACACACACACACATAGAGGCCAACTAAATATTGTAATAAAAAAAATTCAAGAACATACAAAAAAAAGGGGAAAAAACTTTTTGTTTGTGTATGTGTTTGTGTGCTTTTTTTTAATGAATTGACCGTAAAATGAACTTGTTGATGAGTCTTATGAGCTGACCAAAAGTGCCACGCCCCGTTTACCCACACGTCCAGTTAGCGTGGTCATTTGCAATAAAAAAGGATTATGAGCTGAAGGACAACCCCGAAAAAAAAAAAACACCAACAAACATATAAATATTTATAAATGGGTTAGTTGGATGGCCAAAGAAAAATGGAGAGCAAAAGGCAGAGAGAAGATGATGTGGTGGTGACCGGGAGAGGGTCAAGTGTCAGTGCCATTTAACAACTTGCCGCAAACTGTGGTCGGTGATGGGATAACACACGCACACACACAAACACACACGACTAGGGGGGTTAAAAAAAACCCGAAAAAAGGTGCGTGCTTCTGCGTAACTAAAAAAAAAGAAGCAATTGCCTAGTTTTAGTCATAGCATCGACTGAAGAGTTACCCTACAGAAACAAATCTTAGATTGCTTCTGTTTGCTCTCTATATTCAAATTTAGTCTAGACATACAGTCTAAATTTAAATTTATAAACGTTTGTGACAGTATTGACATGCGATAGCTAGAGTCAGCTATTTTTCCACCTGAGTTTTTTGTGAATTTTCAAAATATATGTAGCTGTTACACAATATCTGAAGCATTCATTCATATTATCTTATTTAAAGGATGAAATATCTGAAGCATTCATTCATATTATCTGATTCAAAGGAAGAACTCCTAAATTTAAAGTTTTATAGCTTGTGTTAGCACTTTAGTCTAGTTCCGTGATTAAGAAGTTTAGTCACTGTAATATTTACCAGTTTTTTCGCCTCTTATCGGTTCCCAATTGCTTTCTGACACCAAAACTTCGTTTTTTAAGTCCATGAAATAATCCAGGAGTTCTGTAGTTTGTAGTAATGATGAGATTTTCTTCTTCGACGTTCGCATTATAAACTTTAATGTCAATTTCTTTCAATATTGCAATAAACTCATTGCCATATCTACAAACAAATTGCATTTTCTTCATCACTTTTTTGGTTTCATGAAAATTTTGCTTAAACAGGCTCGAGGTCACAACTTGAAGGTAACTTTTTAGAAGACTTCCTTAACGACGTCATGACTTTAATGCTGAACAATGCCACCACTATTATTCATACTAAATTGATTAAAGTTACTTATGGATGTTTTGTTTTACAGCCGCTTGTGTCATGGGTTTTCTTAGTTACTTACTCCCTGTTAGCTAATTTTTGTCATTTATTGAAATTGGTATACCATAAAGTTGTCGTAGAAACAAATAAAAATATATTTGCAACAATTATATAGAGTACCAGTGTCTCAATATTCCATTGAAGCGGCTCTCCTATTGTCTGTTTCCTTTCTGGCCTTTTGACTAGATTCACATCGTGGTCTTTATTATAGCATGTAAACCTTGAAGAAGTTAGTGTAAAAACATAATTTTGTTTTTTCTCTCACTTTAGCCCGCTGCTGGTTGTTTCTATTTGTTGCCTTGTAACATTTTGAGCCCTGCCTTGGTCAGCACAGTCCATGCCCTTGACATCGTTCTTGCTGGTGTCGTCTGTCGGCCCAGTTGTAGAAATACTATATGTACATATATACACATACATACATATATATTTATGTACAAGCATATTCCACATGCAATATGAAACATGAAACATATTTTTCGCCATGGAATTGGCGAGAGTAATAAACATAGAGCCAAACACACAGAAGAAAACAAATTACAGAGACTATAAGAAAAATGGTGCAAATGGAAAAATTCATGAATACAGTTAGACACATATGTACATACACACATTTCCAGATGATTGTGAATCCTTTTTGTTTTTACGTGTTTATACATTTTAATCACATTCAGCATTTGAATAAAGTGCGATTCCTTTGATAAAGATTTGCATTTTGTTACTAAATTGAAACTGATTTGCTTAATGATCTGCATATTTGCTTGTATGTATGCGTGTATGTGTGTGTCTGTGCAGAATTTGTAGCATACATTGCAGGGCCTCATTTTGCTTATTGTATTTTTTTTATGGATCAAGAAGCAACAATTGAGAGATACACACACGCTCACACACACATACGCGCAAAACAGAATGACAAAGTTTCAACATTAGCAAACAGAAACTGTAGCATACATTAGGGCGCACCATTAGCCACCTCTCTCGCAGTAACTTCTCCTCCTGTTACTGCTGCTACCGCCGTTTGCTTTGGGTTTGTTTTTTGTATGATTTTGCGGCTCATTTGGTTTTATTAAAATTTGCACGTTTTTCACGCTTATCAAACGACGATACCGAACCGCTCAAAGTCTCTGATTGTGCTCCCATCATCCACCCACCCATCCATCCATCCACCCATCCATCCATCCATCCGCCCATCCATCCATTCACCTCTACCCGACCAGGAAGAGTCATCCCCTATATCTGTATGAGGTTCACTTCTATGCTAATTTTTTCCCACAACCGACAACATAACAAAAAAAAAAACACGAAAAGAAAAGAAATGAAATGAATAAATGTTCCGGCTGTAGAGTTTTGGGTGGGGGCATTTTATTATTGTTATGTAAATTTTTATAGTTTCCCCATCATTTAGTTAACCACCCACACCCCGTAGCCCCAGCCCTTCCTCAACCTGGCAACACACACACACACACACACACACATCCCACAATGCCTTTTCAATTCAAAAGTCGGTGTGGTTTTTGCCTCCTTCCTCTCAACGTTTGGTGTGTTTGATGTAAAAAATTTAATTTTCATTCAATTGTACACAGAAAGAAACATTTTTTTTTGTTGTTTGCGAAGGGAAAAAAATTAACTTATTCAGGATGCCTCGTAAATTGATAGGAACTCTTTTAGCTGATTGTTTTGTGATGCTTTCCAAAGGAATGATGTTGATTTTTGATCGCATGTGAGCCTCTTAAGGGGATTTTTTTGTTGCCAATTATTTTAATGTTTCAATACTATTGGTTTATATAACAGCTGGAGCAACAAATGCTCGTATAATATTGTATACAAATATTGTTAGTTTACTGTTTAAAAACATAAAAATATCAAAGAGGATTAGATTTCGAGTCAAGAGAGGAACTGCGTAAGATGGGCAAAACTACTTTTATTGGTGCGAAACAAAATTTCAGTTTGCTTTTGCTAACGAGTGACAATTAAAAATCTGGACTAAGTAAGCTGAAGCGTATTTTTTAATAATGCGAGGAGTTAATAAAACTCTAAACTTATGGATGCAATTTTTTCTTAGTATACTCAATTTGCTAAACTTTGTTGATTGATTGCTCTTGACTAGTGATCAAAGTTGAGAGATTACCCTCTTAATTTCAGGATCAGTAGAGGTCCTTTGAAGTGTGATTTGTATGAAATGGGATTTGTGGAACACTTAGTTAAAAGTAACCCTTAAATTTGAATTCGCCCATCGGATTACCCAGGAGATGTCTGCTGCTTTTTAGCTGAGATATCAATCTTTTATGACTTTCAGGTTCTCTGTAGCCATGATTTTAGATTTTCTGGCTGTCCTTAAAATTTGCATATATTTACAGAGTTCGCAATCTATAAATCAAATTAGTTGCCACTTTTAGTTATCACCAAAGATCATGATCCTTTCACAGTGTCTTGGCTTCCATTTCTTTGTTATTAAAAACAAAAGCCTCTCTAATTACAGATCATTACTTTATCTTGGCTAAATTTTCAAAAATGAACAAAAATAATTAAGCTGCAGCCTTTCGTGTAGTGTATAAGTAAATGCATATTTATTGGAATCTCTTCGGTATAGCTCTGTGTCTGTCATTTGTTCTAAAAATTGTATGCAATAAATAAAAATTACACGTTGAACACAAAAATTTTCTTGTTGCTTTTGTCCTTTTTGGTTTTGTTGTTGTTGTTGTATTTTATCTGCCTTTTGTGATCTGTATTCAGGACAACAACAATGCCAAAGGCAAGAGGCGTGTCCCTTTTGCCTTTTGGCTTAACCCTTTTGCCTTTCTTAGGGGCCTTTTTTCTTCTCTCTTCTTCTGTTTTTTTTTCTTTTTGCTTCGCTTTTTGCTTGTTGCTACTTCTAATTGGATATGTTCGATGTCGTCGTCATCGTCTTTGGCCTTAAAGAAATCCTAGAGAAAGAGAATTGAAGTGGGAGCAGAAGTCTTGGGGAAAAATGTCGCTGGTAACTCTTTAGTTTTTTTTTTCACTTTTTTTCTTTTTTTCTCCCCTGTGTGTGTGTGTGTGTGTGTGTGTGTGTTTTCTTTTCCTGTTTCGCAACCCTGCTGGGCAATCAGAACTTATGTTTACCCCAATTAAGGTGAACACGAGACCGTTTTTGCGATCCAATGAGTTAGAAACAAGATAAAGGACCGAAAAGCCTGAACAATACAGAAAAAGTAGACGAAGGAGCAGACGGTGGAGATGGAGTTGAAGTCGATGGCAAAGCCAGGGTCCTGGACCCAGGACTCAGGACCCATGCATGTTTATGTGCTGTCCTCATCCTCGTAACCAATACGCAGCAGGCACAAACAATGCCGGTATAGGACAGGACAGGATAGGAGAGGATAGCCGCAGAGAGCAGAGCTACCGAGTAGAGCCCAGAATAGGACGCGCGCGCGGTCCACATACAGGAAGCCCAAGCAATGATTAAAAATTGTGCAAGCGTGTGGCATGTGGCGGAGAAGGCGCCGGGAATGGCGGCCAACTGAGCCAGTGGCTGTGGTTCCCCATCATCACCCATCATCCCCTTCCCATTTTGCCATCATCTTCCCATCACCGAAGCAAAAGTCACAAAGTCGCAAAATCCAAAAACCAAAGTCGTTCGTTTTTATTGCCATTTGTATGCGTGAGGCCGATTGTCCCTATACCAAGTGGTGGGTAGATAGCTCCTTTATTGGAGTTCCACAGTGTGGAGGCGCCTGCGTGACATGATCGTGAAATGTGCTCCAAGGATTGAAACGAAATTTTAATCAATTTGTCGAATAAAGAAATGATACTTTTGTCCAATCCCTTACCAAATCGAATGACCTTAAAACTAAAGTTCAATTGGCTGTGTTTTAATCTTTCTAGTTTGTGGACTTGGCGCTGACTTAAAGATTGATAACGCTATTACTTGAGAAAGTCAAAAAGAGTTTACTTTATACTTTATGTATTACAATTTTAAAAAAATTATTATATTTTATTTAATAAGTTTTTAAATACTTCATTGAGTAATCCAGACTATACATATATTCAAATATGAACACTGAGTACATTCATATCATGTTATTGTCATAATTAAGAATTTTTGGTAATAAGGAAGAAAATTTAAACTTTTTTTAAAACAGTTTTGTCAGTTTTTAAAGTTTTAACTGTAGTTTTGATATTTTTATACATGAAACTTACAGTTTATTTTGCCCAATATGGGCCAAGTTATTAGTGAACTTAACAAAGTGTTGTATATATTTGGCGGATTTGTGATTATAAATCAGTTTAATTTCTTATTGTCCTTTGATTATCTTTTTCAGTATATGAGTAAAGCCAACTTTATAGTTTGAAATATATACGAATATAATCGAGTCGTGACTCACGCATTCAACTCACACAAGCTAAAACCCTTTTTTAGTTCCATAGTTACGACATAAAGTTTGTCAATTGTCTAGCCTTTTTTATTTTTTGTTGCTTTTCGATATTTTGTGTGTTTTGCTACACTCAAGTCCTGGGTTCGTAATACTCATTAGCCATAACGACATAGAGGCAAGCAGGTAGCTGTAGCTGTTGGCCATGTTGATGTGTTTAGGTCTATCTATGGCCGACCATCAGCCAGATCAAAGCCCATCAAGTGGGTTACAAACAGTACACGGAAAGATAGAGCGAGAGCGAGATAGGGAAAGAGACAAAAAACATAGAAAGGAAGGTAAAACCTGGACGTGGCCTTTCCACTATTTACACAGCTCATTTTATCTAGTTCGATTGGCAATTTATCTGAAAATGTTTTGTCTCTATCCTCCTCTCTCTCTCTCTCTCTCTCTCTCTCTCACTCTCTCTCTCTGTGTGTCTCTACAACGATATCTCGTTTACCCCTCTCCTAAACTCCTTTTGTTGTTTGGCTTTGTAATTGGGAGCTGTCTAACAGCAGAATATCGGTTTTTGAATCTTAATTTCTTTTGTAGAAAAACATGAAAATCAAAGAGGTTTTTCGTATGAAAAAATTAACTAAGCAGAGACCCAAACCCATGTGGGGTAAAATCGCAACAAATGGAAATTTTGTCAAGCTTGAAATCCTTTTATAATGACAAAAGGTTTCCACCTCTAAGCCGATTACAGCAACAACACACACACACACACACACACACAACGAACGAGGCAAGCAACTTCAGTTTCAGTTTCAGTTTCAGTTTTTGTGCTTTCTTCTTTCCATTCAAGGCCAGAGTATACTTTTAGGCACCTGCTGTGTTTTAGTAAAGAGTGCCAAAAAGGAGGCAGGCAGGTGGTTGGGTGTGGTCGGTGGTTCTTGGGTAAAGGGGTGTGGGGCAAACGCATTTGGAAACCCTGCCCTGTCTGCGGTGCCTACTTTTGTAATTAGTTTGAATGCGCGTCGAGTGGATAAAATGTGAAATGTACAAGGTGTAAGTGTATGTTTCTGTATGTGTGCCTGTGTCTGTGTGTGTATAGAGCAACACCACCAAGGAAAGCTAAAGAAAGGACGCCAAGTAAAGCATAGGAAGCAAGGATACCACTAAAAGCTCAACATTTACAGCCTTATATGTAATTCATTTTTATACTCTTTCACAACGAACAGCTTAATCAAATTGGTTTAACTATATACAATATGTGCATATATATTATTGAGTGGCATCATAATTGTCTGTTAGTCAATATGCATTTCCTATCTAAGTAGTCAAAATATATATAAGAGGCGACCGACCGAGAGCTGCCGCCGCATTTCGCACGGCACGAATCGTGTGGACAAATACGAATAGAAAAAATCTGACAATCAGATCAAAATATATAAACAACAGATATCTACATATGAGCTAAATAAGACAGGATGGCAGCTTTAAGTAAAGAATAAAAAGATACTGAATAGATAACAGAGGACCCTGAAAGGTTCATGCAAGGCCAATGCAAGGATGTTACTATGGATAAAGGAATGTCTAGTTAGAGTACATGGTATCGACAGATTAACTCGAGTCAATAAGTCAGGAGAGTCTTTTTCCTCATTTAAAAGCTTGTGCATCAAATAACACTAAGCTTAATCAGATGAATACGAAGCCAAATTGGCACTGCGATCCCAGCTAAAGCCTCAAAGATCAAATAGCAAGAACTGCTTTGGACCGGATTCAAGCTTCAAATCACAGCACACCATTTGCAATTCTGATCGCATACTGTATGTAAAAAACTTGTCAATGGTTTTCCATTGATGTAATCATTTTTATTTGGCCATTTACTAAAATACAAATGGGGATGTGGAATCATCAATATCTATTCTAGTCGCTGTCTTCATACACTTCACTATCGGTCAGATCCTCGGACTCAGCATGCGGTGGAATCATTAGGACACGCACTCTCTGCGCCGGAGCCTCTGTCGGCTGTGGACCCTCAACAATCTGCACATGATGGCTTTGAGGGGCATCTGCAACATTGACAGAAGCTGTACCTGACAAACCGCTGCTGCTCGAATTATTGGCATTGCCATGAGCACCCGAGGTACGCAAAATACTGGGAGACGAAATGGTTCTATATTGAAAGCCATCTGTGGCAACTGTACCACCGCCGCTGCCTGTGCCGCTAAAGCCCGATGTACGTCCAGTTGAATTGAGACTGAATGGTGAAGTACCAAAGGTACCACCGCCGCCGCCAGCAGCTCCGCTGCCACCACTAGTACCAGCATTAGTACCAGCGGCACCACTGAGACTGCTCATGCGTAATATGCCTTCGCCATGATGCAAATTCAAATGGCCAACGATATTGATCACCCATTCGGGATGGGTGGATGCCAAGGTGACACACAGTGGACAAATGACAGCCGTGCAGTCGCCTTGATGCTTGGACTGAGCATGCTTAATTAAGTCCTTCCGTGTGTGCCCCATCTCACCGCATATGGGACATGTGAAGCTTTCCGCACATAGCTCCGGTATGGGTTCCCCAGCAAAGAACAATTCGCGTGCGGCCCGATCCAACAGACATTGGAATGGATGGGTACTCTTATGGTCACCTGTCTCCACCTTATTCTCATGGCAGTCGGCACACAAATCGAAATCCTCACAGCGCAAGCATTTGTAACGATAATGGACTAAGTTTCCAGAACCACATCCATTGCAATGCACATTCCAGTGAGAAGCCATCGAGATGCCGAAATTCGTACCTAAGGATTGAATGAATGATAATGTAGAATGTAGAATGGAGTCCGTACTTGTAGAAAAATAACTCACTAAATACAAAACTTGAATACCGATTCGGACGATTCAAAAACAATTAATGAAAAAACTACCGACCTGTTCTTACCTTACTTCCTAGCCGGCGTAACACTAGAATCGAAGCCTATTTCTCTATGAAAATGATATTCAAAACATGTCTTTTGTTATTTCGAAAGATTTGTTTCATGGCTTACTCAAAACATTAAAAAGTATTGAATATACTTTAACGCCAGAAAGCCGGAGCTAACTTCGATTGCCGTCAACAGCAAAAAAGGGTTTATCTAAAAGGCTGGGGTGCATGCCATTCCATCATAAGTTTATACGACAGGTATGCAATACAGTCATTAACAGCTTCATTAAACTAAAAAATATTAATTTTTATGATCATCGCGTCCAAAGTAACGTATTTTTTAAAAAATACACTGCTTTCAACCGTTCGCTCCTATGAGAGCTAGATACTTTGGCTCTTACCGTCTAGGAAGAGTTTAAACTGATCCAGACGTACAGACACGGCTATATAAACTTGTCTCGTCGTGCTGATTGAGAATATATAGAATATTTGAATATTTCTTTTGGCTGGACTATATTCCGGCTGAAAAGGATCTGTGTGTTGGATACAGCATAAATATGAGCTACCTGAAGATGTACGCGGCCGTATTGAAACACTTGTGCTAGACCATATGAATACTCCTTGATTTCATAAGATAACTTTGGAAGATTTTCCGCCATTTTACACATTCTAATACTGAAATCTCAAGTAATTTAAAGTAGGCAACTTGATCGAAAGCGATCAGTCTTGAGCGAATTGGAAGAGTAGTGGCTAAAAAAAATGATAAAGTACGTAAAAATTGGTGCATTCAATGCCAAACCGTTTAAGCTGAGTTGTTAAACAGAAACTCATGGCCACAAAATGGTGTTTATTTTTTAACTAGTAGTTGCGTAGTTGCCAATACTTTTGTCGATGACTGTTTATGTTGTGCCCGCTTAGAAATATTTTGGTATCTTTGTTGATAATAATTTGAAATAAACGAAAGAGATGTAAATAAGCCTGGCATACTCCAAAGATTAAAAGGGTTTATTATTGCATTCACTTTGTTTATTATCCATTTTCTGGCTTCTATCAATTCGATTGATTTTCTTTACGTTTTTATGTGTTATGGATTTTCGCATAATTTTTGGCAATTTTGTTGTTCTCTCTGGGGTTACTTCCCGTTCCCCATGCAATCATTTCTCCTTTTTCTCTATTAGCTTTGGTTTCGTTTCGTTTCGTTTCGTTTGGTTTGTTCGCGCTTTGTACATAAATTTCATGCAAATTGACTAATTAATTTTTGCGCAATGGATTCTTATCGTGCAATGCACCTGGAAGACCTAAGCCAATATAATGCATATTTGCATAATGCATACAGTAGAGTAGAATAATAGAGGGGAGGGAAGGGAAGTCATAAGAGGCGCAGAGCAAGAAGAAGGTAGGGAAACGGAACTTTAGCCAAAGGAGCTATAGGTAGAAGCTAGACGTAACCTAAACCCACGCACTGAGTGCCTGTTTTTCCGACCGGCTCCCTTAACTTCTCCCATCGCTCCTGGCTTCTACTAGTGCCTTCTGTCCTCTGTTCGAGCAACAAAACAACAATTTTAATGACGGATATTAAGCATAACCACACAACTGAACTATACGAGTTAAACGACGAGTTGAGTCGAGTTTAGTCTCAGTTGGGGAAAATACCTAGCTAGAGGAGAGGGCAGAGTGGGATGAATTGCTACCTATATATGTACATACGTACATATATACATAAAAAATTTACAATGCTTCCGTGTACTCTCTTTATACCCTCCACTTATGGGTATACATAGATGTAGCTTAGCTTCAATGCTATTAAATTTCGAGTCACTGTTGCATATATAAAGGATTGTAGCAGATAATCCAACTACAATGGAGAAAGCTTTCTGGAACTAACTAAACTTTCAAAAGGAGAAACAAGCTAAGGGATTTTTACAGATCGCCGATATCGATATACATATTTGCATCTCCAGAGAGGAGACAACAAACCATTCTTATTGTCATCGAAAGCTTTGGATAGATAGATTTGTTTAAAACTAAAAATGGAGCAAATTTATTTACGGATAGGATAGGGTATCTCAAAGTTATCACCTTAAGCGAACGTCTTTTACCATCTTTATCTTTCCCTTCTCTTTCTCTCTCTCTCTCTCTCTCTCTCTCTCTCTCTCTCTCGCTGAGTGTGGCCCTTTAAAGCCTGCCAAATATGCTGATTGCAGCAATAATGATGATTATGTTTGCCTGGCCCTGCATGCGCGACGCAAATTTGTTAGCCAAAGCGGAAGGAAGTCGAAAGCATTGACAATGCCAGGCAACATGGTGTAAGGGACAAAAGGACAGAGGGGGCAATGGTGAGAGTTGGTCAGGGGACCTGCAGGCAACAAAAGCAACGTCAACGACAATGACGAGCTGCAAAAGCATTTAACGACTTGCAAATGCGACGACTCCAAAAAGCGAACGTCCAACTTGACTGACTGACTAACTGACATACACACACACACACACACACACACACACACACACACACACACACACACACATACACAACAAATGCGAAAATGCAACAGAAGAGCAAAAAACTGAAAACCAACCAAAACACACATACAAAATACTAAAATGAATTTAACATTGGCAAAGTGTTTAATACTCTAACTTTTGATTCAAAGATTCAAATTAATTAAACTAAATACGTAAACGTTGAGAAAACCTAATTCTTGGTCAATCAATCACAAATCGCCCGATAGTTTTTTATCGATTAGGAAACTGAAACAATCTAAAAGAATATTGGCAAGCCTCCATAAAACATAATCGAGATTTTCAGAGTCAAGTTAGCATCTCTTACTTTATGAGCATCTAGAAAGACTCGATACATCTCGACTTTACTTTACTTTACTTTGGCCAGCTGGAATTTTGGTTTGATGGTAACTAATCAACGCCATGTTAGAGGGTATTTTTTTAGCTGCTGTTTCTTTTGCTTTAATTCTTTAGTTGTTGGTTTTGTTGCTGTTGTGCAAAATTATTGCATTGCGTGCATAAAGTTTTTGAAAAGTCGTGCGGGGCCGAAAAACGCAGTTCCTTCCTTCCGTTCTACAGTCAAAGCCCTACCTCCACCAGCAAACCGGATGAGTCTCCTGCCTGCCCTTTTGTATGTGAAAGCTCGTGTGTTTGTGTGTGTGTTTGGTGGCCATATTAGCAAAGTGAATTGGTTTTTATTTGTAACGGAAATGTGAAAATTATTTTTCCCCAGTTTCTGTTGTTGTCGGTGATTTGCATAAGTTGCAGGTGACAGTACTCTACAAGCAGTCCTTCACCTAAATGCGAAAAACTATGTTGCTAAATGGTACTCTATACATATATACATATATATATGTGCATGTGTTTGTGTAATGTGTTCATCTCTGTTTGCATCTTTGTTTGGCGAACCAATTTGATGTTTTCCTTAAACCCCCATATGTACATATGTGACAAAAACTTACACCATTTATATTGAAATTTAAGTTTTAAGCAGCCTTTTTTTTTAAGAAGATAACTTTTCTGTTTATATTAAAGCGATATGCGAGTGTCAAACGTTGTGGATCACTGCCGAAATAAGTCCAACCGATCGGTCGTTGACAAAGCAACTGAAACTCTAAACTGAGAAATTGATTTATTGAGTCTATGCAATTGAATAAACATAATGCTTGAATAGCAGTTATAATTATGCATATATGTATTCATATGTAAATGTACATAAACAGATTTTTATTTATTTCATGTGGTGCCAGTTAATATTTAAGTGAATATTCAATTTGGTAATGAAAGTTATTGAAAAGTTCCTGTAAAGTAGTTTCATCCTTCAAGTCCTGATCCCAAAATTTTGAATAAGATCAGGACCAGAATTACATCCATGATGCATCCATTATCCTGCATCAGTTTATCCTTGACGCCAGCAGCATGCCTCTTTTTTTGTTTTCAAATAATCCTTTTATTTTAAAGGTTCTAAAAACAGGCCCTCAAAAAAGATTTGTGCTTAATCTTGAATTATAGTTCACATAAATACGGCTATTAATGCTAAGCTAGTATGATATTAAGCCAAATATTTGGAACTTAAACTAGTTTCTTTCAAAATCAGCCTCATATATAGCCAAAAGTCGTTTGCTGTAATCCAAATTAAACATGAAAATGTTTTTGATTTTTTAGATGAACTTGCATTCGATGACCTTGTAGAACTAGTTTCGAAATTCGTTGAAATTCATCGATATAAGTAGAGGTCTTTGTTAGAGCCTTTATTTAGGACTCACAAGTTGCGTGTGTTAGATGTGTGACCATCTATGTAGACTGATCAGCTGCGCCACAAAGTATGCAATGGACGTTTTGGCCTCTTGTGCACTTTGAGATGTTGATTTATTTATATGTGTTTGTGTGTGAGAGAGTTCAAATGTGTGAGTGCAGTCAACCAGTCGGTCGTCTTTTGCTCTTTTGGAATTTAATTCAATTTATATTTTATTCGTTCTTCGTGTCCCTCCTTTTAGCACCACTCTTTGGCACTCCACTGTACATACTCTGACGACTTTGACTTTGCTGTGCCCCGTGGAGAGATTGGGCGACTGCATCATTTTCTTTCATTCGACGTTTTGCTCTTCGTTACGCCGTCTCCCCCTAGCATTTCCCGTCCCTCTCCATCCAGTTTATGCTTTTATGCTTGTTGGCCATTAACTACTGACGGTTCTCGCTCGCCATTTTCTTTTTTGCTGGTGCTGCTTTTGGCTTTCTTTGAGGCGGCTGGCCGCGTTTGCAACATTTGTTGGCTTTGGTCTGCCTGCTGCTACTGCTGCTGCATTTCTCTCATGGGAAATCAGTTTAATGGAAATTATAGCATTCGATTACTTTTGAAAACTAAACTCAAAGCGAATCTCCATCCACCTACATGCCTTGGGCTCTCTCTCTCTCTCTCTCTCTTGGTTCAATTAAGTGGCTCAGATTGCTTGTGCTATTGCTAATCAAGCCAGCCATGAAATGGGTTCCAAAAACCAAAAACTAAAAACTCCCTCTCTCTCTTCCCACTCTTTCTCTCTCAGTTTTTTCTCTTTTTGCTGTCATTTGCTTTTGGTTGTTGTCAAAAGCCTAAAAGTATGCTGCAAAATAACTGAAAAATGGCAATAGGGTAAAACAGAGCAAGGATATGGATGTGTGTAGTAGATGTGGAGAAGCAATGCGGTGAATGGTGTTGGAATGGAAAATTTTTGCTGTGACCCCAGAACCAGAGAAAACGAACAGAGGCGAGATGAAGGCATTTTACCTGCTATTGGCATTTAAGTGACAAAGCAATGGACAAGTCGAAATGGACTGCAAAAATTTACTCATTCCTACATTCATTCATTTCGTTTTTCACTTTTTTTCTGCATTTCTCTCTGTTTTTTTTTCGTTCTTGTTGTTGGCAATCGAAAAATGGCTAAAATTCATCTATGTATGTTTGTATTGCAACACAAAAATTTGTTAAACAATTGCTATTACCCCTTTCTCAAAAAAAAAAAACTTGAACACATTGTGAGAACATTTTTAAAATTTCATCGATTTGGTTTAACCTTTAAAGGAATGGTCGAATTTCCAGGAATGCCAAAATATTTACATAAATTTCGAAAAAAATGAGTTTTATTTCTAGAAGGATTTCTAAATTTCCCTCAGGATGTTCAATTTCGAATACTTTTTACTTATTTTGAGCATCCACTATTAAAAAAATTATTTTCGATTTTCGTTTAATATCTTAAACTCATCAAAAACTGATGTAAGACATTGCAACGAATTGGTTTCTAATTGGCAACAACAAGAAAGAGCGAAGAATATTTAAATAATTATACAATCTTTACATCTTCCTTAAAAAATATCAAAGTCAAAATAATGTTAATTTAATCAAAATATATATTTTGTATCATATCATACCGAATCGAAACTGTGAAATTTCAATATTTATGGCTAAAAATGAAGAGTTGTGTTAATTTTATGGACAGATCCAGGAAGAGAGTCGGTGGGTTCTGGAGCTCTTGAGCTTTTATATCGAATATCATTTAAACTATTGAGGTAAAAATCTTGATTTTTTATTCGACTCTCCCTCATTCATGATTATTTCGATATTTGCATTCTTTTTGGTACCGCATTTTGGCAACTCAATTTTTGCATAGATGATGATTGAGAAAAACAATTCGTTCAAAATTTTCATTCAAATTTTATTTTTAAATTTATTAGTTTAACGTTGATTAAAAGGTTATAGATTATCAGAATATATTTATTACTTGTTTGCCAAGTTATCTCAGGGATTGGCATTTATTGTTTGATTGATAAAGGCAAAAGTAGAAGATTGTTTCATTTAGGAAAAGTTGAAGTGTAGAGCGACACTAAATTAAAACCAGTGGAAATTATTTAATTTTTTTCTTCTTCTTGATTTTCTCATCACCTTTTGTTGTTGTTGGTGTTGTTGTTGTTCTCTTTTTGTTCTTATTGTTTCCTTTTGGATAGTTTTTGGTTCTGCCTACGTGATGTGAAATGCGTGTGACTGCTTTACCAATTGCTTCTTCCTCGGCGAGTGGAAGGAGTGAATGCTGAGGGGCAAGTGTATTGTGTGAGTGTGTGTGTGCGAAGGTCACGTGGCACATCACACACACATACACACACACACTCGCCTAGTGCACGAGCCAGGCTGTTGTCGAATGTTGACGTTGAGTTTAATGAAGTGCAACGAAAAGCATTTTGCCAGCAATTCAAATGCATTTTAGAGCTGCAAAAAAAAGAGAGAAAACCAACCCCGGCCCCCCTAAAAAAGCAGCATAAGAAGACGAAGAAGAGTTGAAATTCAGTGTAGTGGCGTGGAGAGATGAGAAGGCAGGATGGGCATCATCAAGTGCCGTTAAACATGCCACACGCATCAAAGTGAAAATGCCGCAAAAAACTGGAAAAAAAGGAAAGAAAAACACAAACCAAACCGAAAATAAAACGAAAGCAAGTTAGTTCTAGTTCTGCGCCTGCTTCTGCACTCTTCTCCGCTTTGCCTTCGCTTTTTTTTCCATCCAGTCCTCGTTTTACTCCTTTTACTACTACTACTACTACTACTACTGGAAAACTGTTCCCACTTGTCTCTGTTAACTCTCTGCCACTGTTAAAGCCAGCGTCGAACGTCGCGTCGCTGCCTGCGCCTGCGCTTCCTTTCTCTGACTTTAGTACACATCTTCCGAATGGCAAGCGAGAAAGGAGCCGAACGAAAACGAGAACGAACGTGAAATTGCATTCAAGCAGCTTTTTAGTACACCACTCAAAAGGATAATGTTCAACATTTTTCTCAATTCATTCAACTGTTTGGCATTCAACCGAACAGAGCCAGGACCAGCAGCAGATATTTCTTTTACTGGCGGACTATCCGAATGCTAAGCAGTTTAAATTTTACGTGTTTCCACAAAATAATATGTACAAATACATACACATATATGAATATATTTGTGCATGAAGATTCTTATTCTATTTGAAATATTATCCTTATGAAAATGCACTTGTCAGCAATTTGTAAAAGGCGAATGAGCAAAAGAAGAGTTTGCCTGACTGAAAGTTGACATGACTTGGTTAACTTTGCCTCTTCCCTGAATCTAAAGCTGATGCTGATGCTGATGTTAAACCTGCAGACAAGAATGATGAGTATTCTATCCCAGGCCAGGGATGGTGGCTCTGCTGCTGCTGCACTCATTAGTGCAACTCTTTTAGATGATAATTTGGCTTAGAGCCATCCGACATTAGCTTGGAGTTTAGCATACTTTAGCATACAAAATATCTTTATGGCATTCAGGCCCCTTATTTTCTCTTTACGCTTTACTTTCCACTGTCTGGCTCTCGGTTTTGAAGCTGCAACAAAGTTTTTAGATTATAATAATTGGGTATTAGTTATAACTAGTTGTTCTACTATAATTTGCATTTATTTCATGGAGGATTTACTCAATATGAGTAGCAAATAAAATAAGCTTTTCGTTTCATTACACATAAATCGGCAAACTTCAATAAATTGATTTTGTCTCCCCACTACAGAAAGGCCAAATGATTTTTTTTCTTTTGAAAATATCAATCGTTATTGCCAACATGAGTTTCTGCTACGCTTTTTGATGGTGTCCGATGTAGTTTTTTCCTAAAGTCCCTTAGTAGGGTAATACCATAGTCGTTATTTAATTAAAAGGAAAAAAGATAATCTTTAAAGATATTTGGGTTACTTGATTGATTGTTCAAATAATTGTATACCTTTTATATTATGTGCATCCTTGAACAATGAGTAAACTTGAAGATACATTAAACGTAAGAGAAATAGTCGGCTACATTAATACTTTTATATAATAACTCTAGGTTATACAGATGAGTTATTAAATCTATTTAAATACTAAGTACATTTTACATGAGCTTCATTTAAATTTATGTACAATTTAAGTTAAAGTCTTGTTGAGAGATGCAATATATTTTATACTTTTTCAGTCTTATGTTTGTTACATTATGATCAAGTAGACCAAGGGCTTATAAGATTGTCAATATGTATTTTGCTTAGCTTCGCAATTTTATCTTTTATCAAAGGCATATAAAGGTCCTTATAAATTTCAAGGTGAGTTAACATTCATATAATATGTCGTCGATAAATCCACTATAGATTAACAAAATACCTCGGCAAGACCATTTGCTTTAAAAGTGTTTTAAAATGCATGGCAATATTTGCCGTGACGAGGAAGAAACTTTACATTACATTAGTTATATGTTGATATCAGTTAATTCGCAAGTTGATTTGCTGGTTAACATCCATGACTTACCAATACCTACCCATTAGAAAGGATATTAAGCTGCCTCGGGGAAGAGCTAAGTTTCTGACCCATGAACCAATCACCCATTGAATGATGTAGTGACCTAGATCTGAATGCCCGTACCCCTTAATTGGGACTAAATGTCAATGGATATGTTGTTTTAATTGGTATTGTATTTGCTTAAAATACGTTTTCCAATTATAAACAATTTAATATATAACAATAATAAATAAATAGAAAATGGTTAAAATTAATAAAACATAAAAACTAAGCAAAACAAAACTTTACAATTTGGTTGTTTCACCCTTTTTGGTTGATTTCATTAAAAGAAATACAAAAATTATGTAAGAAAACAAAATAAAATTGTACATATAAACATACATACATGTATTAAATCTTGTCTCGAAAGCAATCTATTTAATTGGATATTCTTATCTATGGTTTCTAGTCAATTAAAAACAAGTTTATTTATATTTTGCCCCAAAAACTAAATCAAATAAAGACATATAGCATCCTTATACAAATGTCTGTGTGGGTTGGGGGGGAGAGGCTTTTATTTAAAAATTTTCAATTGTTTTATCTTTGGGGCCCACAAAAAAGGCTTTTGAGAAATGAAAAAGAAGCAAATCACCGTACACACATGTTGCATTGGGTCAAGGCGATTTTGTTTATGATAAGCCATCAGAAGCAAGCCAATTCCATAGAAACTCCCATTCATGTTGCTTCTGTTTTGCCTTGCTCTGTACTGTAAAATACACACCCAAATACACAGGCATGTATGTATAAAAAATAATAATAAATAAAAGCGATGTATATATATATATCTGTATATATTTAAATACCTGTATATGTATGGCAAGTGGCAACTCGACGCAGCGGTTTCACACGCAATTAACATATTCTCTCTGTTTCATTAAAATTGCTGCATTTGAGGCATGATGATGACGATGATGACTATGATGATGACGAGCATGTGGATGAGGATGAGAAGATGACATTGGGGGCAGACGTCTGCGTCCAAAGGGAACAAACATGTGGAAGGTGGAATGGATAGTGGGGGCAATGGAGAGATGCTTCTTTTTCTTGCTGTTGCGCTTTTTAATTACTTGTTTTTTTTATATGTATATATCTGCACATATATAAAAACAACTATGTATCTCCACGTATTTAATAAATAAATTTATATATTTACATATATTGTGCAGTACAGTGCTTTGTACATTTTTCAGTCATTCGTTTTTTATTTAATTACTTGTACAAATGGCAACGAACAAAAAAATGAGCAAGTAATGCCTAGAGTTCCAAATTGTTGTCGTGTCTTTTTTCTCCTGCTCGTTTTTTTTTGTTTGTTTTTTTGTTGCAACATGAAGCGGCACTTTGCAATCGCATTAAACAATTAACAATTGTAATTGATAAACAATTAGCGAGGCATTATAACGCGCCAAGCCGCAAAAATCGAGTGTCGTGCAATGATAATAAGACGAAATTCACACAGATATATACCTATATATATATATATATATATATATATATATATATATATATGTAGATAGGTATAATTATAATAAATATGCGTTGATATTTATACATTATAAATTTAATAATATTATGTGCTCAATTGTATATACTTACATACATATATGATGGCATTTCATTTCGAAGCTGATTAAGCGGCTTTAGGTTCTAGGGTTTAATTTTACAATATGGCTAATTTGGATGAAGAAATCAAGTCAGCTGAAACAATTTAAAATTATTCCAATTGCCATTGGATTATACAACATTTTGTAACCTGTTCCTGGCTGACCGAATTCGTCCAAGGGATACATCTTGATGGGGCATTATAAAAGGAATCCTCTTAGTTGCCACCTGATTTTAGGGAGAGTCGAGTTAAAGAATTTAAAATTTTCTTTATATGTTTCCCAATATGTTCTTGGAATTGAAATGAGTTTTGCGATTAATCCTTTTGGATTTTCAATTTTTGGTTCAGATGATAATTATTTAAAGAAAGTTTTTATAGGCAAGCATAGATCCATTTAATATATATAGTAGATCAATCACAATGGATGGATCTAGGAACAACATGATTTTTGGCTGTGTTATTTCAATACATTTTGATGAAGGCTTATATTGTTAGTATCAGGATTTATCGAAATTGCATCACCACTTCGAAACCTCACTAGTTGGAGGTATAAAGAAAAACAAAAAAGGAAAATATTAATCGAATTCGGAATTTTTTTGGGGTGTCTAGACCTAGCAGACCCCCGATTATCCCCCCTTTGGACCCGTCCATGCAATCAACAACGACAAGTTAACCTGATCTATTTACGCATATAATAAACTTGTATTTGTAAAGAAATTTCAAATATACATAGTTTACCGAGCACACTACCTACTGAAGTATTAATATTAAATGTAAACACGGAAAGAGGAAAGAGAGCCAACGACAGTGGCACAAAACATGTTTGAAAACGTGAAGACCCGAAAATCGATATAATATAGTCAGTCTGTCAGTCTGCCTGTTTGTCGATTTGTCTGCCAGAATTTAAGCCAAACAAGTTCTTCTATTCTTCTCAACTTAATCGACAATTGGAGTGAGAAGATATTGCAATTGGAATATTTTGATATTTTAGTCAAGATCTCTTTACTACCTACCTTTACTACTACCTTTTAGATTTAAGAAATATAAAAACTAGCTCAATTTTGAAGAAGTTAATAATAAACCAATATTAAAGTAATAGAATCACGTTTTGGCAATTTCTGTAGATGTTCACCCATATATCCATGGTTTAAAAGACTCTTAACAAAATTATTTCAAATTTAGGGTAGCAGAAAAAAAAATCCCCTTTACAAAGATAATAAATATAAAAATGTTTATTAATATTCACAGTCTATAAATTTGTAGTTGTATTTGTTGTAGTATTTTGACGATTATCGAAAAGAAACCAACAACAACAGAAAAAAACTATACAAATCGAAAAACCAGTTGCTCGATATGATGTACGATAAATGACGTAGTTTTCATGGATTTGTGCTAAGTGCTGGCTATATAAGCAAATAGCAGCATTTGAGCTCAATTTAGTTTTGATTGAACTGTCTGGGCTAAAAAATGCGTGCGGTTACAATATTGTTGTTGGGTGTGATATTAATGGGCAGTTGTTCCTTGCTGATAGAGGCCTATCCTCAAGATAGCTCAACGACAACAACAACAACAACAACAACAACGACAACAACACCCAAGCCAAAGGAGGAAAGCTCAAGTAGTAGCACCACCCCCTCAACCACCACCACCTCCACTACCACCACTACAGAGAAGCCTAAGAGTGATAGCTCTTCGACAACAACAACCTCAACAACAACCACACCAAAACCAACCACAACAACAACAGCAGCAACAACAACAACAACAACGACAACAACAGCCAAACCCGATGACGAACTAGAGAAACTATTACAACAATGCGCCGAATTGAGCCATCGTCACAAACGTGACGACGACTCCTCCGAGGAGGATGACGATCATGATCACAGGTCGGGTAAAAAGGAGCGCAAGAAGCTCAAGAAGATGTGCAAACAACTGAGAAAGCAACAGGAACGCAAACAGGAGAAGGAGCAGCGCGATTCCCAATCGGAATTGGCCGACGCACTGCGAGCCTACAATCGGCGTAACAAGCACAGAAACTAAGTAATTTAAGGAGTTTTCATGGAATTGTCCCTCTCTTTTTTTTTTTTTTTGGTTTTTTAATGAAAGTTTTGCAGTAAATAAATCAAACTATATTTGTTGTGAATTGATATCAATGATAAATGAAATGAAGGTGTGTTTGCTCAAGTTATTTTCTACTTTTTTTTTTGTGCCTCTGCTTGAAGTTTGTACTAAAATTAATCATCAAGTTATCTAGTTATGCAAAATCCAGTTAACTGCACAAGAGAGAAAGTTTTAATAAATTAGTGCAAAAAAGTTTAAATATTGATTTGAAGAGAATTTGTTTAGAATTTGAACCCAACATTTGGTCAATAGAAAAGATTTATATGTTTTTACGCATTTGACAAGAACAAAACAAACCGAAAAAATCTATTTAATTATTTTCTATTTAATTCATATTTTATTATTTGAATGAACTATTACACAGATATTAAAAATGACAACAAAAGTGTCACAATCAAAGCAACTAATTAATATTATTTGTGGTCAAAGTTTTTGCCTTCATGCTAGCAAATATTTAAATTTTCCACTGACTGGGTTAACTAATTAATTGCATTTAGAAATTTGCACTTAAACACTTTTATTTATCACTGGTGAAATATGTTCTATGGGTACTTGATAGTAGTAGTGACTAGTATGGATGGATGTACTTTTTGGTCTAAGACGAAGGCTTTTTTAGACACAACTATCAACCTAATACATAGTTCAGAGCTATATCCAATACTGATAATAATAATACTTGATCGTTCGATTCACGATTTGGCCAACTTGTAGGCGTTTAGTTAAAGTAAGTTTAACTAAATGTCAATCCTCATTTCGCTTAGATCCGACACTGGTTTCGATCTTTGAATTTTAAAAGACTTTGTTTATTTCATATACTAAATTTAATTAGGTGTAGGCATCACAACCGGAAATGTGTTGATGAAGTGGTAATCACTTACGTGTTCCTTACTTTGTAGACAGCACTTAGATCATCAATCTAAGTTTCCATTATCAAAAATTGAACTTATCTATTAGTACTACCTCGAACTCGTGGACGATGAGAGTTGTCAATTAAGCCATAGAGTTAGATTTTCTCTTACTTAAATCAAGCTAATTGAACTCACTTACATTAAGAATGAGACATTTTTTTCAGTATTGACAATATTGAGAGTAGAGCAGGAGAAGCTTCATTTAAAGGTGAGCTCGGGCGATTTTGGGTATACTAAAATACTAATGTCCATGTGTATAAACTTATAAAAAGAAAGTTTTTGTTTATCTAGTTGACCAAATTGACTTTGACTTTGACCTGAGAACTTTCATCGATTTATATCTTTTCAAATCTTAATATTTTAAAGGCCGAAAGAAGAACAATTGTCAGATTGCTCGTTTATGTTATTGTAGTTAGTATGGTTTCGTTTTATTAATTTATTTATTTGTGTTTATTTTTGTGTTTGATTTTTTGTTTTTTATGCTTACTTCAGAGGTCAAGTTCTAAGTAAAGAAAAATATGTGTATAAGCAAAGTTAGAAGATTTCGAAAAATTAATTTGCATAAATCAAAACGAAAAATATGTTAATGATCTTTGTCTTTTTAGCTCTATCTATCTCTCCCTCTCTCTCTCGCTCCCTATCTCTCTCTCTCTCTGTCTCTCTCTTTAGATGTAGATGTAGATGGGTCTCTGTCTGGCCTTAGCTAAAGCCATGTTGAGGTTGAGCCATTGAACTTTGATGATGGTAAATGGGTCGCTTTGAACTCCCGAGAGTTAATTATGCAAAAAACCAAAACCAAAAAAACAAAAAAAAATAAAAGTCTGTAAGCCGTTAGCCAAATGATTTATGCTTAAGAAGCGAAAGAAAAAGAAAAATTCATATAAGTGTAAGTTGAAGAACATTTCGCCAATCAGTTGACCAACTGAGAGTGTGAAGTGAGCAAGTATCGAACGATCGTTAGGAACGACAATAAAGAAAAAGAAAATTCAGGATGAAGATCCATTTGGGACTAATACTGGTCCTTTGCCTAACTCTGGCCAGTGACGAAGCGCTGGTGAGCGGTAAATTTTTTTGCATCTCCCGTTTAAACTGCGGCTAACCATGAGTATGTTAGTAAACGATTATCCTTCGATCTCTTTCTCTATTTCGAATTAGCCCGCAATGTGTCAGCTGTCTCATCCTCGGTGCCTGGATCCACGGCAAAACCATCGATAATAATCAATGCGCCGCCCATGAAAAAGAAGAATTTGGTGGTTCCCGTTCAGGTTGAAAACTCATCAGATGTGGGGCCAACCGAAGTGAAATCAAAGATTCAGGTGGTCGAACAGAAGCCATTGAAGGTAACTGGTTTTATAACCAAATCGGGTGATATCTATGAAATTGATGGCAAGCAATCGCCCATTGGCAGTATTGAGGGACGCCAAGCGATTGAGGGTCAGGAGAATGATGACCAATCGGACCACCAGCAGCAGCAGCAACAGCAGCAACAAGAGCAAGAACAAATTGTATGCAATTATGGCAATGTTGTGGTTTATAGTGATGTTCCCTGTGAGCAGGTGGGCAGCAACGTTCAAGTGGGTCAGGTGCATAATATTAAAAGGAAACGGCCACAGAATAATCAGCCAGAAGATGCTGGCGAAGTAGCTGAGCAAGCTAATGGGGATATGTTGCCGCAAAAAGAGGACGAGAACGAACAAGACCAGCAGCAGCAGCAACAGCAACAACAGGTCAATAATCATCCACGTGGCCAGCAGAATCCACAAAGACGCAGACGTCGTCGTCGTCCTTCGAATGCTGCTCAGCAGCAGAGAAGACGTCGCAACGGCAGCGGCAGTGGCAATGGCAATGGCGGAGTACGACGTCGCATTGTTCGCAAACGCATTGTGCCAGGTAACGGTAATAATCGTCGTCGTAACGGTCAGAACCAGCAGCAACAGATACGTCGTCGTCGTCCCAATCAGCGTCGAGGACAACAGCAACAAAACAACAATAATCAGCAGCAACGTCGTCGTCAGCAGCAACGTCGTCGTCAGCAACAGCAGAGACTACGTCGCCAGCAGCCCCAGCAGCAACGTCGACGCCAGCAGCAGAACCAGCAGCGTCGCCGACGTCTCAACAACAATAACACCATTAACCAGGTCTAAGCTAGGCTCACAGCTTTTGCTTCTTCTTCTTTCTCTTCTATTCCTTTTCCTTAATCATCAAGAGCGACAAATAAAATTTAATGGATGCCAAAGCAGAGGGAGCGAAAGAGAAAGTAAGAGAGATGAAATGAACAAAAAAAACCCAAGAAAAAGAAAGAAATATGAATACCCAAATGACTTTTGTCTTTCTGTCTCATGTCCAGCTGAAAATTGAAAATGCACTTTTGGTCCTGGGGAATCCGACATGAAACTGTAATTAAAACAAGTGCCCAGAGAACGTTGGCGGGGTAGAGAAGTTCTGTGACACAGAGCGAAAAACCAAGAGAGAGAGAGAGAGAGACAGCAAAATATGCCAACTCTTTTCTTTTCCCTTCTTATCTGATCGCTCAAACGTTATGTCCAACATAAGTTTAACCCTTGTCGAACGTTGTCTTTGTAGGGTCGAAGTTCAAACCGAAACATATTCTAATTAGTTATATTTGCCCATCCACAATCAGAATTTCCAACAAAAAGTAAACCAAGTCGAGTCATATTTTCTCTCCTGGCTTCCAGTTTAATAATATTTTTTGAAACAGTTCTTGAAAGGTTTATGGCAAGTTAAGGGCTTTTCTTAAAATAGAACTTGACAAATAGAATAGAATCTATGCAATTGGCTCAAATCAGTAAATTACAGGGAAAACGTTAGATATTGTTGTCATGTGTTATAATTCACAAATGGTTTAGGCATTGTAAAAATTTCACTAGTTTCTGTTGCTTGTGAAAGAAATCGAATTAGCATAGTTAGGTAAAAAAACACATTTCTCATTAGATGAGCTCGATATGATACTCATTTTGGATCAAATTAAAAATGTAAAATACATATAACTATGTATGTGCCTACATACATATATATACCAATATATGTAGTATGGGTATGTGTGACAAACTGCAAGATGCACAAAAATTTAGTTACAAGTAGATATGTACATATATGTATATGTAAAGCGGTTTCCAAAAAATGTTAATCCACCTAGTTTGTCAAAGGAAAGCGCTCTAGTGGAGAGCTAGTTTTAGGGACCAACTCCAGCTCAATTTCTGCTCCACCAAACGATGTCAACGTTTAAAGAGATTTTGCTCGCGTTGTGGGCCCAGTGCACTTAACACATAAACAAACAAAAAAGGAGAAAAAAGTAAAAGGAAACCAACAACAACAAGTACACAACACCAGGATACATGAGAAAGGGAGGGGGTGAGCACAGATTGGAGAGGGAGTCAGATGGTTGAGGCTGGGAGCCAAGAAAGTCATTCAAAAGTCAACCAACTTTCTTTTCGAAACAACGTTAAAGAGCAAAAGCAGAAGGGAAAAAAGAAAGAAGACCAGTATGTAGAGTGGAATATGCTTACTTACATATATATACTAAAAATGTAAGATATATATATACATATTTTGTATATATGTATATACATATGTATTGGTGGTGTGTTTGTATATAGAACATGGGGGTCTTGAAGGACTATGACATCGTCCCCTATACTAAAACCGAAAAGTCGACTGCTGATTTTTCTTTGTTGTTTGCATGCACACAACACACTCCCATTTAGACAAAGAGCGAGATAGAGATAGATAGATAACAAGGCATAGAAAGAAAAACAGAGAGAGAGAGAGAGAGAGAGAGAGAGGTAGAGAAGGAGAAGGAGAGAGCGAGAGCGAGAGGGCAAGTGCATGAAAGACACCGCAAATGACGATGGCGGCTGCTGTTGCATTTCTTCTTCTTAATGCACCCTATATACATGATACATCTAAAGCATATATGCAATTTAATCCTATTTCAAAGGATATATATACTTGTTCATGAGCAATCAAAGAACATGAATTTGAATTTCCTCCTAAGAGTATGCAATGCAATTTATTGTTTACTTTCTTTGAGGGTCCACGAGATGGATTTAGCATACACTCTTTACAGGGTAACATTCGATCGACTCTCATTTTGATAGAAAAGAATTTTTCTTTTTGGAATGAAGCTCTCCAAGGAGCCATCAAAATGTGACGTTGTCGTTGTTGTCGTTGTTGTTGTCGCTGTTGTTGCTGTTGTTCCCGACTAGGTTGTTGGGTATCGTTGTCATGCGTTGAGCCTGCAAGTTTATCACCTCATTGTTTTTGCACGCCGAGCAGCTTGTCGTCGTCGTTGGCATCGTCTTCGCTAGGTTGCCTATGTTTTGTGGGTTTTTATCGCTGACTGCAACAGTCCAAGGAAGTTCTAGGGGGAGACACATAGAGAGAGAGCAACAGAGAGAGGGGGAAAGACAGCAGTAAGAACCATCAAAGCCACTCATTTTGGTAGATGTTGCTCTTGCGCTTGTTGCCCAAAGTCATCATAAAATGCAAGAAAAATCAACACAAACACTTTCAAACCACTCCATGAGTGGAGCTGACAATGGCCAATTGAGTTATTGGCCGTTTTTGATTATGAGTAACCCTTCCTTCCTAAAGAAGAGCTGATGAGAATCTATAATGTATGTATCTATATCGATATTAAAAACTGCTTTATTTTAAAAATATTTCATTTCGAGATGTCTTTTTTTCTGGTGGTAAGTAGTTTTGTAGTGGTAAGTAATTACCCAACCTTCAGAACAGATTTTGTTTTTTTTTTATAGTAAAAGAGAAACAATATAATACTTTTTTCTTTTTTCTGGAATAATAATAGTTTTATGTCGAGTAAAAAGTTCTGTTGTTCAAGTAACTTCTAACTTTGCATATACTACATACATATATCTTTTTTTCCGAATTTTTGGCGAAAGATGACAAATATTTGCATACTTTAGTTAAACTAAATCTTAGGGGTGAAGTAGAAACTAATTTTATAAAAAGTTCTAAGCTTATTGAAATTCGATATAAATCTCTTCAATCCATGTTATCAATTCTTGTTTTCTAAATCAAGTTTTACCTTTAACATGTATGGATTATATGTATATATATCTTAATTCGTTTGGTTTAAGCTTTACATATATATAGTTATAGGAAGTATAATTCAAGTATAACAATTTATTTTGCATGCTCTTTTCCGTTTGCACTCTTTTGCTCTTTAAGCCAAAATGAGTTGAAACTAATTTCAGTTTAATTTGTGTCTACGCTTATCTCATTCTATCTTTTTTTAGCTTATTCTGTTTATCTATCTTGGCACTTTCCTTCCTTTCTTTTATGCCTGCCTCTCGTTTTCTCTGTATCTAATTTTTCTACTTTTTTCTCCACTCTTTCTCCATTCCACTTAGTGTAAATGCTGCTAATGACGTTGTCAGTCTACACACAATGAAAGAAAGAAGGTTCACTACCAGCAGCAGAATCTCTTTAATTGCGATTTCAGTCTTGGAAATTTTGGCGGACTTATAATTTTAATTTGCTTGCTTTTCGCATCGAAGGATGAATTTCGATTCCGATTTCATAATTAGAGGATAGAAGAAAGCAACGGCAACGATGGCGCTGAATGGTCGAAAAGGCCTTTTCTTTTATTATTATTTTTATTTTATTTTATGTTGTTGTTGTTGTTATTGTTGTTGTTGTTGAGTGGAAAACCATTTTTAAGTTGCCAAAGGCAACCCAGCCGCGTTTCCCCCTTCCAGATGTCTCAATTTTCTGTCTTGCTCTCAACCTTTGTCAGTTAGTTTTGTCTCTTTCTGTTGACCATAAACCGCGCTGACATTAATGCGCTTATTTTCACGTTAATTACCAGCAGAGGCATCGACTCCGACACCGCGACACCGGAGTCAAAAGAGTCTTCAAAGAAGAATATATTTGTATTTTTTGTTTTGTCTCTGTGTCTCGAGATTTTTGCCGGGCGATTTAAATAATTGACAGATTTTCGTTGGCTGTGCCACCATTTTGCCATCATCATTATCATCGTCATCATCATCAGTATCATCATCATCAGCGTCCACACCCACAACTAGGCACTAGGTCAATTCTAACAGCGTCTTCTGGGCCCGCGTCGTCTAATTTCTTCTTCTGTTTTTCCATCTTATGGGTTTTATTTCTACTTTGTTCGCCTCGCGACTGTTTAACCGTTTTATCTTTATGCGATTATGTCTAGTCGCTCTCTACCTCTCCGGCGCTCATTTTCTCTGTCTGTTGCCCTGTAATTTTGCGTGTGCGTGGCCAAGAGGGATTGGTATGAGAACGAAATGAAACGAACAGAAACGAAAGCAACAGAAACGAACCGAACACTTTGCCCAAAGGATTTGTGTTTAACAAAGTTAAGTATAAGACGTGCTCAGGCACGTTCTATACACTGCCTTTCCACTTCTAGGCCCCCTCCCGCGGCCATCAGGCCCACTTGTTCTGATGTGCCCACATTCGACTGTTCTACATTTACCATGTCAATATTAGTTTATGCCACTCGAAACTTTACACAATGCTCGGGCTGAATGAGGCGGAGAATATGTGCTTCAAAATGAAAACAAAAATTTCATTGCATTATGATCTCAAGGATCCTAAAGAATCCTAAGACGAAAGAAGAGAGTACTTAGTTCCGCGTGTGTGTTTGTATGTTAAATACTTGAGCCAGAACTCATGAATATATTAACACAATACATTCACAAGTTGAATTCTAATCACACAGAGCAAAAGATACTCTTCTGCTGGATAAACTCAAATCAATAGGATTTTGTCCAAAGCATACGAATATAAGGCAGCCGAAAAGTAGGCAATACAATTTTTTTAAGGTTTTCACATTAAAATGATAGACAGAAACTTAACAATTACTTTGTGTTGAGTTGAGACAAAGGTAACAGTGGTATTCAGTTATCATTAAACGAAAATCAAAAGTTTCTGATGTCGTTAAAAGTTTTCCTCATAAACACTTTTAATGTAAACGTTCTATTCTTTATTTTATGCCGCATTTTACTGCATCATCTATTATGTATTCTATTCTATACTGCATTGTATATTATTCTTACATAACTTGGAATACATCTATCTCACCAGCCAGGACAATTAACCCTTTCGAATTTAAGGAAAGGGATTTACAAATAGTCATTCATAAAGTTTCGTGCTTTCAAGTTGATTTAATTCATTCACTTACTTGTCACAACTCATTCACCTATTTATTTTTTGTTTGGGCATTTTTCATTCATGCCTGCGAAAGTCAAAAATACAAACCACTTTTAACCCTCATGCCAACATCTCTTCGATCCATCGAGTATGATTTAACCCCTTGTCTATTTTCATCAACGGATTTTGACAAGCTCCAACAAAAAGGAAATACATAAATAACCCCCCCAAAACAACAACAATGAGAGAACGAAAATAAAATATTTTGTGCTAATTTTGTCACGCCCCCCACCTCCCGAAAACCCTAAGCCTCCAGGCGAAGCCGTCCATCTGAGAAGCCAACACAGACAAAAGTAACTTTTGTATGTCAGTTGTTTTTGAACTTGGCCGCGGGTGGAAAACCAGTAAAGAAAACGCAGGAGATGAAATAATATGTAAGAGTCAGAATAGGAGTAATAGAAGTAGCAAGAGGAAAAGAATAAGTAGCTAGAGGTAAATATATGTGTGCTTGGAGGGGGGAAAAGAGAGAGAGGGAAAAAGGAGACTTTGTGTTATCAGCAGTCAGTTAGTAGCGGAAACTTTTTAAACGTTTTGCGAAACAAGTTGAAATTTAAATAAACCTTCCAATTTTTGACTTCAGACTTCCTCAAACACCATTTTGCCCCAAAGCCGCACAGCCCCCCCACCGTGCATATGAATGCTGGAAAATTTAGACAACAAAATCGCCAGAGAAATGAAACTTTTCTTTCAGTTCTTTTTTTTTTTTTGGCTCTTGTTTGCCATAAAATCGACTTAAATTTTTATTGCGACAAAGAGAAACTCCTCGGGCAAAAGTGAAAAGAAGCAAACACGAAGGCAAAGTGCATTGGTATAGGTGATAGGGAAGAAGATTGGTGGGCAGAGGGTGACTGGAAGGGTTTGGTAGGCTGGGATAGGGGAGGGTGAGATCAGTGGTTTCTCTAAGTGCAGTCGACGGCGGTAAAATCGCATTATGGCATAGCAATTTTTTCCATCATATTCCACATTTTGCTTCTATTTATTTTTTCGCTTTTTGTTTTTGTTGCTCCATCTGCCTTGCCCAATTTCCGTTATGTTTCTTTCTCTATGTATCTAGCTGTGTGTGTGTTTGTGTGTGCTTTTCTCGCGAGCCCGCAAAAGTATGCTATGGCTATAATATTTTTGCTCGCTCCGCATTCGAAGTAGCAAAGAAAGTGAGTTCAAAAAGTGCCAACGACGTCCTCGACAAGGCAGCAAACCAAAAGCAACAAAATAATCAAAAAGAAAAAAATGCAAAAAATATATAAAACGTAAAAGAAAGCAGCATGAAAGTTAAAGAAAGAGAGAGAAAGAGCGTGACAGAGAGACAAAAAGAGACGGAACACAAGAGGAAACTTTTTACCAAGTTGACTTTGACACATTGGGCCAAGGCAAACACTAGAGAAATCCAGAGAGAAAGCAATAGATAGAGCGAGAGAAAGAGGGAGAGAGAGAAACACACTCTCTGTGTTAGAGTAAAGTAGAGCAGAGACTCTCAGCTGAGCTGAACTTCTCTAGCATGAAAATGGCATGACAAAATTGTCGTCATGTCTGATGGTCGAATGCAGCCCAAAAGAAACCAGAACAAAAACCAAAAAAAAAAACCTTAAAAACAAGCAAGCAAAGCCAAGAAGAGTAAAGAAATCGTCTTGCAGTTTAACGAAATATATTTCAACAAAAATTGAAGATATATATGTACTCAGACGCAATGAGTATCGGCAAAGCATTTGCTTTCCATAGGCCTCAACTGGCAATGCAGCTTCCCAAAATTCTGCGAAGTCCAGATCCAGGAAAAACACGATTGCTTAATCCTGATTTTCTAATATGACAATGTATGTATATAGCAATGTAGATAACCTTGTATACATATGGCCATGTAAGAAAATGAAATTTGAGTTAACAATTTGCAAAACGAAATGAATGAATTGAATGAAAATAAAAATTGAAATCGAGTTCGAGTGAAAGAGGGTTGGCCCCACAATATCAGTGAGTCTGAATGTAAGACAATTAGTTGCTAAGACATTCAAGTGCATTCGGATCCCAACTCTGATTTAAGTGCTTATTATATAGAGAGCTGCATGAATGATAGAAAAGTCAACGTCAATTGAATGCATTCGAATTGAATTCAAAAGAATGAGCGGCAACTACACAATGAAATGTATGAATGTGAATGTAAGTACTTGTCAAATCTCCAAAAATACAAATCAAAGCATCGAAATGTACTAAGGCACGCGAGTCATTCGAATTATTTGAATTGTCTTATTTTGCTTGAACGTAAAGCAACAACATCAAAAATGTAGGGGGAATTTGAATATTCAATCCACCAAAAATTTTAGTCCGCGGGAAATCTAATCAAAAGGGACTCTTGCTACAGACCCAGAAAAAAATATATTATTCGCCAATCCACCATATACGTGATCTACCTTTTAATATTGCTTCACTAGTTGGAAAAAAAAATTCATTTTTATACCCTTGCAAAAAGGGTATATTAATTTTGGTCAAAAGTGTGCAACGCATAAACGGAAGCATCTCCGACCATATAAAGTATATATATTCTTGATCAGCACGACGAGACGAGTTCAAATCGCCATGTCCGTCCGTCCGTCCGTCCGTCTGTCGGTCCGTCCGTCTGTCCGTCCGCCCGTCTGTCCGTCCGTCTGGATCAACGCAAACTCCTCCTAGACCGTTGAAGCTATAGAGCTGAAATTTTGCATGTAGGCTTGTATATACTGCAGGCGTTGTATATCTCGGATTCAGCCGGTGAGTTAATTACACATATAAACGACTGTGCCAAATTTGATTAAGATCGGGTGACTATATCATATATCTCCCATAGGAACGATCTCGAACGATCTCTTCGAAAACAGTGACTTTTGTCAATAACTTCGTCACTTTTGACGCGATTGCTTTCAAATTAAACATTTGTTAGTTTAATATATCTGTTAATGACTGTGCCGAATTCGATAAAGATCGGGTTACTATATCATATAGCTCTCATAGGAACGATCGGTGGAAAACAGTGACTTTGATCAATATCTTAGTTTTTTCCTATGCTAAGATTGTTGGTTGTTCTTTCGCAAACATTAGCCTTTTTAGCTTGAACATTTTTCCACTTTGATGGCTAAGGGTAAGGAAAGAGTTACCATAAAAGTTGCAAGGGTATACAACCTTTGACGCGGTCGAAGTTAGCCCCGGCCCTCTGGTTTGATTTGATTTGCTTACATTCACACTCTTTCATTCATAAGTTTAGGTTAATACGAATGGACACATTCAGATATACTCAGTTACTATTTTCTGCAAGTCTTCAATTTCTCAAGCTGGGTCGGCATATAAATAAATTTATTGAGTTGTATTATTCTGTCATTTTCGTTTATTTGTTTGCAAAGTTTATTTTGAATAAATATTTTATTATTATAATCTCTAAAAAAAAAAGTATTAATAAATATATTGCTCATTTATACGAAATCATAGTCCAAACTAATGCAGAGGTCGTTGCTGAGGCGGTCTTAATGTAAAGACATTCAGACAAACTGAACACGGCGAAGGTTCATGTTGTTGGCAAAGGCGCGGAAAGGATTGCGAACAGCCATCTTGGGTGGCTGAGATTTGCGGCGTTGTCCAAGCATATTGAAGTTGAAAGCGGACCCAGCTGCTGACGGATCACTTAATAAAGGATTGGGCTGGGCATCAACCACACTTTCAACGTTAGACTGCAGGCCCGTCATAGAAAGGGGCACATCGTCCTCCTGATCATCATATTGGTCATTCAGCTGGTTCTGCTGTGCGTTGTCCGATTGCTGGTTGCTCTCACGGATTGGCATTTTGGCAGACAATTGGCGGAGCATCCGTAAGTTCAGTGGGACGTAGGCAACTTGATTGTTTGGCAATGAGATAGGCACCAGAGGAACGCCAGAACCACCAGAAACGCTGGGACCGCCGGTAAAGAAACTGGGACCGCCAAATGCAGACAGATCATTCCAACCAAATTGCGATTGATCCTGGTGGGTGCGGAAATACTGCATGGGCAGACCATAGGATGGAGGTGGAGCACGATAATAGCCGGCGGGGACAAAGTCACCCAAACGTGTGGTCGCCGCGGTTGTTGTCGCTGTGGTCTGTTCATTAATGAGACTGGTGTTCGAGACAATAACAATAATATTGTCATTTGGCTTTTTATTAAGGTGCATACGTCCCGTAAAGGAATCTTCTGGTGCGGTATAGATGATCTCATCACCACTCAATGATGGGAAATCATCCAGAGAAGTCACAAAATTGTGTGGATGTAAGCCTTGACGTGGTTCGATGGGTCCAGGATTTTGGGTAACTGCATACCCCAAATCATCTACCACAGAAGATTGATCATTTGTTGGCCAATTGAATGCAGATACAGGCAGAGTTAATGCTGGTGCAGAACGACTCCAGCACAGACCAATGAGTCCGGCCATCACACAAAGAAAACGGAACAGTTGCATATTGAATTCAATTTTCGATTATTTCGCTAACTGGATTGAATGTCTTGACTTGTCTTTGCCTTGACTTTGACTATGCCTTAACAACAACTTGACTATGTCTTTTATACCAACTCCTGGTCGAGTTTTTGCACTCGTTCATTCACCTGTTTACTCAGACCACTACTTTGGTCAGTTCCTAATGAGCCACAATTAATCCCCCTTTATCAGCTTATCGGTTCATAAGAAAACTAACTGGAACGAGAGCAGCTAACGCGCTTTCATCGCGATTAAAAGCATTAATCTTAATCTTTTTTTTTTCAAATTTTTGTCTTTACGTTTTCGGCTCGTTCTTTTGCATTCCATTCGCAGTTTGGGCATTTGTTAATTACCTACCTTAAAAGTCATCCAGATTTCAATTTTGACCATTTGTTATTAACTACTTGGTAACTTGAAACATATTTGAATTTGATTCTCAGAGAATCCTATTTATTATTATTAAACCAACTAATTGACGATGTAAAGAGAAATCAATAGCATTTGGTAAGTGGAAGCAAAAGTTGTTTTCCCTTAAGACATTACGAAATTACACAAAGTGCCTCAGCGCTTAAAGATTTTACTCAAATAATGAATTATCTCATAAAACAATATTCGATTCAAACTATCAACAACGAAAATTACTATACAAATTTGGAACAAGTTTTAGTTAGACAATTAGCAAGTTTTCTAACTATACAATTAATTGCCCATTGGGTCGGAAACTTGATTCTGGTTTTGTGTAAATGGAAGATCAATTGAATGACATCTTTTAGTCCTATGATGTGTTCCTAGTCGATTGCTGTAGTTGTCGAGTATCGAGGATGATAGTTGAATTCCTTAAAAACCATCGAGCACTTACGAACCTGGTCATGGATTAATCAGTTGATTGGGTAGCTCGTTAGGATGTGTCTCTAGATGTTCTCCACAATTGATTACTATGTTGGTATGTCGAAGCGATAATGCTTTTAAGAATCGTTTTTTGGATAGTCCGCTTTCGGGGTGTGGTCGCCAGTTTAGGTTCTTGATTCCCAGATAGTTGCCTTTGTCTTAGAAAGATTTCTGTGCTGGTGTTTTGATGTATCGATTTCAATATTCTACTGACCAAATATTGCTATAATAATCTTGGAAAATGTTCGAGTAGGTGTATCGATATTGTGACCGAGCGGTAATTGTTGTATCGTTCGCCAATGTTGCCAAAAGGAAATCGTCTGGAGATCTACTCATCCACTCAACCACTGTATTAAATGAGCTGTGGATTACATTTGGCAGTAGCCAAAAACATTTGGAACATGTATTATTTTTGCTAAAAATACGACAATTTCAAAACTTTATGTTTCAGGAGTGGATTAGGCATTTGTTTACGTAAGACATCAGATTTCATGATCAAAATTTCTTGAAATTTTTCGTAGAGTTCAATTTGTGAAACGTTTTTGTTTGGGTCCATACAAATTGATCCGTTGCAATATATATATTACATATATAAGTATATGTTTCTACCATTTTATAGCAACTAAAACTGCGATTTCTATCATTCTATTCACTGCAGTATCAGTTGAACCATAACTTCTTATTATATGCATTTATATATCAATTTTTTACACAAATTTAACGCTTCTCATTTTTGTTCCCCTTTAGTCGGAGAATTTGAACATAAACCTTTTTGTTTTTGGGGAATTGAAAATTTAATTATAGCTTCGTTTTGCCAAACCTCAAAGCAAATGACAACTTAATTAGCATCTAGTAACCATCTTCAACTAATCAAAAACACTTATTACATACACTTCAACTAACACACACACACACATACATTGCTGACCGAAAAATTCAACGAGTGGAAGCATAACGAACTGAATTTTTAGAAGCAAACTCTTTTAGATGGGGAAAACCAAACGAGGGAGATGAGTATCAAGAAAACGTGAGAAAAATTTGTGTGCGAAAAAAGTGACATGAAATGCAAAAACTTTCCCAACAGAACTCGACGCTCAATAATATTAACTTGAAAAGTTTATCCTTTTTTTCATTTTATACTCTCTCTCGCTGTCGCTCTCTGTCCCTCTTGTATTGTTGCTCCTGTTTTTTTTCTCTTGCCATAATTTTCATTCCATTCCTGTTGTTGTTGTTCATTGCTAAGGAACTTTTCAATTTGCGCACATCGCCAGAACCAGACGCTGAGCCAGAAGTAAAATCGAGAGTTGAAGGAGAGTTCCCTGAAAAGCTTATTAGCCATAAACATTTTCCATATTTTTTTAGCAAAGAATTAACTCACAGCTCACCCAATTTGGTCGTGGATGTGTGTGCGAGGTAGGGAAAATGTTAATGTAGATCGATTTTAATTTGCTCTAAAAACAATTCAATCAGACGAAGAAGCAATTTGGCACATAACTCAAGTGGCTCTGAGAGAATAAGAGAGAGAGAGAGGGAGATGGCAGAAAGGAGTCAAAGCCAAACCAGACGCATGAGGAGCTGATTTGTGGGACATATGAAATGCATTCAATTGCCAGACGACTGTCAAATTATCTGGCAAATGTTTGTGGAGCAGAGAAAATGGAATTGGAATCGGTCGAGTGGTATATAAGATGGATAGACGGCGGGTTGGGGGGAAATGGGAATGGCATTGCTGGTGTTGGTGATGCCATGGGGCTGGAGAATAACTATCTGACTAAAGGAGAAGCCATGACAACCAACAGAAGTAACAGTACAAGGAGGACAGAAAAGTGTAGGGAGCGAGAGCGAGAGAGAGAGAGAGATAGAGCGGTGGCAGAAGTAGTAAAAACAACACAAATATATGTATGTATATACCATACATACATATATATTTACTGTGGGTGTGAGTTTGACATATAAGTATCTAATTGATGGCGACATTCTTATGCCATATGCCATTTCCTTACACTACACATACATACACACTTGCCTCAATAATAATAATTGACGCCATATGACAACAGCAACAACGATTGCAACAACAACAAGAACAAGGACAAGTAAACGCAAAACCAAAAACCAAACCTCAACTCAACCACAATAACAAATTAAAAAAATATAAGAAGCTTTTAAGTTAATAGAAAATTCTATAATTGAATTTTAGACAAACAGCAAAAGTAACAACAACAATAACTAAAATAACAAAAACTTATGCAATACCAACAACAACAACAAATAAACCAAGAATGATATACACACGGGTATATATGTACATATGTATATGTAAATGTAGTATATATACATTATGGAAAGCATTTGCAAATGAAAAGTTTAGAGGGATACTTAAAAGACTAAAACAGTCATAAATATTCATAATCATCCTAATATATTAATCAAGAATTAATACTTTTTGCTTGTCTTTACGATAAACTTTTTACGTTTTATTCAAAAACGAATAATAATCGAATATTTTTCCATATGTCGAACTTCAGTTTCCCTTTAAGATCCATATTGAATGAAACCGAAGCGATTTCAAGCGATTTCTTAGTTTTCAATTTCATTAATTAAGTAAGAAGAAGTAATCAGAAAAATATTAAAATACGAAATTCTGCCAAGAAAAGAATTGAAAACAAAGAAATTAAAATAAATCATAAGTCTGTCTTATTCTATCTGATGGAAACCTTAAGAAAATGTGAAGCAAAAATACATACATACATCTTAGGATATTTGTCTGCCTATAGTCCTTAGTGCAAATACATAAACAAAATCATCAAAAAACTCAAAAAAAACCAAATAATCGTTCATACAGATTTATGTTTTAAACTTAATCTTTAATTATTATATTAGGATTAAACGATTGAAACACGAATAGATGTCTATACATTGCAGTTATAATTGTTGCTTGGGTTTACAATTTGTCATAATAATTTAGATACAATTGATTTAATAAAGACTTTATACATTTGGGTTCCCTGATCGAAATATATGTATGTATACACATGTCGTTTATCGTTTATCAAAGATAAAAGGGAATGCCATTCAAAATTCTGTGGACTTAATGAATTTATAAATTCACAAAATTTATTTCAATCGCTTGGCCCACTGTCATAAATAAATGATAAGCACTTCAAGCGCACTTCACAATCACTTTAAGAAATATCTTAATTATTTGCAACATTATTTCCAGCTAATCGAAAGCTTAGGCAAAATCGGCAAAAGTTGCCTTTGGACATTTGTCTCTCTCTCTCTCTCTCTGTCTCTATCTCACTCTCTCTCTCTTGACGTCCCTCTGGCTTTTTGGAATTTATGGTGAATTATTTGCAAATATTAAGTACAAAGGAAAAATAAATGATGTATGCATAATTTGCGATGTCTTTAATAAGTTTTTGCAAAATCAAAAATCGAAGCAATCGACCAATAAAGCCAGTTTAGGTGAGAGTGTAAGCATAATAAATGATATGGCCGCAGCAAATAGAATCATCATCATCATCCTCATTCTCATCATCATTATCATCATAAAGGATAACTGGAAAGAGACAGTGAGATTTGTTTCTTCTATTGACACAACACTTTGCTTGATTACAGAAACACATTTCTGAAAGCTGCTCGAAGCTGGCCATGAATGAATTGTCTTTCTCTGTCTTTTTATCGCACCTCTCTCTCTCTCTCTCTCTCTCTCCCCTCTCTCTCTCTCTCTCTCTCTCTCTCTCTCTCTCTATTCCTCTCTGTGCTCCTTCCTCTCTTGTACTCTTGGTTACGCTCTACAAGATTAAAACAAAAAGATTTAAGTGAATTATGTTAAAGTTATTTATTTTTTTTTCGCACCCAAACGCACATGCACATACGACCAGAACTCGACTCTCCTCTGACACTATAGCTTAGACATGGGCATGGCCAGAGGGGGTCCAAACGATAATTTTCTTTATTATCGACTGTTTTGTAACCAAATGATGTAAATGATAGTGAGTGATGACCCAAAGCATAAAATTTAAACAACTTTTTATTACTTTATTGAGAGCTTAGAAAATCGACAGGAACGCTCCTTTCGATTTCTAATTGTATTCGATTGTTTTGTGTAGCTTTAGCACACGTCCAATTATTAACTTGATTATTGTAGATAAGATAGACTTTATATAGATTTCTCCTTTAGCTTTCTAAGATGACCCAAAGCGTAAAATATAAACAACCTTTTAGCTTAGGAAGTCAACTGCAATGCTTTTTTCCAGCTCTACTTCGAAGTGTTCGATTATTTTGGGTATTACATAGATTCGTTTGGAGGGGCAAAGCTACTACGCCTATGACCTTGGTTTTTCCCTTTTTTTGTGGTGTAGCTTCTTTTCTTTTACTAAATCCAAACAATTCGTTTATTTATTTATACAAGAATATGTATATACACAGATACATATATATATATGTTTATCATATGTATATGTATATGTATGTATTTATATATCTATGTCGGTTTATGCATATCTCATAGATACATACATTTCTTGAAGATTTATGTGGGAGCATGTTTATTGTGGAGTTTATTAGATTTGATTTACTATGCCTACACCATACATACTTACATTTATACACACACACACACACACGCACACCACTTTGGACAAAATGATAGAACTTTCACTTGTCCATTCCCGGAATGATGGTGATGTTGCGTGTATGTGTTGCGTTTATATTTATGATTTACCGACTTTCAACTTGTTCGTCTTTGTCCGGATTCGTCTTCATTCTCATCATCATCTAATGATAACATGTCACAGAATTCTTTTTACAGCACGCAAGCCTGTCACAATTTTTGTTTCTTCTTCTGATTTTTATGGTGAAATGGGTGAAGTTTTCTATTTTTTTAATTGCATAAACTAAGAAGCAGAATGGCACCTATAAAAGGCCTGAGCGTGCCAAAAAAGAGACATTTCCATTAGTTAGATTTCAAGCCCAACAAAATGAAGCTACTTGTCAAAGGAATATTCTTAGGCACAATTTTGTCGTTGGTCCTTATTGAGACGACACAAGCCAGACGCTTTGGTAAGTTCTAAGATATAATAAAAGAGTTTCGCCCTCAAAAACGAGAGACGAATTTGTTCTATCCAACAGTTTTGTAAATTTTTAGATTCCATTACAAATTCTTTTCTCTTTAGACCGAAAGGTCCCTATTGATTTCGGATAAGTTTTAAAACCATTTGCATCGGGTTTAAAGTATTTTTGTCTATGATCCTTGTTCTTTCATAATTCTATATAGAGATTGTATTTTTTTATTATCAAAAAGAAAGAATCTTTAGATATGTTGGATTACAAATCTTACTAAACTGATCAATTTCTTATTCTCATTGTCTCTCTACTTATCTCTATGTCATTCTCTGTTTGTTTTAGCCTATCGTTTGCCAAAATTACAATACGTACAAGCTCGGAACATGGGACGCAGCGCAGCTGGTAATGATGAGGTTGTTGGTACTGGACGAGATTTGCTTAAGAAGTTTATGCTCTTACGTGGCATGTTCCAACAACCACCGCCCACTGAGAATGTTATTGTGATATCGGACCCATATACATCATCCACACCGACAACTACAACAACGACAACAACCACCACAAATTCATCGGCACGTTCCAATGAACCAGACCATCAGCAACATCAACATCGACCACAACAAAAGCAACAGCCGATACAATTAATCTATGATGAACCCGATGATCGCGATTCTAATGATGATGATGATGATGATAATGATGAATTGACCACGCCCACAACCACCATGAATCAGCAGGAAATCGAACTGGAAGAGCAACAAAATGTTGCAGACCTTTTGGATATGCCCAAGAAAAGAACTCGTCCAAGCCAACGTGGAGGCACCAAGCGCCAATCGAAGCCTCGGCCATCGGCAAAAAATAAAAACCAGAAATCGCAATCGACTCATCGACGTCGTCATAACCGCCAAAAATCTCCGAAATCGAAGAAGCAACAGAAAAAGCGACGGCCAGTTGATATAAGCAACGGGAGTGAATCAGAAGTTGAAGTTAAACAAACGCAACGTCAAAATCCAATCGAAGGTTATCATATGGCCAATGAGCAATCCATGAGACCTCAGTCCCGATCCGAGTCCCGTCTCCAGCGCTTATGGAGACGATTTCAACGGAATCAAATGAAGTGAACAAAACTTTATACACTTCAATGAAAGAGAAAAACCATGTTTTGAATTTTTTTATTTATTTTTTTTTTTTTTGTGAATTTTGTGAAAAGGTTTTTGATTACACATAAAATGATTGTGTACAATTTTTAAATTTACTTATTTTTTGTTTTTCTTTTTGTTTGAATTGTCGTGAAGGAAGTGTTCCCTCACTGTAACAAATTGGGGGTTCCGAAAATGAATTTTATTTGAAACTGGAATAAATTTATTTTTATGATTATCTTTTTCGTTTCGTTTCACGGGTTACTTTTACACTTAAAATCTTTAAACGATTTTAAATTTTTTCTTGAATTTCACCTTTTGCCATATACCTTATTCAAAACAAAGAAAAGGACTGACTTGGGGTATATTGGGACTTTTGATAAGACAAAATTTTAATGCATAGTTTGAATTTAATTTTTTCTATTTCTAAAGGATAGTCAAGTTGCTCTTGGTACGAGGGATCTTTTTGGTCTAAAGACTCCTGGCCTTAGGTATATTCAAGTCGATGAGGGTTTCCTTCTTATTCTGAGAATATTTTATGGCTGATTGAGGCGCCGGAATGTCGGTGACCCTGAAACTTATGCGCGGCCATCTCTTCTGCTCTCACGTAAAACAAAATGGCGGCATGGCAAAGAAAAAATCCTTTTTCGCCTTTCGGCTTTCGCCTTTTTCGCTTGCTTTTTGGGATAACCCTTCTTCTTTTGGCCAAATGAAATCAGATGAGATGCGGTAAGGTTGGGGTTAGGGTTCGGTTTTGAAAGGCAACCGGCAGACGCTAAGTCATTGGCTTGCCTGGCGAACAATTTATATAAATAAAATGCAGACAAAATATTCGAACATGATATCCTGGCGATTGCGGGTGTGTGTGTGTATAGGCAAGTTCAAGGATGTCTGGGCAAGTTCATGGCAGTCAAAGAAGTTAACCAAATTACGCGCAAAATGGCTAAACCGAAAACCACAAAAAAGAAGAGAAAATAAAAAAAAAAACACACGCACACACACAAGAGGAACTAATTTACACACACAACGAGAAAGAGAGAACTCTGAATATAATTATAGATTGTCTCCGGTTGCTATCATTCGGATTGACCTCTTAATGATGGGGTCAAAGCCACTGATCAATGGCGAGAGAGATCATTACAAATGAGTTGAATGAAAAGAAAACCTGATTAGAATCAAAGTGAAATCCAAATGAGTTGAAACAAAACCGGATCGGGCGTGTGGAGAAGATCATGATGGTTAGATAGATGCACTGAATAAATCAATTTGAGATTGAGTGTGATGCTAAAAGACAGATAACCATATCACAAACTCAATAGGTATGAAGCTATTTGTCGTTAATTAAGTTGAATGAATTTCTATTGTATGGAATTATGTTTTATTTTCAGATGTAAAGAACATTCAAAGATTTCCTAGAATCAAAGATGAATTGAAATTAAGCGATGAAAAGAAATTGAAAAATTAAATTGAGTTCAATTAAACCAACAAAAGAAAAGGTCATCATAGCTCTTACAATTGCTAACATATCTCCCTCTACTTCTCTCTCTCTCTCTCTCTCTCTCTAACTTGCACCTATTTTCAGCTTAAAATTTTAGCAGTGCCTTTTGGGTTTACCTTGACTTGGGCATAGCTTCAAAATTCCCTCAAATACGTAAGGACACGAACATGGTAAGGCGAGAGAAAGAGGCAGAAATGAATGGGCCAGAGGGTGTGTGGGTGGCTGAGTACAGGGAACGGTTAGAGCAAAATCAATACGTCGAGCCGTCGCCATGGCTTCTTGTACCTTTTCTCATACACACACACACGCTCTCTCATCCTTACACTTTGCTTGTGGTAAAAAATATATAAAAAAAGACCAACGAATGCAAAAAAAAAAAAAAATAGGATAAAAAAAAGATTGGAAAGAAGAAAAACCTAGCAGAAAGGATATTGAAAAAGGCGCCGCTTGCCACACGGAGTCGAGCCGTAGAGCTATAGGAAACTTTTTTCATTTTTAGTTTGTCAAGTTGGTGCACACAAAAGGGCGGCAACACGACCGACGACCAACGACCAAGTTCCTCTTCTGCCTGCAAAAAGCTTTTCTTCACTGCACCAACAAAAGCAGGCCCAAAAAGCAGCAGAAGCAACAGCAACAACAAACAAAAATGAAAAATAGAGGTGGAGCCAAAGAGGAAGAGGTGAAGATGCAAGAGACCTCAAGAATGGGAGTGGGAGTGCGAGTGGCAGTAGTTGGTCTAGCACATGGGAGGGGGATGGGGGGGGGGTGATGGAGTCTAAGAACCGAAAAGGCAAAAGTTCATCCTAACGCGACGGCAAGAACAACAACAACAACTTTACTTTGCCTGCCGTCTTAATCTGTGCCAAAGGAAGGAAAGAGTAGAGAGAAAAAGGCAAGAACCATTAACCAAAACTGCATCAGTATTCAAAATTTTGTTGGTGACTTGGCCAACAGGTCGTATGCGTGATAGAATTTCCCTCTACTCATTTGGTCCAGTTGCACATTTAATTCGCATACCATAATATATAATAAATTATGCACAATGGAACATACATATACAGAGCGAGTGAGAGAGAGCTAGAGATAGAGAGAGAGAGAGAGAGAGAGATAGATAGTGAGAGAAAGAGAGAGAGAGATAGATAGTGAGAGAGAGATAGAGGGTGTCTACCTTTTGTATTTAAATTAATGCGAAAATGGTAATGTATAATTGCGTTTTAATTTTGATGACTGCAGTAGCAGCTTTCCGCTTCAAGAAATTCAGGATTTTTCGAAAAACGGATTGCAAATTAAAGATGATAAGCAGCAACAGCAGAACACACACACACAGAGACACTTTGCCTGTGTGTGTGTGTTTGCAATTGAGGAATAATTGGATGTCAATGTATATCGACATGGTCGCCATTTCCAACTGCAATGACTATTATTTTTATTGAATGTGATTCAGAAATATTTCTCATTCTGCGGTTAATTTAATCTACTTCTAGTACCTACCTAATCTAACGCCCTTGAAGAAGTTCTTGTTAGTGAGAATATCTGTTCCATAGAGATAAAAAAAGTCAAAGAAAGTATTAATCAGGATGAAGTCAAAATAAGATTCAATCAGGAAATATATTCCATCCAGATTTTGCCTAGAGAAGCTATAGAATTGAGCTAGTCAAGAAATATAAAATTATTTACCTCAAAAGAGAAAACAAAAGGACTAAGAGAGAGTAAATACTTCATGGAGACCTTAATACAAATTGGTAAAGACACATTTTCTTGTTTGCTCAACAAGTTCCAACTGCAGTTGATGCCTGCACTTCTGATTAACAATGGACATTGGAAATTATTATTGCTGTCTTATTGCGGCTGCCTCAGTCAGTTGGTGGTTGGCTGATGGGACTGGTCTGTCAATCTGTCGGCTGGTTGGTTGATCAATGGTTTTTGGCTTTTGAGGGACTACGAAATTTCTCAACATTCCCAACTGTTTTACCCTAAATTTTAATTCCCACCCCATTTACAGTACAGGGAGGTGGCGAGGCAGTGGCAAAGAGACTATTCTGTTCGATTGCCTAAGCTGACAGGATTTGTGCATATTTTGCAATGCATCATCAGCATGATAATTATCAGCATTAATTCTATGTAGATGCCTGTGTGTGTGTGTGTGTGTGTGTGTGTGGATGCACGCACAGTAGTAACTGAAACTATTTAGCAAAAGCTTAAGCATTGCCCTCTCAAATTTCATCCACTGTACAACATTGATAATGTGGCAAAGTGCCTTCTACTAAAGTCCTTCTATTCAGCACCAAGATGATTGTTTGCCCTAAAATGTGTTCAATCATTGATATGTAGATGCAATTGGTGGTGAGGCAGCGAGAGATGGAACTAACTATAGACAATGGCCGCCAGCTGTCTGCAACACGTTATAGAATGCTTGCCAACTTGATAGGGTTGTAAGGTAAACGAGTGTTAAGCATTTTAATTGCTGGCATTAATTTTAGGCTACAATGAAGCATTTTGCTTACAGTTGCCTGCAATTGCAATTTTACACAGACGCATACTCTCACACACACACACACATACACATACACACATACACACCACACATCGTATAACCAAAAGGGCTTAATAAATAAATACTAAAGTGAATGAGAAATATCTTGAATATTGGCCATGAAGTTGTTATTTCTTCCCATATGTGTACATATGTATGTGTGTTCCTATTACTTTTGGAAGGCTCTTAAATATGTGGTTTTCATGTGCGTTTACTTATTTTCATTGCCATTTTATTTGCATTCTATATAAATAGTTTAATATAATAAATATTATAATATTTACTACGAATTTCTTCGGGCGTGGGCTAGGAGAAGAGTGAATAGAAATCCCTAGAATCCTGGACAATATTTTAACTTTGAGCTGAAACTGTGCCATAACATGTGAAATCTTGAGCTCTGAGTAACCCATCGATAACTAAAGAATTGGGAGAGTATAGCTCAAGCTATTAGCAGGAAACCTCCTGCTAGAAAAAATGTCTAACAAAATCAAGAAAAAGAAAATTGCTGCAGTATTTATTACTTTTACTACTTGAGTCTGAGGAAACTTTCTTCTGCCTACATTTTAAGATGATACTCACAAGCAAACATCATTTAAACGATAATGAACTATGAATTTATCGCATTAGGACGAATTTTTGCTAGGAAAATTCGAAAAAAGGTTGAGAAAGATCGTAAGGTTTTCCAAATTGATATTCAACAAAGCAAAAAAATATGGAAAAAGTGCCGAAATTCTGGCAGAGGGGAAACTATTTAATAATGCTGAATTATTGACAAATGTTTATATGAGTTGGCGAAAGAAAATGTTAAATTTGCTAAAACTGCGTTTGCAGAGACAGATTCCCGCTGTGTGTTTGTGTGTGTATGTGTGTGTGTTTGTCTGTGCGTGTGTGTTTGGATGAAAAAAAGTGTATTGCCTACTTTTAGGCAGCGCGCGTTGCACTTCATTCATACATACACACATACATAGGCATGGGCAACAAGCCAAAAGCCAGAATGCAGGCAACAGCAGACAGAAACTCTGGTGAGGAAGCTACAACAAAAGCAGCAGGCAGCAATTTAATTACCGTTGCACAGATACGTCGAGCAGATAGCCAAGAGCACCGCGAAAAGATACAGATAGATGAAAAGAGACGAAAACAGAAAGCGATAGAGAGAGAGGGAGAGACGGTGAGGGAAAGGTAGACAGGCCTGGCACATTCAGGGCCATAGTTTTTGAAATATAGTTGCATATTGCTGGTAGGCAGCATCCATCGAGCTGCAGATGCAGGACCATTATAAACCAACCAGCTAACCACCCGACATCGCCCCTCCGCGCTTTTAGCCCCTGAATCTTCTACCACTCGAAAAGCGAGGAATCGAGTGGCTGCCACTCTGCCGTTGGCGGTTTTTCATGCCTTTGTTTTTGTTTTTGTTGTTGTTGTTGTTGTTGTTATTGTGATTATTGTGCAAATAAAAAGAAAATCGCATAACAATTTTACTGGCCCTCCCGCTCCCCACTCCACTCTGCCTCTTCTCCACTCTTTCTCTCTCCATCTCTCTCCTTGAGACTTGTTTTTTTTGTTTACCATTTTTCCCTCTTCCATCTTTCTCCGCTTTCTCTGTTGCCGTGAAAACGCAAAATACGTTCTGCATTCTAACAAAAGACGCAACCAGAACCGCCCACTCCGCCCTCATTCTCACTCACCTAGCCCTCCCTCGCTTACCGCATCACCGCCCATGCTTCGCTTAACTAATTAGACCGTGTGAGAAAATGCGCAAAAAGTATAGGCCAGAGATGGTAAAGGGAATGCGGTGAAGGGATGGACGGTTGGAGCCCAGGGGGAGACGACTCCCTGCCCATCTGCCCTTGTTTCGGTTGGCTCATTCAGTCGTGCACTCTGCAGATTTACCGTTGGAATTGTGTTTGAATTATGTATAATTAAATTTCAACATTATTCATGTTTCAAGGCACTGCAACTGCAGGACGCCATCCATAGCAGCAACAATCCTTGCTGCAATCGAGTGTAAAACAAAAAAAGAAGAAGATAATTAAACGACAAGTGGAAGGAGTTAAAGTCATTTGTCAAATACTCTGTCCATCTTACAAATCGCATCTCTCTATTTGAGATTGCAAACTCTTTGAAACTAATTTGTATTCTAAATGTCCCTCTTTCTATTTAAAATAATCAATATTTCGGTTTTGGTTATTGCCTTGATGAAGAGAAGATAAATTAACACCTTTGAATTGCCTTCTCAAAACTATTTAATACAATAGATTTCGAACATTCAATAAACATTTGTGAAATTATAGAAAGTAACCAATAATAGACCAATTATTTTACGCCATTATAACAAAATGGAAGCTGCCCACTCATCATAGTTAGCTGCAGCAGCTGATCGATTCAGCATAAAGAACTTGTGGAACCACCGTAAAAAATCAAGATGATCCAGAAATTCATCCTTGACCAGCAAGTTCACTGGTATTTCCTTATGGACACATGCGTGATGAAAGCCCTTCTGGAGTAGCCGGAAATTTGCAATATGATCCTCATCTAATTTCGTTGTCCATTTCACCATCTTCATGTTAATGGCATCAGGTTTCAGCATATGAAACAGCTGGCAATAGGCGGTGCCTGTTCTGAGATCAATCAGACGGGTATAACACAATTTCAGCGTCCGGTTTACCCATTCAAGAAGTTCAGTGCGCGGTGGATAACGCTCATAGGGACTCTCTATCACATTTTTCAACGACATGATGAACTAAAAGTACAAATTTACTTGTGTTTTTTTTTTTAATATTTGTAAAATGTTTCATAGACTTACCAGAATCGAACTTCCGACTTTTTTTTTTATTATTTGTAAAATAAATAGATTTTAACAGACCCGAACTGCGTTGAAGTCAAGTTGAGACCACAATGAAATATTATGGGGCTCAACTGACTACCTTGATTTTTTGTTTGACATTTCGAATGTCGAAGGTAACTAGATTGACTTGAAGTTACAATATCGTTCAGGTAGTCAAAAGTGACAATAAAGTGAAAGGTAACTTTCAGGATTATTTCATCCGAGGAATATGGTAACTCGAAAACAACAGTGAGTGACGGTAAGACTTCCTACATGGTATTATGAACATATTATCAATGGCGGATTATTTATGTAAGTGGAAGTTTTTGGGCTTTAAATGAAGATCACTTTCCAATGCGAAAATTAAGACATGAATAAAAATAGGTGAAATGCTTACATATTTAATGGCTCGCAAAGATAATGCTTGTTTTAAACATAAATTTTCGGTTAATCTATGTTTATTTTCAGATTATATTTCGTCGAATTTCTAATTGACTGTAAAAAGCTATTTGTCAATTATATTGCAGTTTGGAATATTTTAAAATCACTGAGATTTCCTTGATCCTTTGATCATTTCCCAAAAATCGGAAATGAAAATTGAAAAAAACAATTTTTTAAGCCGATTTTTGGGAAATGATTACAATTTTTATTACAAATTTCGAAAGTAAACTATCACTTTGCATTAAAACCTCAAAATCTAAAATTTTCCTACTTTTGTTGAAAATTACGATTTGGTAAAAATTACATAAGTTTTCACAAAGAATATTTTAGAAACTTCAATGACTTAGTTTTGAAGTCATTAGTTTTGAAAGTAATTCGAAACCAATAAATTTGAATATTTTTCCACATTGATTAAACAATTTTGATTTTTGTCAGATATAATTTAGTTGTTTTCCGACCTTTTGTTTTGAAAAGAAAAATAATTTTTTCAATTGATTTTTATCACTCGAAAATTGAAATTCAAAAATTATTCAAATTGGAATATGGTATCTAAAAAAGATCAAGTCTTGCTAAGAGAAACCCTTCAGACCTTAAGGAATTGTTTTTGGCGAGATTAATGTTCCCAAACGATAGACTTACATAAATTGGTTTTTGCTCTGGTTATTTTGCTAATGCAAAGCTTTGATATACTTTCGTCTGCTTCCCTTCGAGTCGTCCAGTTCGTAAATGCCGCCACCTGATCCACCACTGCTCCCAATTGTGCTGTGGGCATGGCAAAACGCATTTCAACGCATTTCTAGCCAAAACACATTTCAATTTTCCACATGGGAAATGCCTGCCGAGCGCCGAACCAATTTATGATATCCGCCAAAGTGGCAAGAAAAAAAATGAAACCGAAACACAAAAAGAGAAGCGGAAAAAAGTGGAATATCAAACAGCAGAGAGGGTGGTCCGCCGGGGGCGGCAAAGTTGCCGGTATGGGAGAGCAATGGGCGTGGCTAGGGCAACGTTGACAGCAAATAATAAAAACAAGTGAACGAGAAAATGTGCGAGAAAAAAAAGAAGCAACAATCAAAAACCAAAAAAAAAAAACCGAATACAACCGAAATTGCGAATTTCAAGTGCCCTACATAAGGAAGAAAGGACAAGAACGAAAGTGAGAGAGAGAAAGATAAACAGTGAGAGAGATATAACAAGGAAATATAAGCAAGCGAATCGAACGTATCGATAGCTCAAACATAGCCCTAAGTTCTTTTAAAGGATGAACTAAAGTTAAGACTCAAATATATATCCACTGATGAAGCGAATTTGGAATCCTTTTTAGTTTTTTTTCAGTCGCATATAGCTGATTTCTGATACCCTTCATTTTTCAATCCTTACTCTATTTATCAATCTTTCTCTCTCTCTCTCTTTCGCTCTTTTTCCTGCTTTTGTAGTGCATGAAAAAAAAAATATTGAAAACGAATAATATTTATATCGCATGTCAATATCCATTATGGCGTATCTATACATACATACATACATACACACATACACATGTACATAAATGTGGTTGTGCGTGGCAGAATAATAATAATAAAAATACAACAACAACAATAATACAAAAACAAAAAGAGAGAAAAAAAACTGAGAAAAATGCCAACAAGGAATACGACAAAAAAAACACATTTAAATAAGTTGCAAATAAAGCGAAACGACAGCGTATTGGTAATAATTTTAAAATTTATGTTTATTTACAATTACAGTTTATTTACCGTAGGCATACAAAAACATAAACCAACACACCCACACATATACGCACACACACAGTCAGAGCCACGCCCACACACACACACACATATGCCATGTCTACAAAAGCAAAAAAACCATAAACCACTCCACCCACTCACTCAATCCTCAATAAAATATCTGCACTTTTTGCAAATGCCTGAAAAGCTACAGAGAAATGTTAGTTGGTCACACTAAACATAAATATTGCTACAGCAATTGTCCAGCACTGGAAACCCCTTCAACGCATTATCGTTGATTCACAAAGCCAAATTTTTCAAGCAAATGTCATGGGAATTCAAATAGTTAAGGCTTGTCTGGTCACACTTAAGACATGCTGCAGCAACGATTATCCAACACTGAATACACCCAAAGCAAAAACATAATACATTCAAACATAATTTATCTGATTTAATTTAACGCTTGGTACGTGACCTTGATTAATGAATGTCTATTACCCAACAGTTTTTTTTTAATATATCCATTCTTATTTTGTACATCTTCTCAAGGAATGGTGGAATTCGGACAACATAAACGGCTTTCGTCTAAAAGATCTAGAAATCTGTCTACTCTAAATATTTATTAAGATTGGAGGAATCAATTGATTTTGAAATCAATTCAGCCAAACGATTACAAACCCAATTATATGATCAGGATATAATTTAACCCTAATTATAGCATTGGAAAATAAAAAACAATTGTACATATGTATGTGTACGTATTTGTTCATGTCATAAAGTGAAAGATTTGCCTTTAACATTTTCATTATTGAATTTTAATTAATTAAAAACCAAAATAACAAAAAATCACAAAAACAAATATAAAATTTATTAAATAATTTTCTTTCTGAATGCCGAAGCTTACACGCTCTTTTTTCATATGGAGTATATAGAAAATCTTTTACATTTCGATTGTCTTTCTGAATATATTTGGAAATGCATACATATTTAAATATTACTTATCGAAAGTATTTTGTCTTCTTCGAGCCAAATCAAAATTAAGAGGAAACATTTAAATAAAGAATCTTTATAAATATGTTTTATTAGACTTGTGTTTTGATATTGGTTGTGAATATTATACATAAATATATTTACAGATGTAAGAGAATTGCTCAGATGTCTGGATTTGTGTCATCTGGCCATAACCATAAATTGCCTTTATGTCCGCTTCTCGCAAACAGTCACAAAAAGAGTAACAAACAAAGAGAAAATGAAAAGAGAAGAGAACTGTAATTGATATTTGCTTTATGTTCCCAGTGTGTATATGTATGTGTGTGTGCGTGTGCGTGTGTGTGTGTGTGTGTGTGTACACAAACAACCAAATTGAAACAGTAAACATATTTTAACATATGCCCAGACATATTTACTTTTATGGCCCTTCATCGGCATTGCGGATCCACAATGGGGACGCGGGAGGATGACTACTTGATTGGTTGAGGTTAAGTTTAGCACTTGAATCGAAATTGATACAGTAATAGTTCGTATCACCTGAGTTAGCACATAAATTAATTAGTTCAAAAGCCAAAGTATCCGCTACTCTATCATTGTAAAATCAATTAATTCAATAAACAAGGCCAAAGTTGCTACTTTCAATTAACTATCATCTACTTGAACAATAACAATTGCATTCAACGTTATTGCATTAAAAACTCGACACTGTGCCATATCAAAGCAATAATAAGTGATTAATTATTTGAAATTAGGATGGCTAGGTCCAAAATAAATATAAATGTAGGTACACCTAGACCTCGCTTTGCGTGGTTTCGTTTTGCGTTTTTTCGAAGTTGCGTCGCTGCTTTATTAGTACTAATTTTCACTGTGCATCGTTAAATTCTCGTTGTTGCGTTGTTTTGAGTTCGAGTGTTTAACTTTTTTTCTTAATCAGCCATTGTGGCAACGCCAATATCAACTTTTACCAACATTGCCTTTGATTTTTGTCAGTTTTACGTTTTTTAACATTGACATCTAGCGTACCTACTTCTGTTTATAATTGCGTCTTGCTATCAAAACTCGGGGAAGGTTTAGTAGAAATGTTCGTAGAACAGTGTTTATCCTTCAAACAAATTTCAAAAGCGATGGGCTTGATTGACCAAGCAATGGAGAATTTTTTATAAAAAACGATCCTGACAATGACAGAAGTTTTAAGGTATCCCAGGCGGTAGCTGCAAACATCAACTGCTACCAAGAAATTTATTAAAATTTACAAAAAAAAGCTATTCACCAAACTCTGGACAAATTTTTGGTGAACGAAGCCACTAAAAACTCATAAAGATAAATAATTGAATAGGTTATTTTGATTTAATGGAAGCAGTTTTTTTTTAATGAATGAATGCAATAACATTTTTGTTTTTAAATGTTTACTTTGTTCAATTTTTCTTTCTAAAAATTCGTATTTTCATGGCCCGGGAACCTATCTTTGATCTTTCCATGGTTGCCTATAGAAAATCTTAATTCACTTTGCGTCGTTTCAGTTTGCGTCGTGTTTTTTTGGAACGTATCCCCAACGCAAAGCGAGGTCTAGGTGTATACCCAACTGATTACTGTCTAAAATTAGCCTTGTTAATTATAATAATTCTGTTGTGTCTGAGTCTCATATCAAATAGCCAAAATGTGATAAAAAAAATATCTATAAAACTATAAAATTTTACTTATGATGAAGATAAGATATCACACTTCAAACAATTTTTTCATAAACATTTGCTTGATAGGATCTGTTGGTTTCGGGAAAATATTAATAAAGAAATTTCCCAAAATTATAAAATAAAGCGAATGAGCATTGGCAATTAAATAAACTTATACAAAATCTAATCAATAGACTAGACTAATAAAAAAGCTATTTGTATTAAAGAAATGAGTAGTTGGTGCAATTGATTTTAAATACATATGACGAGATCTATGTATGAGGAAAATCCTTTAATTTCATTATCAAACTAATTCGTTGATGATTCCATCATTCCAGCCATCATTGTAAGTAATCCTTGTATATCATGTGCTTCTCAGAATCTGCTAGGCTGTCTGAACGTATTCTCAAGCTGGCTAACAACTGGAACATCGAAATCATGATATCGTCAATCAAAACTTTTCAGGTATTATCCCAACAAGTGTCTTGTTCTCATTTTAGATCGCCATCTCTTTTTTAACCAACACACTAGAATGGTTAAAAAAGCATTAATGTGGAAAACTTTAAGATATTATTGGCAGAAAAAGCTCTCTCTGGTCAAAACACTCAAAATACAAGTTTATTTTGAACACGGTATGGAAATAAGGCCTCTAAATATATGGAAGAGACATTCGAGTGGCGCAAGCGAAAATTCTCCACAGATTGTATGACTTTTGACTATATTGAAAAAGATCTCAAAGTAACATTTGTTGAGGAAGCTATTAAAATAATCAGTAAGCAATATCTCACATGAATCTAGAACCATCATGTATCGAATGCGGACAAAACTTGATTCCCAATATGACCAAAGGATAAAGAAGAAAATAAAACAATAATATATATTTCAATGACATTTTTTAATTCGGAGCAGCAACCGTTTCACACTTAAAAACGGTTTTCGATGCAAAAAATTAAAAAATTTGCTATTATATTTGCTATTTATCTTTTTGAACTTACCCTTAATGAGTAGAATTCCGACATCATATTGAGTCATAAAGAAATCCTTATTTAAAAGAAAAAATAATATTTTGTAGTTAAATTTTTGGAATGGGAATTTGGAGTCCCTGCTGGTGAAGAAAACTTCTCAAGAAAAACAAAAGGACAAAGGACCTTCCAAGATGGTGTCCTGCTATACTAAACGGAATTTAACCTTTTGAAATCGTTTTGTTTTCAATTGTCTTTTAATAAGGTTCAGGTTAAGCGGTTTAATCGCGAGAAATGTTTATAAATATTTCCGCTGCTGTCATTATGCACTTGTGTCTATCAATATTAATTTAATTTGCATTTCATCAACATTTTCTATGTATGCACATATAAATTTATATATAAGTAGCTATAGCAATATATGCATACATATATGCCCACATACATACACACATACATATATATAAATTTGTAAAATGGTTTTAAATGAAAATTTAATTAATTTCACAATGCATTTTTGGTAGCCACTCGGTTTTCCGTTTTGGTTATATGTGCATACATATACACACATACATACATATATGTATGTATGTATTTATATATATTTATTTATTATTTTGGTTTTTTTTTTTTTTTTGTTTTTTTGGTGCGCACATTTCCATTTCGATTTCCATTTCCCTTTTTTTTGAAATTTAAATTTAACGCTTCCCAGCACCCCGCCCCCGTTGCCCATCCCTCTATTCACAGTGTAGTGGCCAGTTACGCCCTATTTCTCTGTTTTTGGTTTTCCACTAAATTGACATAATGACCAAATAATTTTCCAGTTCAATGCGCCAAACGGAACGGAAGGAGTGACGAAGGACTGTTTTCAATTTTCCGCATACGTTTTGACATTTCCTCTCCCTTTACCCCTCTTCTCTTCACTTCACTTCACTCCACTGCACTCGACTCCATTCCATCAGTGTCCTGTCCTGTCCCGTCCTGTCCTGTTTTTCTCACTTTACATTTAATGAAAATGCGTTTCATTTTACTTCTAAAGTTTTGTTATGTAAACGCTCTGCCTGTTTGTCGTATACGAAATTTATTATAAATGTCAACATAAATTCACAAAATGGTCGCGAGACAATTAATCAAAATCAAATGATGTGCAACTCAACAGAAGAAGAGTATCTTTAGATACGTATACAAATGCATAGATAGATATGTGTGTCTTGTCCATTTATTTACATTTATATGTGTGTATCTGTGTATGACTCATGGTAATTTGGCACTTAAAAAGGGTAAGACTTAAGTAAGGAACGGTGGGGAGGGGTTAAGGAGTAAGTAACCCAAGAACCGTCTTCAAAAGCATTGACGGGACCCACCGCCTAATGTCGTTGTCAAGTGACGAGACTAAATTCTCCATGGTGTTTTTTTTATTTCCTTCTTGGGCATGGAACCCTTTCTATCCTGCCATGCCTTTTGTCATTCATTGTTGCTCTTTGGGGACATGGTAAGGAAAGTCAAGTCAAGTCAACTCGACTTAACTTAACTCGTTTCGGTCAGACATTTTGTGTGTGAAAGTTTAATTTATCAATTGATTTGACTAGATAAATGACTGAAAATGGGGCAATAAAGTTCGTTTTTGTAACTACTAAACGAAATATTAGTTCCGATAGATAACTTAAACTTTAACTGTATATTTTGTAGTTTGTAGAAGTTACCCTGAGATGAAATCAATAATGCCAACAGATGTGATCTTTCACCTTTCTGTAGGACACTTTGAAATTGGATCTCGCACAGAGGTAGAGAGAAGAGATAAGCGACATTTTCTGGGTTCGATGCACTTTCCTTTAGAAAACCTTTTGAGCTATGTCAATTGGGCTTTTCGGATATAAGTTATGAAATTGAACTTGCGAAATCAAGGACAAAAGGTCCCAAAGAACTGCTCAAATAACCTAAGAACAAGTCGGTTTGGCCTAATGAACTGAAATGAATCGTTCATAGCTTGCCCAGCTCATTCGTGATCGCAACAATTCTGGCAAGTATTAGACCAATAGATGGCATTGCAAGGAATATAAGAACACCTGGACGAAGCGAAACGTTCAAGGCAACCATTCTGATGAAAGTCGTATTTGGCACGTCGTGATAGAGTCTCGCGACACTGAGTAATCTATTTTATGTGCAACACTAACACTTCTCACACAACCTAACACAAACCCGGACACACACACAGACCCGTGTACTCGAAATCGCAATCCTCGTTTCCATTCCTATTCACTCACTCACTCACTGACTACAGAGTCGTCGACTAACTCACTAATAATGGCATATAAACTCGCTTGCACACGTTTTACTTCGATGCTGGGATCTCTGTTTGGGTGTGTGTGTGTGTGTGCGTTTTGTTTTTTCTCCCCCTTTTTTTGTTCGTTTGTTTTGGTAGTTGGTGTAGGGGGGGAGGTGAGGTTCGGGGATTCCTTTTGTTTTTGGCGTTTTTACAACATGGCCAGCATAACAATGTCGCACGGAAAAATTGCAAGTGGACACATGAATTATGTGCAGCACTCGAGTTAAACAACCGTCGGGCGCGCTTCCAGCCTCCCTCACGTTCTCCCCTCCACCCCAACAAGAAAAAGAAAAAAAAACACAACACCAATCCCGGCATACCCTGCACCCCTCCGGCCAATGCTTCAGGCAAACAAAAAGCAACGAAGGCTTCCCTACTAAATGCACGAGTACTCAGAGCTTCCTTTTTTTTAATATATACTTTTTCTTGTTTTTGCCTCTTTGGCTTCTTTTTTTATAGATATATATGTATGTATGTATGTATATGTACATACGCGTGTGAGTGTGTGTATGTATACACATGTGCTCTCGGTTTTTGTTGGCTGCCCATTGGGGACGCGTTAGTGGTCCGTGGTCCCGGATGTGGATGTGTGCAAGACGATGAGGAGAGCGAGAGAAACAGAAAGAGAAGGGCGAGAAGGATGGGTAGTGGATGTGGAGTTGACTTCGCTTGGCTTTGGCTTGTTTTGGAGGTCAGAGCAACTGCCATTTGGGAGTTGGCTTTGCGGGTATTAAATTATACATCATTTTGCAACAAATGATGGTCGTTACCCACCACCACCATTCACCATTCACCATTCACCATTCAACCATTCACCATGCCATCCAATGCCTGCCGCCAGCACCACTGCTCCCAGCATGTGAAGGGTTTGTTAGGGTCTCATGTGGCAGACGCCTAGCAGCAGAGAACTAGCAATTGTCAAATACCCTAAAGCACTTCCATGACATATATGTTAGCCAAAGTCAACAAGTCGAATTGACGGTTTGCTTAACCATAGAGACAATTATTTCCAATAGTTTGATTAAACGAAGACGGCAAAAGTAATTAATTATCACCCAATTATCAAAGCATCGATTGCATTTTGACCAATATGGCAACACTGAAATAGCAACAACAAATATACGATAACATAATTCGCTTATCTGTTAATCGATAACATAATAAAGAAGTCCAATTAGAAACAAAATGTAATTAGAATCTTTTTTTTTACCTTTTCTCGAGTTATAATCAATTTGAATTTTACATATATACACATATATATATATTAATATATGTATATATTGAAATTTATATATATTCCCCAATCTAGGCAAACATATAGCCTCTTTGGCTTAGTGGCAGAGCGTTGGTCTCGTAAACCAAAGGTCGTGAGTTCGATTCTCATAAGGGGCATACGATTTTTTTGTTTTTATTTTTGCGTTAAAGAAAGAGTATACCACATTTTTTATTTTATTTGTCTCTTTATTTTGTCCTTTTAAATTACCAACCGATTTACTTTAGTCGATTATGTGAGTTAAGTTAATAAAAAAAATAAAAGAAAAATAACTTCTCTAATATTGTCGCTAAACGATTCAAGTTTGAGAGCAGTGTCCCAGCCATGGGTCTGTGCGAGTACATAATCGATCTTAATTACATTTCGATGTGGGTGCTTTTGGTGGGTTAAGTCAGTGAATAAATGACTGAACGAGTGAGTGAGTCAATGAGCGCGAATGTGTGAGAATTGGATGCGTGTGAGTTTCGCACTTCCTGGACTGGCAGCCTACTTTTTTTTCTACTAGAGCCATTGACGACCATCTCCCCGGCATGGTCGGATTGTATGGACCCCCCACTTATCCACCCTTTCCCCTCCATTCGCACACACACACACACCCGCTGAGCGCAATTTTATAGTATTGATTGCTTTGAATTGCAATCGCTTAAAACTCATTTTAATTATGTGAGCAGCCGAGCAAATAGGAAGCAAATGAAAATTAATAACAATCGGTGCAAGCGAGAGTGTGTGTACATATGTGTGTGTGTGTGTGTGTGTCTGTGTATTACTTTTGCCAAAGGAGCAGCCAAGGCTGATTAATTTATGCAAAACGTTTTCTCCTCAATTTCCCTTATTGTTTTATTTGTTTTCCTTTCTTTTTTTATTTAATCGCCGTCACTTACCTCGTTGCAACAGGAGAAAGGGATAAAAACAAGGAGAGCGAGGGAGAGAGAAAGGGAGCGCGGGGGAGAGACAGAGATGGCACCAAGTTGGGTTTTTATTTTATTTAATTAAAATGGCTGTCAAGGACGACGACGTCGAGTGACATAACAAGCTTTTCTCTCGGTCTTCTTCCCTTTTTTTCCACGTATTTTTGTTGTCTCCATTTTGTTTTTTTCCTGTTTTTTTTATTTTTGTGGTAAAAACTTTTATTTTTTCCTACCATTTTTCTCTTTTTTTTTAATGCAACTGAGTGAATGAATGAATTTATAAAATTGTTTTGAATATCTTTATGTGTGTTATGGCTTATGACAGATCTTGTAAACGCAATATGAATGTAAATGGGAAAAGTTTTTCGCTTTCTGTTTTTACTCTAAATTGGGTCGAAATATGTATGTGTATTAACATTTTGTAGTTTAAATATTCATATTCTTAATCCGATACCTTAATTAAGATATAAATATAGATATATTAAATTATTACGCTTTGAATTAGCTCTTCAACAACTGCTCAAGATTGCAATAAATAATAATCTTTGGCAAGTTAGGTGCTGCAACTTACTTTAAATAATCGTATCTTATATTAATCCAAAACAAAGCATATTCATTATTATACAGGCCACTTTAATACCTTTCGAGTCCTGTGACAATTTTGTTCAACTTCGGTGTCGACTTGTGTAATCAAATGGATACGATTGTTGGAAATCATTTGATGTAGCTTTTTTTGTCATTTGGTTATTAATTGGTCTTTGATCATAATAAAGATATATAATTTTGATAAAAGTCAAGTCAATTACAAATACGAAGAAGAAAATAAAAAAAATGTTATTTGAATGGTAAAAAAATAAAAAATATCACTCATCCGCCATGTAGTCCATAAGTATGTAAGTTTTTCTTTTTTCCAATCTCATATTAATAAGCTCCTTTAAACTTTTGCTTTTCGATGATAATGAAAGGAGTCTTTAATTAGTAATACTTAAAATTGTGATTTTCATGCTTCTAGCTCATGTCTCCATCCAGAAAAGCCATTGAAAGGACTGCAAGAGTTTCTGAATTGTGCGTGAACAAAGTGTTGCAACACAATGCGCTCAAATATTAATACTATATAGTTCATGCACTTATATACGTCTATGTACGATGCAATACACGATGGTTTTTTTGCACTTTTACGGCACTTGATGTTTTTTGGTTTGTTCGTTGTGTATGTGTGTTTGTGTGTGTGGGTGTGAGAGTGTGTGTGTGTTTGAGTGTGTAAAGAGGATGACTGTGAAGTGGCATCGGCAATGTTATCCCTATGTAAAATGGGCAAGATGGCAAAACTAGTATACAAATATGATGAACAAATAGTTGAAAATGAAACAGCAAAGTGCACTTGAAAGGCTGAATGAGTGAATGAGGAGAGTGGTAGAAGTAGAGGATTAGGGGGTCCAGTAGGCAGTGCGGCAAAAGTGGGTTGTGGCTGGCTGAGAGAGGACAACGGGCAGGCATAGCTATAAGAGCCAAAAAAAAAAAAAAAAAGAAACAGAAAAAAACACCACAAGCATAAGTGCCTGGCTCTAGTATTCCCTCTCTCCATCTCTTTCTCTCTCTCTCAGCCCCTATAACTTTCAGACTGTAAGGACAAAGTCAGGACACGACCATGCCACTACAATAATCATAAAAGCGCAAAACAACAACAGCAACAAATGGATGGCAATGTCATCCAAGCGAACCAGAGTCAAGTTAAAGTCCTCCTACTCCACGATGGGCATAACCAGACAATACATACGAATATACATAAATACATACATACATACATACATACATACATATATCTGTATGCTCTGCGTCTGTGCCTGGTATCCGTGTCTCTCTGCAAAAGCGGAAATAATGTATTAATCCTGTTGAGGCCATATTTTTATTGTTATTGCCTCGTCTCCAAATATGTTTTAGAGCAAGTAGAATCATGATTCCACTCCCTTTATAATTTGCATTAGCAAATCCAAGCCAAAAAACGAAATAAAATAAAAATAAAACCCACCCCCAACCCCCCGAAAAAAACCCATGGCCCAGGACTAAGCTTAAAACACTTGCAGTTGCGACTTCTCATGTTTTCTCCTTCTGCTCTTACTCTGCTTTACCTTTTAGCCAGGTGATAAACAGCATTCTTGATCCACGCAACACGAAAAGACAGAAGAGAGAGAGAGAGTGTCACAGAGAGAGAGAGAGAAAGAGAGAGAGAGCTCCACAGAAAAAACACAGAATAATGACAAGGACAATTTAAAGCCTCCTTCATAAATATCCTTGTGTTTCAGTGGCAAACGCGTCGCGTAATTATTATTACGCATACGCCCCGCATTCGCCCTGCACATTTTATTTTTACCAGCACTCTTACAAATGCATTTAGCCCTTACAGTGGCCTCTCGCTTAAACAGACAAGAAGGAATTAAAAATATGTACTTAACTATATCCAAGCAATGGTTATAATATAATCAGTTTGTCTTTCTTAAGAATTACTTGTCTCATATTAAGTAAAACGAAGATAGCCGTTCTTTTTATAACTCTTTTGAGAAGAAAATCTGTTTTTAGTCCCTTATAAATTCTAAAATATTCTCAACATTTTAGAGTTAAGCTTGAATGAATATCGTAAATGAATAGCTAAAAGTGTAATTTTGAAAAATAACTTATTAAACTATTAGAATCTGGGCTAAGTGATATGTAAGACCAACTATTTCTGTTCTCTTAGTCACTCTGGATTTAATTTAATCAAACTTTTGCCTATGCTAACCACTGTGCCGTGCTGCCTGCTGAGTTGACCAGGAAAGACCGTAGTCGTTGTCGTCGACGCTGACGCTGGCGACAATTATGCGCATGTTGGCGGCTTAAGCAGCTATTATTCCCGCTTTGAGTTCCCGTTCTCTTCCATTGTTTCCTTTCACTTGATGGTTTTTTTTTTCTTTTGCAATTTTTTTTCATAAATTTAAATACAAAACATATTAAGTTTTATAGCCCAGGGGTTAAGTTGTTCCTCTCTAGCCCTTTCCCTTTCCCTTTCTCTCTCTCTCTCTCTCTCTCTCTCTTGCGCGCGCGTTTTTACTATATGCATATGTTTGAAATCCAGTCGCAAAATTTACTAACTTCAGCTTGTGTATGGTGCATTAGAGACAAAGGAGGAATTCCAACATTAGACAGAGGCGGGGTTAGAATGGATTGGTAAAGTCTAGGGGTGCGGTGGTTGGAGTCGGCAAAAGCAATTGCCATGGCCATGTTAAGCACTTTGCAAAGCTTCCGACCAAAAAAAAATACGCGCTTAGTAAAACAATTTGCAGGAGATTGAAGGAGGGCAAAATAAATGAGGAGGAAAATTTAATATATGTTTGTATGTACGAGTAAGAGTTGGATTTTTGTTTGTTTGTTAGACAAAAGTTGTTTAGCTGCACATATAGAATTTTCATTTACATGTGCCTTTTTAAGACTGTTAAATATTCACAGACTGTTGCATGAATTAACTGATTAGTGTGGCTGCATTTTGTTCTAATGATTAATGTGGCTGCATATTTTTATTATTGAACTAACCATTTTCCCCTTCACGTAACATGGCAAATCGATGCTAGTTTAGGCAGACAATTATTTGTAGTTTAATCGAATTCATTAGTGGACAACTAGCAAAGACAAACAGATGCTTAAATATGCTGCGATTTTGAGTTCATATTCTCTACACTCTACAGGTTTTTCAGAGCACATTTTGCGAGAGGCATGTTTGCATGTTTAAATAATATTAAGTACAGTTTACCAATATTGAATTCATTATACTAAATATACAAAAGTAGATAAAACATATCGTAGTCCAAATGAATGAATAAATGTACTTAAAAAGTCAAAAACAAAATATTGCCATACATAAATAACTAGCGACACCCTTATTCCAACAACCGCAGCTGTAGCTCTCTAACACAAGTATGGGGTTATGGATGAGTGTGTGTGTGTGTGTGTGCGTGTGTATTTGTGTGTGTCACTGAATAAGTCTATTCAGTAGTGTATCTATTTGTTTATCTCTGTATACAGATATATTTTATACACAGTATATACATATTTCTATATATATATATAACATATTGGAAGGAAAAAGATCCAATGCAGACAGACCGAGTGTCTGACTGACTGACAGAACGTGCAATTGCTATATGGTAAACTCTATTCGACGGTCAGTTGAAAAGTATTTGTCATATTAAAAGTCTCAAAAAATGCACAAGGCAGGCAGAAGGATGCACAAGGATTCACAGTCGGCAAAACGATTAATTTTCTTTGCTTGTTTTTATTTTCTTAAAGTTATTTTATATTATTTGTAATCAGATGAATTGGATTATTCAAGGGCTTTAATTCTTTTAAGATAGATATTTTTTATTAGCCTCCCCTCGCAAATATGTTTGTCTAGCTCTATCTGTGTTTGGTTTTCGTTCGGTTGTTGATTTACTATTTTTATTTGGATCGAAATTTCAACTACAGCTGAATTCTAGTTCCAGTTCCACTTTAGGCAGCGACCATTAACTAAATTGATTTGTTTTCCGACACAAAAATGCTAGAAAGAAAAAAATACCTAATATGGCTTCACATTAAAAATGATAAATGAAGGAAATTGTATAATCCATTTGATAAAATCCATTTGAAAAAAACATACAACTAAAAGTTGTGTTTTTCTGCCTCTAAATCTTATTTATATTCAATATTCGTTTATTTTCTTAATACAAATCTGTTTAATCATGTGAATGAAAGCAATCAAGCTAATTAACTGAATCAAATGAAATGCATTTCATTTTAATTGTACTCTAATTCCCTCCCTAGATAAGTGATGGCTGCATATTTATCCGCTGTTAATTCAATTCGATGCTCAATCGGCACTTCTTGGCCATAAGCGATGGTTGGGTCAACGTAGCTATGGCGCACAAATTGATAATTTTCATACAAACTGGACCAAGCCAATACACAAGCATCCGATTTATCCATTTTCAAGTTTCCCTGGTTACACATCGTGGGGGGTGGTGAAGGCGGAGGCAGGGTCTTCAAAGGAATAGACAATCGAGCCTTCACCAGCTTCGGCGGAGTTGCTGGACCATGTTTACCATATTTAGGTAAATTAGTTTTCTTAGCTAATAATGGAGATTCTCTTAGTCGCAAATCCCTTAGAATTTGAACCGATTTGGGCCAAACAGGAGTTGCATCAGTCGTTTTCTCCTCAGCTGTGTTATTTAACCAGAGATTAGATTGTGATTGGCAAGAGGCAACATATAAATAGGAACGAAAAGGATATTCCAAGTCTGTGGGTAAATTACTTGAAGTGGTTGAAGATCTTGACGGTATATTAATTTGATTTTCCGATGGTTTAGGTTCTTCTTTTTGGCTTTCTCTGGGGCGATGGTGTTTTTTTGATGATATGCTCTGACCTTGCCTTGTCTTGTGGCAAAAATATTGCTGATCACCAAATTGATGGGGATTTGCATTTATGGCTCTTTCAATGGAATCTCTTAGAGCATACAGAATCAGTGCATAATAAAATTTATTCGATCGTGAACGTACTTTAACCCGTTCCACAATGCCAAAGCTACCGAAATGATCAAAGATTTCATCCGGGCCTACAGATGGACATAAGCCGGGCAGACATAGCAAACGATGGTGTTCGGAATCAAGTGGCCCCTTAAGAGTTGGCGATTTGCGTATTCGTTCATTGGACAGAGCTGTGAAAGGTTAAATATAGACCTCAATGTGAATCATAACTGTCAGCACTTACGAGATTTATTTGCTTTAATATTTCTTTGTTTTCTCTTATCCACACGTTTGTCTTCAGAACGTTTCTCGTACTTTTTGTCATCTTTTCGGCAGTGCCGTCCGTCCGTGCCGTTCAATGTTCGTTGTTTTTTTGATGAAGTATTTCGGCGACGTCGCTTAGTTTTAGGCATTATGACAATAGCATAAAAATATATCGAATTGCTAAATGAATATTCTATCGCCTATTGCTAGCAATTTTTATCCATATGGAATATTAAAATCTTTGATTAGAAACCCCTAGCCTACTCGTAAGACTCTGACTCGGAAAAAACTGTTAAGTGTTCGAAACGTTAAAACAGTACACACTAAAATATATACATATTTTTCAACATCGATAGTAAACAGTATTGAACAGTGCCGGATTCAGCTAGCTCGGGGCCTGTAGCTACAAAAAAATGGAAATAAGAAAGGGTCATAATGCAAATTAGACAATCACTTTCCAAATAAAAAAGGTTTTGGTCAGAAGTGTGCAACGCATAGAAGGAATCATTTCCGACCAAATAAAGTCTTTTTATTAAAAATTAATATTTCTCAGTTTAACATAACTTTTGATTGTTAAATTTGATCAAGATTCGGTGACTATATTAGTAGAAGAGTGACTTTTATCAATAACTTCGTTACTTTTGACGCGATTTTCATTAACATTTACATATGTCAGTTTTATATACCTATTGATGACTCCGCAAAATTTTATTCAAATCGGATCTATTTATTTTGTTTTTGAATGCTAATGTTTTGAAAAAAAGGTCAACAAATTAGACTTCAATTCAGTTTTTTTTGCCTTTTAAAATCCGTTTGTTCGATTGGAAAACCAAAACTTGAGTACTCGTTCGTTTCTACGATCTAGCACTGAAAAACAAAGGTGATTAGAAATCGAAACAATTTGTCAAGTCCTTTACGCATTCTTTTAACAATGCAACTTTCTATGTTGCAATATACCAAATTTTTCCCCCAGTGTTTCAGAGAGTAAGAAAAAAAGATAACTTTGAAATGTTTTCATTTCTTTTTGCTTTCCCTACTTTTTGGTTTTTATTTGGTCGTGTTACACTATTCTCCACTTTTGTGTTTTGTTTTGCTTTCTGCAGTGGCTTTTCTGCACCTTGTCACATTTCATTAATTTAGCTTGCATAAATGTCGTTTCACACACACAAACACACACACACACACACAGACATAATGGCTGCCCCTAAACCTCTGCTACACCCTAATACTATGTACTTGCCACCAAGCTCATTTTAACCCTCTCATTTCAACGTTCTCCGTGAGTTTGCTTGTAAACACTTTACTAAAGAGTTCATTTCCGTTTGCCGTTTCGCATTGCGAGAACTAAAAGACAGCGGACACAGAAGAAGACGACATAAAAAGAAGAAGGCCAAAAACGAAAAAAGAAATGCAAAGGGAAAAATAACCTACCCCAAACGAGTCTAAAGCAAGTCGAGGCATCGTTTTCATAATATCCTATAAGCACATAAGCAAAGCAAATATTTACGATGCAAACGAAATCCAACTACTTAGCTTAAGACTAATGCAAATCCAAACGTAAGTAGAAGTAGATAGTTCAGATGTTAACCACAAAATTCTCACCTATAAGAACTGATTTCAGGAATTGTTATTTAAATTTTCCATATCTGAAGCCTCAGACTCTAAGAGTTTATCAGTCGATACTTTGTTTTACTGTCACTTTGTAGTTTGTACATATAATCGATTTGAATGAGTTCAATATACCCTTTTGCTATGCCATGAGGTTAGAGGATATAAAAATGCACTTCGTATATGCAAGTGTGTGGGATGGCCTGTGTGTGTCTGGTTGTGCGGTGGGCGTGGCATGCTTAGTTAGCTTTGGCTATGCCAACTAAAAACTCCTTCCAAGCGGTGTCTCCTTTTTTGACCGCAGCCTTTTGGGTTGTCATAGTCATAGTTATAGTTATACTTGTAGTTGTAGTTGTAGTTCCGGGCTCTGGTCATTGCTGTAGTCTTCCCTTTTCCCACCTTCCTTTTCCTGCTGTGTGTTTTTGTCTCTTTCTTTCGTTCTTGTTGAGGGCTGAAAATATTTAAAAATTCTTTTGTGCTGCTGCTGCTGTTGCTGTTGCTGGTCTTGGTCCTGGTGCTGATGTTGGTTTTCATTCGGGGTTTTCTTTTTCATGCGCTGCTGGCGCATTTTCATTTAGTTTGCATTATGTTTTAAATTGCCGCACTTGGCGCAGGACACATACAGATAAAAACCACACACACACACAGAGAGCGAGAGGCACATACTTAATGAGCAACACCAACAACAAAAAGAACAGCAGGACAGCAAAACGTGTTGCGCATTCGCTCCCCTTCCACCTTCCACACAACAAAAAAACAAAAAAAAAACGAAAAAAAAACAGAAAATGAAATTTTCTTTTTCTGTCTTTATCGGTCTGGCAATGCAGACATCATGACCAACAACTTTCATTTGCTTATACACAGACACACATCCACTCACACCACAACACAACACACACACACACACACACACAAACAGACCACGCACCCACAGGATTTTTTAAAGCGAATCCTTGCCAGATTGACAAAGTGTTATTCTTTGAACTCGCTCGGATTTTATGGCAGTCAACTTATAAGTTTGCGGATAATATGGTTATGGATTGATATGACATGAACGGGGAAATGTGTTAAGCAAGCGAACGGAAGGATGGAAGAAAGGAAGCAAAGTAATGGCAATTCGCTTTACGTGGTTATATAAGTGCAATGGCTGGGGCATAAAAATATTAAGGGTTCGGCACATTGGCATCAAGTACGATTTCCAATTAATAAGTATGAGTCGTATGAATTGCGACTTTAAAGCAAAAATGTACTTACATATTGATGAGAAACCAAAATTGAAATATTGCCCGAAATAACTTAATCAGGACTTTCTTATTTTCGCTGCCAAGAAAGATAACGAATACCATTTTACTTGAGCCAATGATTCAATTTATGCTCGAAAAAGCGAACAGGCCCTAATGTTTCAGAACAGAGATATGGCTAATTTAAGTGCACTTATAAAAAGTTCACAATTAGTTGAGCAAATCTCCATTGAACCTGTTTATCCACAATCGAGGTAAAGGTATTCCCTGTTTGAATGAACGATTTTGTCCATAAACTTACATGTTCACACAAACATAATTTCATAAAAATGTTCAGTCAGCAACACGTTGTTAAATAGGCAAATGATTTGCTTGAGGATTTTATTGACTGCCTTAAGAAAAGGAATTGTTTTTAATAATAATAAAAATAATAATAATGCTTTTAATAGTGACTTCTCAGTTGTTTTTTCTTTTTTGATCCTCACTCTTTTAGATATAGAACAAAGTATATCCACATCTTGCAGTCCTCGGAAGATGAGTTGTCTAAGTGGCTTAGTCATTTAGTGATCTTTCTTTTCTTTATGCTATAAATATCAACAAGTTTCCGCTTTTTTCATGCTTTTGAAGATTTTCGAGTTTTTAAAAGTGGTTGGAGGTTGCAAAGTAATGGAATGAAATAACGGTTCTTTCATATCCGAAATATTCATATGTACACACCTATGTATGTATGTATGTATGTATATATGCTACATGATGATGCAGTTATCGCCTATTTAAAATCTAAATATATCGCAGAAATCGTTAAAATCCACAAATTTCTTTGACATTTTTAGACTTAACTACAAAATCTATGTAAAACGATCAATTTTAATTTTATTTTTTAAATTTATATTTTACTATCTACGAAACTAACGATTTGAATTTATATATACAAGACCAACTGGAGTAACTCTACTTAAGCTTGGTTAATCAAGCAGTCCGTCAGAATCTAAACTTACGAGCTCCAATTTTTTGGAATGACAGAATACTTATACCGTGACTTTTCAATTTGAATAACATCTTTTAAATGAAACAAAATGGTTTAAAAGAAAACAATTCTTTAAAAAGCAAGAATGTATGCTCAATATATGGATTCAAAAATTATACGAGAAAATTTGCTGTTTAAATTTTGTGCTTTTTTGTTTTCGTTTTTTGAGCCACGTCCAGTAAAGGCGCTTACAAAACTTTTCTGATAGTCGAACGATTGATAGCCTCCCCTCGGCCTTCCCTCTGTTTCTCTCTGTTTCTCTCTTCCTATCTTTTTGCCGCGCTGTGTCTTCGCCTTCTCAATGTAGCGGAAGCCATAAACAATTTTTATGTTTTCACATTTCACAAGTGAAATTCATTTCGCGCTCTTTTCCTTCTTTTTTTTTTGCTCCTTGTCTTCTTTTTTTATTTGTTGTTATGGCTGCTGCGCTTTATGGATTTCTTCTCATCTTCTTTTGTCTGGCCATTTGCCTTACATGACCACAAACAAACACACACACACACACACACTCACACACATACACACAGACTCACGTGTATATATTTATATGGGTCATATTGTATGTCACAAAATCTACCACAAAAAATGCAACAAAAATAAATAACCAGAGAAAAATTTTTCAACAAAAATTGAATTTAATTGCCAGCAAAGAATAAAGAATGCGAAAAAGAATGAAGTCTGTCACCTGCGCGGTTAATAAATAGTTAAAAACTGGCTTAACATGAAACATTTATTGACACTCGGACTTTTTTAATGCTTCACTTACAAAAAAACCCAAAAAAAAAACAACAACAAAACCGAAATGTTTCATTTAGAAGACTTGGTACGCTCATAGAAATCACGTTGTAGACGAATTTTTACATAATCTTTTGAATCAGGGCATATATCATACCTATATATACCTGTGTATAGATACATATCTCACAGTTTATATACTGAGGAAGGAACAAGGAATTTCGATAAATGATCATAGAAACAAGACGAGTAAAGAATCGCATTTTTCTCGTTATTTTACGGTTGATTTGTTACATTTACATGACCCAATTCAAGGCTCGAAATTAAGTTTCAATCCATCCAAGTAAAATACCAATATGATGGCTTCTTATCGATCGATTAAAAACCGTTTGAGGCATGTACATGGTAGCCAGTAACCAGTTTTAAAAACATTGAAACTTTCCAAGGGTATTTCCCATTCGACTCTGCCTAGTTAGATTTAAATGTCAGCTGGATTTTCATGTTGCTTTTTTCTACTTTCTCCTATGGGGTACTAGTGGCATATACCACTTAAAATTGATGCCCGTAATGAGCTTAAATGGCTCACGACACATATAACGAAGTACAAGTTGATGGCTGAGGTTGGTTGGGAAGATGAGGCACCTAAAATTTGCCTATACACCACTCTAAGGTTGGCAGAGAGGACAATTTAAAGTCGCACATCTTATACATTTGGCTTTTCCCCGCCACCCATCGCCGCGAAGACGCAACGTCTCATCATATAAAATATATATAAATAAATGTGTACGTATAATATTTTGGCCTTTCCCCTTTTGCCTTTTTTTTGCTGATTTCTCAGGTTTTTTTCTTTCTAACTGATAAGAAAAAGTAAATTAAATAAAACTGAAAAATTGCTTTGAACTTTATAAAGTTGAAAATCGCCAAGGTTTTTAAAGAAAACACAAAGAGGATTCTTTTCACATGAAAAGAGAAAATCAACTAATTGAAGCATTTCCCAATTTGTCCTGAAAGTATGCAATAATTACAACATAGCGCGATTCCAAGTTTAACTTTGATTTGCTGGAGCTGCAACGGCAACTGCAACTTTTAAAGATACTATTTACGAATGGGCCTAATTGGTAGTCGTTTATTGCCATTCGATTAGAGGTCCTTCTGTCTGCCCAGACTCGCACACACACACACACACACACACACACACACATACACACACACACACACACAATGTACCTTTGGTTGTGACCTACAAATTTCGAAAAAAGGGGGATTTTGCTTAGCTTTCCCCACTATTACCTTACGCACACAATATTGCAGCGAGGCATTTTAGGCTTAATGTTTCGGCAAAAGGCAGGACCAATGCTTATTTCTTATTCCTTTTTCTGATATGCAGTTTGCCTTTGCACCTCGTTGGTTTATTGAAAATCCTTTTTGCCTGCCTGGACATGGCTCGGTATGTGTCCTGTGTCGGTCATAAAAATAGTCTGTGTTTATGTGTGTCTGTGTGTCTGTGTGTCTGTGTGTGTGTATTTCGATTTCATTCACCAGCGTCATTCCCTTCATCTGCCATTGTTTTCGTCTGTATGTGTGTGTGTGTACCTACGCACTTTGCGGTTCTTTACTATAGTTGCCATTGCCAGCATTTCACCATCCCATCCTCTTTTGAGCCGCACATCCTCCGTTCTGTTCACATTTTTCTCCATGTTGCCTGTAATCAATTGCATGCGGCTATTTTGGTCGAAGCAATACGGAGGGACTGCAGGGAGCAACTGAGGACAACATTGTAACGGCCACTGACGCCGCCAACATAATGACGGCAATGTTTCCTACGACGACGAGAGCAAGGACGAGGACGGGCACGGGCACGTGGACGAGGCCGTGGACGAGGATGACGACGACGACGATGACGTCGGCGACGATTACATCGTTTGGTTAAACGAAAGTCCATTCAACCGAAAAGTGAACCACCCGCTGCGTCTTAAATGAAATATCCAAAACATTTGCAAATTGCAAAAAGCTGACACAAAGAGAGCAGTCGAAAAATTAAAACAATGAAATGGAATCTAATCAAAAATAAGTAAAAGCCAAAATGTACAAATTTATGTACATCTAAACAAGTCTAATGTAGTTATTTCAGGTTTGCATGACAAAATAATCAAAAATTCTTTGTTTTGAACCTATTCCTTTCGTCCAATATTTATTAGGAAATTTAATTTTTATACAAATTTTTCATTTTATTAAACTCTTCTTATCTTATTTACTAAGAACTCGCTTCGTTCCCAAATATACATACTTTTAGAGTTTTGTACTATTCTTTTCTCTTGTTGTGTTTTTTTTTTGCTTGGAATTTTTTTTAAGTGTCTTTTTTTTTTTTGCTCCCAACTCACATCTGGCCATTTTCCCAACAATTTTGAGATGCGCTAATTGTTAGCTTATTTATTTTACAAAAAACTGAAACCTAAACTCACAACGCGCCAAAGAAATTAAATGAAATGTGCCCAGCCAAAGAGCTTTTGTCTTTTGCTAGCTCTATCTATTGCTCACTCTTTCTCCCTCTCCATTTTCACTCTTGCCGTCCTGCTCGGTTGCTGTCTCCGTCTCTGTCTGTGGCTATTCATTCACTTGGCCTCCATAATAAAACAATAAACTGTAACAATAGCAATTAAAAATCGCTGAAAGCGGATGTCCTGATAAAAAGTTGCCCAGGACCCTGAGCCAAAACACACAACACAGGCGAAGAGAGGTGCTGGATAGAGGGCTGGTGGGCTGGCAGTTGGTGGTAAAAAGTGGATAATAGGAGGAGGGGCCACGCTTCATTTGGACTGCCTGTGTGTCCTTGGTCCTGCTGCTGCTGTTGGTAACGTCCTGTCCTTTACTATTGTTATAATTATGCATTATGCTTTTGCATTTTGTTTTATTTAATTTTTTTTTTTTGTTTTCGTTGCCTTTAGTCCAAATTCGTTTGCTAAATTTGTCTTGACTTCTTCTCTATGTCGCTCTTTCTCTCTTTCGAGACATATTGCCTGGCACTTTCCACCTTTTAGGCGCTTGTCCTTGTTGTCTCTCTCTTCCTCTCTCCCTTTACTTGTCTCAACCCCTTTCTCTATTTGCCTCTGACACTGATGAAAGACCAACTACACTGAATAAGAAGACAAAATAGCAATGGGCTAAGAAAAACCATTGTCAGAACTATTTTTCTTTACATCAAAACCAAAAAAAAAAAGAAGAAAAACCTTAACTAACTAATCTGATCGACTAAGCACGTTTTCTTCTGTCACCTGTCGTCCCAGAAACAAATACAAACCAGACAAGGGCAAAGAAATATGAGAAACTGCAGTAAGCAAGACGTATCACCGACTTTAGTATACCATGTACCAAAATATTAGCTTTCAGACACGATCTACAAAGTTTCTTTGCTCTACATCGTCTCTGATGTTTAAGCTTACATCGAGTATAAAGTTTTTTTCTGCTTTTGATATATACAATTTCAGCCTCCAAGTGCATGGTATAATGAGATTTAGTTCTCTAGAGAGAGTCTAAAAATGTAATTTTAGGAATTGTCAATTGAATTCTGCTTAGGTCTCCCTGAATCGTTAAAAGATTTCTAATGTTAGTAACTCAAAATTTTTGGTAATCAATCACATAGTTAAGTATATAAATGGGAAGTGGGGAAAGGGACGCATTAGCAACTGCTGTGCCCAGGACCTGAAGACGTCCTCAACATACCTTGTAAAATAATTTCACATAAACAGCAAAAATATGCAATCAATGTATGCAAATAGTTAGAAAACTATTTGCAAATAAATAAGAGAAGAGAAGAATTGCAGTTTATCCAAGAAAATCAAGACAGAGCCAAGTTAAGACAAGGCAAACTGCAGTTAACGTTGCAATGCCAATCCACATATGTTCATTCTTACATACTCGAACAGTCAATATATAAGTAAGCTTTGCTATTCAGTTCGTCTGTGTGTCTCAGGTATGGCTGATTGTATATAATAATGCCTTGAATTGGGTCGCGTGGGCAGTGTGTTAAACAATTAAATTAGACAAAGGCAGAGATAGCAATTCCATCGAGGTGAAATCGCATTATATTGAATCCAATACAACTTCCAGCTCAATTCAATTCAACTCAACTAAACTCAACTGGGCAATCTAATTGACAGTTATGAAGATTGTCAAACATACAATTATAACACTCCAACAGAACCAATATCCAATATATGGCCGGAAACGTTGATTTCTAACTGTGCAAGAGAATTGTATGACATGGGTTTTGTTAAATTATTCATTCAAGTGCGGGTGCATTTGCAAACACACACACACATAGACATACACATAGACAATCAGAACACACACAAATGTCCCTTCACATTATTAACATGTTAATCCAAATGTAATAAGCGTAAGGATAGCTCGTTTTGATGCCTTGATGATGGCCAAAAAGAGAGATATATGGACGAATGTAAGGCGGATACACCCACTCGCTTGTCCACCCACACACACACACACACACATACACACCCACAGACAAGTCTAGTCATGTCTGTTTTTATTCAAATATTAATTCATATTCATTTGACATTTGAATAGTTCAAGTCCCATAATAAAGTTTCTGAGAAAATTCATCGACATTTAAGCCGTCTCACCTTTGGCCTTTATTAATTATCTTTATTTATTATCTACGTAAAAGTTATTTATTAGTTTGGCGTTCAGATTTTGAGAATCAGTGAATCTGGGGTTCTAACATACGAACCCAAAAGTATGCTATAGTATTTTTACATTTTATACAGTTTTTCTGATTCTTTTTGCAAACTTAAGGAATAAACAATTTGTTAGATGCAAGATTGTTCTAAAATTCTTTAAAACTAAATTAAAAAAATCCCTAGAGCATACTTTTGGGTGCACGTTTCCCACATTTTTGTACATGCGCAAAGAAGTATCTCTTGCTATAGGGTAAAATAGTATAATATTACGTTTATATTATGAAATATTTCACTTTAAATGCGACTATTTTAAAAATGTTCTATTTTTTTTCAAACAGTTTTTCATTAACTATATCAGCAAGTAATATGTAAGCCATATTCAAACTATGTATTCATTTGTTGTTTCCACATTTATTTATATTTGTAAGTGTAGAAATTACTTGGATTGTTTATGGCCAACTTGAGTAGCTGAAGTTATGTTGATAGTATGAGTGCAAATTGCTTTTGTTGTGAAACACTCTCTCTATTGAGCCCTCTGCCTCTTGTCTATTGGTTTGAGTATCTATCTCATTCTTCGCATCTTGAAAGTATACAAAGCATTCGCATTCGCATTCGCATTCGGATTCGAGTTCATCGAAATTTGTGTGAACTCCCACATTTTGTGCTGTCATAAGCCAAGACAACTGACTTCCTTCTATCTCTCTGACTGTCTGCCTATCAGTTTATTGTTGTTGTTGCTCTTATCAAATTAAATTAATGCACCATATATACATATACATATCAGAGAATCATAACACACTTACGCACACGCACACGCATACGCACACGCACATAATGCGTGACTGACAAAGACAGGCGGAGATAGAGGATGGAGGAATAGAGGAATGGAGGGCATAGTTGGTTAGAAAGCGGTGAAGGTGAAGCTTATCATTCATTCATTCTCAAACCCACATCCATTCTGCATCCTCAGCTTTACCCCTCACCCTTCTGTTGTTGCTGTTGCTGCTGCTGCTGCTGCTGCTGCGGCTGCTGCTGCCAATCAATGCCTTCATCTTTGGTTTCGCCTTTTCATTGCTGTTGTTCATACATCGAATTAGTTCAATTTGCGGTTGGCCCAAGTCGCTTTTAATGTGCGGCCAAGCACATTTCTCTCTCTCTCTCTCTCTCTGTCTCTGTCTAGCAATATCTCTTTCACTCTCTCTTTCTCTCTAGCTCTTATAATGCATTATTATTATTATTTTTGTGTGTGTAAGACCATTGGTTATTGGTCATATCGCTGGACAAACATTGAGGATACCTAGCCAAAAGCAATGCAAACATAATGAAGTTGTCAACACACAAACACTCACACACACTTATAGCTAAAGATACAACTAGGCATATAGCAAAATCTAAACAATTTCCATTTGATTTGATTTTGATTGCGTTTTATATTAATGCCAAAGACACACACATCATCTACGATCCTTGCCCTAATACCTACATATGTGTGTATACTTCATTCTCTTGGACACTCACATCTCACTTCACTCACCTCAATCGGTTAAGCTTGCCATCAATTTAATTTTCGTCTATTGATTAGCAGCAGTTTTTCACAAAATGTCAAATAATCAAAAAACTGCAAATTTCGGTTTAGTTTTATATGTTTGTGGGTCGACCATCCAAAGGGGGCCAACTAGATGCATAGGTGAGTGGATAGTTAGGCGAATAATACTTTTCAAATGTCATGGAAATATGTTGAAACCATCGCGTATAAATCATAAAAGGGTTAACCCAAATCAAAGCCGCTTTTTGTACACTCTAACGAATCGAAAATTCATTTGTATTTGCTTCTTTTTTATCTTGTTGTTTTTCTGTTTTTGCTTCAGTTACTTTCATTTAGTTTCTTCGTTGTATTAAATATTTTTATCTCAAACTCTTCCAAATCTTCCTTGGTGTTTTTTTACTTTATTCTTCGTTTCTTTTTTCTATATTTCTGGGGAATAGTTTCTTGCTATATTCTCTTTATTCTGGGTGTTTCTTTTCGTCCTCTGCTGTATTATAATTATCTTTCGCCCTCTCTTTTCTCATATTCCTGTTTTTTTTTTTTTGTTTTGGCAGGAGATAGATACATTTTTCTTATGAATATTTCTTTCCTTTTCCATTTATAGCCTATATACCCTATCACTCTCTTTCTGCCCCCTCTTTTTTGTTATGCTTTTCCAGGATATTAGAACAGAACTCGTCTCCTCTTTCCACCACTAATTCATACTGTATTTTACCACAAAACACGTGGCGGAGCCAAATCGGAAATAGCACAACAATTTTGTGAAACATTTTCCATTCAATGTGAAAATGCGGGCGCTGAAATGTGCAACAATCTGTTTAGGCGTACAGAGGACGGGAGTGTGGGGGATCTGAGGGAGGCCCAAGCCCGCATATGTCAACACATTTTTGTCTTGGTTATTTACTCAAATTTCATGCAGCAACAACAACAAGGCCAACAAGGACATGGCCCGAACGAAAGTACACGAAGCGGTGAGCTGAGCCAATGAACCAAATTAGAAATCAAAAGCAACAAAAGGCCAAAAAGGAAAGGAAAAACGGAAGCAGCATCAAAAGGAGGACATATGTACCTACAAGTATGTGGTGGCAGTGCGGAATGTGGTGTATTTAAGTGTGTGTGTGTGTGTGTGTGTGTGTGTGTATGTATGTGGATTGGATGGACAAGTGTTTTGTGGGTCAACGCTGAAGACATTGCAGAAATGTCAGTGACCTGGAAGAAATATAAAATAAATCGAAACCAGATTGCAAAAATCAAAGTCAACAGCAATCAACGCCATCAACAAGAGGACGAGTAGGAGAGGGGAGAGAAAAAATACTCAACTCAAGATAAAAAAGGAAATGGACGAATGGACATATGAGTCCTACATCATACTATTTGAGTATATATATATGTATAAATATATAGAATGCATGTATCATCATTATCATTGTCAGTGACGCAGTTAAGCAGATAGATAGATAGATAGATAGATGGATAGATGGATGAAATGCTTGGCTGGTTAGATATTTGATAGACAGTTCGATAATGAGCTGGAGGTTGAAAAGATGGAGGACAAAAAATATATATGAAGATGGATATTTGAGTGTTGACAAGCGAAACAAAAGCTGACATATTCCACGTATAATAATACCTCAATACCTTAACACTCTTACGTAATTATGTATCTCTAGTATATAGATATAGAACTTATCCTATGATGATAGTGAAAGCAATGACACAATTTCTACATTCATCTAACATGTTGATTTGCTATTAAGCACAGGGAATACTCACTAATTGGAACCTTTAAAAATTCGAGATTTTTAGAAATTATGTGTAGATTTTCCATAGCTTTACACAACTAAAAGTTGAAATCTTTTCTCTATTTAGTTGTATTTTGTGGAAAATCCTTTTGCTTATTGAATTTTAAAATTATCCCTATAATCCGCTAGTTAAAGCCTTTCTTTTAACTGAGTTGGTAAACTGTTAATATAAGGTTTTGAATTTTAATTTAACATTTTCCCTTTGGATCTAACAACACGATTGTTCGGCATTTTCAAATGATTTCTTTCTAACTAAAAATTCAACAATTAATTTTGCCTAATTTAATCGCTAACATGGCTCGTGAAAGTAACGAAAAGAAAAAGGAGACTAAAAGTTGTTAGAACAGTTTTATTGAATTTGCTTAAAGAAATTAGGAATGAGGCCTAAAACGGGGCAGGAGGATGATGATAATGATGATGATGATGATGGCCAAAAGTGGAAATGGTTAGGGAACTAATAAAAACATAAGAGCATCGCATAATCACGTGTAGGCGGTGGGACGATGGGTCGATGAGTGCGTGGGGGGCGTGGCTCTAGGCAACGCCTTAATGCGACGTCTAAATGGTGCAAATAAATTTCAACTAAGGAATTTTTATAGAGAGAGCCATAAAACCAAATGGCTGCCAATGTCTGCCCTATGTTATTTCTATGTGTGTGAGTGTTGGTGCTTGTGTGTGTGTGTGTGTGTATGTCGTAGCACCGTTAATAGCCTTAATTGAGCGTCTACCACGCCCACTTATTTGTTTATTAGTGTACCGCCAGCACGCCCACCTTACCTTTTCCATTGCTTTGCGTTCCTTTTCCGGCTATTGGAGGATACAAAAAAAAACAACAAAAAGAAAAGTGTAACGAAGGAAAAACATCATCGTGGAATTTTCATTTGACTTTGACAATAAAAAAGATGCAGAAAGAGAGAGAGAGAGGGGGAGGAGGAAGAGCAGCAAGATGGTGTCATGTTAATTACACAAACGCGCATCAAACTTCATTTGAAAATTTTTCCATGAGATTTTCATTATTTTGCACTCAGTTTAACATGAACTCAGGTGCTAGTGTCCTGCTTTTACTCCTGCTCCTGCCTTTGGTCCTACACAAAATTGGAAATTTCTGAAATGTATTAGAGCAACGGTATTTTCTTTAATATGCCATTGCTCAAAATTAACAAAAAAAAAAGGGAGTTAGGGCAAACCAGGAAGGACACTGCGAGGCTAAAAATCCATTAAAATTGTTAAATGCAGCGTTGGCAGGTTTCCTTTTTAATTTTTTCGTTTCTTTTTTTTTTTTTGCACTAATTTGGTTGGTTACGCGACGCTCGTAGTGACACCCACGGGTGTGTGTGTGTGTGTATGTGTGTATGTGTTTGTGTACTGGGTCGGTCAGGTGTAACGATGTCGCTTGCCTGAAGTATGGCGCTGCAATTTGCTCAGAGAGTCAAATGGGTTTGACCTTAGCCAGCCACATGGGCAAAGCAGCGTTGGCTGGGCAAAAGCACTGCAAAAGATGCGGCTAAGCAGCAGCAGGTGGAGCAGGTCGAAGCAGGTGTCGGGACGAAATGGCATGTGTGTAGGGACCAGCACTAATGCTTAAGCTGATTTTAACAGAGAGACACACTCATGGACACGGATACGGACACGTACACACACACACATGAATGCATAGACACCGCGAACAGACTTCATTTGCAGACAAGGGACTTTTGTTACAGTGGTTTATGTTAGATCTTATCTTCCAATCAAGGATTTCAGTTGAAACACGGTGAATTTGCTCATTAAAGCTCAATTTAACCTTCTATCGGACGATATTCCGTAAATGTTTTAAACTCCATTTACAAGACGCATTTTTATTGTCATAATGCTACAGCCTAAAAGTATGCAAATAATATGGACTTTTGGTCTTACTGGACACGTCTCCAAGGCTATTGCAAAGTTATTCTAAAGTAGGCAAACGTCTTAAAACCTTTAATGTATGAAATTGATATTTAACACAAATTTCTTTGATTTTCTCTTAGGAAATGAAAGGCTGCAGACGCATGCACACTGTCTGGCTGGATCCCTTGCGAGGCGATGGACCATCCACAGGTTGAAGAGAAGGCAATATCTGGCAATGATATGCTAAGTTGCTGCCTTATTTATATACATAACTAAGTAAATATAAAACGTTTAGCCTCTATAAATATTAATTTATGTAAATTGAAAAATTGTTATTAGATTAGAAAATCACTGTAACATACTACTAATTGTTTGGCGTATTTCATTATGTTAAGCTAAAAGCTTTGTTAAGATGACTTGTGAATCGATGCCTTGCCTTACAACACACAAAAAAAAGACATTTCTTCATTTATGTGTCTCAAACTTCAAATCATAACGCTAATCTTGGTTAAATTGACCTTAATTTTTTCTTCCATCAGCTCCAGTACATAAAGTACCATTTGCCATCTTAATATTTGATGCGTTTATTTCAATGTTTTCTTTTTTTTTTTTTTGGTAACTTAAAGGAAACTTCCATCTTATGATATATTGTTTATTCTTGTTAAGCCAAAATTTGCGAATTAATAGCTTATGTTAGACTAAGACAGTATACTTTGATGCCAATTTATAAAGCTGTCGAATAAATATTTGATATAGATTTCGCTTACATTTCTCTTTTAAGTTTATAAACCTCAATAATTTTGAACATTTTTTGGAACTTTATTTTTTCTTTAAATGAAAAGAACATCATTTTATAAATAAGAAACAAAATTTCGTGTTATTCTGACCCACTGTTAATAGTGGATATTCACGTAGTTGAACGCATTTACACGACTCACACTTACACACACACACTTAGAGGTAGGTATACAGGCAAACAGCAACAACAAAAAACGCGACACGCTTAAAATAAAAATCTTTGCAACTTTCTTTCTGCGCCAGAAGCTGCAAATTTCATTTCACACCAAAAAGAAGGAAAAAAACCGAGCCAAAACTTGCCCCTTTCCTTGAAAATGCCAAACGAGCGAAAGAGATGCCGAAAAGTGCATGGCCACGAATTAAAAAGGTCATTCGGTCGCACTTTAGATAGTTCCTGTTTTTTTTCCGCTTTCTTTATGTGTGTATGTATGTGTGTTGCATACTTAGAGGAGTAAAAGTTTGGACAGTGCACACTGGGCCAGTTCGGCAGTAACTCGGCAGTAACTCATTTTTTTCATTTTTTTCCTTATTAATATTTTGTTCAATGATTAAAGTATAGAGTTAAAAGTATCATTTTTATCCGTCTTTACTCCTTTTTTTCCAAATTCACATTGTTCAGACAGTATAGTTTTCAGTTTCGGCCTTTAAATGATAGCCAAGCAATAGATCGGGTTAATATTGTGCTGCGGCGATGTCGTAGGATGTTAATAAATAAACATTCATTATTGCAACATATTCATAACTTTTTGACTGCCTTGTAACTTAAAATTGTCTACCAACAATATTTGCTTAGAAGATTTTTATCTACAAAATATTCCAAAACTTTTTTCAAACAGCGAATTGACTGAATTTTGCTGAATTTTTTGGAGCATTTTTTCTTATTATTTTCTTATGAACAAAATTATCACGATGTCACCTAATGCCAAAATGTAATTGCTTCAGTTTTTACTTTTAAATGTCATCTTCTGTTTTTTGTAATTCTTGTAAAAAATTAAAAGATTTTTTATCTATTTTATCTTTTAGCATTTAATAAAAAAGAACGACATCATGACCAGTGTATAGTGGGGAATTCCCCGCCTTGTGAAGTAACTTTGGCGCCTGGCCAAATGAGCAAACCACCAACGCGTGGTAAAATGACGAAAATAGACCAAAAGGGAGAGAACAGACATATAGAGAGAGGGAATGAGAGAGACGGACAGATAGATGCATTTGTGTGAAGTTTGATTTCAGATTTCTTCACATTACCTTGCTTATGTTGTTAAACAAACATATGTACATAATTTTCTATTTGTATTTTTTTCTAAGCCCTTAATACTATTAATCTTATCTCTATATTTATGTTTTTTTTTATTACTTTTTATTACTTTTTATACCATACACCCATAGGGTGAAATGGTATATTAAAGTCGCCAAAATGTATGTAACAGGCAGAAGGAAGCATCTCCGACCCCACAAAGTGTATATATTCTTGATCAGGATCAACAACCGAGTCGATCTAGCCATGTCCGTCTGTCCGTCCGTCCGTCCGTCTGTCCGTCTGTCCGTATGAACACCTAGATTTCGGAGACTATAAGAGCTAGAGCCACCAAATTTTTTATGTAGACTCGTGTAGTATGTAGAGTGATCAAGTTTATTTCAAATTTTTGCCACGCCCCTTTCCGCCCCCGCAATTAAAAAAAAAAGCGTTTAACTCAAAAACTATTCCAGCTAGAGACACCATATTTGGTATGTATATTCGCTTAGTAAATGCACACATTTTGTATGTATAAAAATTTTGCCACGCCCTTTTCCGCCCCCGTAATTTGAAAAACTTGATTATCTCCCGTATTTTTTTACCTCATGCAATCAAATTTGGCACACTTAAATTGAATACTAATATCTAGCAAAATACAAAATTTGATCAAAATCGGATAAAAAACAGTCGAGTTATGCATATAAACGTTTTTCCATAAGGCCGGAGTTGGCTGATGGCTGGTGGGGGCGCTAGGATGCTCGTATGATTGAGTGAGCGAGATACTAAGATATGCTTGTAAGAAGCATGTGAAAATGCTTGAAATATTTGGTTTACTGGTGTATGGTATACCAAAGTCGGCGAGACGACTTACTTACTTCATTTAAAATGTATTAATCCTCAACTAATTTTCACTTAATTGCATTTTCTTTTACTTAAAACAACAAATAATTATACCATACACCCATAGGGTGAAATGGTATATTAAAGTCGCCAAAATGTATGTAACAGGCAGAAGGAAGCATCTCCGACCCCACAAAGTATATATATTCTTGATCAGGATCAAAAACCGAGTCGATCTAGCCATGTCCGTCTGTCCGTCCGTCCGTCCGTCCGTCCGTATGAACACCTAGATCTCGGAGACTATAAGAGCTAGAGCCACCAAATTTGGTATGCAGACTCGTGTAGTATGTACGCTTAACGAGTTTGTTTCAAATTTTTGACACGCCCCCTTCCGCCCCCAGAATTTACATAAAACTGTTTTTCTTAAAAAGTATGGCAGATAGAGACATCAAATTTAGGTTATATACTCGTTTAGTTAGCGCGCAGAAAATAATTGTTCCAACTTTTTGCCACGCCCCCTTCCGCCCCCGGAATTTACATAACTCTGATTTTCTTAAAAACTATGAAAGCTACCGACATTAAATTTGGTATGTAAGCTAGCTTAATAGACGCGCAGATATTGACTATTTAAAAATTTTGCCACGCCCATTTCCGCCCCCGAAAATTAAACAAAACTGATTTTCTCGAAAACTAACAAAGCTAAAGTCACCAAATTTAGTATGTATATTGGCTTAGTATGCGCGCAGAATACATATATTTTAATATATTGCCACGCCCACTTCCGCCTCCATAATTTAGAAAAAACCGATTGGCTCTTGCAATTTTTTGACCATCGCGATCAAATTTGGCAGACTAATAAATCTTATCTATTTCTATCAAACTACCAAATTTGATTAAAATCGGACTAGAAGAATACAAAATATACGTACGAACGTATTTTGCTACGCGATCCATAAGGGCAGAATTGGTCGTTGGCAAGTGGCGGCGCTAGAGTGCTCGTGTGTTTGTAGAGTGAGCGAGATAGCATATGTATGAGGCATATTAAAACAATTTAATAGACATACATTTGGTTTTGGAAATTTTAAATATTTGTTTCACCTGGTGTATGGTATACCCAAGTCGGCGAGACGACTTACTTACTTCATTTTTTTTATTTCCAGATCAGACATTGTCTAAAAGAAAGAAATAAATATGTGTCATTAAAATGTAGTTTTTGATTTCAAGGGATTCGATTATGTTACGAATAAAACTAATCAAAATAATAATTTTGTTATCAGAAAAACTTAAAAAGTTTTATTAATCAAAATAACTTCTTGGTAAAGATACTTCCTGTACCTTTTTTTAATAAATAAAAATTTATTCGGTGGATTTTAAAAATTGCAAACGCATTCGAATTTTAATGGGAACCACGATTTTATAAAGTGAAACGATCAACACAAAAACAAAATGGGTAAGTGCGAGACAAACGAAATTGTAAAGAATCGAAGAGAATGGGAATGGCAAAATGCGCTTAAAAGTATGCAATACAAAATGTGGGTGTAAAGCCAGGAAAAACCTGAGAAACGAAAGGAGGAGACGAGAAAGAGGAAGAAAGGAAGGACCTGAAAGGAGGCAGGATAAACCAAGCTTAGTTGGCCAGTTGCTGTCAGCTGTTGTTCCCGGTTCCCGGACTACCGTACCCAGGAGAGATAAGAAAATTGCAATTTAATTAAACTAATTGAAAGACGATAGGCGCCAAAAAGGTATTCTACTCGGACAGGACACCAGGTAGGCAGAAGTAAGGTAGCAACAGCACCAGCAACGGCATGGCACCGGCACCGGCACCAGCTCCGACACCAAAGCCAGCCAAAGTCTCCTGTGGCTTATCCTTATCGCGACTGTCGCAGACCCACCCAACAACAGCAACAAACAACAACAACATTGCTAAGAGATGGAACAGGTGGAGGAGTCAGAGTTGAAGTTGAGAAAGAAAAACCACCTAAAGAAAGCCATGCAAATTGCTTCTCATCCACTTCTCCTGCTGCCATCATCAGCATTTGCCATTGCCCATTTGCATTCAAAGTCAATGCGTCGTTGACTTTTGCTTTGGCCAAAAACAACAAAGAGCTCATCCCAGTAGATGGTAGCAGGGAAGACATCGAGCAAGTAGCCCAAGCCCCAGCCAAAGACGGAGCCAGTCCTATGGCAAATGAAAAGCAAACAGCCCATTTGGCACTCGACGAGAAGGCAATTCAAATGAGCTGCCCGCTAAGGCTAGAGCTAAGGCTTAACCTAAACCTAAAGTAGTAGAACTTGGTGAACAAAAAAATAAAAATAAAAATGAAGTAAGTAAGTCGTCTCGCCGACTTGGGTATACCATACACCAGGTGAAACAAATATTTAAAATTTCGAAAACCAAATGTATGTCTACTAAATTGTTTCAATATGCCTCATACCATTTGCTATCTCGCTCATTCTACAAACACACAAGCACTCTAGCGCCGCCACTAGCCAACGGCCAATTCTGCCCTTATGGATCGCGTAGCAAAATACGTTCATACGTATATTTTGTATGTTTCTGGTCCGATTTCAAATTTGGTAGTTTGATAGAAATAGATAAGATTTATTAGTCTGCCAAATTTGATCGCGATGGTCAAAAAATTGCAAGAGCTAATCGGTTTTTTCTAAATTATGGAGGCGGAAGTGGGCGTGGCAACATATTAAAATATATGTATTCTGCGCGCATACTAAGCCAATATACATACTAAATTTGGTGAGTTTAGCTTTGTTAGTTTTCGAGAAAATCAGTTTTGTTTAATTTTCGGGGGCGGAAATGGGCGTGGCAAAATTTTTAAATAGTCAATATCTGCGCGTCTATTAAGTTAACTTGCATACCAAATTTAATGTCGGTAGCTTTCATAGTTTTTAAGAAAATCAGAGTTATGTAAATTCCGGGGGCGGAAGGGGGCGTGGCAAAAAGTTGGAACAATTATTTTCTGCGCGCTAACTAAACGAGTATATAAACCAAATTTGATGTTTCTATCTGCTATACTTTTTAAGAAAAACAGTTTTATGTAAATTCTGGGGGCGGAAGGGGGCGTGTCAAAAATTTGAAACAAACTCGTTAAGCGTACATACTACACGAGACTGCATACCAAATTTGGTGGCTCTAGCTCTTATAGTCTCCGAGATCTAGGTGTTCATACGGACGGACGGACGGACGGACGGACAGACGGACATGGCTAGATCGACTCGGTTTTTGATCCTGATCAAGAATATATATACTTTGTGGGGTCGGAGATGCTTCCTTCTGCCTGTTACATACATTTTGGCGACTTTAATATACCATTTCACCCTATGGGTGTATGGTATAACAAGGCCACAAAAAAAAAAAAATAGAATGTCAATAGGCAAAAGCTGCACCGGAAAGGAAATCGACAACGAAAATCAACAACGACCTTTTTGGGAGTCAAACCTTAGGGAATTTTTCAAAAATATGATTAAGTAACTTTCATAGTTTAAAATTCTCAAAATACTTGTTCAACTTATGAGAACAATTCAAAAATTGAAAACTCAAAAAAGATTTCTATTAGAAGTAAATAGAATAAGTGTTCAATTAAATTATATTAAGGCTTTGATTTGTTTTTTATCTGAAATTCTCACTATATACTTATATCTATCAGCTCTAATCCTGTCAATATATATATGTATTGGGAATACATAAAATGACATTATCGAATTATGCTCTAAATAATCAAATTTATATGCCTTAACACACGCCATTCCCCGTCGGTCCAATACTTATGTATTCGAATCTGTCAAGTAAACGAGAAAAATACCAACTTAATACGCTTATCGCAGTGCGCAGCCTGGGAATGGATTGCAATTAAGTGAAAAGGCAGCTTATACAAGGGAGAGAGAGACCAGAAAGAAAAGCGAAGTTAACGACAGAATCCAAAAGGAGGGAAAGAGACTGACTATAGTATCTTTATCTTGTTGAATCCTTCTAGCTCACCCCCGCCCCAGATTCCATTGCAACATTCAAGATTCTTTTGGGGCAAGTTATTTTTCATTGCCAAAACACTGCACACAGCGATTGAATTCTACTAGGATCTTTATTTAGGGTAAAATAAAGATAACCATGGATAAGGATTTTAAATAAATATAGCCAAAAATATCCCACTTGAATGCTTTTTTGTTTACTCCTTGCCGTCGGACTTATTTTGATATGTAATTTGCGTCCCTAAAATCAACAAAGGGTATATCAAAGTCGAGTTTAATCTAAACTATTTGTTTGTATCATTATTTTGGATTTTTGTATCGTTGTGTGTGCTTTTTTCTGGTTGTTTCGCAGTCTTTTCACTTGCAGTTTTTCTGGTGTCGTCTCAAGTCTGGTCCATAAATATGCCGTTACGCACTCATTCTCATCTCTCTTACACACACACACGCACAAGCACACAATAGTTAGTTTCATGCCAAATTGAATTGCTGTTGAGGCAAAGTCAACGGTCTCGGGCACAGACTGACTTTCCATCTTCCCCACACTCTTCCGCCATCGTCCCCCCTTCCCCATATCACATCCCGCAAACACTTTATAGTTTTCTTCTTTTTTTTGGCCAAAAGTGTGTGTGTGTGTGTGTGTTTGCCTTTGCCGCTTGTTGACTCTTTCCAAACATTCACACGCACATCATAATTTATATATGTATGCCTCTCTTTCCCTCTATTTCTGTGTGTAAGTGTGTCTGTGTGTGTGTGTCCTAAGCAAAAGTGTTAAGTTAGCAACACGAAAAATGTGCGCGCCGCAAAACTTTGGTTGTCCAAAAAGCAAACGAAACGAGACGAAGAAAAAAAAAACTCTGCAAAAACAAAACACACAAAAATTGAAGAAAACTTACGAAAATTCTGCACACTGATTCTGGTCTATATATAAATTAAATCAAAGAAAAACTAAAACCAAAATCAAGTAAGTAAGGCGACTCGATGACGGACATAACTAGATCTCGACTGTCGATGCGGATCAAGGATATATACGAATAATTTGTGAGGTCGGAAAAACTTAATTACTTACTTTACAAGAATTGAAATGTTATGACAGAAGTCGAAATGGAATTTCAAAAAGATTTTAATCGAAATGCTCTTTGCCGCTTTTTATGGTTGCCAACAAATGACGAATAATATTGTTGTAAAATAAATGCTAGGACTTAAATCGAATTAGTTTAAGAACCATTCAAAACCTAAATCTGAGTTATTTCTATCAGGATTTCAGGATTTGCATTGAAAATCAAAATTTGTACCTGATTGCTGATAAATTTGAAATAGTAGGCGAAGCAAAAATGTTTTGAACTTGGCTTGGAGAACGAAATCGATTGACATTTCACTCGGAATTGAGAACAGAAACTTCGATCAAGGAGCGGAAATGCCCACGATTCTCGTTTCAAAACGACTTGGTAGAACAGGCCTTAACTAAGTCTTTATACAACAAGTAACATTTTTGGTTAAATATGAATTAGTTGTTTTGCCAAAATGAAAATATATTTAAGAATTGTCTGTAAAGTATTTATAATTTGGAGTAATAAATTTTTCCCCTTCATTTAGTTGTAATTCCCAACTAGTTTTAGCGTTGAAAACATAGTAGCCATACCATCGCAGTTCTAAAGTTCTTTAGCTAAGTCTGCTGTTGATGGAACTTGGGGGTTCTTAAAATAATCCTCTTTTTGAAAATTGACCTCGAGTTGGCTTAAATGCAAGATTTGACTTAAATTTCATACAGGTCGTAATATAAGCCGGTAATAAATTTATCAAATTTGGTAAAAATACCAGGGTCTTGGGCCATTTCTATCTCAAGGATATAAGATAATACTTACTTTCTCTTTTATACCATATGCAAAAAAAAGCCTTGCTTATTCGAGCTATGGGAAGCTATCCAAGCTAATTAAGCCTAAAAATACATGCTCAAAATAAGAATCTTACCTAGATAGGTAAAGCTGGTCTACTGGTCATTTTGCATTTACGTTACTTAAAACTAAAGCCTTTCGACTTCGTATGTCGCCGTTGCGTTGCATAGATTGGTTAAGTGACTTTAGATTAAATCCGATGGATACATGTCCTTATTTTCTTTCACGTTTAATATACTTTCACTTGACTATTTAAGATTTAACAAGTTTGCCCATATCTACTTATGATTCTTCTTACTATGCACACGTATTTGCCACTTTTAGCCACTGTGCGGCGGCTTTGTGGGTTTGGCTCTCTGCTGCCTGTTGGCATAAGTGGATTACCGTATTAAGTTTTTATTATTAGTCTAACTGGCAAAAGTTGTCGTTGACTTTTTAGTGGGTTCACGCAGAATAAGGAGAAGGGGTCCCAAGGAGCAAGTGGGGTCGAAGGGGACGCACACTTGACAGTTTACAAGTAAGTGTGCGTGTGTGTGTGTGTGTATGCGTGTGAGCTTAAGCTTTCTTTTGGTAGCTTCGGAGCTTTCCTTTAACCAAGCTGCAAATTAAGTGAAAATACGAAAATTAGCTTAAAATAAATTTTCTTGCGGTTATTGCGGCCTTCAAAAGAGGATTATTTTGCTGCAATGCTGTTAGAATGTGTGTGTGCTTGTCGGTGGTGGGGCTGTGTATATGTGCGGGTGTATACTTTCAGTTAATAATTGGCAATGACACTTAACACACATACATATGTATATATGGTACATGCATAGGTAGCAACATATTTTGCTTACCTACAACCCTCTAACCTCTCTCTCTAGTACATCTGTTAACCTAAAAGATTTTCATTCGAATTCTCCAAGCGTTCATTTGTGGCCAAGAGCTGAAGGCAAACAGACAAAAATGGCATAACTTTCATTTATGATAGAACCCAGTTCGCATATTATGCGGATACTTCTCTCATTCTGTCTCTCTCTCTCTCTCTCTCTCTCTCTCTCTCTCTCTCTCTCTCGCTTACACGGACTCTTTCTCTTCTTTTCTTTCTCTGGTGTGCATGTGCATATTAAGTTTATGAGGCACTGGCGATTGCAAAACTTTTGTTTCAACAATGGCGACAAAAAGTTTTTCAACTCCGCATTGAGCTACCCCTCCTCCCCCACCCATCACGGGCTTCTCAAGTTCATGCAACTCCATTTTACCATTCCAGTTTCCGTTGCCACAACGACTACTTAAGGCTCATGAGGCAACATGAGCAGCAACGTTATGTTACTTCTCAACTAATCACAAATTGTCATTGAAGTTGCTTCAACTTCAACTCAGTCGAGTCTGAATCGATAGCAAGAAAAAAGAAACCAGAAGATTCAGCTTACCTCGGCCTTGCCGAAATTTGTATACTCTTGCACGTTTTTCTGTCGCAACATTTTAACTAAGAAGTTGAATTTCCAAAAAAGAATATATACAATATATGATACAGACACCAAATCTTAATTAAATAACAGAGTTATTATTCCTGTGCCAGCTATATAATACAAGCAGTGATTCGATCCGGCTGAATCCTAGATTTACTTACAGTGCCTACTGTTTGTAAGTATATAGAAGCTCACAAACGGACAGTGAGGTGGACGCACTTGGCTATTATATATTATATATTTATAATTCTAAACGTTGCACACACTAGACCGAAATTAATATACCCTGTATATAAAAGAGTATAAGAAATAAAATATCGAGTCGATTGAAAAGTTTTAAAGGCAAAATGCAGAATCAGGAATATGTAGATAGGTTTGCAAATAGATTCATGTAAAGGAAAAGCCTAAGAGGAAACATTGAGATCTTTCTTACTGTCCCGACAATCTTCTCCGAACCTTTCATAGACTTAATTTCTTTTTGTATCGTGCTTATTGTTCTTTTTTTTATTCCCTTGGAATTAGTCCCAAAAAAACAAAAGCCTTTTTCTAGTTTTGAATTCTTTGTTTGATCCATAGATAGCTCTGTTTATATATATTTGTTTAATTATGAAAAATCATTTCTTCTGTTCCCTTTTATTCACAAAATTCAATAGACTTAAAATCTTCCACTAAATCTTTACTATATACATATATTTATATACATATACTTACATATAATTTTATCTATTTAGAGCACCAGAATATTTTGAGATACTCCTAATCAAATCCACTTTAATAAGAAATTTTGATTTTGAGCAATATTGTTTGTTGTAAATAATCCGCAAGAAACTGCAAAAATTTCTAAAACAAGTTCTTGTGACGCTAAATTATTGTATAATATCTAATTTCTTAATTTAATAATCTTATAATTTAATCTAGCCCTTTGAAATTTTCTACTAATTTTAACTAATTATTTAGTTTACTGTTGTCATTGCTATTTTTTTTTTTTGAAACCCTTAAGATCTTTTTCTGATCCATTGAATATTCTCATAATTTAATATTTCATATTTGTTTTTATTCTTATGCCATGTTTTTTGCAAAAAGAAACCTTGAAATTACCCTACTGACACTTTTTATGCTAGTTAGTTACTTTTTTTTCTCTACTCTTTTTTTTATTAGCTTAACTGACAACTCATCAACGTTTCATCGTCAAACACACACAGACACACACACATTTACCTAAGGCATGCCACAAGCTCACAAAACCAAAATGTGAATAACACAGTGGAGCAAAAGCAACAGCAACAACAAGAACAACAACAACAACAACAACAACTATAACATAGAGTAGCTCTGCTCTGGGCTGCTGTTTGGCATACTTAAAGTTCATAAAAAAGTCAAATTAATTCAAATTGCAGTGCGCACATACACAGACACACAGACACACACACACACACACATACACCGGGAGTGAATTTGTGTGTGTGGGTACTTAACGCAGTGCTCTCAGCACTAGCAATAACGCTTTGTTGTTGTTGTTGTCGCTTAACTTATTTCATTAGCTCCTAAATGTATGCAATTTGACATTTTTAATTTAACTTTCTCTTTTTCGCACAGGAATGTGGTTGGTAGGTGTACGTGTTTATGTGTGCATACATATATACATATGTATATATATATATATATATGTGTGTGTGTATGTAAGCCTCTGCGTATATATGTATAAGTGTAGTTAGACGAGGCCGAAAGCAAACTCAAGCGAGATGCTCTTCAATATACTTACACAAAATACATATATACATACACACATACATATATACATTTATATATAACTACTCGTGTATGTAGATGGAATGGCAAACAAGGTTATATTCATTTTGTTAGTCAACTTAAAGAGCATTTTCGAAAAGATCAAAAGAAAAAACAAAAACACTCTCCTAATTTAATTCTTACATGAACTAGAAGAGAAACTTAGTTCGAAGGATATTCATTCCAATTAATTTTTAATATTTTTTCAAAAATTTCATCATACAAAAATAAACAATAAGTAGGTAACATTAAGACCTACTAGTTATTTTTGAGTAATTTGTAGGAAAAAGTATGTAAATACAAAAGAAAAGAAAATTATAAACGGCTTCTTTTTGGGGTTTCTCTTTCTGATAACCAATGCGTACTCTATATAGAGAGATACAGAGATTTATTTGTTGCAGCTAAAAATTCGTTTTAAGAGTATTACATACGAGTAAATGCTTCTACCAAAGAATTCTCTCTCTGTTGATAGTGGCGCTGCTGCCGCTGCTGCTGCTGCTGTACTCATGCAAAATACCATTTTTTTTCACCTTTCAGCATAATCCTTTAAAACAGCAAGCAAAATGTAAAATTTTATACATTCAATGATCGAACACAATATACCGTCTATATTTTTTACTATAAAAATAAGTTGTAAATATAATGTATATAGAGTTGAAGCGTATACGTAATATTATAGAGTTGATTGCGTATACGCAATGTTAAACACTCTATTTAAATTCAAACATGTTAAGCAAACGCAATTTCAAATTTTATTTGTTTGAAATGTTGTTTTAATAAAAGTAGCTTCGTCTTTTGCTTCATTTAATTGCAGTTCCAAACTGGTTTTAGCATTAAAATGATCAGTCTAGAAAAGTCAGCGATTACGCTGAGAGAAATTTAACATTTCACTTACTAAACTTTATCAATTGTGTAGCATAGATTTCAGTTGCGCCCAATATACCCGGTTTGGCTTTATTGTTGACTAGTATAGACATGTTAAGGGAACTCAAGTGCACGTGTTACCGTGTTACATTGCGTGCCTTGTCGCCCCTCAAAAGTATGCTATATAATTTCTTCTTCATTTTTATAGTTGCAGTTTTCCTGCATTTTTTCCCCACTTTTTTTTTTGTTTTGCCTTTAGCTCTGCTGACAATGCATGCGGACACTTAAGTGTCGCCCGAATGAGTAGAGTTTTACCCCGTGACACTCTGGCTACCCCTTGGCCCACACTCAAACACACTTCTTCTCACGCACACACACACACACACACGCAGAAACACTCTAGGCTGCTCAATACACCTTGTACCTTGCGAGAGAACGTATCTTTGTCCGCGGGTGCTCCGTTGTTAACTCCAAATTCGGGCATACAAAAGGCCTGTAGATCAAAAAATTTTAGTCAAGGAGGACCTCTGCAAACTTGGTTACATACCACGCTTCTGGGATTCGTCGGCCGCAACCACTGCCGATCCTACTCCAGTTTATAACCCAGCCGGTTGGCCCACTGTGGCGGACGGGGGCGAGGGGAGGAGCCAGTCACCTCTCCATTTACTTTTCCCGCCTCTCAGTATTGGCCCCGTTTTTTCGTGGTGTGGGTGAGAATTTTTATCCAGTTTTCCAGTTTTCTGCGAATTTTCATTGTTGTTGCACAATTTCTTCCTCTTCTTCACACCGGCACAAACATCTGATCGCCCCAGTGTTGAATAACGAAGAAAGACAAGGGGAGCCCCTAGCCATAAAATCGGCAGGTGGCGCCTCTGATTAACCGCCCGGATTTGAATTCAAATTCAAAATTGTAACCATTACCGCAATTTTGTGTTTGGATACTGCCTCCGAACTGGGTTTCTTGAACCAATGGATAAATTTGTGGCATCGTTGGATCACCATTCCCAGCCAGAGAGTGATCCATTGGGCAACATGAGCGAGGAAGCCGTATTTGGCCGACGTCCGTTGATCGGAATATCTCCTCCTCCAGTACATGGCAACGCAGCCAAAACACCCTTAGCGTGTGCACAAGCAGTGCTTAACAGCCCAGACGTAACGTCTTTAGCTCCCAGTCCCCCAGTGATCTCTCGCATAGCTGAGCTGGACGAACTTGGCGTGTTAGTATGGCAGTTAGATCACTTGTTTAACAAGCGGGACGACAACAAAAAGCCAGTGCGACATATCAATATGAGCACAAAACAAGCCATAGTAAGGCTGAAAGAACTCCAAGAGTTGCTCTGCCAGAAAGCGTTGGCGGGTATGTTCCAAAAACCCAGGGATGTTCAGGAAAGGAATACGCAAACCTCTCCAGCGGCAATACTCCTGGGCAAGCAAACAGCAGAGCCAGAGCGCAGAGACACACCAAAACGCCCACGAGAGGACGCGGCAACGCAACGAAAGACGCCGCCAAAGAAAAAGCGAGGAGCCCCTCAGTTTCATGAAGAGCGGGTAGCCAGCTCCCAACATGCCGATTCCAACAAGCCAGAGGATAACAGTGCAGACTGGCAGCAAGTCACGGTCAGAAGGGCCAAACGGACGCCCGCGCCAAGGCAAAAACTACCAAGACACAGGTCAGATGCTATTCTAATAGCAAACAAGGGCAGCCTAACGTACAGCGAAATGCTAAAAATTGTCACTCGTAGCGAGGATGAGAATCTAAAGGCTATCGGAGCGAACGTAAAAAAGGTACGACGCACCGCAAAAGGCGATCTCTTGCTTGAGATAGAAAAACCCTTCTTGTAGAAGCGGAAAACGATGTATGGGGCAGACCGTACAAAATCGTGATGAAGAGGCTAAAAACCAACCAAAGGACAGAGCCCCACTCTGTTGATGACATGGACCGCATAGTAGGAGAACTTTTCCCCCCCCAGCCACCCACCAATAGTCCCGCAGCACCAATGGATGTGGAAACTATACCTCCAATAAGTGTACGGGAGTTACTGGCAGCTGTTGCGCGAACCAGAGTCAGGTCGTCCCCGGGCCTCGATTGCATCCCCAACGAAGCTCTAAAAATTGCGGCGTACCAGCATCCGGATATATTCGCGTCTGTATTCAACAAATGCATTAATGACGGAGTCTTCCCAGATCTGTACAAGAGACAAAAGCTTGTGCTGCTACCAAAGCCAAGAAAGCAAGCCGGCGAAGCCACAGCATACAGACCTATATGCCTTCTGGACACGACAGGCAAAGTGCTTGAAAGAATCCTAGCGGATAGACTAGATGAGGCACTACATTCTGCCAACGCACTGTCGGATAACCAATTTGGCTTCCGAAAGGGGCGATCTACTATCGACGCTATCCAAAAAGTGGTGAGCATAGCACGCAATGCAATAGCCGGTGATCGATGGAAAGGAGGTGCCAAGAAGTATTGCATTATAGCCACTTTAGATGTGAAAAATGCATTTAATTCGGCAAGGTGGCCTTGCATTCTAGATGCCCTGCGAAATTTCGGCATACCACACTATCTATGGAAGGTAATAAGTAGTTACTTTTCCAATAGAAGTCTACACGCAGACACACTTGAAGGAGAGAAAATATACAACATCACTGGAGGTGTCCCACAGGGTTCGGTTCTGGGACCCCTGCTTTGGAATGCTATGTACAACGGCGTCCTAAATTTGGAATTGCCTGCTGGGGTCGAGATTGTAGGCTTTGCTGATGACGTAGCCGTAGTAAGTGTGGCAAAAAATCTGAGCGAAGTAGAGACAATGTGCTCGAACGGGATCGCTCGAGTGCAACAATGGCTGGCTACAACGGGCCTTCTTCTGGCCGAAAATAAAACAGAAGCTGTTCTTGTAAGCAGTAGGAAAAAGGTGGAGACAGCAAGTATACAGGTCGGCGGCACGCAGATTAAAACAAAAAAGGCAATAAAGTACCTTGGAGTACTCATCGATTCAAGGCTCAACTTCAAAGATCACCTCTCGGCAACGGCCAAAAAGGCCAGAATAACTTGCTCTGCCTTATCACGCTTGATGCCCAACACAAGAGGACCAAGCCAGAGCCGAAAAACGCTGTGGCATGGCGTAATCAAGGCAACCATGCTTTACGGCGCGCCCGTTTGGGCAGAAGCAATGTCCACAAAATCGTACGCCAGAGAATTGGACTCAATATTTAGAATCAGCGCACTAAGGGTCTGCTGCGGATTTCGTACGATTTCAGGTATCGCAGCCATGGTACTAGCAAGCGCAATCCCAGTCGGAATCCTGGCCGATGAATCCAAAAGACTCTTTTGGGCACTAAAAGAGCCAAACTTAGTGCCAACCGAAAAAGAATTGCTACGGGTCCAGGCGCGCGAAATAAGTATAGCAAGGTGGCAATCGCTATGGGATATGTCGCAAAAAGGCAGATGGACCCATCGGCTAATCCCAAGCCTAAAAGACTGGTTGGCCAGGGCCCATGGAGAAGTCAACTTCTTCTCGACGCAACTTCTGAGCGGTCACGGGTGCTTCCGTGGCTACCTACACCGGTTTAGACACGCATCAAGCCCAGAGTGCGCATGGTGCGCCAATGGAGAAGACGAGACGGCCGAACATGTCCTCTTCAAGTGCGGACGCTTCGAAACCGAGAGAGAACACCTCGAGGCGGAACTCGGGGAGCAAATCACGGTATCCAACTTGGTCCCAATGATGATTCGTCGCAGGGAAAACTGGGAGGCATTCAACGAGTTCGCGGCTATCGCCATGACTGAGCTCCGCAGAGTGGAGCAGCTGAGTCGAGTCGAATGACCTGAGAGCAGGAAGCGGGTGGAAGCACGCCTGTGTGAAGCAATACCCTCGCTGGCAGTACCACACAAGCTACTTCCCCTCGCAAACTTTTTTCCAAATTTCCTTTCCTTCTTTGTATATATTTCTATCACTTAATAAATGAATTAAAAAAAAAAAAAAAAAAAACTCTAGGCTGCTCTTGGTTTCAATTTGCATTTGGCAAGAGAATTCTTCTCTTATTTTCGTTAAATATATATTTTTTATTTCCCTTTCAGACTCAGTGCAAGTTTTATATTTTTCTTTGTTTTTTTTTTTTTTTTGTTTGCAATTTCTGCATTTGATTGACACATGAATGATGAGCATCACAGAGAGGCGGAAAAATTGAAATGAAAATGAATATAGGGGCCTATATATATGTATGTATAGTAGGCATAGAGAAGGAACGAGTGAGCATATAATCGAAAACTGCTTTTGACATTGATTTCGTTTTAACTGACTAGTTAAATTTTATTCTATTTTGCATATTTTGCCTATCAGAGGGATATAGAAGCCTATTGAAATCACGTGGCTGATTCTATTGGAAAGTATATACAAATTCACATATTTACTACCTCACGAAGTAAAGTTAAGGGTTTCAAAAAAGAATTTGAAGATAGTATTTAAACCTTTTCCACTTATTTGTAATTTTGTAAGTTTGTACAAGTTTGTTCTCCTTTGGATACCACTAATTTAGTTTAGACTTTGCCCCACTCGCATAACAAAATCAAATTAAATAGACAAAACAAAGGAAAAGAAAACAAAAAACAAAGAAGATTTCAAATCAAATTAAATACTTGAGGTGGAAGAAAAAAAGTCGTCGTCGTATGCATATCACTCAAAACTTTCTCAACTTTATATCTCGTCTTCTGTATATTGCTCTCCCCCTCACACTTGCTGCCGTTGGGCTTATCTCTCATGTGTAGCGATAAAATGTATCTAATTTGAGATGTTTTTTGCCGCCTGAGCAAATGCATCTGGATTCCGGTTGCCCTCCGCCCCCACCCTCTTCATTCTGTGGCCCACTTTGATGCAAAACTCTTGAGGAAAAGTAGGAAAAAGCAGTAAACATTTTCAATTTGACAAAAAGTTTTTACCTTTGACCACACAACGCAAGAGATGGAGCAGAGGGAGACAGAAAAGCAGAAGCCACACATGGGCAAAACAAAAAGAGAAACGAAAAGCAGCTGGAGCACCAGCAATGGGCAAAGATTATATATAACTTGCCAAGTGACTTGAGAGAGGGAGGAGGAGACAGAGAGACTTAGGTCATTTTTGTAACAATGTGAGGTCAATGCGGCAACTGACTGACTGACCAACAGACTGACCCACAGACAGACTGAGACTGTGACTGAGAAATGAAATGCAAAAATTTGTTGCAGTAAAAGATTCTTGTGTGCGCTTGAATGTGTGCGAATATCTGTGTGTCCCTTTGCCTGGTTGTTTCTCTGTGTGTCTGTCTGTGTGACCAAGTATGAAATTGTTGTGTTCACACTAAACTTAAGTAACTGAATTAAAATGCGGCTAATAGAGTAGCTCTATATCTAACACACAAACACACACACAGACACAGGCAGAGTGATGCAAACAAACACACGAATGCTTAAACAAAAAAAAAAAGGAAGAGAGTAAAGAAGTTGCCGATGGAGAAATAGCTTTTATGCTAACACTTCAAGTGACAAATAGACAGACAGGTTGCCAGTTAAGTGCAGTGAAAGGGCATTGTCTACACACATGCATATATGCATATATACATGCATAAATATTCATATATGTATATATCTTTTTATATAATAGGAAATAAGTTTACTGAATCACAGTAACGAAATATGGCAAAAGTCATTTCTCTGTTTAATAGATAAGAACCATTCGCTTTTACGCTAAAATTATTGCAAAAAATTAAGTTTAACTCTTTTAAATATCGTGCAGTTCAACAGAAATTTGGCCGCGAGGACCTCATATCCTGTAAATATACATTAGGGTGTTTTATTATATTAGTGTAATAAGGATTTTCTGGATTGACTGGATATGTATTCAAAAAACAGTATTTGAAAAAATGTAATTTAAATTATTCATTTTTAAATTAAATTTTGAGAGTTTTCTGGTTAGATTACGACCCATTTGAAATTGAAATCAAACCTTGCAATTTGGCCGGCTCGACGTCAATCTTCCAAAAGAAGATTATTTTAAAAGCAACACAAAAAAGTGAGCAAGTTGTCTGTAAAGCTAATTCAGGAACCACCAAGTTCTATTATCAGCAGACTTTGCTAAGGAACTGAGAGTTTATTAATTTGGAATTATATAAGGCACTTTGTTGGCCAACACAATTCCTGTGGACTGAATGATTTGATATGAAAAAGACAAAAACAATTCAATCTGTGTGACTACAGCTATGAGAATTTGTAAGAATTGTAAAATTAAACATAATAATTTTACATGGAAAATCCATTTGTTTTGGTCCTGTGTTATGTCACAAATAAATAAGATATTGTCTTTAAAATATTCTAGTTTGATGATTTTGAGAAATTTTATTAACCACACCTTCTTTCAAAACTCGAGAAAAAAGCGTTTGTCTGACACAGGACAGTTCTTATCAGCTATTTAACTTTTTAACGACAACAATTATCAAAAAATTCCTTTAAAAATAAAAAAGTCTTGCTATTATCAAAATTTTTAACATGTGTCAACCTTAAGGAATAACGTAACTATATGTATTTCTTTCCACACCTCAAAAAGCTAATCAAATTTAGATGTAGTTAAATAAATGAATATAAATTTCAAGTGAACAACAAAACTATTACTTCCGTTTTTTCCTTTTTTTTTTTAATCAGCTTACATTTCCTTATTTGTCTCGATATCCGCTGTTTCTCTCAAAACTCACGGAATAAATATATGTCCACTAAAATCCTTTTAAACAAAAGAAGTTGTAACTGAATAGCAGAAATATATCCGAGTCGGATTAAGAACTTCCAAGGTTTAAAAACTAAAGCAGAATCGAGAACAGATTTTTCTTGTCTTATTTTACGGAAATTTGACTATTTTAATTCAGCGACTAAACAATTTCAAAGTGACTTATTTTGATCGGAATCGAATGCGAGAACTGTCCAATTATTTAGTTGCCCTGCAGATCCATGAAATAGGAAATCAAATGCCAACTTAAAAATAATTAAAACGAGTTGGCTAATTACGAGAATAAACTCAGAATCTGTTGCCATTCATGGTGAAATGCACATACAAAAACCATAGAGGAGCCTGATGCCATTAGAAGGAGTTGGAGAAGTTGCACAGACATCGGATGTAGAAGATGTAAAGAAACACTCGAAAGCTAAAAGGCTTCGCACACACACAGACATATAGAGCAATACAAGTGGCAACCGGAAGTGTTGTGCGGCTCAAGAGCCTACTCAGCACGCACACCCTGCCTGGGTGAAGCAAAGTGGAGTGTTTGAGCTGAGGTGAGCTGAGGTAAGGCAAGGCAAGGCAAGGCAAGTCGAGGCAAAGGAGTGCAAGCAGAAGGATGGTCATTATCACCAACATCAGCAACAAAAACCAACGTCTGGTGGACACAGCAAACATGTTGAAAGGTGGAAATCGAGGCGATTTACTTTTTCACTTTTGTTGGTACATAAAGGTTTATATATTATGCACTTTACCCATCAGTTTTGGTAAAAAATGCGAAACGATGAATCATTTGCCCGAATTCGGTTATCGAGGTAACGCAACGTGTAAAGTAGGAGAAAATTTGTACAAAATTAACAAGGTGAGAGCGGGTAAAAAGGGTCAGAATACAGAATGAATTCCAATCTCATCAATATTCATCAACAAGAAAGAAAAAAAAAAACAAAAAAAAAAATACCTGAGATTACTTCACATTATTGCTTTCAATTTAAAATATGCAAATCTGTGAATAGTTGAAAGAGAACCAAAACGAACAACTGCATGTTTTCATTTTGTCATTTGATGAAATGTTTTCCTCAAGATATTTTTGGATACTTTTTATATGTTGCAGAAAGTTTTCCATTCAATTTCGTGATCAAGCAATAAACTCTTACTGAAATGATATGAGATGTTCTGAGTAGAGCAGAATTGAATATCACATGGCCTGGTTTGTCTTTATTTATGATTACAAATCTTTGGTATTCTTTCTTTTATACATATTTTTCTCGGTTTTTTTTGACTTTTGACATAGCTTCTTCACATAAGCTTTTTATACCCTTGCAAAAAGGGTATATTCATTTTGATCAGAAGTGTGCAACGCATAGAAGGAAGCATCTCCGACCATATAAAGTATATATATTCCTGATCAGCACGACGAGACGAGTTCAAATAGCCATGTCCGTCCGTCTGGATCAACGCAAACTCCTCCTAGACCGTCAAAGCTAGAGAGCTGAAATTTTGCATGTAGGCTTGTATATACTGCAGGCGTTGTATATCTCGGGTTCAGCCGGATCGGACCACTATATCATATAGCTTCCATACAAACGCCAAAGTCACGACAGTGACTTTTCTCAATAACTTCGTTATTTTCTGAGCTATTATCATGAAATTTAACATTGGTGATTTATTACACCTATAAATGACTCTGCCAAATTTGATGAAGATCGGGTGACTATATCATAGAGCTCCTACACGAACGATCCGTCGAAAACAGCAACTTTTCTGAATAACTTCGTTACTTTTAGCGCGATTGCTTTCAAATTAAATATTTGTTAGTTTAATATATCTGTTAATGACTGTGTCGAATTTGATGAAGATCGAGTAACTATATCATATAGCTCCGATAGGAACGATTGGCGGAAAACAGTGACTTTGGTCAATAAGTTCGTTATTTCCTATGCTAAGATTGTAGGCCGTTCTTTCGCAAACATTAGCCTTTCTTGATATGACATGTTTCCACTTTAATGGCTAAGAATAAGGAAAGAGTTACCAAAAAAGTTGCAAGGGTATTCAAACTTTGACACGGTCTAAGTTAGCCCCGGGCCTCTGGTTTAAACTTCTCATAGAAAAATTGAAAGATTTTTCCAATGTGAAATAGTATAATTATAATTTTAGGGTTCGAGTTTAAATAAGAAACAAGCAAAATTGGACCAATGAATCAATTTTCATTCACAGGTATTGTTTTTGGATCCATAGATTGAACTATAGTCTTTCCAATTTGTCATCTTCTTCTTTGACATTTCATATCAAAAATTCATGTCCAGTAATGGCAGAGTTTTAAATATTTAATTTTTAAATAATATTATTAAACAGATTGCATGAGACTGTTTATAGTTTTCATTGTTGATCAATTTATTACTATTTTATACCGTAAATTTTGTAAACTATGCTTTTTTTTCTGATGCATTTCAATAAAGAGCCCCCAAATTGGAATCAGCACATCTAAATATTGGAAATTCCTTTTGAACACCAAGATGAAGTTGTAGGTCTAATAAAACTAAGAAAATCTGTATACCTTAATTTATAAATTGAGCCCCAAAACCCATCAAATCCCTCATAGAATGAGATATTAATCATCAAAATTAGATATGAATTGCATATACTTTTTAGCGTCAATCATAAAATATTTGAAATCCAAACTGCCTAAATTGTTACTCTTCTTCTTTCTTTCCCTTGCAAAGAAGCCTGCTGTTCAGGTAAGAAAAAAACGACGATTTAGACCTCAACCCAAAAGTAATAATTAAGAGAAATAAGTACCTTTTTTCGTAAAATTTATATACATTTGTTTCATTTAATTTTATGACAATTTGTACTTTTAAAACTTACCAAACTTCTAGCATTTCATCTAGTAAATCTCCAATTTGATTGCATAATACCGTATACCCTTTCTCCCCTCTCCATCATACGTTTTTTTTTCTCTATGTGCCCTGTCTGTCTGAACAAATGATTTTCTGGCATTTTACACTAAAAGTTAATTATTTTTATGATCGGAAGTTTCGTTGACTTCAATTAGAAGATGTGGGGAATGAGGCTAGCCAGCAAGACAGCCAGCCAAAACGATGGCGACAATGTTTCCTAGTCCTTGTCGTCATTAGGTGACGTCGCCAGGGCAACTCCTCAGCAGGTGAGCTAAGGCTTTTCTCTCGCCTACACCTTTCGCCCCTCTCTATTGGAGTTAAGGGTCATTAGGAATCTGAAAGTCGCTGTTTTACCTTTAACAACAGTTTGTTGCTTGCTACCTTGTTTGTTTTTTTCCTCTCTCTATTTCTTCCCTCTACGGAAACGCACACACACACACACACACAGTTTGCCATTCCATGTACTGGTGTTGGGTTTGGTCAAAGGCTTTTATTAGTTTTTCGTTTATTCGCTAGCTGCTTTAACTTTTCCGGTGTGTGGCCAACTACCCCATCCCATCTATTAGCTGCACCTTCACCATTCATCCAGTCGGCCTCATCCTCATTCCCGTCTCCGCATCGTCATCGTCGTTCTCGTCGTCGTCGTCGTCGTCGTCGTCGTCGCAGTTTTGTGTAATTTCTTTATATTTGTGGCTTTTATTACCAACTCCAAGTCCAAGTTGAAGCCAAAAGTCCTACCGACTGCCAGCCCTCCTTTACCCCATTGTGTCTCACCCCCTCTCTCTGCTGTGTTTGCCTTTGCCTTTTCCTTCTTTGTTGTTGGTTTTGCTAATTTTTATTTATGTTCTTAAATGCTCCTTGCCGTGCCAACGGGCCACGCATTTTTATTAATTTTATTTCAGCGTGATTATTGTGATTAGTTTGTGTTGCCACCACCCACCATCCCAGCACCCATACCAATCCGCCCTTGGTCTCTTTGGTTGAACGCGCTGCGCGCCTCTTGTTTTCTTTACTCATTTTATTTATTTGTGCTACGACTTCGTCGAAGTCATTTTCATAAATTTGCTGCAAAAAGTTGGCATTTTTCTTCTTATTTTTTTGTTTTTGCTTTTTCTATTTCTTTTTCGGGCTGTATTTTCATTCCTAAGGAAATTGTTGGCCATCAAGTTGGCCGACAAGTTGGCTTAATTAAGAGGAATTCGGTGGGCAACAAAAAGGATTTCGTTTTTGGATCAGTCGAAAAAATCTATTTTCACTTGCATATTTTTAGTGTGTGTGGTTTATGGGGTGGGTGAGGGGGGGGTTAGTCAATTCAATTCAATTCAATTAGTGTGGCTGCATATTGCTATAAACAAAATGGCAGAAAGTGAGTAAATGGGTGAGTGGAAACAATCGTAAAATGAATATTAAGATGCTAATCAAGCCTAATTACAACATTTCTCATGAATTTTAATTGAGCTTCAAGAAACTTATGTCAGATGGCACTCCAGAAGCTCTCTGTCTCTGTCTCCCCCGCTCTCTCTCTCTCTCTCTCTCTCTCTCTCTTTCTCTCTCTCAAGCCCTTGGTCCTGTGGCTTCTGTTGGCTTTGGCTCTTCACTTGATTATTATGATTTCTTGATTACATTGAACTTTACGCATACAATTGCAATTTAATTTATGCACGTCAAAATTTTCGGTTGCCAAAATTATGTTGCAGTCCGCAAAATTGTTTGCCAGCCGCCAGGCACTCAGGACCAACCAGGAAGCATGGAGAACCTAACAAGCTCTGTATCAACAACAAAAACAACAACAGACCTAACAACAACAACAACAATAACAACAAATTGCAAACACCAGCAAATTGGAAATTTTCATATAGAAACAATTGGCATAAATTTTATTAGTCATTAAATTTTCTAGTAACAAATTGCATCATTCAGACTAACCGAAACAAACATAGGCCAAACATACATACATACATACATACATACATACATGCATACATACAGACATATAATTTACATATATACATATATACAATTATCAGTATAATGAAAACTCATCAATCACATCGATACAACTCTAAAGATATATCAACTGTATCAGCTCAACATTGAGTGCCAATTTTTAATGTATCGACATGTAAATGAGTAAAATATCAAACATATTCAATCTATTGAGAATAAACAAAAAACCAAATCTAATCAAAACTAATGGAATGAAAAAACTCATTTTCAATGCCTTAAATATTAGAAATTCAGGCCAAATAAAAAATAAAATAAATAAATAGAAAGTGTTATTTTTCCTTGACTTTATTTCGAATTGTTTTTCTTTTACTCGGTGGCCATGTAATTTGTTCAAACTGTCATTTCAAACCTTTGCCCAGGCACTGATTAGTTTGACTTGGTAGCAAAAAAAGGTAGCAAAATATGGTTTGAGTGTGTGTGATGAAATTGGTCGGTGAGGTGGGGGGAAAAGTTGGCTTGGGGAAACATTTGCAAGGTGAATTCAATGGAAAATAGTTTTTATCATAGATAAACTTCCTCTAGTGGCTTTAGCCACGCCTACCATGGTACGTGTTCGCCCTTCAAATAAAGCTTTGGCCTTGGCCCTTTTCCCCTTTCTCTTTTCGCTTCCTCACTCTCCTCCTTTCTCTCAGACTCTGCGTGTGTGTTTGAAAAGTCAAAAAAGTTCAAATGCAAATATGAAATTAAATACAAAATGTTAAGCACTTTCAACATGGCTGCTCTATTTAGGTATATGTGTGTGTGTGGCTGCTTCTGCGTATGCATTAGTGTGTATGTATGTGTATGTGAATGCGGCCAACAACACCTGACTTTTTGGCAAACGAACATTTTCTATTTTGGCAAACATTTGACCAGCTTAAATTTTGTGGAAACTGAAATTTATTCCAACTTTTGCCTGGTATGAAATGAAAAACTATGTTTTTCTCCATCTCTCTTTGCTCTCTCTCTCTATGTAATTATAATCTTCTTCTTCTCAAATGATTTGTAAATATCTTTGTATTTTAAATATATCTAAATTGCATTGATATTCCATTTGAGCAACATTTGTATTTTGATCTGTTTTAAACAGGAAAAACATCTTTAAACTGACATACTAACTCAAGAACGGGTCAAAAGGGGGGTACAAGAATAAGTGCCGCTTTATGATTGTCCAGTGTAGATCTTAAATCTTTCTCTGATATACAAGCATACATATGTACATATATACTAACACACACACACGCACACACACACACACAATTCGGCATCTTTGCTTGTGTACATATGTGTGTGATATTTGTTTGGCCCTGGACGCAGATAAAATTAAATTTACACAAAGAAAACGGTTTTCTTTTACCTCGCCAAAAAGTTTTGCTTTGTTTATCTTCGCCACTTTGTTGACTCTGTTTGTGTGTGTGTGTGTGTGTTTGTTTATTCGTGTGTGTGTGTCTCTGAGAAATTTCGTTAATATTTAAACAAAGCTCGATGTCGCCGTCGCCATCCAATATTTTTTTTCTTTTTGGTTTTTTTTTCTGTTTTGTTGTCCCTTAGGCCTCACAATTTTTCATCTGGCCATTGTCTGGCTCTTAACAATTTTCGCACTTACCTGCCACAGAGAGACAAGGACAGACACAGAGAGTAAGATAGGGAGAGAGAGTGATGGAGGGAGTATGTAAAGACCAGGAAAGGAGATATATATGTGTGATGCTTATTTTAAAATTAAATCGTATCGCAACTTTTTAATGAAATATTTAAAACAAGTGCCCGTTTTTTCTGTCGCCGTTTTCTTGACACATGTTCATACATATCGGATTACGAGAATATATACATACATATGTATGTATCTCGAGACAATGGCCATTTAATGCTTTGATTCTTTAAGTCAATCAGTTGATTGAGATTATCGAGACACACATAAATCATGCGAGGGCGGCTCAATAATTCTGTGACAACTTGTCAGAAGGTCAAGGTCAAATTTGTATCACCCTTAAAAGGCAATTGCATCTTGAAGGAACTTCTGAAGTAGCTTAGATCAAAAATATAACAAATATCTTGTCTATCTATCTTCATTTTTTATGTACACAATTATCTTTTGTTCTACCATCTGGTATGGGACAATTTCATTGCTTTCTCACCTCACCATACTTTATTTCACCTCACGACACCCACACCCACACACACACATACAAACCTAACTTCTTTTTGTTCCTAATATTATTATTTTTTTTTTTGTTCAAGGTTTTTATTATTATTACCAAAAGGACCCAAAAAACAACAACAAAAATGTACCTGAGTATAATGGAATTTATTTTTATGGCCAACAGGTAGAAAATTTGTTGTCCTTTGGGGTCCTGCTAATTTCCCAGCTTTTTACTATTTACTTTTCCTTTTTCCCCCTTACCCCAAAACAACATGAAAAATAAAAAAAAAGAATAATAATAAAAAAAATTGTTGTCCATATGTTTGAAGTTTAACCAAAATAAAAAAAATAATAAACATATATCTAAAACAAAATAAAAAACATGGGTCATTACTCCGAATTTCTTATACCCTACGCAATTTGTCCAATTTGATTGCTTTTGTAGTTCTCAAAATCCACAGGGCCCATAATAATTGAAGATATTAAACTTTGGATCGACATAATTTTTGGTATTTTAAATTTGATAAGTTTTTCTAGATTATACTGATACGTTGATGTTAGATATGAATTTATTTTAAACTTATTAAGTCAAGATTTAATTTACAAATAAAAAGGAATACTCTGAGTAGTTTTATGAGAGAAAATGAATATTAATTTTTAACCAAAGCAAAGCCTTTCAAAAACGTTCTAGAATATATTTACTTAATTCATTGACTTCTTATTGCATACTTTAAGGTGCTAGTTCATTGCAGAATGCATCCGTAGATCATTTTCCCATCTGTTGAAACAAAGGCTACGATTTTTCATCTGTGTAAAGTTAAAGCAAATTATTATTTTGCAAAAATGCAATAAAAAACTTATTAAAACGTATTATATTATGTGTTTATAAGTTTTTATGATTTTTTACCAGTAAATTAACTTTGTATGCATTCGCTATTTGAAAACATTTTCAAACTTAGCCATTGAAAAAAATGAACAAACTTCTAGTTAAAATAAATATACCCGTTTTGATGGCAAGAGAAAGCGGAATAAGCGAAAACAAATTTTAAGGCCCCGCCTGGAGGCGTTACACAAAAAAAAAAGGCAAAGAAAGAAAGACAAGAAGAAAAATTAGAATGTTGCGACACCCAAAAAGACAATTAAAATTTATTCTTCCTTAACGCAAAAAAATAATACTAACATAAATAAACATAAATATGTAATAAGCGACATTGTGATGGAAAGCGGTATGAGGTGATGTATGGCAGAGGATGGGGCGTTGAAAGGACAATGAAAGAAGGGGGGGAGGGGGCGGCGGCTGTGTCTTACATTAGCGTGTTAATGCAATTAAAAAGTCGGCTCAAAAGACCGAAGACCGAGACACAAAGGAAAAGACAATGAAATCTATGGCTTATTCTGCTTATTATTTTTTCTTCTCTTCCATTTCCGTCATAAAAACAGAGTCCATGGGGCTCTAAGGTAAGCAAACTACACATATTTCTATATATGTGAGTATGTATTGGAACTTTTCTGAATCAAATTTTGAATAGAGATTCAATGTGGATTACTTATTGATAGATTTTTCTTTTTAGTCTTTTGGAACTAACCATAATTCATAATTAACGACTGGGTATATAAAGGTCGGATAGTAAAAACATTTTTGTTCCTGTCAGTTTTTAGATTGCCGCAAAAATGAAATTAAAAATGCTTTCACTTTGAGTGTTACGTGAAATACTTAGACGGCGGGGATGCTGATTAAGATGGAAGAAGTGATAATATATGTAGGTGTATGCCGGTGGAATAGAAATTAAAGGGACACAGCTTAAATTTAATAAACTTTTGGAGATTATGCAAACGATTTTTTAATAAGTTTTCGCCGGATGAAAAGTCTAAGGCAGAGAAAGAGAATAAACAAAAGGCTCAAACGTAAGCAAAGGCTGACTTCTTCCTTCTTTTTAATGCTTTGGACTAAATCTTTTACACAACAGCTAAATCCTGAAAATGATTGAAAATATATACTCCATGACTCTACATACATATATGCCAAATGACCCTTGATCCTTGAATGTGTATGTTCTACACTTTTTAACAAATTTAGTTAAACAATTTTCCCCAAAATACTTTGCTTTCACTTTTGTTGTTGCTGGAATCTTTGCCCTTTGCCTCATACCACTTGTGCCAAAGAATTTTGTGGAAAGTGAAATGAATCCAAGTCAAATAAGAGAGAATCAACAAGGCCAACTTTAAAACGCTTTGCATTTAGGCGACAAATGCGACAGGGAGCAGGACCCCGACAGGACCACCTCCGTGCCATTTCCAAAAAGTCTCACACATACCTATCTACCTACCTACCTGTCCGTGCCGGGACCTCCCCTTCCTTTGCTGTTGTTGTCTTTCAACTCTCGGCCAGCCTCGGTCATAAATCATTTTCGTGCCACGCTGCCGCAGAATGACACACGTTACCCCCCACAGCCGCCCCTCATCTGCTCACTATATCTTCCATATTTCATACCAGTTGCCAGCAGGTGCTATGACCTCCGCCTGCCCGTTTCCACCCCACAGTCATCTAGTCCTTGTTATTTGTTCTCATTGTTGGGGTTTGTTTGCAGTTTTCCGGGGAAGTGTGGGCGATAGGGGACACAAATTGTTTTCGCTTGCCGAGAATTCAACAAATTGGAAAGTGTTCCACAAGTAGCCACGTGCCTGTAGCCTCCTCTTTACCCCGTGAACTGTCCGCAGCCATTTAATAATAATACTTACCAAAAAAACAAAAAAAAAAACAAGGAGAACACAAAAACCAACAGCAAAAAGTAGAAACAAAAAGTTTCTCGGCTACGCATTTTCATTATTTAAATAAAAAATTCAAATTAAATAAGATTAATTTGTGTTTTTCAGGGAGTGAGTGAGTAAGTGAGGAGCAGAGGAGGTGCCTTAGAGGCGGTATAACTGTCCTTCTGTCTCACTCTCTCTCTGAGGAACTTTTTGCATAATTCCCTCACTCAACGCCACTTGAAGATGACTAATGACAGATTGCCCAGGATAGGATAGGGATCAGGGTCAGAATATGAAAACGAAGAAGAAGAAGGAGAAGAGCAAGTATTCAGGACTGGAGATGCGGATGGAAAGGAGCGGGAAGCCGCAAAAATGTGTCACATTTGTCTAGCCAGCGGAACACTTCAAAAAGTTGTTGAGTACTGTCAGCCCGCCAAACCCACCGATCATCCGACCATCAGACCATCAGACGACCATCATCAGCATCATCACACTTCACCCGGGGTGATTTTTCTAAGCTGTCAACTGCACTCATTCAGGCAACCAATATCCCACATCCTCCCCCAAGGGGAGGGGAAGAATGCAACTAATTGTCATGGCAGAAACAAAGGTACTCAGCATATTTCTATCGTCAAAATGCTCTAAAAACGAAACGGAAAATGAGTTTTCCTGGGTTTGAAACAATATCCGCATTTGTCGCATATAAATATGTTCAGAACCTTATCTAATGCCTTCGACTATATGAGAGTTCTTGGTAAGAATTTCAGTTGGAACAAACTCAAATCCTTTAAAACTTGTGAACTTATAATAAAGATGAAACACAATTATAAATAAAAATAAAGAAATGAAGCTAAGAATTTCAGGTTTTAGCCAACTGAAATTAAATGCCATCGAAAAGTCATCATTAAAATTGATCTTATGGCATAGAAATACAGGTGAAATAAATTTCAGGAATGTCACGCTCTCAATGAATTGTACGATTGAAAGGAAATTAAACTCGAATTTCATGATTGATTGATTCCAAATGATCAACTCGTTCAATACTCATGAATTTCTCTTTAACACGCTGCATTCGATGGACATTTTCTTTATGCTTTCTGCAGGATATTTTAATATCACATCAAGGACACAGGCAACGATACACAACAGTTAGAAATCAAATTGTCAGCGCATCAAATGCAACAAAGTTGCCAGCTTACAAACGAACCAAGGCACAATCGGAATGAAAATCAAAAAGTACAAACGAAAAAAGAATAGCAAAACAGAAGAAAAAAAACAAAGGGAAAGAAAAACTGTGGAAAATGCAATTAGCACCCAGAATCCGAAGAGAAGCAAATTCCCTTGGCTACGTCGAGGTGTAACTTGTAGGTGCAATGCGCTCTGTGCCGGGTGCTAAATGCTGGTTGGTGCCACCTGTCGACGGTGTCAAGTTTTCGTTTTTTCATTCTTGGCCTGCCCTTGCCCTTGTCCCTTTCTCCTTCGTTTCGTTTCGTTTCGCTAATGAACAACAAACTTGGTGAAACGAGCAAATGGCAACAAAATATCCCGTCAATAAGGCGAAAGAAAATTACAGAAATGAAATGAAATGCAATTAACCAAGGCTAAATGAGCAGAGGAGGTAGCCCCATGACTTGGCAATGCTGAAAAATGAGAATGGCAATGGTGAATGAAGACGAATGGAGAAACGGAGACGTAGACGGAGACGAAGATGCGGAGACGGGAGATGGAGAAGGCAACAATTAAGCAACTGATGAGCAATTAGAAAATGTAAAATCGACCTTGACTGGAGCTTTGGTTGGCATTGGTGTTGATGTTGGTGTTGGTGTTGATGTTGGCAGGAGACAGGCCAATTAATGAATATTTAATTTATAGCTTGAGTAAATTGTGTCAACAATTTTTCATTTAAATTTCAATTTCATACACGATACCGATTCTGTAGATACTTGATGATTTTCTTAATGTTGTTTTTAAAGTCTAGAATACAGAAAAATAATCCTTGAATTCATTGTAGTATTTATATTCCCTCGATATCCTGAATGTTTCAGAGGGGGGCTATATTTTGTTAGGGAAGGTATTGGACCTTAGAGTATCTTGTATTCGGCATATTGTTTGGTTTTATTTGTCATCTAATTAACTCGAAATGAGTCCAGCAAATGTTTTGCTCCTGTTTTTTTTTTCAGTTTTAACAAAAAATGTCACTTAATAAATTTTACGACTGTTTTATGTTGTCGCACAACCCACAAAATGAAGGAAAAAAACAGAGGAAAAAGCCCCATAACACGCCCACTATAACAACACGTAGCAGTCATAAATATAGAGAAAAAAACACAGAAAGAAATATGCGAACACACCCACTTACATGTGGAGGAAGCTGTTAACCTTTGTGTGCATGAGGATATGTGTGTGTGTTTTTTATAATATTTTATTTTCAGTTTTTTGTCACGCACATGTCTCTATAGTTTACCGTTACGTTTCTCTATCCCATGATTTGCTAAATTAATTTCAAGACGAGCATAATTAAAAACAGGAAAAATATAAATTTAAATGTCCAAAAATGAATATCAAGCCAAAGCAAATTTTCAAGAATTGTTAAAAATTACGAAAAACAAAAAAAAAATACTTATATCCCAAGGATCATTATTCAGCTTTCAGATTTTGACTAGTGTAGAGTCGTTAAGTGAATGAGGAAATGGAAAACCCTTTTTCTACTTCGACTCATTCGCTTCTACATTAACTTAATTGTTCACTGAGTCACTTGTTCACCTGCTATTAAACTTAGGTCCCTGATCTTTTGAGTCTTGAGCTCTGTATACAGAGCGATCCTAAACTAATCGATGATTGTTTTCATATAAAAATTGCAGTAGGCTACATATAAATAAGGGGATTTATTCTACTTATATAATTATTAACTCCTTATATACTTTTATGAAATAACCCTATTGTATAAGAAATAACCGGTATTCTATAGCGATCAAGTCATATCGATATCAACGCTGTGACATCGATGACAGTTAAAAGCGACAACTCTGGTACGTTTTTCCGATCTGAAAAGCTTGCAGCAGATAATATATAAGCCATCCATAGAGATTGCATATTAAAACCAAGAATATAATAAACTTGTTTACCTCTAACAAAGTCTAAAAAGCTTTCTTTCTAATATGACGACATTTATATTGAGAGAATAAATGAGTAAGTGATCAACTGAGTCAAACAAGAATTGATGGAATGAGTCGATTAGTAAACGACTTCAGTGACTGATCTTACTTATCTGATTGATTTGTATGATCCAACATATGTTTGGACTTATTTCTATATATCTGTTACTTACGAGAATAGATCAATAAATTGAAAAATCATTAAATTCTCTCTATATATTAATCCCCTTTTGTTTATTGGAGTCTATTTACTTTCTCAATGGTTTTATAATTGGGTTTGATATATTTAGTTAATGCACAGTATTAAATTTAAGTCAAGGAAGTCAAAAGTAAGAATGCTCTTTAGATTATTTTTGCATATATAAAAATATTTCCATGTTATATATATATTTTTTTTTGTTTTCCCACAATTTCAAATTGGGGTTTTCTGGGTCTATGACCAGGTGAAAGTGACGGCTTAAGTTTGAACTTTGTGTTTGTGCGTACATGTACCTGAGCGTGTAGGTGTGTGTGTGTGTGTGTGTGTGTGTGTATGTTGATGTTACGACTTTTGGTTTTTGGATTAAATGCACAGTGCGCCCAGGTGCTGGTTGACATATCTTTGGCTAGGTCGCCGGCAATCAACGAACATCAAAATTCAACGTTGAACTTTGCCGTATCAAGAAGAGTGAAGGACGAAGATGTCACAAATTGTGAATGAAGAAGGCGGTTAGCTAAGAGAAGCATCAACATCATCCAGAAACTTTGCCAGGCAACTGAATTATGTCATTTGGTTGACAGAACGTACACACACACACACACACACACACATAGACACACGCTGGATCGAAAGGAATGGGTATCAAGGTGTATAAATGGCGGCACATGCATAGAAAACGAAGAAAAAAAAACACACACACACAACCAGGTGAAATGGGGCCAAGTAAAGGAGATGGAAAATAAAAAGTGTATATGTATGTATACATATACATACACATTTAGTATAGGTATATGTATGTATAGTTGGATGATGAAAATAGCAGTGAAAAATTCCCTCTCCGTATGAACATTGATGCCAAATTAAGAAAAATTAACAAATCGGCCTTTAATGTAACTTCCTTTCGTTTTAAATAAAATTTAAGGAAAATTTCTAATATTCGTTTTGAGAAAGAATTTCCAACTGATTTGGCAATGGCCAATTAATTTTAGTTGCGGCCCACTGTGTGAAAGGGCCAAACATCGCGCATATTTTCCGTTTTCCCTATTTTTTCCGCTCTTCATTTCATCATCATCATCTTCTGGTCGTCGTTGTCGTCCTCGCGTTGCGTTGCGTTGTGCCGTGCCTGGCGTCTTGAATATTTTTCTTCAATTTTATTAAAATTATGGAAATGAATGAAATATCTGCTGAAAGAATATCACTAAACCGCCCCGTGCCTTTTTCGCCCCCGAACGTTGCCAACAACCAACCGCTGCTTATCTTTTGGAGGCGAATTACAAAAAATACGAAGACGAAGGAAAAAATGGAATTTATCGAAAATTGCAGCAGCTGCAAAATTGTTTTCCTCGAGTATTTTATACCCGGATCCGGATCCACATACACACACACACACACACACACACTATGAGAGGAAGAGATGGAGAGAGGGACACCTGCAGTTGGTGCACCTGGCCAGTGGCAAGTTTAATAATCCGTTTCGCATTTTGCGTTGATGCGAAATCAATCGATGTGCATCGAAGATGGCCCAAAGCCAGAGCACGAAGATAACTGCATTGCGATGCATAAATCCAACTCATTTGCATTGCGGGCCAATAGAGAACAAGATGCAAGAGGGAGCGAGATGCTGGCCATGGCGGGCAATTGCCAATGGAATTGTCAACCCATTGGACCTAGACAATTGCCTTCTGCATTAATTTTAAACCAATTTCATCTGAGTCATTGGTCATTTCACAATCTGAAAAGCGGAAATTTTAGATACAATTTTTTTTGGAAAATAAATCATTCCCACGTAATTCAACATGTCGATGTGAAGTACACAGAAATAATCCTAGATTTAGAACACATTTTTTTTTTTTTTTTTTGAATGTTCTAGAGTATCCAACTCTTTAATTGCGTGAGAGAATGCAAATTTATGAATTATCTCACGAATAGTGATGCCTCCGGGAATTGTTTGGATACCTCCTCATACACTTTGGGGTTCTCCTCAGCAAAGCACTTCAATACTTGGATTGATTCGTTGCGGATTATGAGATCGATCGATTGGTTAGTGACTGCAATAGAACTGCAACTATCTCGGGCGTATGTTTCTCTATTACGGGTGACTTCTCCAAGACCAGCAATTTGAGAAGCAAACAAATCTTGCCATTGGCATCGAAGTTATGACGTAAAGGCAAATTAAGTATCAGGGCTGGCAATAGTCGCTGATTTTTCAAAGTGTTGGTGCGATCAGCTCTTATCATGCGACCAATACTGCCGCAAATTTCTTCCTTCTCAACTAGGCTCAGCCTAGAATGCTTTTGAAGTACCTCGACCAATGCGGAAGTTGTATTCTCTAGTACCGCTTGCACAGCTACTTTATCTAAGAGATGAATATTTGAAGGACCTCTTCTCGTTGACACTGCCAACCCTACGCAGTTTACGCAATTGACGGATATAACGTGAGCTGAGGTCACGGAAGAAATGTACGAATTCCAGTGAACTTATACATTGACCAAATACAACCAAAAAATCGCCCAACATCTGCATAACCTTCTCTTGATTATCAAAATAGGTGCCGTATTGCTTGCTCATACGACAATAATGTAGTGTACTAGCACACTCTTCTTGGCAATTCAATTTGCGACGCAAGCCGTGATGCAATAAATTATAAATCGTATGGGCATGGTATGGATGCGTAATTGCCTCAGATTTCATATTGATCAGAATGTCATGAATACACCGTATACCTACTATGGCATCCTCGCAATGATTAGTTGCACGCAAATGGCGTATTACACTCGGAAGGACCTTCGCGACGAGAGTCTTGGCCTTGTCACTGTGACCAGATTTCCAATTTATGTTGACGAGAACACAAACGGCCTGACAAGCAGCAAGAGATCTTGTACCTTTACAACATTTCAGCAGTAGAGGAACAATTTCCGCCATATGCGGCTCCATATAATCAGTTGACAAATTTACTATAAATGATTTCACGCATTTTATGGCATCCTTACTTACAAATGGAAAACCTTCGGGACTGCTTTCATTGATGTTATCCTCGAACTCACTTGAATTGCTCAGCTTCTCACTATCTGAAGACGATTCATCCTCATCGGAATCCGTTTGATCACCATGGCCACTCTGTGTAGACTTCTCATCTAACAATGGCGGTTCAATTACTAATAAGCTGTCCAAATTAATTTAATCTCCGTTTTTACCACTTCTGGAATTATGCCACTTATAACGCCGAGGATACTAAATGTATAGAACTCCGTAACTGTACCATTGTGACACATCTCGATAACGACTTCAAAAATCCAGGGCGATACTTTGGAGAATTTTGTTTGATTTACCAGGTTTAAAGCGCTGCAAACCTAAAAAACAAAAAATACATGCTGAAAATGTTATCCTCTAACTCTAATTGATATCCTTAACATGTATGGCATGGGCACGTAAGGCCAATTCCTCTTCCAATTGAGTCTGCACCATCACGGGTCTTATCACGCTTACATTGTCATCGAAATGGTCATCCAAAGATGCCTGCATACACTCAGCCAGTTTGGCAATGGCACTGACCGACAGTTGCCTAAGCGCCATGGAATTTTTCTCTGGCTCTGTACATAGAAGTATGAGAGGTATTAATTTCTCCAAATGTGGCTTCATACATTCGACTGTAACTTGTTCCACAAATTCCTCCAAAGCACTAAATACGGACGTATTGATATGAGCTTCCTTAGGAACCAAACGATGTGTCTCTGACATGTGTTCCAAAAACTTAATAAACATTGGCATTACGTTATCGTCTAGCCGCGTTATTTTGGGGAGAAAATTCTGGACCATCGTTGCCATCGAATAGCAAGCATGGCGACGGACCATCGAGACGTCATCGGAGATACCAGCATGGCAAATGGATATGAATTCCAGCATATGGATCACTTTGGTTGAATATTCAGCAAGAACTAGCAACGTGAGATGAACATTAAGACGCTGGACTGGTGTCGTCTGCCCTTGCATCTTTGGCCGCAATAGTCGAAGAACTCGTCCGGCCAATTAATCGCTACGCTATCGCTGATTCTACGACCAGCACAGAGAAAATTTCAGTTGCCTTGGACGCAGGTGAAACATTATCCTCAACCTCATCCGAATCCGAAACCATCTCCTCTTCCCAACGGCCACGATATCCTGGATCAACTACCAGAAGATCGCTGAGCACCAAAATCAATGGGTCCATCATGTTGATCTTCATAATTTCACGACGTTTCTGATTTATAATGCGGCCTATGAAATCAATGTACCAGTACACACCGCAACTGTTTCCTGATCAATTTGGGCTTATATTGAAGTAAATTAGAGATCAAATCAAAGCCCCGTTCGCATTTTGCGAGATGTGTCCAGTCGACCGCACGCATAAAGGAAGGTAAAACGGTTTCGATGGAATTTAAAAATTTATGGCCTAATGGTAAGGCACGGGTTAGGCCAGAAATCAGGAGCTTAGTGTACCAAACTTCCTTGCATTTCGGCCAACTGCATGCCGCGCTCAAATATCCTTTGCCGACGCTTCATGAATTTAACGAATTCGTCTGGGGCCGTATCCCTCAAGGAACTATATAAGGCGGCACCCAATTGCTGCTCTTTAATATTGCTTGATTGACTAGCTGCCTCAATGTAGTCAAACACGTCCTTCGTCCTTTGACGCCGACTGGTGGCGTCTCTCCGCTATCGTCATCCATCAGAGATTTGAGAGCTCCAAGTAGTTCGGTTTGGACCTCAGTTAAATTTTCCTAAGGCACGGACTCCAAACCGGTCGATTCTGAGAGGCGCATCGATAACACACTAGCTGCACCTTTACGCAACTCACAGGAACCCTTCGAATTTATAAATCTGTACAATCTCACCATGTATTTCGGGTCGTCACACCTTGTCTTTATGAGTTTGTTTGATGAGACCATGTTGCTTAGCAACAGGACCATTTCCCCTTCGGCATCCAGCATTTTCGAAAATAAAAAACTAAAAACTAAAATTCAATTTTTTTTTAGCTTCCAAAAGGTTTGAAACAATATATATATATCAGTATATATGTTTTAAAAGTTACAGAACGTTGTGTTTGTACAAACTCCAAAAACAGAATGAACTTTTCGGCCTCATAACACACTAGCACTCAAAAACTGGGGACGACAAACTGGCATGGCCTACTCGGATAAGCAAAAAATGTGTATTTATTGTCATTCTATCCCAAAGCCTGCAGGAAATCATCAAGTAGCCGCACATCTCTGGGCACCGGGCAATAGAAGTGCATAGATGCATGACTGTACTTCCACTTGCAGGTATGTATTTTGTGGTTATTTCTAATTTCTGTCATTGCCCCTGCAATATCGAATTTCGCATATTTACAAATAGAACAAAAAAACTATTCACGTAGTGTAAAAGAAAACTGCAAGGTTTAGTTTAGGATTAATTTGCATAGAATTAGTTCACCTTTTTTGTTTTGTTATCTTCTATGCGATTATTTTCCAGGAAGTATATGCTTGAGAAAAATGCATTAAAATAGAAATAAAATAATTAAATTGTCCCTTATTATCCTGGCAACGACCTCATCTTCCTTCTTTTATATGAGATGTGCTGTGTGTGCGTGTGTGTGTGGGTGCGGGTGTTTGTATGTGTTGGCTTTGTTGTGGTACCTTTTTTTCCCTTTTCTCTTGTTGGTGTTGGATTTTCTTCTACGTTTTTTTTTTCTTTTTCGTTGCCTGTTAGTTTGCCTTTGTCATTAATCTTCTTTGACGCGCTTAAATCACATGAATAACAAATTAGATGGCATATTAGTACGTGGCTTACATCTAACCCCTCAGCACCTATTCCACACCCCCCTTCTAACCAGCAGCACCCCCCACAGAGCACATCTCAACTCTTGGGTCATATGTCAAATGTAAAAAAAAAACAACAAAAAACACACACAGACACATACAAAGGAAGAGCAAAAAAGAGAAAGGAAAAAATTAATAACAAAAGCACGCTTTCGCCCTTTCCGTTTGGATGGTTGGCTGGTACTTTGCATAATTCATTGCCTTGTCTAACGGTGCGTATGCTTTATCTCTGGGCCCGTATCTCTTGCTCTCGCTCTCGCACTCTCTATATTCCCTGTTCCATGTCTCTGACCCTTTCTCCTGTCTCTGTATCCTGTCCCCTGTCCTGTTGTCTCCTTGCCGCTCTCTTTGTACTGTCAGTTTGTTAATTAGCTGCGCATTTTCATTGTCGCTGTCTCTTTTCATATGCATATTTACTCGCTTTGCTTCGTATAATTTTATTTATTCTTTTTTGTATCCTCTCCCCCCCTTTTAATGCAATTTAATTATTTTATTTTCCTCTACAATTAAAAGAGACACATACCACACACACACACACACAAACACACACACATATGAGTAAAGAGAACGAGAATGATAGAGACAGCTGAGGCTTTGCTTTTGCCTTATGTCTTGTGACATATATCCCTTTTGAGCCTCACCTCCCACTGCCGTCTGGCTCCATTCTATCCTTTGTCTTATGCGAGGGTCATTTAATGTTATTACATTCGATTACAAGTCGAGACATATTACCATATCAATAAACATCAAAATAAATGTATCTTAATTGTCTGTTTTTTATAGACTATATAATAAAAGATTTGATGATCCAATATGCAAAAATTTTTGGTCAACAAAAATATTAATATATCTATTTCCCGTTAGAGAGCTTACTCCATACTTTTCTAACAACCCTCGTCTCAAATTTTTGATAAATTATATGCATTTTTAATCTAATTAAATTGCAGCAGGCGGCAAATGTCACAAGTTGTTGCTGCTGGCCGATTTGTCATGATTAATGGCCGCCAGCAGACCCAATATCCTTCCTTTTCTCGCATTTTCATGCAACAAATAAACATAACACACACACACGCACACACACACAAAAGCAATGCAATAAAAATTATTCATATATAACCAGTTTATCCATTATACATACATAAATATCTGTATATACTATTTGCACATGGACATCCATATATACAATTAATATGAACGGTCCAATGGTGTATCAATTTTAAGCGGCTTGTGTCTTGAATGCAATTATCGTTGGGGAAAAAAAAGTTTCATAGAAATATGTACACTATGTTTTCGTTTATTTGAATGTAAATTAAATATAAATTTCATATAATCTATTCATGCGGGTATATTTTATAAAAAAAAGAAAAAAAATTGATGAACTCATTGTTGAGATACTGAACTATTGTTATTAAGCCATAACCATTCTTTTTAAGCCATATTAATTATATTATTTAACGTTTTTGGTCATGGCACCATTAAAATGCAATCCACTTATAAGATTATTAATTAAATTAAATTGTTGTACACTTGCTTCAATGATTTGCAGTCGATTTAGGTAAGTCAAAGCCCTTTAACAAAACGTGGAAAATGCAGCGCTTGTTAATAGACTTAAAAACAATGGCAGGGCTTAGGCGAAATTTTTATTTAATTAATTTTTGTAATACAACTTCATTTGAATTTCCAGAAAAAAAATAGATTGAATTAAGAAAACAAACGAAATTTCATCGTAAATTGAATGAATTGAAATTAAATGAATGAATGAAGCTTTAAAATCTCAAGACGTTTGGTCATTACAATACAATATCCTCCGACCACGTTCCATGCACTTTGCCATGCACTCGATTTCTGCGCCTTTATATCGCTGGATACGCAAACTTCCTCAACATAGTTAAGCACAGCCTTAGACCATTATACAATAGCCAGCTGACCAGACATTTGAGGGCAAGGCAGGATCGTCGTAATTTGCCTTTAAATCTTCGGTGGCCGATCGACAGCACATTCCCTGATCAATTTCCCCATGCGTCGAAAGAATGTTGTTCAGCAACAGGACTATTCGCGCTTTCGTAACCTCATGCACTAACTGTAAGGGTTACAACATTCGTTTTACAAAACCAAAACAAAATTTACGTATATTTTCGACTCGAAACAGATTTTAAACTTGCAGAACTTTGTGTTCATGTCTGATTAATACAAACTTCAAAAACAGAATGAATCTTTCGGCCTCATGACACACTAGCACTCGGAAACTGAGAACGACAAACTGGCATGGCCTACTCGGAAAACCAAAAAAAGTGTATTCACTGTCATTCGATACTCAAAAAGTTTATAAAGTTGCTAAACGAGGAACTGATCCAATCCTAAAATCTGAACACTGGCCAATAGAATCGCATCGATAAAAGATCGAACTTCCATTTGCAAATATTTTGTTGAAATTTCTCTTCTTTGACAGTGACATCAAAAAAATGCATAATAAATTAGAAACTCATTGTTGAGATATTGATTTTTGAACTAGGAATAGGCAAGTGCACTTCCCCCATATCTGGCTGCTCCTTTAATACAAGAGAAGTGTATTTGTTTAGGCTTAAATATTTGATTATGGCTTCAGTCAACCACATAAAATTCTAGCTCTATTTGAATTGAAACAGCTTCTTACTCTGTTTTATATTTACAATACTTTTTGTATTTGGCAGTTGATTGATAATAAGATTCAATTGACTAAAACAAACATTTCTTTTACCTCTAATAGTTAACTGATAATAACTGAAAGAGCATACCCTAAATTTAGAACAAGTGAAATACTACAAGTTAACTAACAATTAACTTCTGGGAGAATCAATGTTACCCATTTCTTCATATTGACTTTAAGTTACCTCAAATCTAATTAAATTGGCTTTGAAATATATCCCATTTCCTTTTTTTTTTTTGTTGATTACATTTGATTTCAAATATGTATCAAGAGAGATTTGTTGGGTAGTGAAAAGTTAACTAAGAGTTACTTGATTCTCTACTATTTTGCATTGTTGGTCGTTAATTTTGTACCTGCTGCTGGAAAAACTACTCCTGTGAAATGTTGCAAATAGCAGAGCACAGTGTGACACTCGTTAAGTTTCATTTCACTGCATGTCCGTTAGGTGTTGGTGTCTTTATGTACTTCATTTCTGTTTCTCCTGCGACTCTTGCCTTTGGAATACCATTCATTCTCCAGGAATCCCCTTGCACGGTTTCTTCGTCGCCATGTCTTGGTTTCTACCCTTACCATATCGCATTTGGGGACGAGCTGTAAAAATGAAAATGGCGTAACAAAAACTGAGAAATGAAGAATGACAACATCAAATTAGCTTCATAAAAATGTCATTGTGTGTGTCTGTGTGTTTGGATGGATGGATGTGTATGTACATATGTATATGTGTACGTATTTGGGTGACTGTGTGAAACAATACAGTTTATAAAAATGAGAGTGCAAAATATTTTTATGATAAATGACTGTAAACGAGCCACGTGAAGCTAAAAAGCAAGCAACAGAGAGCCCATAGACATAAACGTGCTGCTGTCAACCGCACACGCACATGACGGCACTCACACACTCACATGCTGGCACACACATTCATACATATATGTATGCGAGCAAATTTGGTGCCGACGTTGACATTGACGCCATTTCCGGCCGACGCGACAGCGACAGCAACAGCAACAGTTGTCCTTTGTCCTTGCATTGGCTTGGCATGGCTTGGCTCGGCTTGGCTTGGCTTGGCTTGGCGTGGTTTCGTTTGGTTTGGTCTTGCCCTCGCTATTGCGGCGACATGTGTCAAATGCGCGTCGTCACACACGCACTTACACACTCATCCTCAGTGAAGCAATCATAAAGGACTGTTGTATGCCCTTCCAAAGGAAAGAAAAAATCAGAGGTCTTTGTGGGTTAAGCAAACACACTTGGATCAAAAACAGCTACAGTTACTAAATATGGCGTCGGGGTCACCATTCCCCTTTTAAATATAATTTCATATCGATGTAAGTTAAAATAGAACAAAGAGGTGTAAAATATAAGACCAAGATCATCGGTATGTCGATGCTTAATACTTCAGGGATGACATATTATAAAAAACAATTATAAAAAATTATGATTTTCCAATTCCTAGCATGGTTCAACTTTAGGGTATTCATATTAGTCAACTAAATGAAATATATTATAGTTCAAATTCCAATTGCCCGTGTAGAATGTCTAAGGAGACATGGAAAAACAAAAAAGAAAGAAAGTTATTATCGCCTATAAAAAGGGACGCACAAAACAGAGCCAAGTCAAATTCCAGAGAAATGAAATTGAGGACTAGATCTTTTGAAAAAGAAAAACAATAGTGGGCGTGGCCCTGCTTCCGCTTGTGCATCATCTCATTTTTATAAGCAAAAAAAAAAAAAGAAAAAAGACCTAGTAAGGAATATAAAAACGACTTCCTCTTAGACGACGCTTTTAGCTAAATTGCGACAAAAATGAGCAGCGCCGCCTCGAGGAGAAAGTAGATGGAGATGAAGCTGCCTGAAGAAGTGAATAAGATAGAGAGGCAAAGCAAAGGAAACTGAAGAAAGAGACGCGAGGGCGACGACTAAAATAATAAAAAGAACACGACGTCAAAAAGAAGCTAAGCACATAAATAAGCTTCCTTTGTGGTGTGTGTGTCTGACTGTGTGTGTGATTAGGATAAATGTGCACGCTTCCAAATTGATGTCCTTTTTGTTTGGCTGAGTGGCGCGTAGGTAGTGGATAGGCAAGGGCAAGGGGAAGAGTCCTTACCAAGAAGGAGTCGGTAGCCCTGTCCGGAAGCGGATATGTGCTGCAATTGTCATTCGCCATTCTTGGTTTGTTTTTTTTTTTTTTTCTTTTTTATGGCCAAGTGCGTGCGCCTAGGTAGGACATCATCGTCATCGTGAATATTGTTATCTCTACTCGTCTTTGCTGTCTCTCGATTTATTTGCTCCACTCATAAAACAGTCACTCACCCTCACCCACCCACACACACACACACACACACACACACCTATTCACTAACTAAATCACATAGCTCCCACTCATCCATGATCTGAACATATGCTTTGGCATTTTATTTATTAATAAAATTGCGCGTAATGCCAACGAAAAACAAACGACCAAAACAAAAACAACCGCCTGAATAACGAATCATTTATTGGATGTATGTACATACATATATATCATTCATTTATCCATTTTGCTCCATATGTTGCTGTTGCTGTTGCTGCCGATTAACTGATATATTTATATGTATCTGGCAAAAGATTTAGGGCTATTCTTTATCGTGCAATTGATTAAGCTACAAAAAAAAAATGCGTTTAATACGCATATGGGCATTTATTTTAAGCCCAATAACTTACCTAAAAGCTAAAAGTGTAATCAACATTTATGAAGTTTAGGCTTACTAGTGACGCATAAAAAACGATAAGTGCGGAATTCAAAGTTTATCGCAAAAAAAGATAAAAGTAAGATCCCAAGGGCACAATCTTAGCTGCAATTCGTTGTTGATGAAGTAATCTCCTATGCTTACTTTTGTATGGGCATGACCGCTTTTCATTGAGAATCTGCACAAATCATAAATTACATTAGATAGTAATCACATATACTTTCTAAAAAAGTTATTTAAAAAGTATTTGACTATTGTTTAGTATTGAGAAAAAGTGAGTGATAATTAAGGGAACTTTCTCAATGATGTGAGCACTTACTCTTAATAGATAGCTGGCATTAGTAACGATTACTACTTATTACTACTGTTGAAAAGTATGCAGTTTAGTAATCACTTGGCCAAAAAGTTACTTCAAAAATGCTGTTAATATGATTTCAAGTTCGAAAACACTTCCTAAATGATCAAAGCTTTCAAAATGTTGTATTTTTCAATGGTCGGGACTCGTACCAAAGTCTAATTGTACTGTAGACAAGACAGACAGAGTCTATCCAGTAAGCCATAATGATAGGTTCTCACCTACTGAAATCGAACTTAATAAAGTCTTTCGGTAGTTCAAACAGATTTCCATCAATGCTTACAATTGGAAGGTATATTTTTATCAGTCCTAACAAAACTGACAGAAAAGCAATAGGACTTTCATCAATGCTTATAATATTAAAGAAAGAGCACCGGCAATTTAATTTAAGCTGACTTTATTAATAATAGAGAAAGACGATTATCATATCATGCTTTTAATTCCATTTCATGGATTCAGAAACGGAGTGCTCAAACGTTTCCCAGGTTTGATCATATCTTCACTTTTAAAATTCATTTGTAAGCCAACTTTTCTGAACATTTTTTAAACTATCAAAAACAAAAAATGACTTCAAACTAATCACAGGTTAAAAGAAAACGATCAGAAGGACATGAATCAAGTATCTGTCCCTCAATTATATAGGTTGCTTTTTTATTGATTATCCTGTAAGAGCTTTTGCCTTACATATTTAGTTTTGTAAAATTTCGAACCTTTAATCATTTTAAAACTTTATTGAAGACAAAGCTCTTTATGTTTGTCATTCAGATTGATACTCGATTTGCTTACACTTTCTTTCGATTTGTTTAATTATACAAATTCAATATTAGCCAGAGCAAACCTTAATCTGTGGAGATAGATAATTTAAATTATTGTTCATTTATGCTGTCATTAGCGTTCGCGAATAGGTCATACTTTTGGTAGTTTCTTTTTTGTACTTTCTTTATTATATCAATTAGAACTTAAATAAGAAAGAAATGACGTAGAAATACATATGTGTGGATTTGTATGTATAAATGTATAAGTAACTGCTGCTCACTCCATTCACTTCCGTCATGTATGTATGTACATATGTGTATGTTCATTTCATCCATGGTCTTGCCCTTATCCCATGGCTGTCGTCATTCAGCGTATTTCCGTCTGTTCACAGTTAATTGCGGCTCAGCAGTTAATCGTCATTACGCACACATGTGAAGCTGGATAAATGAAGATGGAGCCGGAGATGAAGATGAAGCCAGAGCCGGAGCCGGAGATGGTATCTGACTCCTCCTCCTCCTCCTCCTCCTCCCCTCCACTCCTCTCTTGGGGCATATCATTTACAGACAGAGAGAGAGACCTGGAAGTGTATTTCGCATATGGCTGCTTCTCCTACTCATGTTGCTATATGCTGTTTGTCTGTTTGCGGTTTTGATTGTCACTTGATGTGTTGTGATTATGATGTGAGTGTGTGCATGTGTGTCTCTTGGTGAAGCCTGTGTGCCTAGCCACGCCTATTGCGCCCACTAATGTGGTAATTTGTGTAAATTTGCTTGTCAAATGCGCTCGATTATGTTTGCCAACAGCAACAACAAAATGTAGGAAAAAAAAAACAGCAGTCAAAAGGAAAATCACACAGAAAAAAATGGAAAACGAATTTTTTCTTTTTGCGTTTCACAAAAATTTATGCTCTCACCTGCTGCCAGAAGCTCAATTGCAAAGGGGGGTGGGAGGAGTACATACAACATAAACTTTGGGCCAGGCCAACCGACATATTTTTCCGGACCTCTCCACTCCCAACTCCCCCCACTCAAGGTGTGTGCTCGCTTAGTTGTCAAAAGTCAAAGGAGCTTTCCTTTTTCTTCTTTGGCTTTATACTTTTGTCTTAGAAACCAGGTGCGTTGAATGCTCTCGACTTTAACTTTAACACTTATATATAAATACATACATACATACATATATACCTACGTATAGAAAGGTACATGAAAAAATTTATTACGCTTCTTAGGTAATTTCGAGAATTTCTCAATTTTTAGCACACACAGAAATTTTTGTTGGTTGCCATCCCCCATGAAGAGGGAAATTCAACGGAATGAAAATTGTTTTTGTCACCATTTTGGTCATTACCCATGACCATTCATTCTTAACTTTTAATATTTTGAGGATGATACCGTGTAACTTTTGAGCGTTTAATACGGATTTTATATCAATAGTTTTCCTAAAGTCAGCTTCAGGTCGAAAGAAGAGAAGGTAAGCCACAAGCCGCAGAAAAGTATGCTATAGAAAAGTTTACCATACTCCTTTACACATTACGAATTTGGTTTTTTCTTTCGGCATGTAGTCGAAAACATTTTTTTAACATAATTAGAATTTAATTTAACAAGATCGACCTCAAGCCAGGAGACAAAAAGTTTTGAATCGCCAAGAAAATATAAAAATTATAATATTTATATTATAAAAAATTGGCCTGCAAAAGTCTGCAAAAAGGCAAAATTTTATTATTTTAAGCCAATCGGGATAAAACCGTGACTCGATTGCAAGCATAAGGTTGAAATTATATTTAAGTCGTACTAATTACTTGCGGCATTTCCTTTAACATTCAACTTAGAGTTTATACCTATAAAAATGAAGCTAAGTTACCCCATTAATGGGATACCTCAACTATAGTTAATAGTTTGGTACGATCATACGATAACCCAACAATTAAGTAATGTGTATATGTTACATTATCTAGTCTTTCCATATTTATTAATCTTTTTGTTATAGGCTTTTAAAATTAAACTTCTTAATTTTCCCTTAATTTTAATATTATTTCGATGTTCTTTAATGTATATACACACAAAACGTTATCTCTTTGTCCAATTTTATTTATGTTTCCTTTTACTTATAGGTTCCATATACTTCTTTGCTCTTGAATTTATTTTGCATACATTTACTTCACTCGTTTATTTCTAGTATTACTTCCTCATCTAACGCAGTGAATAAAAATGATGCCAAGCAATAGTCGTAAAGGCCAGTTTTTAATCGAAATGGTTCAACAATTAGCTAAAAGTTTTCTAGTTTCCCAAAATGGTCGAAGGTAACGGAGAGACAAAATGAGGGGTGAAAAGTGCAATTAGTGCTCATCATGTTGGACTGTAAAAAAGAATAAAAAACAAGGAAAAATAAAACTACACCATGGGAAGAACAGAGAGTGAGAGAGCAGCACCCTGACAGTTGTTATCTGTGCCATAGCCACCAACGCCTACATGTGCATATTTGAATACCAAACATGCCTCATATTCAGCTAATTAGGCGAGTTTTTCAAATACATTTCCATTATTGTAATTTAACACTGGAGAACAAAAAAAAAAAGGAAGAGAAACTCAAAAAAATAGGATAAAAATAAAAAATAAAAATGAAATGAGCACAAAAATGTAGGCAACACATGCAGGCAAAACTTTCCCCATATGCCATGAATGGCAACGGAATGGGATTGCAGATGGAGTTCAGTTGGAGGGAAAGTGCTGCAGAGTGAAGGGGTTGGTAGGGGCATAACCGACACCGAGACACATGTAGGCCGTGGCATTTGCATATGCATGTGCACACAGAGAAATAGAGACCTGGAGCGTCATGGAGGGAGGGGAGAGAGGTGGGTAAAAGGCAAAAAAAAAAATACAAAAAAAAATGCCAAAAAATCCTGGAGGTAAAATGCAAAAAGCTACAAGAGAAAGAAAAAAGTATATGCAACTCGAAATAGCAAAAAGCACACGTCACAGACAGAGACAGCTACGTAGCGACCTTCTAGGGATATGGCACAGGGATTGGTTACGGACTTGCTGCAGTTGTTGTTGACTCTAGAAAATTCCACTAAAAATTTACCAACAAAATTGTCCAACGGAAAGTTGCGCTTTTCCCAAAATCTAGCTTTAAATTTGAAAATCCAAACAACCTACGAAAACGAGACGAAATTTTATATAAACATCCGATATTGATCAAATTAGACGAAATTATTTCGATGTGCACGGGTTAATTCAAACACAGTTTCTTTTTTTTTTGTGTTTTAATTACATGTTTAATTACTTTAAAAACTAAACATTTTTTCTTTTAATATTTTTATTTTATCACAATCGCCAAAATTCGATTCTACCTATAAAAACCAAAACCCTTTTGTCATCCTCCTTTTTAACTTTCATCGGTGAACAACATTTGCCAAATAGCAACATGAAATTGTTTAAGTGCTAGGTTATATAATTTTATGATAAGAAGGGGACGAGAGAAAGAGTATTCCCAGTCGTTGAACATTCTGATGGGTTGTATCAAGTGTCATGCTAAAGATGATCGCTAAAAGCGAAACCACAAACTTTTCACCTAGACCCGTGTCAGCGTTTTCCTTTTCAGACACATTTTATATTTGTTTGTTGTTTTTTTTTCTCTCTCTCTCTCTCTTATTCTCTGCCTCTGTTTCTCGTTCTCTTCCATCTCCATTTCTTTCTGGTTTAAGCCCAAAAACCATTAACACTTGTTTCTGTCATTTTTACATGAAAAGCGGAAGGGCCTTTTGTTTTCTGTGCAACAAACAAGGTTTCCTTGCGCCCAAGCAAAAGCCAGCCAAACTGCCAACTGCCCCTGGCCTAGTGACTAGTGTGCCTAGTGCCTGGTAGCTGGTAACTGGTAGGTAACTAAAACCCAGTCACTCCTTCCCACCTTCGCCCCCCTTCCTTCACCATCTACCCAGTCCACCATTTTTTTTTTCTCCTTTTCTTCTTCTTTTCTGACATGGATATCCGTTGGCTGGATTCATTCGCCACATGCATATATATACTTTTCTATATAGGTATGCATTGCATTCCGGTATTCCGCTTATTTTGCTTGTTTTTTTAACCCCCACTCCTCCCTAAGATGGTTAAATACTTACTATGTACATATGTATAAGCTGAAGTTGGATATAACTGGATGGTTAGGTAGGGCCAGGGGTAGGCGGTGGTTTTGAGGGATATACAGAGGGTTCTTTTCTTTTTATTTTTAATTTTGTGTGTTGGTCATCATGTCAGGACGTTGGATGAGGGTGAGAGATGTTTTTGCCACAGAAAGACAAACTTTTTCAACTAGATAGCTAGCTAGCTAGCTGTCAACGTCATATTCCATTGTCGGTGGTAACTGTACTTTTTCCGGTGTGTGTGTGTGAGTGTTTGTGTGTGTAGGGAGGGGGCCGGAGGTGTTACAGACTTGGTGTTGGCTCAATCGGCCTAGCATTTTTATAGTATTTATGAGTTACCAGACACAAATATTCCTCTTTCAATGTGTCCATCCGACTGGCATTGCTGTATAAAGACATTTGCAAAGAACTGTCCATAATACTTCGGAAAAAATTGTAAGTAGAAGTAGTTATTAAATGCAGTGAGATTTTCGAATGAAATAGTTGAATGACGAGAAGAAGTTCAACGAAGCAAACGAAAAATTAACAACGCATTTACCAAAAGACAGGATACGAAACAATCTTAATTAATAATTAGATTATAAAAAATGCCTAATAAAAACTGCTTTTTTAACGCTTGAACTACAAATTCTGCTTAAATTGTAAAGCACATAAAAAGATATTCAAGCCTGTTCTCGTTCTCGCCTTCGATTCCGAGCGAAATCACTTGGTTTCAAATCTGTTGCCTTTTAGTCAGTAGAATAAAAAGTAATTATCAATTTTCTCGTTAATACGCTTAGATTGCACCTTTAAAATATTTTTCTAATATTGTTCAATATTTTGAGAACAACGTTAGCCATAAGTGAATACATTTGAACCTTTCAATAATTTACAAGAATTGACTTTGGATGATTTTTGTTTGTTTAGGCCATTAATCAGTCTCTGTTTAATATAGAACAAAAAAAGGTTTAAACAATTCAAAGGTCATTAAATTATTTTTAGTACTTTTTCTTTTGATTATTTGAATGAAATCAACATATTGAATTTGGAGAAACTATTTTTTTTGTTGGTGCTCTATTTCAAGTGCCTGACGCGATGATTTAGACTGGCCAAACGGAGACGAGTAAGTGAACGCTGCGCCTCGAGCTCTTCATTAATGGCTTCTATTTCAATTTCCGGCTCCTCTGGTTGTTGGAACTGGCTGCTTTCCGATTGTGACATGTTCATCGAGGATGACTTTGACGATAGTGATGCAAGCAGACTTGCCTCGCCTATTGATGTGTCAGTGGATCCCACCGCCATTGGCGATGGCTTTGGCAATGGGGGACGCTGCAATTGCCACGGATAAACGGCACCGTGACGTTCCAACAAATCACCACGATTTGGCATGCGTATAGGCAGAGTCCATGCCTGTTGTATCATTGCAATCGATTTCGCTTCACTGTTCAGGGCATTATAGAGTTCAATCTTTTTGCGTGCTATCGTCTCGCTGGTTGGCGGCTCAATTGCCTGATTGATGCAATTATCGCGCCACAATTCAAATTCCCTGCGACTGAATGGCATATTTGATATCTCGGTGAGTTCATGCTGTTTGATGACATCGTCGTAGCGTAAACGCAATGCCATATTGGTGGGAAGACTGCCATTCCTATTGCCTTTACCACCAGCTTCAACAGGACTGTCCACATAGTACCCCTCACTCAGTTCCACAGCAGTGATAACTTCAGCAATGCGATATTCGGGCATCTCGGCAGTCGCTTCCGCATTAATATGGACTCGTACGAAACAATTGCTCACCGCCTGCTCAAAGGCCGGACGCAAGAGCAACTGCTCCAGACGATGGCGCGATAGACGCAATTGCTCCAACTGTTCCAGAGTGCGCACTGGCCTTGCCGGCGGAGGAGAACGCTCGTGTCCGATTGCCCAGGACTCAGTTTCGTCATCAATCCGCAGCGGAGAGGCGCGCAGGCGTCGCAGTTCGCTGACAATTTCTGAAGTCGGACGTCGTCGAGGTCGCCTAGTGCCCACAAGGGGCGTAGCATCAGCAGTTGGACTACGCAAGGAGGGCGGTAATATCAGTGGATATATAAATTTCGGCAGGTCATCGGTTGTTTCTGATTTCTGTTTTGATTTCGTTCCGCCTGCCTGCGATTTGGCCTTGGGGTTGTCCATTTTCTTTGTGTGTACTTTTCTGTACTGAACTATTTTCTTATCTTTAATTTTTAGTTTGGATCACTGACAACTTTTTTGGTAGGGTTTATTAATTTGACATTTCCTTTTCCACTTTTGAAAAGCGGCCAAATTTGAGGCAAGGACAATTAAATGGGTATGTCGCCTGCCTTATAATAGTTACTTTTATTCAGCTCTACTCTATCTGTAATATTTGTGGTGGGCTATGATGGGCTAATTGAAATTTTCGATACATAGATATATATAATTTCATTTTAATACGTAGTACAAATCATGGCAAACTTTGATAACAAAACAGGCCTTCTGAATAAAAATAAGGGTTCTCTTACATAGTGACATATTTTTAATGGCAAATGCTATTTAAATTAGAAATAAGAATGGTCGAATTTTAAGATTTGCGTTGGTCAAAGGATATTCTACCAAACTGTTGCATACTTTTGGGGTACCAAAATATTGTGGAGATTTATCCAATTAATCAGAAATGTTACGAACCCATAGGTGGATCTAGAACTATAAAAAAGGGTAACTTTGTCCCCTAAAGTATGCTAGAAGATGTCCAAGAATTCGCTGAAAAACTTTTCAAGCCTATTGCCTATTTTAAAGAGGTAAAGATTCCTCCATTTCTGAGCCGATATAGTCATACTTTAAAATATATATGTATGATATGAAATACAGAAATATTTCACAGTTTTTTCAAGTTTATACTAGGGTATATTTTAATATATATTCTTTTTTAAATAAAGGGGTATTAATTTTGGTCGAATAACTTACTTACTTAATTTGTTTGGGGTGGAGGGGACTTTATTTTGGCATCTGGTTTTCTCCATTTGGATGCATTTTACGACTGCTCTTGTGCACCTCACCTACACACTCACACACACACCCACACACCCACACACACATACTACCCATAAATGCCAGCCAACTATTAAATTTATATTAATTTCGCAATTTTTCGTAACTTCCTCTCTAGTGGCCACCCGCTCTGCTTCCTGCTGGCTCACTTTGTCCCTCAGAGCCATTTGGCAAAAGATTTATTATACAATTGCTTTAATTACAGTTGCAGCTAATTGTATGCGAACAGACACAGGGGCAGATGCTACTATTTGATGCTGGCAAAGAGCCCAAGCCCAAGCCCATGCCCATGCCCAAAGCCCAAGCACCTCAAACTCATGTCCCAGGAGCAAAGAACTCAGCCTGAAACTGAAGCCGTAGAAGAAGCAATGCAAAATCTTTGCATGCTTTGTATGTGAGTCTGCATAAATAACTTGGATGTTGCGATATTACTGAGATGCCGTATATGCTCCAGCCATGCCTTGCTTGGATGAAATGGAGATGAGAATGGCCAATGGACTTGGGTTTGGGCGAGGATGTGGATATGCTGATGCCGATGCCGATGCTGTTGCTGGTCCTGGTGCTGGTGCTGATGGGGATGTGATGAGATGAGACGAGCTTTTGTGGTATTGAGTATGCTGCTCACGCACAAAATGCTCTTTCACCTACTCTTTTTTCCTTTTCATCCACACTTAAGGGCAAACTCGTTTATGCAAGCTCAACATCGTCATCATCATCCTCATCATCCTCATCATCTCATCATCATCATCATCATCATGGCATTTTCTTCTTCGTCGTTATGCCATCGTTGCTCATCAATAAGCTGACCATCTGAAATGCCCTTCTTCGATTTTCAGTTTGCTTTTTGAAGGCGTCTGAGACAAAAGAAATTAAAGCCAAGGCTAAAGCTGAATACCAATTAAAACATTTCAATCTAAAATAGAATCGTTTGGCCCCATTGAAAGAAGAATGTATGTGCAAGACAGATAGCTGTTCTCCCCAGTTTTCTAAGAACAAATTAAAGTTTCTTCAAGTCTGCCATAGTCATTCTGCCTTTGCCTATCTTATATGTCACTCATTAAGAGACCTCTTAACCAATAGCTTTAATTATCTGACAATTCAGGAATCCAGGAAAGAACAACAACTTTTAACTCAACTTCAAAACTATTAACAAAGTTGTATGCTAAAGCCATCTTATGTGGTCAAACGATAGAAAGTTGTCTAAAATCCTGTACAGCAAGATAATTTATCAACCCAAACAGCTTTAGTGTTGAAAAGCTGGATCAAGTATACAAGTATTAACTTAATGTATTACAATAACTGCATGAGTCTGGTAGACTATCCAAGGATGTACAGTCAGTATGATTCCCTTGGTAACCTCAATTATGATACTTCGAAAAATGGTAATTACTTCTTCAATAAAAAGTTGATACCAACATGCAGAAAACTGCATATTGAGATGCGGCATAAACAGACACAGAGAATTGAACTACTTATTTACAAATACCAACTTAAAGAGAATTGAACTACTTATTTACAAATAGCAACTTAAAGAGAATTGAACTACTTATTTACAAATACCAACTTAAAGAGATTGTCGCTATTCAAGTGCTCAAAAAACAAGTTTCCTGAAACAATTAAAAAATTTATAAAAAACCTTGTTTTCTTTTTTTTAATGCTATAAAAATGTTTTCCATCATTTAGTTAGTTTCTTTTTTTGGTGAAAAGATGTCAATTCAAAAAAAAATGTTGTCACCATTCAATGTCATGGCAGTGTATGTATATAGGTAACTATTAACTTAATTTGCCGTTACAAAGCATCAATAATATTTGTTTGGTTGTTAAAGATTTGGGGATCTTAATGGACCATAACTTTAGTTTTCATCAGCATATATCGACCGTATCGTTCCTAAGGCTAAGAGTGTTCTTGGCTTCATAAAGCGCTGGCCGAAGGAGTTCAGGGATTTCTACACTATCAAAATACTTTATACTTTATTAGTCCGCCCCATATTGAAGTATGAATCTTGTGTTTGGACTCCTCAATGTGAGTTTTATTAAAACAAATTAGAATTAATACAAGAACAGTTTTTACTTTTTGCCTTTCGTGATTTGCGTTGGAATCTAAATGTTCAACTTTCATCTTATTCTAGTCGACTTCAGTTAATTAACCTACCTTCTTAACCAAATCGTAAAATTATGCTTGGTGTAACATTTCTTTAGAAACTTTTGAATGGTGAGATTGACTCTTCCGGGCTGTTGAGCCAGATAAATATTTCTGTTCTGTTTGTAACTGGCCCGGGCCTGGTGTCATAAGAGCCACTTATTCTATATATAATCGACGATGTATTCGATTTAGATTGAAAAATCATCAATGAAACACATTGTTTATATAAATAAACTGTCAAGTGAGTATAAGTCAAGGACTTCTTGTCGTATACTTACTCTTTCTAGCTTACGAGATAGGAATACACATAGAAAGCAAGAAAGAGAGAAAAAAAACAAAAGGGAAGAGGAAGAAGGAACTGGACAAAATGCAACTTTGTTGGTTGCGTGCCGCAGCTATTAGCTTTTGTCCGTCTACAAATTGCCGCTTTGATGCGGTCGTTGCAGCAAAAGTAACCAAGGAGATAAAACTTTGCGAGTTGTCCACCGCAAATTAAAGTGCACAAATGGTGAAGTTTTCTACTGAAATATTTGCGAGTCTGGAGACAGGATAGGTACACGAGCATACAAGACACAGACGAGGTCTGTTCAATAAATATACCAATCCTTTGACATGTGGTTAAAATTTCACTTAAGGTAATTTTACTTGACTCCAAGCAATATCCTTCTAATATACAACGCAAATGAAAGCAATTCAAACAGAGTGCTAAACGCGATTGAAAGAAAGTTAATAGAGAAGTTATTATTGAGCCACCCTCGTATACATATATAGAGTAAGCGAAGGTTGGTTAGAAAAATAGCTGTTTCCCAATAACAAAATGAACCAGGATTCTGTGCGGTTTCCCCCATCCACTACCATCGCCAGCATCACCACCTTACCTCTTCCTTTCCCCTTCCCTGGGGTAGAAATTGCAGTCGCCTGCATTGAAGTTGAGGGGCCAACATTCTTAAGAAGCCGCCAAAGAAACTGAGGCTGAGAAACTGACACAGGACGCAGGAGCAGAAGGCAAACGAAAAGATTAAAGGTTCTACAAGGTTCTTGGGACTTGGCTTGAGAAAATGTGCGGTTTTTGCGGTTTACTTGAGAAATCTAATTAAATGAATAGGAAAATGCTAAACTGGGCAAAAAGCCCAAGACCAAACCCATGCACATGCCCAACTCCAACTAAAGGTGGCTACGAATGGTTTGGGTGATGTGTCCAGATGGGGCTCCCAGCTCGCTGATTCCATCAAGATGGTAAGTTGAGAGAATTTGCCCCACAACACACTTTGCCTCGCAATGTCCTGCTGCAGCTTGTTGCATGCAACAACTTATAGTTATTAATAAGTTTGCGGGCCAAAAGTTTTGAAACACTTGCAAAATTTGTTCTGTTGCCTATAAGCGGTTAATAAGTTTTAGGATTCTGATAATCTCAACATACAATAAAACCTCACTTGTGGTCACATTATTCGATAATTTCATTGGGGGATCCAGGGGAGTGATTCGGAGGGGTGGTCTAAACATCCCTGAAAGATCGAGACTTCTTATAATTTCTTACTTTTTTCGGTTGTCTTTACGCCATATTAGAATCTCCGAAGTGGTCGGACAATTTTGATAATTCCTTAAACTGACAAAATGCGCCCCTCGAAAATTAATGAATTTCATAAGCCTAAAATCCTATTTTTTGAATCGGACACCCTTCGAAAATATCTTTTAGATCCCTCCATGAACAATTCAATAGTTTCTCTTTTCGTTAGATGAACTAAGGGGATTTTGAAGTAGAAATTACTTGTTTCTGTAACAATATTGTATCCAAAGGATTCGTTAATGGATTTCTGTTTTTCTTATTTTTAAGTTAAAGCTACTTTATAGTAGTTTTAGATACTTTCAGTTAAAGATACCTTAAAGTAAAGGAAGTCTTTTTAACAATTTCTCTGCCTAAAGTGAAATTAAATTAATGTTGAAAAAAAGTTGGTATCTAAATCTTTTCATTTGCATCTATGTTGATTCGTTTGCCCGGCTAATGAATTTGTTTATGCCAAACGGCAAGTCCTTAACCCATTTTACTTGTTGTTCTTGTCCTTCTCTTCATGTTTCCCCGTTTGGTTTTTTGTGTTTTCTGACCAATTTATAGTAGGACTTCATGCCAATCTTCAATCTCTTCGAATGCAATAAAAGCAAAAGCAAGCGGCATATTTTTCTATTAAAGCGCAGCGGCATCAACCAAATGCTCAACTGTGCGATAAGATAGACAAACAGTCCGACGGACATACAGACAGACAGAGAGACCGACAGAGAAACCGACAGTTAGACAGTCAAGTCGGAATCGGTCCGAAGAGTCGGAGTAGTCAAGTTTGGATTTAGAGTTTCATCCGGTTTGCCAGTTTTGCCAGCAACGCTTACAGCACGCGCGCGTCTCATAAAAACGTATCAAAACATCCGCTGGGAGTCATAAAAATTTTGCACTTTGCCCCTTCGTTCATGTTGCTGTTGCTTTTCTATAGTCGTCGGACAGTGGCACCTTTGACTGATATATGTAGCATAATCTTGGAGATATTTTGAAAAGATTCATGCGATTTATTTTTAAACTTAAAAATTTATTTGTGAAAGATTTTACAATGCGGAGTTTGGGAAAACTTAGAAATAAAATTCTTTAAATTATAATATATTTAGATTATTCTTGATTATGCTGAGTCTTTAGCCAAATTAGCCATAAAAAAACAATTACCTACTTTGATCGTGATATACAAAAATCATTTCAATGATTTGTCTAAGCGATCAAGAATTGATTTTAGCTATTCGTTTTTGCAAATTGTACCACTGTGCAATGTCTCATTCTGGGCATGGTTGTGGCGCTAACTTTTCGCCTATGTATAGATGGGTGTGTCTGTGTGTGTGTGGCAGGGAGGCGTATGTGTAATCTAATAAAATGCTCTGTTTATGTGGCAACAGGCTCTATCTACAGGCTCAAGACTTGCCACACAGTTGCTTTACTTGGTTGCCTCTGTGCCCAGCTAGTTAGCAGCAACTAGTTAGTTAGCTTGGCCAAGTGACTTTCACGATTTGCGCAACAGTTGACCTGCTTTATGAGGTCATTCTCCACCACGCCCACGCCATCTACTGAAAGTGATGGTTAACATTCAAGTGAAATGCAAGATATGCCTAAAAAAAACTTTATTCACCAGAGTCATTACAAAGAAAGGAGAACGAGAGAGAGAGAGAGTGGGGTTATCATTGTAAGATAAAATTGTAGACATAACAAAGAGCTAAGATAAGTGCGCTTACAGCTCTAAAAAGCCTCATCTCAGTATCAGTTTTAGTTTTAGTTTTTGTCTTCAGTCTCTTCAATCTCTTGTTCTAACAGAAATCCCTTAATTGTCCTAATCCCCGCATAAGCCCAGTCGCCGTCATCGACCCCTCTCTGACTTGATCCTTGGATCTCCGTCTCTCTCTCTCTCTCTGTCTCTCTTTCTGTCACTTTTTCTCTTTCTCTCGCTTTCGCTCTCCCAGCTGGGCCCATTTTATTCAAGTTGTTGAACTAACTAACTAACTATGTGACCCAAGAACCCATAACACATTCCTCGCTTTAAAACTTCGACGGCAACATCCCTCCCAACCAGCCATCCATCGACCGCCCCAAGCCAAACTCCTTTCTAGAAGCCACCATGGCGTATACTTTTTGGGCATGGCAAATGGCAGCGCTGATTTACTTAGCAATTACAGCCAACTGAGTGGCTGCTTGACGGACGAGTTAAGGGGCCAAAACGGGAATGATGTAAAAAGAGGAAGCTGTGTGAATATAAATGTGTGTATTTGTGTGTGTGTGTGTGTGTGTGTGGGTGTACAATGCAATGAACTAGAAAGCTGTCTGATTAGCGTGGAGAGCTAGGAAAAGTTTTTCTTCACACACACACACATACACAGATTTATTGGGCTCGCTGTCCGCGTCAATAATTTGCATGAGACTTAAACATGGGTTAAGTCAACCTCGGATCGTGACCCCCCGGCAATACTCCTAACCCATCCAAATCCTCTTTTTTCAAGTGTCAATGGCCGCTTTACCTGTGGGTGGGCATCTGTTTGTCCCTCTTGGTGTGTGTGTGTGTGTGCTTGTGTGTGTGGGGAGTGAGAGTTAAGTTGAGTAAGAGAGAGAGTGTAAAAGCGTGTTAGGCGAAAAACTTTCTACGTTTTTGCTCGAGTTACTTCTTTACACTTTTTTTTTGCGCTGTTGCTGCAAGTTGCTTGGGAAAGGGCATCGCGGGTGTGAATGTCATACACACACATACACACACACTTTGAAAACAACAAAAGCTTCGACGTCGACAGAGTGACAATAAATTGTTAAGTGTAAAAAAGTTTATAGCATTTGAGTGAGTAAATGATGGCAACCGACTGGGGATAACCATCCGCTGCTCTTCCTTTACGCCCTTTGCACGTCTCTCTCTCTCTCTCTCTCTGTCTCTCATGTCTCTCTCTGTCGCTCTCTTTCTATTTCCCACTTAGCAAAAGTTCAAGACGGATTTAGTGTTAGGTGCCTCTTGGGTACTTGAAGCGAAAAGCAAAGCGACAGCACGCACACAGAAATTTTCTTGCAACCAACAACCAAACCAGATTTGAGCTGAGGCCCACCAAGAAGCCCTAAAAATGTTCTGAGTGAAATACAACTCAGAGTTGCGTATCTATCGAAGAGTGAATATTGCAGACAAAGGCAATATCTTAAGTAGAAACTATCAGCCATTTGGCCTAGCAGCTAACCTACAGTGAAAGACCAATAAAACTGATACTACTAGTTTCAGCTAATTCGAATATAATTAATTGCAAGTAAAGTATTAACTTAGTCTATCTTCTATAACAATAATGAGAATTGCATCAAAGAAAACAAAGGCTTTAGCACAAAAATAAACAAAAGTTATCCCAGAGTTAAAGTGTTAAGTGATTAATTATTAGTTGGAGATGAAATTGTGGTACTTACAGCTTCAACAACTTATAAAAATAAGAGAGTTGTTATCAAACCGAGAACTAATCTGTGCTTGGCCCAAAGTTTAAGTCGAAAGTAAGTGTAGATAGCATAATACTTTTGTTATAAAAAAGGAAGTGATTTAATTGAGTCTTTATGAAAAAGGTGAGCCCATAGTTTAGAGTGAAGGTTTTAAAGAACGCAGTTAGAAACACTGAATGTTGTGTGGAGTATTTCTCAGTTCTTGCTTGATGACTGAAAGAACTGCGTACAAATATATACATATACAATATCTTAACCATTATTTAGACTACAATAATGAATGAAGTTCTTGGGAGAAATGGTTATAATCAGATAAAAACTGAAACTAATTTCTCTTGCTTAATAACTGTTAGAACTACATCAAAATACATAGATAGATAAGATTAAACTAGCCTAAGGACTTAAATTATAAAACTTGGCTAGAGTTAAAGTGTGGCAGATCCAACTTTAAGCGGTATTACTAGCTTCACTTTGTCAACTATGTAGACAGGCTCTTCTATTCTCTTCAATGCTCTTTTTGTTTTGCAGTTAGTTTGTTTCTTTCTCTTTATCTAGGGTGTCGGTTGGGTTGCTTATTTGTCTCATCTTGTCTATAATCAGTATACAAATAAGTAGCTAAAGCTTCTCCATATTCCTCTTCCTCTCACGCTTTGTCTCTCTCTCTGCCTCTTTTTCGTTCCAGCACCAACAATTTTTATCTCTATCAAATTTCCACTCATTGTCGAGACTTTGTTATTGTCCCATTGCATCCGGACGTTAACCGTTGAGGTTGTCGAGAGACCGCTCAGCTACCTCAGTTGCATTTTGTCAGCGCGTTCGTCACGAAGTTCATACGAGAGAATCGTGTTGCGTACATTTTTTTTTTTTACTTTTGTTTTTTTAATTATTAAATTATTTCGCATATTTTCTGAGTGTGTGCGTGTGCGTGTGTGTGTCTGTGCAAAGTGAATGCAAATAAAATATAAAATTATATACGCACATTTGAAAATATATTGGAAGGATGGGTCAGGAGGATCAAGAGCTATTAATACGCGGCAATAGTAAAAATACCTCAGCCGAGCATTTGCATAATGTAAGTGCATTTATTATATCTTTAGCATACTTTCAGGCGCTGGGGTGGTTGCATGCATGTGGCAACCGACAAATAAACGTTTACAGCGTGAGAACTAGCCCCAAAAAAAGCCACATGGAGACCACACATGACCACAACATAACCGCATTGCAAAAAGGCAACCAAAAGAACAACCACACAGCACACAAAAACCACGACTTTGTCATTGTAAAAATAATAACAACAAGCATTTTAACATCCATAGATCAGACACACTGACTAACCGCCTGACAGACAGACAGATAGATAGACACAAATGGATCAGACAACAAACAGCATGCATTATGCAATCCATGAATTGAAATTCGAGTCCAATTGATGCCAAAGTGGTAGCAAATACAGGAAAGTCTTCTTATTGCATATTTGACCTGAATGCTGAACTCAATTCAATTGCAAATGGTTCAAGGTTTAAGTTAACACAATTACTATGTTCACTCTATGATTGTCTTTGTGGTGCAAAGTAAAAGAATCTATACATAAGATAATGGGCTAAAGTTGAAATAAAAGAGAAATCTACGAGTAGAGCCAAGCCAAACTTGCCTACACGTGTTTTTTGCATAAAGACTATACTACCTCTTTTTTATCATTTATAACCATAGATAATAGTATCAAAATTTAAATAAAATGCGTGAGTGGGACTTAGTCCCATAGACTTGGAGAACTGGAGGTTTAAGATGTATCTCACTTGAAAAGGTTTCTGTTAGCAATAGGAAAGGATTTCTTATCATAATTGTTGGTTGAACTTGATAAAATATTTAAACTATGTAGAATATGCATAACTAACAAAGAGAGCATCATTTAATCGGAGTTAGAACTTAACTTTCAAGCACCATTTCGCACGCCATTGGAGATTGACTATGAGATTGCATATCTGGGACTGTTGCTATCTAGTTTTTGTATCTAGTTTACAATTTCCATCCTCCATCTTCATCTGTATCTTCATCTTCATCTGTATCTGTATCTGTCACATTGCTTAATATGAAGAATTTTTGTGTATAGTTGTTGTTTCTTTTCTTGTTATGATTGTTGCTGATACTGTCATAATCCAGTCTTATCTGGGTCATTATTTGACTGGCCAACGTATCAGTTACAGTCTATCTTACCTACCGGCTGTATCTGTACCTGTTACACTAGATACAAAGACGGCAGACAAACAGACAGATATACATATCTGTTTACTTCTCAAAATACACACGCACACACACACATTAAAACAAAAACAACTTGGAACCTTAAAACAAAAAAAATCTCAATTGCTGTTATCGCGTATTTCTTCTCCTCGTCATCTTCTCCTTCTTCTTCTACTTGATTGCTCTTCTTGTTGATGTTGTTGCACGTTTAGAAATGGGCTAAACAAAAATGTTAGAAAAAGTTTTGCACCTTTTTTTTGTATTTTTTGTATTTTGGTCTTCCAAGTATGATAATGAGAGAGAGTGTGAAGAAGTTTTGTTGGCCAAAAAGTTTCCTTTAAAATAAACCAAAAAGAAAATTCAAAACAAATTGTTACAAAATAATAACAAAATTCGGGAACAAGTAAAAGCAACGCCTTGAAATATACCCTATTGAAAAATTACCAAGTTTCTTTCTTACTTTCATAGTAATCTCTTGAAGTCGATTAATAAAATTCCTAAAATTCTCCAAAATGTGTAAATTACAATTTCCCAATGAATCAAAAGTGAATAAATATTACTAAAAAACTTACAAATTAAATGAACGAAAATAAATGATTCATTCGAATCATATTGCATTCACAACTTATTTGTATGCGAAAATGAATCAAAAGAAAACCTTTTAGTTTAGTTAATCACATAACTCAAACTTTAGCCAACTCTTTCTTCACGTTTCATTCAAAACAAATGAATAAATCAAGAAAGGATATTCATATGTTATTCAAAGAAATTAAAAATTTGATAAGTATTAATGACAGTTACTTGAGTCAAAAATTATCCAACTGAATCATTCACTTTTTATTCATAGGCAAGTAATATTGTTTTTTTATTTGATATGTGGGTCAAGAAATGAATACTTCCTTCTTTACTTATTCGTTTGCCATTTAAGCCATAATCTATGAGTACTCATTTTGTATCCAAAAGTGAACAAATTGAGTTGCTGCTTTATTGAGTCATTGAGTGAGTGCCTCATTCTGGTTCTCGTTTGTTTTCTCTTTATTTTTCTGTTTCTGTCTTCTTTTTTTTTTTGTCAAGTTCATTAAATAAACTTAGTTCCTGCCATTGGCATATCAACAAGAACATTTTCTGGGTGTTGTTTTTTTCTTCTTCTTCTTCTTCTTTTTCGGGGTGCCATATGGCGGCAGTGGCAGAGGCAGCGGCAATGTAGCAGCCGCATTTTCTTTATAAGTAATTCAAAAATAGCACGCAAAGTAAAAAGTACGAAAAATTAAATAAATATGAAATGTAAAATACAAGCTGTGAGTGCCGACCAAGAAATGGCATGGCAAGGGAAGAAAAGGGAAGGGAAGGGACATGAAGACAGTCGAAAGGAGCAGAGAGTGAAGGCAGACAACCATCGAGACAGCCAGAAGATGGTAGTATCTTCTACTTTCAGGACCAGGACCAGGACCAGGACCAAGACCAAGATAATACACAGAGAAACAGTTACACAGAGAAAGAGAGACAGAGGGACAGAGAGCGCGAGAGAGAAACGTGAAGAACGCAACATAAGCAAATAAATACAGGAAAAACTTTTTAATAACATTTTTCGGCCTCATTTGTTGTGAAAACAATTTTGCCAGGATCTTCTTGGAGCGTCAACCGAGCCCCAACCTCTCGACCAAAGAAAGAAAAAAAAAACCCAAAACCACCACCCAAATCCTCCCAACCCAGATGCTTGTAACGGATATTAAATTTTTTCCGCGTTTACCTCGAGACGTCAACCAATTTCTTGAAGCCATCTCAAAAGTCAGTCCGAACAAACCGGGAGAGAATGCGACAGAGAGAGAGAGAGAAAGAGAGCTAGAGAGATGAGTCTGAGGCTGAGATTGAAACTGGACTGGATAGCTGGTCGCCGCCTTCTGTTGGTCCTTAGGTCCTTCAAGGTGGGATTATTAATAACCTGTGCGACATTTTTTTTTCGTTTTTGTTGCTCTCTCTTTCCTTTTCTGTTGTTGTTGCGCTTTGCATTGAATGTCAGCTTTTATTTTGCTCTCTCTTCCTTCATATTTCTTGCTTAATTTTTATGATTATTTATACAAATTATTATGAGAGCAGCCAAGGACCAGCCAACAGCAGCAGCACCGCCACCCACCACCCTCCAGTAGCTGAAGCAACGAAAGGGAAAGGGAGAAAGAAAGTGGGGACTAAAATGTTTTCCATATTGTGGCCATCATCATTTTTGCTTGCTTCGCCAATTAGTGGAGAGCTGTTATTTATGTTTTTCTTGGTCTTACTTAAATACCCTGTACGAAAACAGAAGGCTAGAAAAGGCCATACATAAAAGCCCCAAAAGAAAAGGTCAAAAATTTCCCTTAAATCACACCAAATGTCTTGACTCTTGAGAAAAGTTTGAAACGCGTTCATCCAAAACTCGCCGGAAAATGGACATATAGGGTATCTATATGTCGATTTATATATGATTTTCGGTAGAAACCTAACAAGCTAAGGGAAATGCTGAAAAAAAATTAGAGAGGGGAGAGAGATGGCGGTGGCGCAGATAGCCATACCGCAAGCCTCATTACTGTCAGTGTGGGCGGCGAAGTCATCTCTGGTTACCATTTACCATTTGGTTCACAAGAAGCCCTATGAGGCATACACACACACACACACGCACACACACAACATACGCACACAAAAATAAATAAAAATTTACCTTTATGTCTTTAATTTATTGATGAATTTTACTTTAACTTCAAATTTTTTTTGGTTTAAAAATTTATTTTCCTACTCAGATCTTTTCAACTAAAATATAGAGTAGATTGTGGGTATTAAGAGTTAGTTAGTATGCTATTTTAAGCAAATTTTTCTACTTCGACAAAATAAAAAGAAAAACACTTTAGTTTTTTTTATCATTTTCCAAATAGTTTTATTAATGTACTCTCTAAATTTTTGAGAATTTTCAAAATTGCCTAAATATATGTGAAAGCGTTCCACAGCGGAAACGATCAGCCAAAGTTTAACCATGAGCACTTTCACCCACTTTCTCCCTCAATACCTCCCTCAATTGTTAACAATTTCTCTTAGTCAACCAAATTGAATCAAAATTTGTATAAAATATGGCAAACTAATGCTATTTAGACTTAAATATTGGGAATTAAGTGCTGAGTAAGCGAAATGACGAGTAACGAGAAATGAATATATAAATTATGTCTTAATATCGAATCATTTAAAAAGAATTATTATTATTTAATGATGCAAGGTATACCAAATTCGACTGATTTCATTTCTATTAGACGTTTTAGGGATAAAAGTCTAGATTTACTTCTTACGCGCCATTCTGAAGCTAGTCATAAATGTATAAGTATTTAAAGGAATTAATTTAAATGATTACGTATGAATATTTATGAGTTAATTGAATCTAAAAGATAAATAGACATAAGTGAATTGATTCAAATATGATTTACAAGCCACACTCATAATGATATTATATTCATGAACATTCCATTTTGAGTGCACAAGAGAAAAGTCTGACATGGCCAGAAAGAAACATTCATTCCATTCCCCCATCAACATCTTATACTAAGTCGTAAGACAATCATTTTACTTGGTCGACAACGAATCCTTAAAGCGAGTTTTGTGTTTTTTTTTTTATATATTTAATAAAAAAGCACACAAACTCAACTCGAATCCCAGCGATTTACACTCACAATTGTCTTATGAAGTGGCAACATGGCGAACCGTACCGTCTCTAAGCCCTCCCAAGCGCCGTCCTCCGTCAAGGACGTAGCCGGCTGCGGCTTATGGCCATCCTAATTTGCACATTTTAAATAGGCAACGCCATCGTTCTGTCGCTCTCCTCCAACTCCATCCTTGCACTCAATGTTTGGAGAGCATTTTTATTAAACAGATTGATGTAGTGGAGGGAGAGAGAGTACGGCGACTGACTGGGGTGTGGGGAGGGGAGGAGCAAATGGCTTAGGCTTAGGGATTAGCGTGCTAGCTAAGATTTACGCACCGACGCCCTTTTTTATGGACGGACGGCGTGAAATTGAAAAGTTTTTCAAGAGAAGAACGAGGGAAACCTTTTTGCCCGACCTTTGTTACCCACTCGCTCTCAACCGTCAATAATTTCCATCTACATCTCCTCCACCATCTGGTTCTCCGTTTTCATTATGGCAGGGTGATACAACAACCACTGCTGGTGGTGCCACCTCCCAGAGCTGCATTAATCAGAGCTTTGGACAAAGCAAAAACTACGGAACCCTAAATACACCGCCACAGCCCGATGATGGCAACAGTTCAACGCAATTGGCCGAGAATCTTACCTATGCCTGGCACAATCTGGATATATTTGGGGCTGTTAATCAGCCCGGCTCTGGCTGGCGTCAATTGGTCAATCGTACACGTGGCCTCTTCTGCAATGAACGTCATATACCAGCGCCACGAAAACATTTACTCAAAAACGGTAAGTTCAACATTTGTTTTATCAGCATTTATTTTGGAGATAGCAAAATTGTAAACTCTCTTATTGGGATCGAAATCTTTATTTTATGACTCTGAACATGAGTCGGAGCACCAGGAATCTTGACGACGACGGCGGCGACGACGCCTTGATTTCTTTGCCTTTGGCTCGCCGTCATCAGATGATCCATCACTTTGTGGAGAGTAATTGGTATTGGTCCTGGAATCATAGCGTGTCCAATATGTTCTTGGAACCAGCGAACGTTTCAAATGCCGCAATGGTGCATTACGCCGGATCACCATACTTGGACGATATTTCTTCATCTTGAGTGCCATGTCAGATGCGAAATGATTATCGACCATCGAATTGTCACTTGTCTTGGTTTGATTATTCGACATCAGGACATTCCCTCCAATGGAAATCCTTTCTTGTGCTTAATTTTTTTGTATTTTTTGTTTTTTTTTATTATATAAGTGTATTGATTTGCTATCGTCTAGTTTTAGTCTGTAACTGATTTGCCATAGGAGATACAATTTAAACTGTTGATTTGATAGAGAAAACAGGGCACACTTTGTTAACAAAATGGACCAAATGAAGTCAATCGTCTTAGGATAATTTTTATTTATTTTCCTTTATTTTCCGTACCCCTTTTGCAGTCTGCGGTGTGGCCTATCCCGGTGAACTATTGGCAGTTATGGGTAGCTCTGGAGCTGGTAAGACAACTTTGCTGAATGCTTTGGCCTTTCGTTCACCGCAAGGCATTCAGGTGTCACCATCGGGAATGAGACTACTTAATGGTCAGCCGGTCGATGCCAAAGAGATGCAGGCTCGATGTGCTTATGTGCAGCAAGATGATCTATTTATTGGTTCGCTGACAGCTCGCGAACATTTGATATTCCATGCCATGGTGCGAATGCCGCGCAATTTGACATACAAACAGCGTGTGGCACGAGTGGATCAGGTAATACAGGAATTGTCGTTGAGCAAGTGCCAGAATACGATAATCGGTGTTCCGGGTCGTGTGAAGGGTCTTTCGGGTGGCGAGCGAAAACGTTTGGCCTTCGCCTCAGAAGCTCTCACCGATCCACCGCTGTTGATATGCGATGAACCCACCTCGGGACTGGATTCATTTACAGCCCATAGTGTGGTTCAAGTACTGAAGAAGCTATCGCAAAAGGGCAAAACTGTCATTCTAACCATACATCAGCCGTCCTCGGAATTATTTGAGCTATTTGACAAGATTCTTCTAATGGCAGAGGGACGTGTGGCCTTCCTCGGCACACCCAGCGAGGCAGTGGACTTCTTCTCATAGTGAGTAGTAGTAGGATCTCATAATTTCGATCATCGACATTTCTGTTTGTGAAACCTTTTTTTTAGTGTGGGAGCTCAGTGTCCAACAAACTACAATCCAGCTGATTTCTATGTCCAAGTGCTGGCTGTTGTGCCTGGCAGGGAGTTAGAATCGCGTGATCGCATTGCCAAAATTTGCGATAACTTCGCCATTAGTAAGGTGGCTAGGGATATGGAGCAATTGCTGGCAGCCAAGACCCAATCGCAGCCGCTGGAGCAACCAGAGAATGGATACACCTATAAGGCCACCTGGTTTATGCAATTCCGAGCTGTATTATGGCGTTCATGGTTATCCGTGCTTAAGGAACCATTGTTGGTTAAAGTGCGACTCATTCAAACGACGGTCAGTTGACGGATTGTATGCCATTGAGTTTCCAATCAGATAACGTCTCCTCATATTCCAGATGGTTGCCATACTCATTGGATTAATCTTTCTGGGTCAGCAACTGACCCAAGTCGGTGTCATGAATATCAATGGAGCCATCTTTCTGTTTTTGACCAATATGACGTTTCAGAATGTATTTGCCACCATAAATGTGAGTATTATAATGAATCTTGGAATCGATCTAATCCAGTTGGACACACTTTCAGGTCTTCACATCCGAACTGCCTGTCTTTATGAGGGAATCTCGTAGCCGTTTGTATCGTTGTGATACGTATTTTCTGGGCAAGACTATAGCCGAACTGCCACTGTTTCTTACTGTTCCACTGGTTTTCACAGCGATTGCCTATCCCATGATTGGATTACGGGCCGGAGTTTGGCATTTCTTTAATTGTTTGGCCCTGGTCACTTTGGTGGCGAATGTTTCCACATCGTTTGGCTATCTCATCTCCTGTGCCAGCTCATCCACATCAATGGCGCTGTCGGTGGGCCCACCAGTGATTATACCATTCCTTCTGTTTGGTGGTTTCTTTTTGAATTCCGGCTCAGTGCCTATTTATCTGAAATGGTTGTCATATTTATCCTGGTTCCGTTATGCCAACGAGGGCCTACTCATCAATCAATGGGCCGATGTGGAGCCGGGCGAGATTACCTGCACCTCATCAAACACCACATGCCCCAGTTCGGGTAAAGTTATATTGGAGACATTGAACTTTTCTGCTGCCGATTTACCGCTGGATTATGTGGGATTGGCTTTACTTATTATAAGTTTCCGAGGATTCGCTTATGTGGCTCTTCGATTGCGAGCCAGGCGCAAGGATTAAGACGAAATTTTATCATATCTGTATTAAATATTGTTTTATTTGTTTTATCCTCGTCTTCCCACATCCCACAAAAAAAAAAAAGAAAATAAACAGAGGGCCTAATTAACTTCGGCCGTGCCGAAATTTGTATATCCTTGCAATGTCCTTTTTGTAGGTAACTGCAGGCGTCAAAGCATTTTAAGTAAAAACTTATTAAATTGAAATGAAGTTTTTGAGACCAAAATTATCCATTCAAACATATATGTAAAATTGACTGATTTTTTTAAAGTTGGCAAATATAATTAAAGATTTTCAAAGATATAGTAATCGGGTTTGACTGATTTTGACATTTACTGTGCCGACCTGCAATATATCAGCACTGTAGAAAATTTTTACATTGATCCAGACGGAAGAAAGTGTCAATATACAGTCTCGTTAAGTAATCTTTGTCACACATATATACATATATACATATATGTGTATGCTATACAGTCGAAGATGCCTCTCTCTGGGCGTCAAACAATCCTTACCAAAATGAATTTGCAAGGTTATAAAAATAGGAATAACAATTAAATACACAAACCCAAAAAAATAATAAGAAAAGTTAATTGTTACTTGTTAGCTTGGTATACATATTACATTTCTGTGTTTATTTTTTTTTTTTTAATAAGAATAAATTTTTGTACCATGTATACAAATAAAATAAATGTTTGATAGTTCTCTGTTTGAAATTCAAATATCGCGCCCTTTTGCAACACTAATTCAACACGCAGCAAAACGAAACTCACCTCACAGTGTGGGCGGAAAAGCCAACACACATTTAGCTGAAACCACCACAGACGCCACATCATGGTCGCTCTCTCTCTCTCTCTTTGACTTACGCTCCCACTCGCTCGTCGTTGTGTTGCTCTCACCGGGTCTTTTGCGAATTCCTTTTGTTCATGCTTGTTGCTCTTAATGGGCCGCATAGTGAAGAGCTTTTCAGTTCTTTGACTCACTGGTTCGTTGTATGGAACCAGTAATTAAAATGAATAAATAGAATTCAATATTTCTAGGTTTTCAATTAACATCTAGCCTTATTATGAAGTAAGTATTAGGTAAAAGCTAAAGTGCTCCATATTATAAGATAAGTTTCTATTACAGTAGGCTTTTTGTTAACAGCACATTTATTTATCCTCATATTTTTTCATTCAGAAGTTTACATAAAAAGTTCCTACATATATATATTTATTATACAAATATCCAATAATTTTTTAATGTATCTGCAGGACAACTTACTTGTAATACATTAATAAGCAAAGAGAGGAACTAGTTTTATTCGATTGGTTAGCTTTCTAGTTCGTTGCTCTCTCGCTCTCTCTTGGCTCTCTCTCTCTCCCACTATCTTTGGCCAGAGAGCCAAAGCTCTGGCAAAAAAAAACTTTGTGTTGCTATTTTTTTCTCGGACTTTTTTTAATGTTGTTGTTATTATTAATATGTGCAAAAGTATTTAAAACAAAACTGCAACGGAAATAGTTAATAACAAAATAGCTGCGGTACGCCTCGTCGTTGTCGTCGTCGGTGCGCTGCTTCGTTTTGTGTGTGTCGGTCAAAGTCGCCAAAGAGAAAGAACGAAAAAACCAACAAAAAAAAAAGAACAAGCAAAGACAAATAAAAAAAGAATGTATTTTTAAACAACAACACTCGAAAAGCGACACCAAAAAGCAAAAGCGGCTAAAAATTTTCCAATTTCCAAGTGAAGAAGCAAACTCATAAAACACAAAACAACAAGAACAACTTAATAAACAAAAGAAAAAAGAAACGAAAAGCATAAGCAAAAATTCAAAGTGTTATTTATTTTTTTTCTCGGTTAAGTGATTTTTGTGTTTTTAATTTTGTTTTTTGTTTTTTTATTTTTTATTTTGTTTTTGGATATTTCTTGAACCCTCAAAGTGAACGTGGCACAACAACATAAAATTAAGCAACAAACAACAATAACAACAAAACACAAACGTTACGTTTGAAATCGCTAGACAACAGACAACCAATTGATTTTTTCACGGGCGTGTTTCACCGGGAGGATTTGCCGGAATTTACTCTATAGACTATAGGTAGAGACGCCCATAACCTCAAAAATGAGTATCGATACGCTGCGAAACGAATGGGATGAACTTAACCGGGAATATACCGAGCTAGAGGTAAGTCCAATACCCAACGCCCACTACCCACCACCCACATATAACGGTCGACGATATTTTCTTACACTTTTCTGCCTTCTTCTTTTCGTTCTGTAGAATTGCAATAGACTGTATATTGAACTGCTGGAACAGCTGCATGGCCATCAACAGAAATCGTTTAACGAGATCAAACATCAGCGCTATCGTATGAACCAAATAACGGCATCATTGCGACAGTAAGTACTGTACCTGCTTAAGTGAATCCTTACGCTCCCTAGTACTTATCCCCTCACTCACACCCCTCCTAATCTTGAATCAGAGTAAAGCAATTTCAAACTTGTTCTGATCTACTGTACCCTAATGAACCTACCCCTTTAGTTCTCTTAACCCTTAAAATCCAGTTTCATTTCTACTGTCAGTACTGTACTCCTAAATGTGTGTGTGTGTGTGTGTGTGTGTGTTAACTCTTAACCTCTAACTACCAAAGCTTATGTTCTCCTTCAACCCCGTTTGTCAATTGAAAACACGCACTTTACACACCTTCCCCTTACACTTGCCTGTTTTCTACCCCTATCCCTATGCCGTTTTCCTTATCGTGTCACATTCTTACGGCAATTAGTCGGCGTCTACGTCGACGTCGCAGTCGATCGTTAGTTGAATGCTTCTTATCAACTTTGTTAAGAACTTTGATATACCCTTTCCCCTTTAACTCTCCCTGGGTATATTAAATATCCTCCAAATATCATTTGCCTCAAACATTTGGTTTATGTTTTCCTGCATTCAATTTTTCCCATTTAAGGTCAAAGGACATTTTAAATCACATAAGTTCACAAAGCTTTGCAAATTGTATCTTTCTGTAATCTATTAATCGCGACCTCATTGCCATTTAATCTAGAGATCAATTATAATTCTTGGAAAACTCTGAAAACTTTTATTCAATATATTTAAAATAAATTTCTACTTATTTTGCATTGTTTATGACATGATTACATTAACTTGTAAAGAAATATGATATAACCGAACATCTGGTTATAAAGACGGCAAAATCTGGTTTAATCGATTAACCATCTTTTTGCTTTGTTGCTATAAAGAAATGATTCAGGGTCTTTAGATTCCAACGATCTTAAGTTCGGAAAAAACAACTTTAGCTAATTTAGTTTGTTACTTTGTTAAATTTATTTATTTAGTTCATTTGTGTATATTTCAACAAAATAATATAGAAGTTTATACTACTATTTCTCTGTCGATACCAAAAAATAGTCCAATAACCTATATGATCGTAAAAGAGAACCTAAAAAATGCATAGTTTCATATCGACACGATATCTTTAAAAAATTTTGCCTAGTATAAGTACTTTTATACTTTAGTAAGGGGTATCTAGGAGGCGATTCCCCCCTTTAGATGGAACGCAGCTTTAGCCCAACTTGTTGTTATTGGTGTTTTTTTTGCCCCTCTATAAGAACTTTTATATACCTCGGTACTTGCTTTCGTTGTTTTTATGTGTGTGTTTGTGTACTTTACAACTGTTTATTGAGATAATACTTAATTTCTGATAAAACACTTCAAAAAAAGAAAAGAAAAAAATAACAAAGTAAAACCATATTTATTTATTTATTTTTTTTACCTTCTTCAACTAGACTTTGGATCTAATTTAATACTGTTCATTATAATCAGATCGTAAAGAGGCAAACAACAATAAAAAACAACAACTGTTTTCACTATATTCGTTTTGTAATTGAAGGTGAGAACTGGACACTCAGACACTGTAGGACAGTGAGACATTGGCTCCATCATGGTCCGATTTTATTGTAAGCAAACGAAATTGAAACTAAGACTTAAACTGGCCAGCTGACCAGATGCCCTTGACCCTGTCTTGGTTTTGTGTGTATGGTGTTGTTGTTGTTGTTTTTTACTCTTTCTTGTGTGTGGCTGCTATGAACACACGTAAAACATATGCAAAAGAGAGAGCAAAAAAATCACGGCGCAACACGCAACCAACAAAAGCAAATAAAAGTGCATAGATATACACAATACTTACCTACCAGTTCATATAACTGGGCAGCAGAACAGTGGAACAAAAGCTTTGAAGAGAGTGTAGAGGGGAGAGTCAATTATTAAGTTAAGGTTCGTAGTCGAACTTTAAACTTTTGATCTTTCCATCCTAATCATGTAGAGACATAGTTTTTGGTTGGGCTCAACTCTTTCAGAAGAGTGTATATTCATATAAACTGAGAAACATCAACTAAAAATTTTTGGTGTTTTTCATATATGGACTAAAAATATTATAATTATATATTGAAACCCAAAGTTATGCATAGCAGTGGGGGGGGATATGGTTATTATTTTTTGCATATCGACATTTAGAGTTATGGGTTTCGACCTGAACTTCAACCATTTTCTTTTTGTGTGTTTGAATAAAGTAGATCGTAGATCGTAAATAAAGAGCTTACACATTCTTCCAAAGTTTCCAATGAGAATGCTAAATTTGTTTAGTTTCACGATGGATAAGACCCTTGGTAGGGTCAAAAGTTAATATCTTAATCAATTGTAACAGTAATACCTGCCATTTTCAATTGCATTTCCTCAATTTGCTCTAACGATATTTGTTTTTGTTGTTTTGCTTCTGCTACGTTCTATTTCAATTATTATTGCTATATTTGTTTATTTTGAATTCATTTGTGAATCAGAAAAACTGACGCACAAACAAATATTGTAATGAAATGAAATGAAATCTCATTTAGCTTTTGTTATTATTATGAGTCACTTGTTCTTGCTGCTCTCCAATGCTTAATTCCCACGCTTACAATGTCACAGAACTTTTGACCCACTGTGGCAATGCCAACCTGTTGTTGTTTCCCCCTTCCTCTACTCTGATCAAGATGATGAGTGGAGGGGATAGAGTAAATTGTATTGAAGGCTTTTTGTTGTTTCTTTTCCTTCAACTCTTCAACTCAATCGCTCGCCAGGTCTTTTATGTTGCTTTTCTTTATAATCTCTTCGGATCGCGGGGCATTTGTGTATACCCTATAGATTCTTAATCTATTATTAAATCTAGTTTAATCTTTATGCGATAGTCACAGACACAAGCCAGTTTCTATATGCAATAAAAAAAAGTTATATATTCGTTTTAATTATATATTACAGGCATTTAATCCGTTAATCGAGTTTATCTTGTACTTGGAAATTGCATAAGCATCATTTCAGTCCGCTATGAAGCCTCAAACATTTGTAGAACTTTGATGCAGAGTATTTGGAGGTCTACTATGCGTGATTTTACATTCACTCTTGGAATTTTGTATACAATTTTTTATTGTCGCGCGCCATTTCGAGTCGCGTGTGCCAGCATCACGTTGCTTATTCTACTCTACTCTCGTGTATATATAGATATAAATACATATACTGTTTATAGTCCGACCTTATAAACAATATATGTACTCATACATTTAATTTCTATCAAATTGAATTATTGTTTCGAGACACAAAAACCAACAACTTGTAGTTACAGAGTAGATATTTGCAAATGAATTTTAATTGGGATATGCAAATAGAAGGCGGTTACGGCATTTGCTCTCAACTGTTGTTGTTGTTTTTGTAATTCATTTTATTAGCTTTTATCAAATCAGCAAAAAGTCGTCGTACACACAGAGACATTTGTTTTAAGTGTTGTTTATGCACTTTCCAAATGAAAGATGATAAATAAGTAAAAACAAAAAAGCAGAAAAGAGGTGTGTGTGGGGTAAGACATAACCAAGTACGTAACAACTTAATAGTGGGGTATGTCAATAATCATCATCATCATCATTGTTCGCAGCAGTGTATTGCAAGACTCAAGAAACTGAACTTTGTTCAACAGCCTTATAAGGGATTTGTTGTTGTTATCTCACAAGAAAGTGAGAAAGACAAAAACTGTGTATGCGGAAACATGTTCTATACCCTTTCCAATACAATATTTATTGCAATTGTTATATAGTTTTAAAGGCTATGCTTATACATATTTTTCTCAAAACTCATTTAGGTCATTTTGGTTAATAAATCTAGAAATATGTAAGATTTTATATCGTAGCAGACTTTATGAAAGAGTTTCAAATTCAAGTAGCCATGCCATGCCATCAATGCTAAAACTAGTTAGGAATTACAACCAAATGAAGCAGAAAAAGAAAAAGCAATGGCTTCTTATGTGCTGTGCATTCCAAATATCGTCGGAATCTAGTCAAATTCTTCTATTTAAATATCCAACTTCTAAGTATTAACTGCGACTTAAGAAAATTTGAGCGTCTATCAATCTCAAAGCTTAGCCAATAAAAATAAAATACTAAATTGCAATATATTTAAACCCCTGCACTGAGCTCAGGCACTTAACTCTGACAACAACTTAAATAAAACAATTGTTTATGACCCAAACATTCATTGGTGTATAAATAAACGAGAAAAATGGAGAGTGTCTTAACTGACATTTCAGTTAGCCAAAAAATATAAAATGAAAAATTACAATATTTTGCAATTTTAAAGATAAAAGAAAGGCCTACCCAAAATCAAAAAGTCCCTTAGTCGCCTTCCAATTGCAATTTTAGTAAACTGAAGGAGGTCTTCAAAAAATTGTAAACTTTCATAATATTTCAATGTATAGATTTTAATAAAATTTTTGCAAGAAATTGGCTAATAAACGTTACTATCTTTGGCCATAAATAGACGTATTTAAACGTGCAGGTCACGAAATATTGGTTATTTAGTACTTTGCTTTTTAGTTATCGTCCACGATTAAGAAATCTTAATTGCCCGATTATTATATGTGTATAGCTTTTTATGTAATTTTAAAATGTCCCCAAGCAGTGATTAAAATGCAAACTATTATATATTAATTTGTTTTTTTTTTTGTGTTTTTTTTTATAAACGGTTTATGATTTTGCTTAAAAATTTTCCATAAAAGATCTCAACAGAATTTTTCGTGTGTTGTCTAGACTAGACCAAACAACAGGTGGATAGGAGGGTGGATGGCCGTCAAAACATACACACTTAGTTATGCTTCTAATCCTAGTCAAAGAGAGTTATCAAAAGTCATTGAGTGACTTTTGAATGTACTTAGTTTAGTTTGTTTATCTACAATGGTGTTTTTTTTTGTGTTTCTTTTTTCATTCGGTACGTTTGAAAAAGTGTGTGGGCCTGCTTGTTATCAGGCACTTTTTTTCCATTTTGTAGGTGTTTAAAAATAAAACATGAATTATACAAGCGATTGATAAATTGCCTACCAACCGTACAAAAGCAACAGCAACTACAACAACAACCATCAATGGGGAAAAAAGGCGAAAGAAAAAAATAAAATAAAATAAAATCGAACGCTCAGTCAAGCGATGAACATTGCGTTCAGTTCATTCCATTGAGGGAAACTGGCGAAATGACATAGCGACGACGGCACCGCGAAAACGTCAATGTCATAAATTTTCAACAAAATCAAGTTACCTTTGAAGCGCCATCGAATGATGATGATAAATACCCATATACATATACATATGCCACACATAAGTATGTACATACATACATATGTACATATGCCTAGTTACTGTTAATTGGTCTGACAAATTCCCTTCCCAACCACCCACCACCCTCAAGGCCCACACCACACCATCAACCCACTCAACCACCTGCACTTATCAATTATGTATATCTAAATTGAACTTTGACGCTGCTGAGGCGGCAAACCAAAAAAAAAACCAAAAATATAAAAAATATCGAGAAGACTACTATCGAAAAAGAAAATAGTTGTAAAACCTCTTTGACCATCGAATAAAACAATAAATATTAACAACAAACCAAAGTCCAACAACTATACATAACGTGTGTGTGTGTGTGTGTGTGTACACATATACATACATAGGTATATGTAAATTAAATGTTAATCTTTGAAGGGCCACTTGAAAATGGGCTAATGCTTTTCGTTGTTGCTTGGTTATTACTCTTGATTTTTATATGATTATTATTATTATTATTTTGTATGTTCGATTGATTGTCTAAATGTAAATCCCCCTTTTTAGTTCATTTAAGACGTATGATTTATTGCTTTCCGCATGTAAAAGTAGGGAATATTCTTACTATAACGGGTCAGAGAAAAAGAGTTTAAAATCTTGAATTGAGGTCAATCTTGAAATGGAAACGGCAGCACAAAAGGGACCTGCTCACACACTCAAAAACCACCAAGAGTGTGCCAAAGAATTCCAAAATTGCGATACCATATCTTCAATCCTAAAACTAGTTGGGAATTGCAACCAAATGATGCCAAAAGCTTACAGAAACAGAGTATACATTTTTTCTGCATACCCTTAGGCGCCATGAATAATCTAAACCGATAAAAAAAGTGTCCTTGGATTACTTAATTTTCGCTCAGTTAAACTGTCTTAAATGTATCAGCTCAAACTTTTAACAAATTTTCTGGAAATTTTACCGCGTAGAGGGGGCCCATCTGAACAGATACTTGCGATATGCTTAGCCTAAATATCTGAATAAGGTTCAGAGAATTTTTATTGCTTTAAATATTTTAGTATTTGTTTTTCTATCAACTTAAGCAGCACTTACTAAGAATCAGCAGCGTATTTTCTGTTATTTATGGAGAAATGTGCATAATTTATTTTTAAGGATTTCCTTAATAACTTATTTTATTGTTTATTTTACAGATTCAAAGGTCCTGTGAGTGCTGAGGAAAAAGAAAAGATCGAGGATCTGCAACGGATGACGCTGAAGCGTAAGGCACAATTACACGAAATTGAACAATCGCTGCCTACTAAATCGGGACGTTATTTGCAGGTGAGATGAAAGTCCTTTTTTGCCTTTTTTGTCGCTGACAACGCCCCGCCCCACCCCCTTGGCCCCCTCACAAAAGTCTTTGGTAGTAAGCTATTGTTCAAACTAAAAGTTTGCTGGATAAAGTTTGAGCACTCGTTTCATTTTCATTTTTATTCTGTTACCTTGCCCATGATGGACTAAACTGAACTCTGTGTACTGCTGGACACTCTGGACTTGACTTCAAGTTGACTTTATCTACTTAAGCTTTTTGCTATCATTTGGTTTTTTTCTGTATTTCTTTTCTCTCTTACTTTTTTTTTTATATTTTTGCCTGGCTGCGTGCATTCCTTTAGATTATCCTGGGCGATGTGAATGTCTCAATTCTCAACAGAAACGACAAAGTTCGCTACAAAGATGACTATGAGAAGTTTAAATTAATACTCAACGTAATTGGACTGATAATGGCGTTCTTCAACTTGATATTCAACTACAGGTAAGTCGACAATCATGTGGCCAATGTCAGCTCCACTTTCTGGCTGCCTTCGTGCTGGCCTTTCCGATGAGTTTTTAGCGTCAACCACATTTTTTTGTTCGGTTGCCTTGTTTTTTCTCATTTTCCTCTACTAGAGCTTTGGAGCTGGCCTTCATATTTCTCTTAGTATGGTATTATTGCACCCTAACCATACGGGAGTCTATACTCAAAGTAAATGGCTCCAGAATTAAGGGCTGGTGGCGAGCCCATCATTTCATATCAACGGTGGCCGCTGGTGTTTTGCTTGTCTGGCCCCAAGGTGAACATTGGCAGCTCTTTCGGACGCAGTTCATGTACTTCAATGTCTACATCAGTAAGTTTTAGCATGAAATCTTTTCTGCATATTAACCAATACACAACTACTACTACATATACTGACACACACACATACACGTACTGATGTAAATTCTTATTTTTTTTTATTTTGTATGGCATCTTGCAGGCATCGTTCAGTATCTACAGTTTGGCTATCAAAAGGGTCTACTATATCGCCTGAAGGCTCTCGGTGAGCGACATAACATGGATATCACCATCGAAGGTTTCCATTCATGGATGTGGCGTGGTTTGAGCTTTTTGCTACCTTTTCTGTTCATTGGCTATGCCTTTCAGGCATACAATGCCTGGACATTGTTCAAGCTGACCTATACACCAGCCGATGCTCCATGGCATGTGTCGGTTATGTGCGGTTTGTTCCTTCTATTGTTCGTGGGCAATATTTCAACCACATTGTGGGTGGTGCCCGAAAAGATACGCGAAGGTCCCAAGGAGCGTTATCGTCTACAGAGCATGGGCAAGTCCATGAAAATGCGCTCTGAATTGAAGGTAAGTTTCAATTTAAATGAGCTAGTGATTTTTACATTGATTTATCAGTTAGCCAGCCAAAACTTTGAGTTCTTTGAGTGGTTATATGCATTTTTATATATAAAGAGTTTACTACATAGTCTGTTTGTCTGCCTTGTATATGCACTGTATCTGGGATTCAGTTAGATCGCAATTCTAGGTCATATAGCTCCGATAATATTGTTTGCAAGTTATAATTCTGTCAAATTTCATTATAATTGAATGACTATATCGATGGGCTTGTACGACCTTCCCTATTTTGTATGTCAATACAGAAAATAGAAAAAAAGTGTTCCTTTTCATTATTTACATATTGACTTTAATGATGTTTTTACATGCACCCATAAATTTCACTTTCCTAAACTACAATTCTGCCAATTGTTTTTAATGTTTTGTATTTTTTTTTAATAATTTTATTAATTAAATAAAAATAGTGTAGAAATCAATATGTACTACATGTGTGTGTGTACTTGTATTATATAAAATACTCTTAGTTATTATTTAGGCAGGCCAATTAATACATAGTTTAGTTTTGATTGTCCGACTTTCAAATTTAAATTTCATAACTTGGATTATACAATAAGAATAAGGAGTGATTAACATTAAAGAGAATTAAGGGATTCGACTATAAGACAACTTGGAAATCTATTTATCTTATTTATTTTGGGTTTTCTCATGTCCTTTTCAGAATAGCGCCAGTGATTTGGATATTTCCGGTGCGTCAGAGACATCGCCAAAGTCAGCCGAGCAGACGCCGCTGTTGGCTGCAACACAACCGCCCGCCGATAAGAAGTCAGACTAAAAACTAAAAAAAAACTATAGCAACAAAAATACTACTAATAAATGAGAAGAGAAATGAAAAACCAACTGCAACAACAACACAAATTTCCTGGCATTTGAAAAAAGAAAAAAAAAACATACTTTCTTTCGTTATTAATTTAGTTCTCTTTCCCCCATTATTTATTGTGTAATATCTTTCAGCTATTCCTCGTCCTCTACCTCTTTCTTATAATAGTTTAAGCAAATTTTGGCACTCTATATATATATTTTTTTTTGCTCTCTAATAATATTAAATTATCATTATTATTAGTGTTTTTTTTTTTTTTGAGCTGCTAATGAGTCATAAAAATAAAAGTTTACATCAAATGTATAAGAGTAAAAAAAAACAAAACAAAAACAAAAGATACAAGAACAATAATGTACATTTTAAATCTACGTATAGTACACGTATAGTACATATATACATATGTATATGTATATACATACATAGTATATAGAAATCATGTGTGAAAAAACTTTTCTTCAATTTGATTGTAAATTGAGCGATATCCTAGGAAAGAAGAAATGAAAATTTGCATGGAATTTAAAGTTAAAAATTTATACTATTTTATTTTATTAATTATTTTAAACATTTTTTTTTTGTGAAAAGCAAATTGATATTGAGTGAAAAAATAATAATAATAAAACAAAAAATAAAAATAAAAAACAAATGAAAGAAGTAAAGACCGAAGATGAATAATAAAAGCGAAAAAGGTAATGAGAAATTAAATATGAAATCGATTTATTTATTTTATATGGGTGCAGAGACAAAGAGAGAGAAAAAATGTGTCATTACAGATAAAACATTGATATTGCTAAAGGAACATAAAAATATATAAAATATCCTGAATTGAATTTTTTGTTGTGGCAATTCACGTTTCTTGGCTTGGGGTAAGTAAAGATTTTTGTTTACCCAAAATATGATATGTTTTATTATGTTTTATGATAAGTTTCCAGTTCACTTGGATGAAACGATTTTAAGTAGGCAGTAGGCAGGTGTAAAAGTAATTGATTTACAGAGGTAGCTTACACGTTAATATGACTTTGTCTCGACCAGTTTATTATTATATAAGAAGTACAGTATGTCTGACTGTCTGTCTGTATGTGGGTGGAGTATGTACGTTTAGGCGGCGACATCGACATAGGCTACATAGCGTAGCTCTTGTTTTACTGGCGGCCATTAATGCGGCTGCCTGCCGTTGCCTTTGCTGCACGTCCATCTGTGTGCCCCTTCTGTCCGTCTGTCGGATTGTCTGCAACAAAGGTTCGCCTGCAATGCGGCAAAAGCAGCGGTTTTTGTGCACAATTCGCCCGCGCCGCCATCGTCAACCGCAACCACAGTGATGGGAAGCAGAGAGACCATTTGAGGGGACATCCTGTATGTCCTGGTTCTCTGCCGCTACTCAGTTCTCGTTGCGCGACGGCCATTTGCTTGTCTCGCTGCCGCAGCCTAATTTGGCGAGAGTTCATTAATTGCGTAAACGGCAAGCGCTTTTAATTATGTCGAACGACGACGTCCCTCACAAACGACTAGTAGCAGGAGGTGTTGGTGGATGGCACTGGGTGGGAATATGGTCATCCTGTCAGAGCATATTTTGTGCATTTGTGGCATTGTTTGCATTGTTGTTGCCTTACTTCATTGCCCCGACTGGATAGGGGGATGGTCAGATGGTTGGCTGGTCGCCTGGACGCCTCGACTCCTGGACTCCCGGACTCCTGGTCTCGTGGACTCGGCCTGCCAGCGTTCACTGGGTTTCTCCATGTTTTTCTGCGGCAACAACAGAATTTACGACTTTTGGTCAATGCAGCCGCATCGCATCATCATCATCATCATCATCAATGATGGCACGTGGAGGGAAGTGGAAGCAGATCGTTTGGTCAGTAGGTACGATTATCATTTATTGCAACCGCATACGGGAAATGGTGCCATTGTAAAAGCGGGTAATTCGTTAATTTGATAAGCATACGCCATGTTGGTCGGGGCAATTGAAAACGTGCCCAAAATCGAGGTTGACACCAAAATCCGCCGCCCCACCAAACGCACCTCCAACAACTAACGACGGCAAGCAAAAAAAAAAAACAACAAAAAAAAAACAGTAAATAAGCTTGTGAAAACCAAAAATTGGAATTGAAATCGAAATCGGAATTGAAATCAGAAGCTGTATAATGCTAATGGTTATTGACGATATGATGTTTTATGTTGGCAATGGAGAATGGAGAAATGGGAGTGTAACTTTTCAGCCTTTTCCTAAAGCGGCTTACTGCGAATGTGCATTAAAAATTTGTTTAAAACATTCATTACAATCATTGTCCTTTGATGCAATTCAGTCATTATAAATTTTTAAACATAATTAAAATAAAGTCTAGGGTTTTAGTCACAAATTATAATAAAAATATTAATAACAAACAACTTAAGTAGACAACTTGATATTAGTTTAGTTGCGCAAAAGCTAGAAATGAAATCGTTTTATCTACATAAGTTTCAGCCTAGAAGTATGCAATAATATTTATAAATCTCTCCTCGAATTGATTGCTTATGGACACACAAACACACACACACACACAGATACAGACACGCACATGCAGACATGCATATGCCCACTAATGATTCGTGTAGGTGCTTTTTGTTGTTGTTGCTGCTGATGTTTTGTTGCCAGCTTTTGCTGCTGTCGCCAGCCAATAATTCGAATTTAATTTATGCGCGAAAAATCGCACTTAATCATCATTTGATTTATTATTCGCCTAGCAGCCGGACAACAGTTGGAGACCACAGAGAGAAAGGGAGAAAGAGAGAGAGAGCGAAATAGAGAGAGATGGAGAATAAAATTTGCACAAGTCATTGTGAAAGGCTCATCAAATTCTAATGTGATGAGATGGCATAAAATGATTTGAATACCATTTCGTAAAATATCAAATTCGATCGATTCGATCAATTGATTACCAGATGGAAAAGTATAATTAATATATACATATGTATATATCGATCTACAAGAAGTGTCATCTCTAATCTCCATTAGCACATGACATTTTTTATATATATATTTATAAAACAAAAAGCATAATAAAAAATATTCAAATAAAATAATCGTATTTAAAAAAGCCATTCAACTTTATGCACAAAAAAATGTTGAATTAAAATTGCTATTTGAGGGCAAAATACACACACACACTCACTCACACACAAAACAATAGCAAAAAGTGAAATTTAAATTTTCAATAATATAAATAAATGTACATATGTATATTTGTATACATATTATATATGTATGTACTTCTGTATACAGATTGGTTTCATATATTTTATATTAGTTTATTTTATTGTTTGTCATTTTATTGAATACATTTTTAGGGGACATGAAATGAATGAATGAATGTATTTAGGGTCAATTGTAGCCAAGCCGAAAAGTCATCGAAGACAAATTCAATTTTCGCAGATTCAATCGAAAGGAGAAGAAACAAACTTTTTCCCGTGGCCATGGACGAATGGCACGGGATGGAATGGGATGGAGAAGAGATGGAGTAGCAAAATTAAATTGAGCAATCAAATGAGCATAATAAGTTAATCAAGAACTTTTCGATGAAGATGCTAAGGCACCCAGATAAAGATGAAGATGGAGATGAAGAAGAATGGCAACACACAATAGACAAATTGAAATCACAAAATCGACAAAAAAAAATAAAAATAAATGTGCTGTGGGGCATTGGAAAGGTCAAAGGCGGCAAACAGGTTGACATACAGCCAAAATACATAAATAAATGCACTCAACTATGTAATATGGCGAGAGGCCATAGGGGAAAGAAGACCATGGCGGTATGTGAGACAGATATATTGAGAAGGGAATCTGGAGAGGGCTGGTTGGTTGGTTGACTGGTCCAACAATCGTGCAGCAAATGTAGCGTAAAATCGGCAACGTTGCCCACAAAAATTGTTAGTTTCATGTTGGCCATTTCTCGCCCGGCTTTTCTTCTTTCTCCTTTGCCTTGAATCAGTTAAGACTTGCAGTGTTTCTGATTTATAGGTTTACCTCCTCAACCCACTCCACACACACACACACACACACACAGACACTTGCGGCAATTGACTTGTAAAGAGATCAACAAAAAACATTAAGTCAAAGGAATCGTAGAAATGTTATGAAATTGATAAAGTTTTTAAATTACTGAATAGAAAATGAGATATAAATATTATTTTTAAACTACTTTAATGTTAATGTAAGAAGAATGAAAGTCTTTTTCAATTAACGGTCAAAAAAGGAGAAAGTGTCACAAACACACACACACACACACACATGCATGTATACTCGTATGTGTATTGCTCCACATCAAATCACTGTAATGTATGCCAATTACAATCACAATTTCCTATTGCAATCACAGCTTTTGCCTATCAGCAACAACCCATCGCAAACTCAAAACACATTCTCTTACTCCACTCCCTGTGGCATTTTGTTTGAATAATGTGCCGCATTAGAAGGGCGGCCCCCACGCATTGTCATGGGCGTGCACGAATGGGAGTGGGAGTAGAATACTAAAAATCGCTAAATGGAAAACATTTCAGTTACTCTTACCTATGAGAGATAAATGCTTTTGGGAAAAAGAAGTTCTATTGGGGGAGAATTAAAGAACCAAAATGACATGTGTTAAATTAGTTTGATGACCGATTAATCTATATAAGTATCGAAATGTGGCATATGCAATTGAAATATTGAAAAATCTTTAACGATAAGTTTTAGAAATTACTTGTTGGACTAAGCGACCCATTTTCACTGACTAATGCACTTTTTATTGAGTGAACAGCTTTACTTACTCGTAATCAATCACTCAGTTGCTCAACAACTGACTCTTTTGCTCACTTGGCTCAATGAGTCACTTGTTCATGAAACTTACTGACTTATTTGTCCAGCCTGTACTTATTTTATTGTTTTCTAAGGTCCCTCATCAGTTCTTATACTCTTGTGAAATGGATGAAATAACGGGAATCGAAAGGTGTACATAATTAACGCATCTCCTACTAATAGAGATCAATTACTCAGATATATGTTAGTTTTATTTAAAAATATAGATGGAGCATTTATACAAAAACACAGGAATAAATGATTGATTATCCAAATGTTTTTAAAATAAAAATTCATTTAAATAATTTTGTTTGCAGTGAATGAAAAACAGAACCAGTAATTCAATAAACAAGAGTGACACTAAATCAACGAGTGAGTCATGTTCAGTCACTTACTGAAGGGAGGCGTTCAATGCTATTCACTTACTCACACACTACTATTAGATATGTCGAAATCGAAAGATCTTGATCTTTTCAGACTCGACAACTGTCTTAGAAATACCCACTAGCTTTTGGTGTTCTTAGGTTCTATTATCTTAAGGACAATTAGTTTGAGTGGCACGTGTTGATGTGTCCTTTCCTTATAGATGTGATATCGATATCGGCTACGTCTATGCACGCATTCGCCAAAAACTTTAACACAAATTGAATTATGCAGTCGCCGGTCACCCACTCCATCCTCAAAAAAAAAAAAAAACAATGAGACAATAGAAAAGGGCCATACCAGAACGCTGACTACAACGACGACGACGACGAGGACGACGCGACGTGGCCATTAGACGGCAGATACCCAAGTGACCCTCAACACACACACTTGTGTGTCGGTCTGGTCTGACTTTGGCAAATGTAACTGTAATTTATTGAAATTTGTTGGCAGCGCCACGAGCGCAGACACAAAACCAGCCACAAAAGCCATCTCTAACCGCCCCAAAAACCCGCCCAAACCCGCCGACGCCCAACAGACAAAAAAGTTTCGGTCACGTTTTTTGTCACGCTTTTATATTTGGTGGTGCTGCAGCTCTATTTCCCCTGCCCCCCATACTGGTCACCAAAATTTGCGCCCGCGGTCAAGAGTCAGGCGATGTTGGCATAGTTCCTTACATTGCTTTTTGTGCGTTTTTTTCTGTTCTATGATTAAAGGATATGCGGGAGTATGCTGCTTGAGGAAAGATCCATCTCATATAACCGAAACTGTATAACAATGATCTAATACCGATTACAGATGGAAATTAAAATGTACTAATTTCTTAAGATATACGATGAAGTTCCTTAAAGTATCCTATGAATTGCAAACTGATCACTGATCTAGAATTGTTAACAATAAGAATGTAATTAACTGTATATAACTATGAAGGGAAAAATCCAATGTATACCCTAACTATATTCTGGTCTTTTCTGTTTAATTGCTGACGAGCCATGGTCATGACCAACGACAAGCTCCGCAACATCAATTCCACTTGGTTTGGGATTGGGTTTGAGCTGAAGTCTCTGTTGTTTTTTTCGGTGTTTTTCTTCTTTTTTTTTTTGGGTACCGGAAAAAGTTTGCCAAATGCAACGTTGCGGCGGTTGCATGCTAAAAAGTTTTAAGTGCCCCGCTCCAGCAAGAGTCGGCAGAGACGCCAGCTCCGTGCTTCCCCCCATGACTCCTTTGTGCTCTGTTCTCTTCATTCTGCCATACGCTACAGTTTTTCTATTAAGCATCCCAGGCTCGTCTCATTTGTTGCCTATTTGTCCTGCGATTCTCCGAGCTCACCCCATGCCGCAACCGTCCGCCATCAACCATCTCCACCACACGGAACATGGGACATCGTAAAAATGCCAATGAGCCTGGGCCGACCTGAGCGACCGGCGTTAAAAACTTTTCTCATTTATCAGACGATGGAGTTCTCCTTTTTGCTATTTCTACCTCTCCAGCCACCACCACCACCACCACCTCCGCCTCCGCCTTCTTTGGTTCCTGCCACCTTCAGGTAAATTGATTGTCGCCGGCACCGAAGTTCGACGGCTGTTGGTCACCTGACCGACCACGCCTCTTCCACACGCCTAGATGGCGCCTTAAAGTTTTCGCACGCCCTGTGTTTAATTGCTAAAGGTATTTTTTTTTTTGGTCCGCGTCGATTCAATAAATACAAAAAAAGAGAACAAGAAGGAAAAAAGAAAATGGGACGACAACAATAGCCAGCAAGTGGCAAAAGTTTTGGGGTCAGGCGGAGAAGGGGAAAAAAGAGCATTCAATGGAATGGGATAGCCTGAAGTTGAAGTCGGTTAATGGCCAGGTAAATGAGCAGACGGACAAGCGGCTAATGAGCAACGGCGGTGGACGGGTTGAAATGCAAAAATAAAAAAAAAATACAATGTTTAACAAAAAAAAAGAAAGAACACAAAACGAAGAGAAAAACAAACTTCGACTTGTCCCTTGGAAAATGCACTAAAATCAAAAGCTGTATGAACTTTATGAAAATGTAGTCTACTCCTTTAAAATCAAACATATTTCTAGATTTATAACAGAATCTCCAAGCGATCTTTTTGATCACCAAGTTAATAATTTTAATTTAACACTCTAATCAGTAAAGGTGTCTTTTCTTTGATAGGTAAGAAACAAGTGCAGATGGCACAAAGAGTTTCATAACATAATGGGTAGATAGGTTGGTTGGATGGTTGGTTGGCTGGTTGTTGGTTTGGGAAAAGCATTGGGTGGGGCCAGGTGTTGGCATTAATGTTGAGAAGTGAAAAGTTTTTCATTGCTCTGCAGCGCTATGAGAGAGAAAAAAACCAAAGAAAATTACAATTTCAAGAAGAAAGAAGAACATAAAAAAAATCATTGATTTCAATTAATGATAACATTAAAAATAAAAAACCAAAAGTTTTCAAAAGTAAATAACAGATTTATCCACAACAAATCCAGTCATTAATCAAAATAATATAAAGGAAAAACTAATTGTTGATTTTTTGCGACCTTTTTATTGTTAGATGTATGTTTTGCCGGCTCGAGGTCAAATTGTTGGGTGAATAGAACAAAATAAAAATAGTTTCTTATTATATTCCTTTCCGATATAATTCGACCACTCAACGGTGGTCGTCTTCAGGGCAACTATAAAAACATTAAATTGTGATTAACTTTAACATAACATAATTGAACAACAAGAAACACCTACTTATTTTTACACGTCCGCACACTGTGAAGTGGAGCTACACACTGACTTGTCCCTAATAAATGCCTGTACAAATGCGCGCAATTGTCTATATCTACCTTATAATTAAAGGGAAAACTATTGACAGAAACAACAAATCAGATCCCAAATACCTGTAAAAAATGGTTTGCATTTTAGTAATACGACTCCTACTAAATATTTAAATTAGCAACCGACCCATCCTAGCTGCAGTCCCAAGGCAGTGGAGTAGGTGAGGACATAAGTATTACCTTAATTGAATAAGTTTGATTGAATCAGAATGTATAAATAAATCACGGCAGCCATTTCATCATTGGTTCGAATCGTATTATTAAAATTTGTTGTTGTTAAATATATTTAAGATCTATCCAGATTTGGAAAATTATTAAATTCGATGAAAAACATTTAAACCATGGCATTAGCAAAAGTATTTCAAAAAGTAATGCCATAGAAGGGTTCATCGGATGAGTCTTCAATCGTCATCTGCTGAGACCGAGAAGACTAGCCCTACCAGTCAGGATCAGATCTGAAAGGCAAATCCAGAGGGTGCAATCTTTTTAGTCTGCGAGGATAGTTTTCATTATTAAAGTGAGATGTGAATTTTTGTTCCTTTTAAAGCGAAACTGTACAATAAATAATATTTAAACAAACTGTACAAAAAGAGTTCATATGGGGTAAAAGATAAACACTGATCTTGACAAAGCAATTTTTTAATCATTTTTAGCTCCAACATTTATATAAAAACTTCTGGAGTGGTAGCAGAAAATGGATTATATATTAGTAGAAATAAATACTACTTAAGTTTTTTAAAAACAATTTGGAGTTATTAATGATGATTTCAAATTGGATAAGAGAGTAAAATAGTTACAAAATCAAATGGAAAAGAAATCATTATTGTACGGTAATTGTTAAAAAAGTTATGAACTGTCCAACTGAAGACTGCAAACTTTGCAGTCCAAAGTTTCGCGTTTTGTTCTCTTTTAAGATATTTAAATTATATGCACATTACCGAGCTTTTCTTTAATGCGCCGTTATATTAAATATTTAATTATCAGAAAATAGTAATAAATATTAAGTTAGTTGTATTTTAAGGCAAGCTTTAATAATAATCTTAATAAGTTTTCTAGTTACATATATGAAATAATAAAACCAATCAAACTAATTCGTACCAAAATATATAGGCACATATCACGTGGGTATATTTACATCCATATATACTGTACATATTTGTGTGTGTCATAATTAATTGTGGGGAATATCTTAATGTTTCTTTCTGCTCTTGTGCACCTTGCTTTCCCACATCACTTTCATACTCACTTTTACACATCTGGTTATAAGGAGGCGCGTCAGCATGATTAACGTTTTATTATGAAAATGTGAAAGTGTGTTGGGTAAGTGGGTGGTGGGTGGTTGGTGAGTGTGTGTATATCTGTGTGTGTAGTTTATAAGGCTCGGTCTCTGCGCAGGCATAAAAATAAATGTGGGTACTCGCTTTCCTTCATATAATTAATTGACACATATGCAGAAGCAGCGGCTTCTCTTCAAGCAGCATTTACTCTTGTTATTATTTTCTGTTTTCCTTATTCCTTCCATTTACCCTATACACTATAACATATAGTATGTATGTATGTATATAAAGATATTCTTTCCTTGCCTCTTTTTGGTATAATTAAACTAAAGTCGTTCTCTTTTTGGAACAGAAATCGTTGCCAATTCATTTTGGCGCATTTAAAATGCTGGAAGTTATTTACCCCAAAAAAAAAAACCATACAAAAAATTTTTGAACACAAAAAGAAAAAAATACATATTTAAAAATTTTAAGAACATTAAAGTCGACATAGTAGTACCCTATCCATATTCTTTTTATAGGCTTCGTTACATATCCAAAGAAGTGAAATTAAAACACCAATTCTTTTACAGAAAGATATACTATGAGAGATTAAGTATAGAATTTAATCGAAACAATTGGAAAACTCTCGTTATGAAAATTATGAGTGATGAAAGCCTCCAAAGACCATAGATATGTCTTATACTTTTAAGGTTTCCAAATTAAAAGATCAGTTGACTTTGATGAAGTCGTTCTAAAAACTAAATGAAATAACAAAAACAAGGATTAAATCCTCTTACCGATTCAAACACATGAACTTCTTAAAATAATCGCCTGTTCGTTGAGTGTATATACCTTTGACGCTTGGCAGAGTGCATGCAATAAAGTGAAGGGATCAAAAGGATATCAACAACCTGCATCAGCTGTTTGTGTGTATGTGTCGGTGCGTGCGTGTGTGTGTGTGTGTGTGTATTTGTGCGAGTGCGTGTGCGTTGGATGAAAATTTATTGTTTTTGCCATTAGCGCTGGCAAATGCGTTGAATCCTGGCCGAAGGCCTACGTTAATGTGCGAATATTCATTAAAGGAATTAAAAGTGGGCATGGTCGTAATACGCCTTCAACTGCTTTTCACAGGATTGCTTGGCTGCGTGCGGCATTTTCTTTGTTAATTGAAAACAAATGCAAAATGTTTGCCAATTTTTCATTAGCAACGATCTCATTTAAGTGTGATAAATGGGTGGGACAGAAATCAACCTTTAATATATGTATTTATGTGCAATTTTTGTTACATTTGCTTCTTTAGTCTTTGCATTTAACAACTTGCACACCTTGATTTCACCTGGTTTTTTATTTCCCCTTTGTGCGTTTTGTTATTTTCTGATCTCGTCATCACCTCGCACCCTTCAGTTTAATTTCTTGAAAAACCTTCTCTTCTCTTTACTCTCTTCACTTATATATTTGCTTGACTTTTGTGATTCGACAAGAATATTGAAGTGAAGAAATCTTTAACATTACTTTGTCCTACAAGAATTCTTTTCGCTCTCACTTTTATAACCTGAAGAGGATGTCCCTTATTCTTTTACTTACAGAAAACAAGTGCCTCTTCTAACTGGAAGACGATGCACATTTTCCTATAACTTGAAGACGATGACCGTTGCTTTTAACCACAATAAATTCGTTTCGTACTACTAGAAAACAATGCCACTTTTCATTAATCTAAAAATGAAGGTACTTTTCAGATAACGATGTCTATATATAGATACATTGTGCTATGCAGTTTTTCATTTAAATGGTATTATGGAGCATTTTTCGAAGTCTCTCTCACTTGTTCTGGCTCTTTTGTTATTGTTTGTTATTGAGCATGCTTCATTTTGTGTCTGCATCTCAGTTGTTTGAAGTCAAAACTATTCCAACATCCATTCCATCAGGATGGTTTGTGATGGCAGAGTCCCCTTATTGCATGCTGCTCTGGTATAATCATCTCGAAGTATGCAATGTTGGCAAAACCATGACATGGACCTAGGACATGAAAGGCAAGACAGACAGACAGAGAAATAGACAGATAGATGCAAGGGAGAAGAAGGAAAGGAAGCAAGAAAATAAAAAAGAAGGAGTTGAGCCAAAGCAAACAAACAACAACAGGCAGCCAAGCAAAATGAAAACAACAACAAAAGCAACAACAAAATGATAAACAGGGACAGGGCAGGTCCTGGTTAGCTTTTGATAGACAAGCATTACACATGCATATACAATCTGCCCACTACCTACATATACATGGTACATATGAAATGAGTTACACAGTTGGGCATGTGTATTCATATAAGGCTGCAAAATATTATAAAGCATCATCCAAGCCAGACAAGAAATCCTTTGTTTACATTTAATAGTCCAACTGCAAAAATTGCTGAACTCCTGCATCGATAATTGACGATTTTATCGCTCCAAAGAGTCATTTCACAGAGTGAGAACTATTAAGACCCGTCGCAAGTTTTAACTTCTATAAATTGATATTTAATATTAGGTACTTAATCAGAATTCAGCTTTAAAATCTAGTTTCATATCACATGTGTTTTCTTGGTTTGCAATCTCTTCTTCCCTTTGGCTTGACAGTCTCCGCACTCACTTGTTCGCCTTCTACCTTTTATTAGCCTTTGTGTATGCTACAGATTTTTTTGCAGTTATTTCCTCGCTTTCTCCCCTGTTCATGAGTCGGTCACTCTACGTTCTGTGTGCCCAAAATATAAATATGTTTCACGGCTTTACGCTATTTTTATATACTCACCGCTCTGAATACTCTCCGCCCCCTCTTGCCGCACTGTCTTCTTCTGTTTTCTCGCTCAGCCTTCTCTTCTTGTGTGTCTGTGTCTGTGTGTGTGTGTGTCTGGGGCAGTGAAATTCTTTCTTCTTCACTATTTTTTTGCCTTTCCTACCATTTTGCTAGCTTTGTCGCCGTCGTCGTCGTCTGTTTTCCACATATATGTGTTTGTGTCATGCAGTTGACGTGCGCTTATTTTCTATTCCGCTCCATATGTCACGCCAGTTCTCAGTACACACAGATAGAGAAGGGGATAGTGCAAAAATAGAAAGAGTTAGAAAGAGACAGAGACAGAGAGAGAGAGAGCCATGGAGATGAAGCAAGTGTTGGTTTGTTGTGCAGCATTTTGCTTTTTCGTTTTCTATTATTTTGAAGTCATTTTTTGTTTTCGCAATACTCTCTCATCTAGAGTATTTACGGCACATGGTATAATTTGAAACAACTAGCTAATTTTAGGATATCAACTAGGCATAAAAATTCCAAAAACATAATGCTAATTTACTTACTTTTCAAATGAACTTTTAAAAAATAGACAAATCGAAGAACATATACATATATGTATGTGTATTAAGTGATGAGGAAAAGAAAATGTTTAAAATGATTGCTTGATCTTCATTTATTTCACCCATAATGTTAAAATAAATTATGATCCACTTGTGATCTTCTAAAACCTAATGATTGCTTAATTAAGTAGATATTTTGTATATAAATTTTCATTAATTTATTCCAAAAATTTTATAGAAAACGGCAAGGTCAAATATTATTCGTTTATTTTTTTCTTGGAAATTTTTAGCTTTAGATTCTTATGTGTGTTTTTTTCCAACCATTTTGTCCTGCAGAATTGTTAGTTAGTATGTGTATGTATGTGTGTGTGTGTGTGTGTGTGTGTGTGTGTGTGTGTGTGTGTGTGTGTGTGTGTGTGTGTGTGTGTGTGTGTGTGTGTGTTTGAAGTTTTGTTGTATAAATTGCGTTGGGAATAAGAATTGAGTTCTAAAGAGATTTAATGGCATATTCTGGTCTTTTTCACTCTGCAAGCCAACAAAGGCAGCAGTACCAAGTTTTGCCCCCCCCTGCAACTGCTAACCTTTGCCAAGCAAGATCCCTCCCTGTTTTATTTTCATCCCACTCTTGTCTGTTTTTTGGCTCCTTCTACCACACTGGGTTTTACCTATTTTAAATCTGCTTTTCTGTTTTTTTCCCTTTTTTTTAGTTGTCAATTTTTGCATTCTATTTTTAGTTAGTTTAGTTTCGTTTTTTGGTTGCTTTGTTATTTTTTTTCTGCTGCTTTATTATTTTTATATCTGTTTGGTGTTTTGGGTTTATAAATGAAATCCACTGCGGCATATAGCATATGCATATATATAGTTTAAAATCGGATAGAAAAAGCGTAATTTGCTGAGGTTTTTTACGGGCAAAAAAAAAGCAAGCACGACAATATATTGCAGATTCATTTTATTTGTTAATGCAAACAAATATAAATTTTCTTTAAAACTCACTCTCAACTTGAAATTGCGTTCAACGAACTTTCTACTCAATTCTATAGAGATGGAAAGAGACAGACAACAGACACACAGAGCGAGAGAGAGAGAAAGTTGGCTAGGGGTAATATGAAAATTGCACTGGATGTTAACCCTATTTGCTGTTGCTTTTGTGCCATAAACGCAGCTTCTGCAGCTTCTCCTGCCACTGCCAATGACTCCTCCTGCTGCTCCTGTTGCCTGTTGTTCTTTATGCTGATTTCGTATCATCAGAGATTTTAGCTTGATGGCCTGACAGAAGCCATAAAGAGGGAGCCATGAGGGAAGCCAAATGGAGAGAGAGAGAGAGAGAGAGAGAGAGAGAGAGAGAGCGGGAGGCCTATGCATTGAGGCCAAACAGTGTAGCATACTTTTCAGCGCAAAATGCAAACCAAGCACAAAAACTGAGACCACCTAGAGATATCCAGTTTGGAGAACACTCAAGAGGAACAGGGAGAAACGGCAACTGTCTCTCTCTCTCTCTCTCTTTCTCTCTCTATCTTTATATATATAAATATATCTAACTGTAGGTGTGTGTATGTGTCTGTCTATGCGGTACACATGCGTGCGTTTTATATGGGGCAAAATGGTTGGTTAGTTGCTTGGATGGCTGCTTGGTACAGAGGTTTTCCACCTGTTTTCGTATTATTTTTGGCCAGCGGCGTGTAAATCATTTTGTATGCATTAAATCGTCTTCTCTTTTTTGTTGCTGTTGTTTTTTCTTTTTGTATTTTGCATCCATCTTCTACTGTAGGTCATGCCCACAAGTAACTAGCTGGCATTCTGTTCTTTTTGCTTATGCAGTAAAGTGTAATTATATACGCATGTGTGAACTTCAATAACCAAAAAGGGGCGACGATGAGGTGAGTAAGAATTTGGGCAAAGGACCAGTGGATGACCAAGCCAACTTAAATTCATTAACTAAAAAGTTCCTTAAATTTGTCGATCAAATTACTGAACATTTACTTCAAATTGAATAGCCTAAAATTTCTGTCACAGATTGCAGAGGCCCAGCCCAAGCCCAAAAGGCAATCGACAATGGCGACAAGCACTTTAATAAAGACAAATGTTAAATGGCTTGTGGCGACATTTGACCAGAACCTGCATCCGGAATGAAGCCACCAATATGGACAAGCGACGGGTATACAGAAAGAGAATGGTGAGAGCAAGAGCGAGGGGTGCCAGTTTATTAATGTCCTCAGAATCAACGAGTAACGTAGAAAACACAAAATGGAGACGGCTCTTCTTTTTTTTTCCTGTTTTCCTTCCTTTTTTTTTTGGTTTTTGTCGTGTGTCAACTGCTTGCCTAATTTGTCTCTAAGGAAATCAGACAAGGGATGGAAAAGTTTTTTTTTATGTTTTGCTAAAAACAAAAAAAAAACACGGCTTTGAAGGCTGTGGTACGGCATGACGGCAATTAAAATTACCAAAGGGACAACGACAGAGAGTATTAAAAATATTAAAAAACATTTCCACCAGATTACAAATTAGAAAGTTCGACTTTTCCCATATTTGAATTAGCCCCTTTGGAGTATGTTTTGGCATATCAGGTTGGCTAATGAGTTCTGCTGCCAATTTGTTGGAAGTATGGCTTAGTTTATCTTCAGTTTGTGCTAGTTTGCTTAAGGTTGAAATTTTATGTTGGCATAGTTTAGGCATAGTAAAAACAGCAATTTCAGACAACTAGCAAGTTCCTCTAGAAATTATTATCAGACAATCAAGTTTTAATTATAATTTGTCATATGACAATGTCCAAACAAACAGTCAAGTGTATGGTAAGTGTTACTCTTTTCAATTATTTATGAAGCTTTATAAGCACATATGTATGTATACACAATGATATATGTGTATTGTAACTGTATGTGTTTGTCGTGTCGTATTGGTAGTAGCTCTCAAAATTGTCCACTGGTTTTTCACATTACACTTAACAAACAATAACTGGGCTGGTCAAGTGCTTTAAAAGCCCCGGTGTCACTATGCCAAATGTCCATTTGTGTTGGCCACATAGCGAAACCTTCTTTGCCTTCCATTGCCCACTTTTGCCTCTATTGTGCCATCAACCACCCCCCACCACCCAACCCCCTATGAACAAACACACTCTGCTTTTTCTAAGCCCTTCAGGCCGAATGGCCGACACCAGTTCCAGTTTCACTCCCAGTCCCAGTCCCAGCGGTTGTATAAACGTTTTCCCATAAATAAAACATGCATATGAATGCTTGGCTCACACACACATGCACACACAGGCATACGGAGACATAAATTTAAATTGATTCAGCACACACGCAAACGCACACACATATATATGTATACATATATGTATGTAGGAACGTTGAATACAAGTGCGAAAAGTTGTAAGGACCTGCGAAGCAACAGCTTGAAATTGACCATTTCTTTCCTCTCCCTTTTCCTGCTCTCTAACTCTCTCTTTCCCTATCTCGATTTCTCTCTCTTGACCTCTTGACCTCTAGAAATAGAGAAATCTCTGTCGATCTAAGATCCAAATTTAGCACCACATCAGTCAGGCATCTTCCTTAAGTTACTTTAGTAATTTTACAGTTCCGTAGGGTATGCTACAGTTTAACTGAATAATTGCAAAGTTTGTTAACTAATATAAGTATTTGTAACTAATATAAGTATTTAGGAACCAGTGGTACAACGGTAGACATTTAGAGAACTAGAAGCTGTCATTGTTATTAAGGCCAGATTTGTAGCTAAATAAGAAGAAAGTCACACTTCACTCTTAACTTTGGGTTCTAAGCATAATAACAAAATGTGATTAACATAAGACCAGACAATCAAAGAATTCTTACAACAATTTCTCATCTAACTGCTGAACTCGAACATGCAACTCTGCTAAAAGAGCCGAACTCAATTTGGACTCTCTCAAATGACATTGGGATTGATATTGGTCATCGAACTAGCGAATTACCGTATTGGTAACATTTTTTCTCCATTTCGTCAAATAGCTACAAAAAAACCAAGAAATTATTTGGCCTATAAACAAACAGAAGAACTCTGAGAAGAGTGAGAGGGCTTTCTTTAAAATTACTCTCAGTGGCACCACCCTAACCAACACTCACATGAGAAAGATGAGAGCGGTTAGTATATTAAAAGAGTGCGACGCAGTGCGAGCAGTGCATAATTTTCTCTCTTGCTCATGCTTATTTCTTCTTTTTTTTTTTTTGTATAAAGAACTACAGTTGTTAGTAAAATACTCGTAAATGAATATTCATTTCCCTTTTTGCTTGCATTTTTACACATGTCATGACGAGGATCCGCTTTTACCACCTCCCCCGCCCGGACACTTTTGGCATTGCGGCTGTGTGGCGTGTTGAGTGCCTAATAAAATCATAAAATAGCAGGTGTTTAGTGCGCCACAAAACGACCCATACAATCCCATCCTCAGCCAACCGCTAAAGGAGCCACTCATCGACTGAACTCAAGCCCGCCCTTCCTCAACCAGCCCTTTCCGCGAATCCCTGTTCGGACACAGAGAGCACTGAAGAGTCCTTTCATAATGGCCGCCCAGCGTCAAACAATTTTTTGATATTATTAATAACCCTTTTTCTAAATGAATTTTCTGTGGCAAGAGCAAAAGCACAGAAACAAAAAGGCACACAAGACAAGTCCAGAAACAAAGGCATCGACTTTGCGTGTACCGCGGCTAAAAGTTGGCTACATCGAGTAGTTTAAATGCATATTCCAATCTAGATATATTTTTCACCTTTCTTATATTCCTCTTACAGGGTATAAACAAAATTTTGCTGCTTGTCATTTTGCCAGAAAACGAATGACACACAAGCAAACGTATAAATATATTTATATATATAAATATATATATATTTGTCCTTGGCTGATCCTTGTTGTTGTTTTTAGATAGTTAGTTAGTTGCCATATCCTTCTTTTTCTCCCGCTTGCTCTCTCTACTTCTCTCTTTTACTCTCCTATGTCTACTCTTTTGACAGGCAGTTTTGGCGCTTTGATTCGTTGTAGTTGGAGGACGGGCTATGAAAAATGATATATGCATCAGTGTGTGTGTGTGTGTGTGTGGCACCGTTTCTCATGTCGAGTGGTATGTGTGTGGGTTGGTATCTGTGTGAGTGTGTTTGTGTGTCAAACATATTTCGTTCGTTTGTTAATTGAAAAATGTTGCCTATATAAAGCCGAGAGTAGGAGCGACGACGATGACGACGAAGGCGACGATGGCGACGCTGGCGACCGGGCACACATCATCAAAACTTGTCAAAGTCATGCAGAGTCAAGCTCCTCTATACTCAGCCCTCCAACGACTCCCGCCACAAATCCTTTGCCAATGCCAATCTCACCCCTTGGAGGCTTCTGCCTAAAACATGTCTTAAAAATTATAATTTATGGCTTGTCGCTACCAACGGTTGCAATATGTTTTTTTTCCAGTTTTTTCTTCTACTTTTTTTTTTTTTTGGGATTTTTTTGTTTTTATGCTTGAGACATTTGATTGGCCTTTGGGGGTACAAACGTCTAAATGTATATTAGGGTGGGCCAAAAATGACATGAATTCAACATAAGCTGAATTCCCGAAATGTTGAATGCAGGAAGATTGCAGATTGTAGTTCAATTCACTTTTTTCACTCTTAAAAATATAACTATACTTATTATTATGTTTTGTATAACTATACAAATACAAACGAATAAAACCTTAGGCTAATTTACACTCTGATATTTTGTGAAAAAAAAACCCTAATTAAAGAATATTGTTTAACTCTTTGACACACATTGCGTATACGTTATATACATGATTGAACGATCAGAGAAAAATTCAAAAGGATACCCTTATGATCCAAAAAATGGGAAAAACTTGACTACAAATGTTACTTTTTATACCATACACCCATAGGGTAAAGACAGGAAGCTTTTCCGATCCTAAAAGTATAAATATATGTACACATTCTTGATCAGCATCAATAACCGACTCTATCTGGCCCGTCTGTCCATATGAACACCCAGATTTCGGAGACTATCAAAGCTAGAGCCTCAAAATTTGGTTTGTAGACTCGTGTAGTGTGCACGCTGATCAAGTTTACTGAAATTTTTTGATACACCCCCTGCCACCCTCACAATTCGAAAAGAAACGATTTTCTAAAAGATTATAATGGTGAAAGATTTCAAATTGTTTATACTGTTTATATTCGTTTTAACCAAAATTTATAAAAATTATAAACATAAATATATATAAATTTTAAATAATTGTTTCACTTTGTATAGCGAAATATCAGCGAGACGTCCTACATACTTCATGTGATCTTGGCCGGATCCAGACAAAGAGTCCGGAGGGTCATGACACCCCCAAGATATCGATATATTAAATAATAATTTTTAACTCTTTCGCTTAAATCTTTGATATGATCGGCCTATTTCGGGAAATTCTTAAAATGGCAAATGCTCACTTGAATGAATTTGATTAAAATAGAATATGGAAACATTTTTCACTTTTTAACAAATATGTAATTTTCTACCAACATTTGTATTTTGCTCTAGTCGAATTTTCAGCACAAATTCAAAAAAGTCATAGAAACAAAACATTTCGTTTTAATGTTACAAATATTATTCAAGACCTTATTCATTATCATTATTGACTGTTTTCTCAGTTTTTGTGAAAAATTTGGAAAATTATTAAAATTATTTTGTAAAATATAGGTATTGCTGGTCAGGGTATGTAAAATTGAAAAATCCAAAGTTCTTTTTGGGTCATCTTGTTCATCTGAAGTGGCTTTACCAAATCAGATGTACAAAAGAAAAATACAAAATAAAATTGCGTCATGAACCAAAATGTGTCAGGTTTGCTTAAGACCAAACAAAAACGCATCCACACGCTGTGGTAAACATTTACGAATATAAAAATGGCATGAGCAGAATAAACAATTTTCAATCCTCGAAAACTTGGGTCTTAAGAATAAAAGATTCTTAAGAAAAATTGTAGCCTCGTGGATTCTAAGATTTCATATCAGTTCATAATTTGAATTCAATAAATGAAGATTGCGTTATTTCCTTCTCCCTGGAATCCTTATTCATATGTATTACTCAATTGTTAAAGAGCTTGTCTTCTGTAGATAAAAAGGATTTTGGGGTAAACTGAAGCGATCTAATAGGATTTTATCCAGCTTTATTTGTTTTTGGGCAAACAATTAACTTCAAGCAGTTCGCAAATATCCCAATGCAACTCTACCAGATTACGTATACGCAATGTGCTCTCCATAACCAACCCCTAGGTAAGGGGAGGCATGCTTAAAATAGTCAAAATTTGGCCCTTGTTCTAGACCTATTGTATTAATCATACATTTATACCGAGTTTTAGTTCAATATTACGCCAAAAACTCAACGATTGGCCCCAATCTCTTTTGACTTAAAATCAATGTAAATTAATGGAATTTGATTAAATTTATATTAAAATTAAATACATACCAATGATATGTATATATATATATGTATGTAGCAGTTGTTAACCATTTGCCCTTCGGATTGTTTTCTCTACCCGATGCCGGAAATTGGAAAAACAAACAGACAGCCATTCATATATATAAAATATTTGTGGCAGGCAGCCTAATTAATCAGAAATATGCAGCAGACATGCAGCTAATTGGCTGGCAAAGGCAGGCAATCAACCTGACTGGACGGCCCACTCCCGGCATGGCAATGGCATGGGTCTAACCCTCAAGCCATCAGGCTCGACTCTTGAGGGCATGCAGCAGATGTAGTTGCTATTGCTGCATCCTTTACGGAAAATATATCCGGCATTTTAAAAACTGCAAAATGCATGTCACCAATATCTCTTTTATACATACATTCTGTGTCTTATTTTCTCTATCTCTCAGTTTCTATCTCAGTCGTTACTCTCTCTCTCTATCTATTTCTCTGCCTGTGTGTGTGTGTGGCCTGGAAATTAATTAGCAACGGAAATTGCGCTAATAAACTAACAAATTTACGAGCTGCATTCACGCCAAAGCCTGCAGCCGGTCACGCCCATTTACAAAGAGGGCGGACTGATGCTATTGCTGCTGGCAAACGGAAGCACTGAAGTGGCCATCATTAAAAGGCAAAAGCAAAGAAATAAAAGTATAAAAAAAAACAGACTTACACACACACAAAAAATAAAAGAGAAACAAAACAAAAACAGAAGAAACTCTGAAAGCGAAAAAAAAAACAAACGAAATGTCGCCCATGTAAGAACGGGAACGGGAGAGCGGAGGTCAGGGAAGGGGCCAAATCCATTGCAGATGGTGCAAGTCAGCGAAAAACAAAGCAAATATTTTACGGAAATCAAATAATTTAAATCGCATTTCCGTTTTGTTGCCACATCACAAACCAAAAAAGGAAAAACCGAAAGCCAGTAGCATGTGTGCTGGAAAATTGAAAACGCTTTTCATCCATTTCACCATTATTCACTGCGGTTCTGGTCAAATGTGATCAGGATGATCCAATTGAATAGCATATAGATTGAAATCGAAAACAGATAAGAACGAATCAAGTGAACATGCACCAAGTCAATCAGCTTATAAACAAACGAAGAAGAATGCAACTCACACACCACAAAATGTCAACTGGACAATTTCATGCAGCATTCGAAAATTAGTTTAAAACCAGAGGGCCGGGGCTAACTTCGACCGCGTCAAAGTTTGTATACCCTTGCAACTTTTATGGTAACTCTTTCCTTACCTATAGCCATTAAAGTAGAAAAACGTTCAAGCTAAAAAAGCTGTTTCCGAAAGAACGGCCTACAATCTTAGTATAGGAAATAACGAAGATATTGATCTGAGTCACTGTTTTGCACTGATCGTTCCTATGGGAGCTATATGATATAGTTACCTGATCTTTATCAAATTCGGCACAGTCATTAACAGATATATTAAACTAACAAATGTTTCATTTGAAAGCAATCGCGTCAAAAGTAACGAAGTTATTGACAAAAGTCACTGTTTTCGAAAGATCGTTCCTATGGGAGCTATATGATATAGTAACCCGATCTTTATCAAATTCGGCACAGTCATTAACAGATATATTAAACTAACAAATGTTTAGTTTGAAAGCAATCGCGTCAAAAAGGACGAAGTTTTTGACAAAAGTCACTGTTTTCGAAAGATCGTTCCTATGGGAGCTATATGATATAGTCACCCGATCCGGCTGAATCCGAGATATACAACGCCTGCAGTATATACAAGCCTACATGCAAAATTTCAGCTCTGTAGCTCTTACGGTCTAGGAGGAGTTTGCGTTGATCCAGACGGACGGACAGACGGACGGACGGACGGACGGACGGACGGACGGACGGACATGGCTATATGAACTCGTCTCGTCGTGCTGATCAAGAATATATATACTTTATATAGTCGGAAATGCTTCCTTCTATGCGTTGCACACTTCTGACCAAAATTAATATACCCTTTTTGCAAGGGTATAAAAAATAATAAACTAGCAATAAGTCGGCGAGACGACTTTGATATACCAAGCACAAGACGTTCTAGCAAGAAAAGACGGCGAAAAAGATGCATTTTTAGACAGAAAAAGATAGACTAAAGTGTTAGAGACGAAACAAATTAAATTTAATACAGTGCTTATTATATTTATAACCCAACCAGCAGCTTTTAAGGCTTTTCAAAAATAATTTTTACTGTACTTTGTTGACAGAAGCATGTGCAGTAGAATTTAGCGGAATTTATATTTTTTGAGGAAGAACCGTTAACTTTTACTGTGCGCTTGCATTTTTGTGTATCATAATTATAGCCCACAGTAGCAAATTTTACTTAATTAAGTCCGGAGCAGACTTTTTGATTTACGGACATTGTATAATTTAGATAATTTTTAAGAAATTTAGCAATTATCTGATCATGAAAAATCTTGTATTTTCAAATTTTTCGGGTCAGGAGAGACTATTTCGAGTATTACACAAACGTTGAAAAGAAGTCGACGTGTAATTAAAAATAATTAACAAAGCCAGCAACAGCTCAACCTCTTGTAGAGCTTTGGCCTCACATGTGGTCAGATCAGTGTCAATGATGACTGCTGGGCGTGTACTCTAGAACTCAGAAATCATAGAGAAATCACTGACCAAAGCACCCATGTTGCTAAGTCGCCACAAGGGAATTTCTAAATATTAATATTCGTTTTTTCATCATTGCGCAATGGTTTCGGAAAGTGGGCAATAGTTTTGATACAGCAAATACGTTATTACGCATAACTTGGCTATCTATCAGCCAAATTTTACTTAAATTTGGTACTCTACTGGATATTATTTAAAGATTTCATTGTGCCAACTTTAATTACATTAGTTCAAAAATAGCAGGAGATACATAGTAAATATGATACATTTAGCTCTTATAGTCTCTAATATATTGGAGTTTATAAGTATGGGCAGACAGACGGACATCTTTTACCTGTCACATACATGTTGGCGATTTAAATATTCAATTTAACCCTATGGGTGCATGGTATAAAAATTGCACTTATCAAACTTATCAAAATTGAGCTGAGTTATTAAAGTTGTTATTGTTTTTAAAGTGAGTTGTATGATAAGAGCCTGAGAGGAAGGGGATTATTCCCCGCTATTTGCAACTGTGCAATCTACAGATAGTTCTAGTTTTCTGTCCACTGACAGTTGCCAATACAATATGAATGAAAGGAAAAACAATGAAAACTGCTGCCTTTGGCCATTGTGATTTCTGACTTTTGTCTCCATGCGATTGGCTTGTCATCAGAGGGGAAGGCAGCGGCGCCTGCGCGCCTGTTGACAGCTGTTGAAAAAGTCATGGGCAAGCATTTTCAATTAGCCGCGAACAGTGGTTCAAAAATTATTATTTAGATTAACCAAACGAAAATAAAATGAACTTACAGAAGGCATTTCATGGCTTTAATCTTTCAGCCAGAGTAAATTTGCCTTGTGTTAACATTCTTAAAGCTTTGTTTTCTGACAAACCGATGATTGCACTTTTTCTTTCTTCCTTTCCTATCCACTTCTGTTCAGTGTCTGTGTCCTGACATGTCCTTGTTCCTGACTATGCCTGTCTTCCTATCGTTTGATTTGCTGCCTACTGTGTGGCCTACCGTGAAATGTTTTTACATTTTTCATGCAATCATTGAATGGTTCGTCCCATGCCCACGAACCACGCCCCTCATCTCTGCCGACTCCTCTGTCTCCGTATGCACAAATGCAATTTCAGATGCATAGTTACAGCTTTCTCCTTACCTCTCTCTCTCTCTCTTCGCTCTCTCCATCTGGTGGTGTGTATTTGTGTGTGTTTGTCCCGTTATTTCGCTTTTTGGAATTTCATTTATTCGTTTACCGTTTTCATCCAAGACCCTGTGGGCTCTATCAAAAATTGCCAACAAGAGCTGAACCAACTAATCAAATTTCAAAAGCACCCAAAACCAAACCAAAAATCGTCTTTTTTTCCCCTGGGGATTTCGAAATCCCAAAAATTTTGAGTATTATATAAACACTAGGGCTAAACTAAAAATACCTTCAATTTGAATTTGAAAGTGAAACAATAATGGTAAAGGAAACTCTTGTTGAATCAAAAGAAAACTCAGTAACTTAACGCTTTGATCAAAACATTTTGTAGGTAAAAATATTTATCTTTATTTCATTTCCATTTCAAATAAATAGGTTTGAAATATTAACAACATTTGGAGGCATTTCAAATATTATCCAATTTCCTTTGCATCTCTTTAAAAAGGTACTCAAACCATTTGCAGTTAAAATTAGTTGATTTTAGTTGACTTTAGTCTATACTTCTTCGAAACAATTCAATAAATGGTTTGCCTCTGAATATAAAATATTAAATTGATGTAAATAATAAAGAAAAGATCCGTCTAATAGAGTGCTAAATGACTTTGGAGGCATCCAAAAAATATAATATATATATACACCACTTAGTGTTAGGATAATCTAGATAGATTTAAGTGATTCTAGTCTTTTGAATTATTATTTCATATACAAATGTTAGTATGTAATATTTACATATATCACGTTTTGATTACCTATATAGAGCTGACTTATAACAGCCCTGAAAATTCTTCATTTTCTATTTTTTGTTATTTTCTTGGTTTTCTTTTTGCTGTTTTTCTGGTTGAGCTTGTTTTGATTTTCCACCTTACATCGTGCCATCACACGTGCCCACATTCTGTTGCCAGCGGGCATAAAGCATCAAAACGGCAGGAGCAAGAGCAACAACGATTTGGGGGCCACATGCTCCTCAATATTATCAAGTAAACATCCCAATCGTTTATACAACTGTTGCCAATCTGTGCCGACACACAGCTAGGGTGAATGGCGCGCGTTGCCAATGACATTTCCGCCATGAGCTAAAAACTGCTGCTTCATCCTCATTCACTTACATATCCACATCCCGATTCATATGCTACCTTCGTCTACTCATCCTGATTTCTGGTTTCTCGCCAAAAAACAGAAAAAAGGGAAAAAAGCACACAATTTTTTCATGCTTCGTCGCCGTGCGTTTTGATTTGTTTTCATTTTCGTTTTCACTTTTTGTTTTCGTTTTCGTTTACATTTCGATGGGTTTTTGCGCTCCAAGCGCCATCAAGTGGCAGGGTAACAATAATTTTCGTTATGTTATGTACCCGTAGTTATTTGTGTGTGTGTGTGTTTTCCGCATGGCATGCAATCCAATGAAGAAATCAATGCCATACAAGAAAAAATGTATATATGGCCAATCTGAAATATGGAATACCACGTAAACATAGTTTCCTTCGTCGAGTGATCACTTGCAGTCTGTTGCAGTCGAAAAGCTTTCCATTTTCTAAAAAACACCCAATTCAGTGCAAGAGATGAGTTAAAAGACGAAACTAAATGCCATTGCGGGTTTCATTTTGCGGTTTTTTACTTTATTTTTTCTATATTTCAAGTGAGTTCTTTATTTGCTACTGTCTTCCACTTTGTGGCAATTCTGCTAAGAATTGAGTGGAACAGATGTTGCTTACCCATCATTGTTTTTCTACATCGCTATACATTTGTTTAATCTTCTCTTAACTCTAAGCCTAACAACAAGTTTGAAATATTCAGTACTTAAGCGAAATTCATAGGTTCTATGTAAACGGCCCAAAGTACTTACTATTGGGCTGGTCTGTCATTTCTTTGAAGACGAATTCGATTATTAATCCGCGTAAGGCAATGTGCCTTCGGTTTACTTCAGTAGCTGAGCAGCACTCTCAGATGTAACTTTATATATATTTAGATAAATGTTATCGTTTCATATGTACCACTGAGGTACCTTTGAATACGCCCTTTGTATGGCCTTAAAATTGCTTCCTATTTCTTATAATACGGCTCTGTAGGTTTAGATGGGCTTCAGTAAGGCGTGACATGGGAGGACTTTATTCTCGAATCATTGAGAAGAGCTAATTCAAATAAGAGCTAATTTGTATAAAGTCTCTTTATTATCTAATTGTAAGTCAGTCGTTTTGTGTCTTGAGATATTGTATAGGGTTTTTAGCAAGAGCACTACAAAATTATTGTTTTTAAAACAAATAAAAACGGTTACCAACGATAAAATTCGATTTCTTTTGCAGAAGTCCAGATGTTAAGTTCAATCGTAAGCTTAAATCTGTCGATGCTGCTGCAATTTCACGTTTGATATAAGTACAAAGCTCATCAGTAGTCGCTGGCATATTGGCATAGACCACTGAAGAAGCCTCACAAAAAATTGTCTAAGGTGCATTACTGCGCCATTTCGTAAGATAACAATCTCTCAAAATTTGGTCTTCAAATAGATTGTAACATTCTCTGTTTAAATCACATATGTTACTGTCCATATCATCGGTTTCGGGCTAAAAATATTCGTTTATCATTGAGCAGTAGTGATTCCCATTCAAAGTGACGTGTCATTTCGATCCCAACGAAAAAAGTACGGCCCAAATCTTGAACATTTTTGGGATCCATTGGTGATTAATGGAATACTTGTAGATTTCTACCTGACCAATAACCCATATATTGTTTATTGACAAAGTCATTCAGCCAGAAATGAGCTTCATTGCTGAAGATGGTTTTTCAAAAAAAAAATTTGGATCATTTTCGAGATGTTGCTCAATTCATAAATTCTGGTGGTCAAGCTTCAGTTCTTGTGTCAATTTGATCTTGTAGGATGTAGGCCAAGATCCAAGTCATCTAACGCTTGACAACTACGTGTAACAGATTTGTTTGGGTCGTCTATATTCTTCGCTGACTTCGAATTTTGGTAGTAAGTTGTAAAAATTTTAACTCTTTGGATCGTATATCTCTCCATTATGATATGGTAAACCTTACTGAAGGCAATGTCCCAATTGGTCTACTTTTGTACCTAGTGAAAAACTATTTATTTTACTTTACAGAATTCAACTTCTTGTCTCTCATATTCGTACATTGTACAAATGGTACTCAATTTTTGTTTTACATTTTTGCAATTACATATTGAATATTTTCTCACAATTGAGTTAAGCAAGACTGAGCCAGTTGGCAGACAACAGTTTTGTCTTTTGTCTCTCGATTCGATCTTTCTAACACTTTCTCTTGTTGCACAAATTATATGATAATAGAAAATGAAATTGCAACAAATTTGCACACAATTGCAACAAAATGAGCAAAATCGAAATACAATAAAAAACCCAAACAGAGAAGGAGAGAAAATCAAACCGAAAAATAGAGCGAATGCCATCAACAAAACGCCATTGCGTCAGTTCAATTCACCCTCCATCCTCCATCCATCCCCGTCCAGATCCCCATCCTCCACACCTCTGGCCGCACTTGTCTTGGCTTCGTAAAACCAAACCCTTGCCACTGAATCCACAGCTGTTGCAGGCACTTGAGAATAGAATAGAACAAAAAACAAAAAAAAAAAAGAAAAATAAAAAAAGGGAAAAGGTAGAAGTAGTCTTAAGGGCAACAATGTTGTCGCATTTGTAACTGTCTTGCTTGGCTTTGCTCTCTAGCTCGAAAGACAAAAGGTCCTCACATATATACATACATATATGGACAATATCGGGAGATGGAGATGGAGATGGAGGTGTGGCCTGGACATGCAGCACATGCAGCGAGTTAAAGAATTCCAATCAACAGAGCTATTGTTCTTGAGACATTTTCCTGAAAATTGAAGATAATTGAAGTGTAAAGCGTAAAGCGGAAGTGCAGCAGTCAGCAAACGGTTCTGACGCATCCCCCATGCCCCGTCATTGCCCCTCGCCCCGATCAATGCCATGATGCTTAAACGCCTTGTCTCTGTTTGTGCTGATGCCAGGCCAAGGCTTCTTATGCAATACAATTTTGGTTGCCATTGCCTGGTGTTCTTCTTTTGTGGGTCACGTCGAATGTCGCCTGCGAAATGCGGAAATGATGAGACAACAGGAGCCAACAACGGCTCCATACAAAGGGGAAGCACTACCAGGATGTGAGGAAAGACAAAAGAGACGGAGATGGTAAATAGACCACAGCATAAATGGAGGCCAACAATAAAACTGTTTACCGCATCGAAACAACAACATCAACAAGATGAAATGCAAAACGCTGACATTTTCAAGTGTGAATTACACTCTCTTGCTTCCCCCCTCCCTCTTTCTCTCTCTCATTCTCATGGTTTTGCATCCATCACGTTTGTCATCTCGGACCGCATGCCACTCTTCATTGCCAGAAATAGACATTGGCCTAAGCTGGGTTCGTTTATTTAGCCATTCATAATGTCAAATTGGTTGGCATAAAGTATTATTGGGTTTTCTTTCATATTTCGAACAACTGTTCTTCAAATTTGAATTGTATTAATAAAACTTATTAGTCAAAACTTCATCATTTATATCTGATATATTTAACGGGTATTCATGGCCCGATCGTTAAGTTACATAAAGATACATAAGCCATTAGAAGATTTCTGATTAAGACAACTTTGTTTTTTTTACATGCCAGAATCGTTTTTTCAGGTTTTTTTATTTTATGGGGAAAAAGTTGATTTCTTGCCATTAACTATAGTTTCAAGGCTAAAAGATATGTTTTAATTTTTTAAGAACTTTAATTTTTCGATCCATTTGAATACTTTTAGGCAATTGTTATGAAACGTTTATTAACAATTACAAATAAAGATTCGACAAAACTGATCCATAAATTATTCCTACTGAGGTTTGAAGACGAGATCGTAGCTAAAATTTATATTAGGGGGCCAATAATTTTTTGATTCATTTTGATTTGAATTCCTAGAAAAATAAAACCAAATAGAGCCTACTTTTAAAATAAATTGTATGAAATTAATTACAGAAAACAAAAATTTTATAGTATTTCATTTTAAATTGAATGAATTTCTTAAGATAAAAGCATAAAATTCAACACTCAAAACGAAGTCTGCTTCCTTCCCCTTTCCATAGCTGTCTTTTTCCTTGCTTAAGACTCAAAATGTAAAAAAAAAAAAAACAATTAGAGACCAATAATAAAATCCATTTATGCTAGGAAATCGACATTTTCATATGGTGTATTGTTTATATAAAGTTGGCCCAAAAAAAAAACAATATTTTAATTCAAACACAATTGTTCTTAAAATTATAACCGAAATTGGTTTAATGTTAAAAAATATGCATATAATAAAACTATGTTAATTAAAATATCTAATGCCAACTTTCACATTTGCAATTCATTTGTTTTTGGACTTTATGCCTCTAAATTTTAAACTGTGTTCCACTGTGCAGGGCCTTAACTCTCTTAGCCTTTACCTTCTTCATACAAATGCATGCAGTATCATGGGCGGTTTATGGGATTTTGCAACACTGTTACCGCATTGTTGATTGTTTTTCAGCACTATTAGTTTAGCTTGTTAGCGGTAGAAAAAGTCGTAGCCCGCTTTTAGGCTTACATACGTTAAGAACAAGATCCTGTTTGTCAATGTCATTAAAATGCCAAGTCAAATGTGATTTCGCTTCGGTCATGTTCAGGGGACAGCAAAAACCAACGAAAGGCACTGACAAAGACAAACAAACAAACCAAAAAAAAAGCAAGGGCATTGCAAAGACGAAAAAACAAAGAGTGAAAGAGATAGCCAGCAAGCGAGTAAGTGAGTAGGCGAATGAATGAGTGAGTAAAAAAAAGGGCGCTCCGTGGAAATTGACAATAGCAAACGAATCAAAAGCGAGAGACAATGGGTAACTGTATTGCATATTGATTGCGAAAAGCAGCCTGCCTCCCCGTAACCCCGCTTGCCAAACCAATCAATTGGCAAATCAAATTGATTTGTAAATCCTTTTGGCAAGTTTTAGTTTGGTACTGGTTGTTGTCCTATTCCTAGTTCTGGTCCTGGTGCTGATGCTGGTCCTGAGAGGAACGGCAACAACGATGTCATGTCCCAAAATGAAAAATATGTGTTCCATTGTTGCCCGTAACCGTTCGTTCGGTCTGTGATTTTTGGGCATTGCAATTTTCTAAGCGGCTTAAAGGTGTTCATTCCGAGTCATTGACTACATGGCAGTCATCTCTCTTCTCCGTCACTCTTCCAATCAACTTCTATTGCACTCCTCTATGCAATTTGGCAGAGCTTAAAGCTGCAACAAAATGACCAAACATGGGTTAAAAAACAGGAAAAGCAAAAACAGAAATGGCTATGAAACAAAGTTGATGTTAGTTTTTTATGGTTCTCGATTCGAAGTGGCTTCTTCTTGACATATTTTCCTTCATTCTCTATGATATTCCACTATTCCTATCAACTTATTCAAAATGTTTTTCGTTATTTTGTTTTATTTTTCCATTCACAAAAATAAATCTTAGTTTATTTTTTTTTCTAAAGTGGCCTTTAGAAGATATTATTCTAGTCGATACAATTGTGACAAATTGTTGTGTAAAAAATAAAATGACAACATTTTTTATTTTCATTTATTTTTTTTTTTTTTGCTAAAAAATTGTTGGTATTTCAAATTTGTATACATATATAGTCGGTTTTTTTCCTTTGTGAGTTTTTGTCGAGCAACCACAAAAGTGTATTTAAAATACTGTAGACAAGTGTAAAAAGTAGCAAACGTTACGCGGTTGAATTCAATCGTTTTGTGGTTTGGTGTAGTTTTTTGTGTTGAAATGGGCCAACCCACAACTTCAATTCCAACCCATCTCAACTCTATTTTTATTTCCCTTTTTTTTTTTTGGTTTTTTGTTTTTATTGTGAAGTTGACAATTTATAGACCATTTTATACATTTTCAGCAGCAACAAAGCAATTAGAATACAGTCTTGCATACCAAAAATTTATTATTCGTTCGGTTTTCTTTTTATTTTCATTGTGCCTTGGATTTTATTTATGGTTTGCTTATTAAACATTTAACATATATCTAAAGCTTTCTATCTTTCCATCGAAGTAAGATTTTATTTTTGGTATTGCACGTATAAATATAATCAATGCAACAGCTGCTAAGCTACCAGCTGAACAACAGGGCGTATGCGTACTATTTGTCAAATAAAACAATAAATTGTTTACCATATGCAATTTGAGCACCGAGAATTCATGGTAAATTAACTTATTTTATATCTATGTATGTACATTTTAAATATATGAGTAAGTTCATACATATATGTATATAAATAGCTATAAAAAGTTATATTTTTTCGAATCATATTGAAAATGGTTTATATTCTCAAGCTAATTAAATGAATGTTTAATTATTTCACTTATATCCATTTGCATGAATTATTCTTTAATTTTCAATTCCACCCATAATAAATATTTAATAATAACACAGTGTAACAAAACTTTCAAATTGGTTTCAATTTGGTTCAAACTTAAGGGACTTTGAAGGTATAATCAATCTAAGGAAATCGTCAGGATATCCCTAAATATCATTCTAGAAAAACAACACATTTTTAAACATTCTTTTAAGTACTTCGGCATATTTTAAAAAATCGGTAAGTCAATTTTTATAATTTTCTTATTTTGTATATCGTCCCATCGCTATGTTTAAAGTCATTGACTTTGATGCCTTTTTACCGATTGGCAATCTTTTTTGAATGTAATGCATAAGAAATTTCATATTCTTTGCCTATTGGCGAGATAGTTGTGTAAATATCAAATAAAAATTAACAGAGCTATATTCGAATTTATAAATTTTTCATTTTTGAATCCTTAATATTTTAACTATTTTTGGACAATAGAGAAATACAAATAATATTATCAATTTAACTTTTACAAATTGTTTGGCCTTGTTTATAAACATATTGACACAACGAGGTACTTCGAAAAAAGGGAATACTTTTAAAACAGTTACAGAACAAATCAAAATTTAAGCCTCAAAATATACGTGGGGAAATTTCAGCAAAAAGTTCAACCACTGATAAAAGAAAAACCCCCAAAGTCCTACTGTTTACTACTAAGAGTGCCAAAATTTGATATTTTGGGGTACAAATAGAATGAAATAAGCTGTATATGTAAAAAATTATTGTAAGTGAAGTTCAGTTCGTAGGTCTCATACACTGTGTACGTTTTTAAGGTTTATCGTACAACGTCTCTTCATAAATTCCTCGTTTAAACTAGTTAATTGCACCTCATAGATATTATTTTGGTTTGTATTCTTAGCTTAAATAGAAATCTTATGACCAAAATTATAACTTGAATAGTCTAATTTTAAAGTTTTTTATTTATGCAAAAAAAAGTTACAGTCCAAAAGTATCATACAATTGGAAGAGTTTAGCGATTTTTTGCAAAAAAAAAAAGTCTATAGTCAAGTTTATTTAAAGACGCATGAATTGAATCAAAGTATTTTTCATTTAGAAAAAAAAAGAGCCAAACAACATCGGATGAATTCTTTTGCGTCACCTTCTACAAAATTATTTGTGGCAAAGTGTTAAAAATGTAATTTTGTTTCAAAAATATTAAACCCATAAAATTTAATTTTGTTTTTGAAATTTGTGTAAGCAACCCAAATACTTATAACAATTATAATTTGTAAGCTTCGATGTAAATCATCGAATTAAACTTTCAAAATTTTTGATGACAACAAACTAAATTTTGTTCTGGATGCTGTGATTTTATTCGTATTTTTGACAGTTCTTTTTACAAATCTGTTTATCTATCTCTAATAATCTGGTTAGATTAAGACCTATTTGAAATTTAAGTCAAACCTTGCAATTTAAAATTGTAAAATTTATGATAAAATATTTAACTTTTAAGAAATATTCTGCGGTATCTCAAACATTTTTTTGTTTAGTTGTGGCTAAACAAAATAAGGACAATTCTTCAATGTCTCAAACGTTTAACAAATTCTATATTATTCTCTTCAAGAAGGGTATAAGCAAACCAAAAAAATAATATGAATAAATATTGAAATGAATATATTTTCTCATTTTCAAAGAACTAAGTTTTTCCGACAAAATGAAAAAATTCATCCATTTTCATGGCTCTATCAAAATTTGTCTTTTCTCTTAATTGCATTTCTGCAATATAAAAAATACATATATGTACTTATATACATTTTATATATGTATGTATGTAGATATCACATGTATTACATTTCAGTGATATAGTACATGAATATATTTTTTGTAATTTCATAAATTTGATTATTTTTTTTTTTTTGTAATTTTAATATGTCATATATTTCATATGATATTTTATTTGCGTTTTTCTGCAATAGTCATTTCGATATGTAGATATGTATGTACGCATTAAGCTCAATCAATCAAATTGATTGACTTAACCCAGGAATTATGCTCATTTCACATAACAAGACTAAATACATAAATACAAATTAAAAACAAAAACCCTGAGCCGGAAAAGCGATAAGGGGGAAAAAATGCAATAATAATAAGTCAAATTTTTCATAGCTTAAATATTTATCGATTATCCTCATACTATTTCCTTAGCCTTAAAGCCTCGAAAAACGCTGTAAAATAATTTATAGAATTTTCAATTGAAGTCTATAATCTAGTAATTCAAAGAGTGACAATTTTATATACCTTCTTTTTGTTGGCTTTAGAATGTAGAGAGTGCTTAATGTGAGTCGATTGTTCTTTTTGTGTATATGAAATTATGGCAAGGCATTGTGGGTTTAGTTAATTGCTTAAGTTGTATACCAAAGATAGACATATGGAATGCTTTGGGTTTAATTTAAGCGGCTTATAATTTAATAATTTCTATACCCTTTCAGGTATATTCACACATACATATGTATGTACATACGTTTCATTGAATGCTCAACAAGAAATCTCAGCAAAGAGACTAATTAGTGAAAAATGTTTGTTAACATGTTTGCCAAAACATATATATATATATATATATATATATGTATGTATGTATGTCTATATATTTTTACTTAGTTATTATTCGAAATGCAAATAGAAAATTTGAAGAAGCCACTACGTAGGGTCCTTCTCGCTTGCTACATGTACTATGTAGAAATTGAGTGTAAATGTTGCGGCAACTTATGCCACACACGTACACACGCACTTGCCTCATGTATGTATGTATGTATGCATGTATGTACATACATTGCTTCCTTGGAGTAGGCATCGTCTCGGTCGACACAAGCCGCAAAAACCAAAAACGACAAAGGCAGCAGACCAAACCAGAGACAGTGCGAACCATAACACGCATAGCCACAAGTCACCAGCAGGAACCAGCAGCGGCAGGATTAGCGACAGCAATAGCAGCTGCTTGCAGGAAGGCAACAAGGACACGCAAAATTTCACTGATGGGCCTAAGAGTGTTGTTAAAGCCAACAGGATTGATTAAATTCACATAGCAATATATATATGTTCGGGTAACTGATACATCTAGCCGTTTAATAAAGCCTTTACCACTGCTATGATCTGATAATTCAGGTAGCTTACTTTTAGTTACTCTTCCTCATTCTTATTATAGCTATAAAATGGCTAAATTGTCACCTCTCCGGCTATCCCATCCCCAGTGTTGGTGATGTCTGTTCCTTTGCCGGTTGCTGGAGCTATTGGCTCACACGGCCCACACTCTCCAGCTGCCATCTTGACGGCTCTGTCGTTGCTGTCGTGAAGGTGTCGTGTTGAACATGTTAGGTGTCTTGTCGCTTATCATGTTAAGTGGGTGCACCCACAACGCTACGTGCCTAGCATGTGAGTGACGTAGGTGGAAATGGTGATGCCGATGCCAATGCCGATGTGCATAGACTTGACTGGGGTCGGGGGGTTGCTTCTTCTATGTGTCTATGGTAATTTTCTTAGAAATGTATGTAAAATTTACAGACAGACAGACAGACGGACGACTGAAGAGACACAAGCAAGAAAGTTGAGTACAAAAAAACAGAAAATGTTGGAAGGAAAGCAACTGAAGAAATTAGCAACAACATTTGCCACTCATCTAGATGCTGCCGTTGCTCCTTGTGCCACTTGGCCTACTCCTGTCAGCTAATTTCTTTTTAAAGTGTTGCGACTCTCGTCCTGTCTTCGTTTGCTTTCGTTGTTGTTGTTGTTGTTGCTGTTGTTGGACAAGCTCATTTGCACCTCATTAAATGCTGCCACTCGACCTGATGACGACAGCAGCATCAGCAACAGTAGCAACAACAACAACAAAAAGCAGAACCAACCGAGCAAAAATCAGCGCCCTCAAAACATTTTGTTAAGAATATTCTCAGAATATACATAAAAAGAGGATAGCAAGAGCGAGAAAGAAACAAAAATGTAAAACAAACACCACCACAGAGGGGGAAAAAAGTGAAAAGAATTCTCAAGCATCTGGAAAACGTAGATATTACACTTGGCAACCCTTTTGTGCGAAGTTACCATCAATTTATCCAACAAATTGAAAGAACGATTAACTCAATTTCATTTAACTTGATCATCATAGTAATCGGTAATCCACAATGTTTAGGTCAATTGGTACTCATTATACATATGTATATATATTCAATGAAATACAATTCGATACGATATCAGTGAATCGATTCGACTTAATTACTTTGAATTCGACTTGTTTTTAAATCAAGCAAAGTGAATCTAAGTAAGTAAGTTTATATGACTATATTTTGCTATTATGTAGTTTTGTCTACGTAAGATAAAACAGGTCAAGAAAAACAGGACACTACGTCGGCGATTTTGTAGTCATCCGAGAGCTCAAAGGTTACAAATATCTTAAAGTTGTTTTTGATAAGAAACTCCTATATATTTCGGGATAATATTTAACGTTGTTCAACTCATTTCGCTGTGTCGTTCCTAGATGTTCAAGACAAGTGAACAAGTTCATTTACTCACTTAAATGCTCACTCACTGACTGACTTCTACAATTGGCCCTTTGACTCATTTGTTTAGCCTGTACCAACTTTATTGTTTTCTGAGTTGTCAGTTCTTTCCTCTGTGAAAAGGATTTATTAGCAGTAGTCAAAAGCTTGGAACAATTAGAACATATCCGACAATAGATAGACCTTGGCATGCATCTATTAAGCCACATCATTATAAAGTTAAGAAATCGATTAATCAGTTATGATATTTAGCTTGTTTTAATTAAAACATATTTAGGAAAAAAAGAGTCAAAAATAAAGGAGTTTTTTCATAAATCATTGGAATAAATGGCCTGGGACTCCAGTAGTTATCATTATTTAGTGAGTGAACAACTGAGTCAACTGAATCAGTGAATTACTGAGTCGGTGTACAAGTAAGTGAGTCAAAAAGGAACAAGATTAGTGAACATTTTGACTCACTTGTTCAATTTTGTTTACCAACAAATGCCAAAAACTCCACAATTATTACATTCCAACTTAAATGTTTCCCGGAAAATATTTTACCTCTTATTTTACCTTGTTCAGGGTCAAATCACCCTCTTTTTTTATCAACCCATCGTCCTTTCTGACGTTTCTAACACCTACCTTGTATCGAAATTCGAAATTGTATTGAAATTCAAAAAATGTTACACATATCAGTGTGTCATGTATTTTGAACGACTTCTTTGCACTAGTTCATTACTTTTCAAATGATCTTGACTTTAATAAAAATATGTATCGTCATAGGCTCAAACCAAGCTTCACATTGAGAATCCGTCACGCCAAGGGCAAATATCAGAAAAACTTCGTCCATTAAAGTCTCCTTGATCCAGGGATTGTAGTTCAACGATTACTTAAATGCAGTCAGAAGCTTGAATGATTATTATAAACTTTTTTTTTTATTTTAAATAAGCCTTAAATAATTCTTAAAACGTTAAACCTTCAAAGTAAATTGCAATATCGGATAATGATTGTGATGATGATGATGATGAGGCTGCTGCTTCTACTGTTATCCTGCCTCTGGCTTTGACCCAGCTGCTCCTGATGCTGCTCCTGCTGCTGATGGAAGTAGCATGTCGGCAGTAAGTTACTGATTAACGCTGCCTGTCGAGCTCAGCAAATTGCCGTAAATAGTTGTTCTCCGCAACGAAGGGAGCGTGTATTGCCATCACGATGATTGACTGGGCTGGTTGGGGCTTCGTTTTGAAACAGAAGCAACCCAGCAGCATCAGCAGCAGCAGAAAGCAAGCAGCCAGCTAGGCAGCCAGGCAGGCAGAAGGAAGGAAGGAAATGGGATGGGTAGAAAAGGCGATACTGGGCGGGTTCACGGAAGGACGCAGGTTAAACGGGCCTCATCTGGATGCAGTTGTTGTTGTTGTTGTTGTTGTTGTTGTTGTTGTTGTTGTTGTTGTTGTTGTTGTTGTTGTTGTTGTTGTTGTTGTTGTTGTTATTGCTGCTGCTGGCTGACAGTTGACAGTTGCAATTAATGCGGCATACAGTTGAGTTTTTGCTGCACTTGGCAAAGATGATGCTGGGACAAACAAGTGCGGTGCGCGGGTCCATGGTAAATGAAGGAAAGAGGAGGGCGGATGGAGGATAGCGGATGGAGGTTGGCGGATGTCGATGCAATGTTCTCATGCCTCTTGCTAATTGGCATGCATCAATGCATCGATGACGTTTATTAGCAGTACTCAGACACACTCAGTGCCAGGATGGGGAGACACGGCGAAGCGGATTTTGAGAATTACACTCCCTACTGCAACCCTTTGGCATCCTTTTGCACGCTCCTCTCTCGTTCTTGAATGACATTATTGTGTGCGCAGTGCGGCAAATTAACTTAATTTGATTTAATGGGCATTGCGAATAAAACAAAATCCAACAAATGAAATAAACTAATATGTTTGTCACATAATATTAGCTGACAGTGAAATTTCTGGACCAATCAATCCATATTGTGTTATTTAGCTAGTCATTAAGTCAAATTATCTTAGATCCGACCCCCGATCTTATATCAATTAACCCAATTAAAAAAATCTTTAGCACTAGTCAAGGAATAAATCTAAATTTTAGTTTTTCTTTAAGTGGTTTGCTTTTGAATTCAAACATTGTTATTATTATTATTACTAATATCATCAACTTGATTCATTGACTGTACATTGACCATCGAAATAGTTATTGCCCATTTAGACATTAGCTTTTGCACTTTTCTTTGCCATCTTACTTTGAACTCCTTTGCTTTTGCTTTGGCTCCATTTTGTTTAAGTGTTTTCGCATACAGCAAAAGAAAACTGAAAGAAAAAGTAAGCGAAAGAAGCGAAGCAAGTTTCAAAAGCAAATTTCCCCGAGGATGAACCACCGCGGCGACGGCATTGGCCAGAGGGCATGGGGGCCATGCCAAGGAGCTGCTGTCGACTATAAACGTCATCGGAATTCCCCAAAGCCATTAAGCGCAAATGTATGCAACACCAGCCAAAAAAAAAAACGGAACACACCCAAGAAAAACAGGAAGAAGAAAATACTGGGGGGAAAAAAAAAGACAAAAAATAAATAACTGAAAAGTGTGAGCTCTGGCATCCTTCCACTTCCCCATATACATATTCAAGCTCTGTTCAGACCTCCCTCCCGTCTTCGTCCTCGGTCTGCTGCTTCACTTCATTAGCAAACGTTGCGAACACATAGAGAAGAACTGGGAAGGAGCACTGGTGCCACTGCCGGATCCTGTCATGGCAACTAACGTTAAAGTTGGCTCACAATAATTTCATTTTGCAGCACTATTGGCGCTCTGCCTCTGAACTAAAAAAGTAATTTCATTGATTACAAGTGAATGCCGGTTGCCGCGATACTTTGCTACTCGCTGCTTGCTGCTAAAAAGGATAACAAGCCAAGCAACCGAATCGGGCAACGACACCAACCACTTGGGAGCATATCCACTCGATGTAGTCATTGTGGATGGAAAGCCAAGGCATGAGGATAGGGCAGAGTGGAGACCATGTGGTTGGAGGTTGCAGGTTGCAAGTTGATGGTTATGCTCTCGAATTGTGCTTTGCCATGGACATGGCTAAAAAAAACAACAAAAAAATGAATGGCATTGACGATGACGATGCCTTTTGGCAATGTGTGAGTTGCAGCACTTTCATTAGCAAACATCAAAAGAGTAAGACGGTTTCGTTTTCTCAACTCAATTGAAAAAAAATAAAAGAAATTATAAATTTCTTAACTTTAATTTAGCCTCTAAAGTATGCCTAGTAATGACCTTTGAATATATAAATTAGCCCTCAAGGCAAATATTCGTTATAGGGAATTTTCAGTCACGTTGAAAGCGATGAATTCTTGTCCAGTCTATTGCATATTTAAATGGACAAAGTTCCTATCATTTTACAGCCCAGAATTCACCAAATAAACTTAATTTAATACAAGGAAATGAACAACACAACTGCTAACAAAATTTGCAAAGAAAATGAATCGAATCGATTGGCTTTTAAGGACAGAGCTTAGGAATTCCCTTTAAGATTTTATGATAATCGCGTCAAAAGTAACCAAATTATTGGCCAACTATTTCTTGACCAACCGGTCCTATGGGAGTTTTTGATAAAGTCACCCAATCTTAATCAAAAATAGGTATATTAAACTAATAAATTTTAATTATTATGACAACAGAGAAGAAAATAACATGGTTATTGAGAAAATTCACTATTGATGATGCCGTGTTCTGTTTCAGGTGAATCCGAGATATATGTACAACCCCTGCTGTTTATAGAAACACACATGCACAATTTAGAGGTCTTAAAGAAGTTTGCTTTGATCAAGAAAAACAAACGGACGACCATTCCTCAATGAACTCACCTAGTCGTCCTAATCATGAATATATGTATATACTTTATATGGTCGGATATACTTTCTGCCCAAAATGAATACTCCCTTTTTGCAAGGGTATAAAGAACCAATGTAAACCATGTATTCCGTTCTTTACATCAACCACATGTATGTAGTTCCCAAAAACTTTCGGCGATAGCATTATAATTCTGGAGAGAAAACCTACTTATTGAAAAGTTTTGTATTAATTTTCATAAAACTTCTGGTTTCAAGCCCTAAAAAACATTTTCCCTGATTGAATTTACAGAATTTGTTTAAATCAAAATCCAGGGTTATCAATGCATGCATTCAATAAAAGATTCAAAAGAAAATTCAGTGTTGGTGAAGGCAATTTGGTGATCTAATCGATAGAAAACGCAGTGATAAATAACAGACTACTCTATCAAGTCGATATATCTTAAACTTTTTTCCATAGAATTAATTCTCTTAAGTTGAATTGACCCTTTGCTAGTCATTGGATCACAAAAAATTTTCAAACACTTTATGGTCCCAAATTTGTTTTTGAACATCCGAAAACATTGAGCTATAAAAAACTCGAACTTGCTAAAGTATTGTTAAATTAATCGATTAGGGAGACAGGAAGATAAAGGTTAAGAGCGATGAAAGAGAACATGAAAATTAAATTTTCAGATATGAAAACATACAAAATTTGATATTCTTCGATTATAGTAAAATAATTAAAAAGGGAAACCCATCTAATGTCTATTTACATGATGTTTTCTAATTTATTTACCTATCAATAGTTTTTTCCAGCTTCCGAGAGGAAAATCAGCTAAATGAAAAATACATTTTTTAAATAGATCAATGCATAATTAATTTAGCATTTGGTTTCACTTTTAAATCAGTTTATTTACAATTTAAATCATTCATATGCAATCATCAATTTTCAATCCAAATTCAACATCATGTTGTATAACTACTAAAGGCATCGTCATTGCTCGTTTGGCTGCCACATAGCAGCATTCATTCATTCATTCATTCATTCACATTCACATTCACTTGCTTGCTCTAGCATTCACTTGATGATTTAAGTGTCATTCCGACATCGACTTTTGGCAATCCAGCGGGGATCTTGTTTCTACCCAATTTTAGCAATTATTCATGCAACCCAAACACACATTACACACACACATCTCAGTCCATGTGGGTGCAATTAAACGCAACATGTCTACCAATCCCACACTCTTAATACCCCCCATTCCTCACCCTCACAATCAGTGGCGTTGCGAAATTTTCGTTTCGTTGTTATTCGCTACGTTTGCGCTATTTTCGCATTTTCCGTTCGCTTATTAATGAATTTTCCAATAATTTCTGTGGCACGTTTGTACCATGGCAACATTGTCGGCTGTATGGGCATGGTGTGGGCATGGCATTTAGTTTTTTTCGTTTTTCCTATATATGTATGAGTTGGCATGGAAGGATAGACGGGACGCACTTAGACTTATTGTTTGGCTTTTGGCATATGGATTGGGCATTTAATCACCTATTTCGCACTTATACTGAAAGAAAATTTTTAGAGAAATAGTTTGCCAGAAGCATTAAAGATTAGTTTTATAGCCGATTGAGTGAACAAGTTCTTTCTTATTTTGATTAGGTAACCGCGATACAAGTGCCATGCCCTAGCTTTTTGTAAAAGAATGCATAACATCTGGGTCCTTGATAATTTAATGTGCCTGAATAACATATTTGAGTCACTAACTGGAAGATAACCTCACATTTTCGGAGGTTGAAAGAAAGTTGTTGATCAGAAAGTTGTTTATATAGTTCCAAATCCAAGAAAGTAACAAAATTGTCACTAACTGAAGTTACGTTCTATGAAGAGTTCAATATTTACAATTTTTAAAAGTATAATTAAGTAGTTTTTCTCACTGTGTAGGGATTCCCAGCACCAACTCAATCAGAATCAGCATCTGGGCCCCAAGCGGCAATGTGAGTGTGTGTGTGTCTGTGTGTGCGAGTGTGTATGTTTAAGTGTCTGTACGGGTGCCTGCTTATATGTATGTATGTGTGTGTGCTCTCTATAGTTCCCCGGTAGCTGGTACCTCGCGTCCTTCTCCTTCTTGGCATCCTTCTGAACTTTCCAATTGTTCGGGGAATTTGAGTGAACGTTTTGTACCATTAGCTAGAACGGTTGAACAGGGGTCTCTGGATGGAGGAGATATTGAGCATTCGGGGGAAGGGGGAATCTCCACAGATGTGGCCCCATTGGTGGCATGGCATTCGAAATACTGTCCCGGGTCGTGTGTTAATGTTAATGCTGTTAATGTTAACTTTGGGCCCAGTAATGTATGTTTGATAAGTTAATTTTCGCTTTTAGCGCCAAACACTTGCTGCAACATGCGGGCCACGGGACGGGACAGAAGCATGAAGGGGGTCTACGTGAGAGTGAGTGAGAGGGAGACTGTGAGAAGAAGAAGAAGTAGGAAGCATGTGCGTGCGGTATGGTCTCGGCACAAACGATGACGCAAAGTAGGTGGCAAAAGGCATTCCCATGGCAACAAAGCCATTAAATCGCTTTGAATCGAAAAATAACCCAAGCACTCATCGTCATTGATCCCCAATCATTCAATTTTTTGTTCTTCTTTTTCTCGCTCGTTTCCCTTTCCTTTTTCTTTGGTTGCTCGAATGAAAATGAGGAAAATATGGGGCAAGCTGATGGCAAAGGCAGTCAACTTTAGTTTCGATTGTAATTACTGATATATGTATGTATGTATACAAACTCCATCATATCGGCATTAAGTTATATAAATTTTGCTCTAAACTTTTGTAACTTTTATTCTGAAACTCGTTCCTTTCAATTGATGTCCTCAATATCTCAGAGTCCTTAAGCCTGCACCTGGTCATTGAGTAGGAATTTAGTGAAAGTTTTCAATTTGTTGTTTTGCCAAGCATAAAGGTCACGCGACCGCAATGTATCTACAACAAGAATAAGGACCTAGACCTAAACCTGGACCACGACCACGTCCAGAAGACCGTCTGGGATTTGTACCCTTTACCATTCGGCTTTTATCTAATGGGGTATATTGGAACTATTTTCACAACTTTCAATATTGACTTTTCTTGAAAGATATAGTAATGTAAATCGAGAATGTTGGAACATATCATAACATACCCTAAGATGGCTGTGACATGATTTTCATCATAAGATTGACCTTAAATTGATTAAAACGGTTAGGTTAGATCCATTTCATGGCAAAATACACACCAATCGAAATCATGAAATAGTATTCATTTGCTTGAAGAAATTTCTCTACAGGGTAGCAATACTTCGATATCTTAGAAGTTACTTTATATTTTTCTTTTTGTGGTTTTCTTCTGGTCTTGGGGAATCAGAAATAAAGTTATGTCCCAGCTACGTGCTCGATCCGCTCTATTTCGACTGTGAGGCATTGTTGTTGTTAGCATTTTTTTTGGTTTTATTGATTTTTCGGAAAAAAAAAAACAAAGAAGAAACGATATATATATACATACATATATGTATATATATATAATTGGTCAGTAAAAACTAAAGTTTAAAGAGCCATTTTATTTTTTTGGCTTTTAATTTCGACTTGACAAGCCGAAAAAAACGAAGAAAAAAGATGAGAATGAGACTTCCGCATTTAACAATAACTCACGACATTTAAGGATTTTCGTTTTTGGTTCGTTGCGATTTGGTCTAGTCTAGATTGGTTTGGTTTTTCGTGTCTCATCTATCGATGTGGAGATGTCAATGTGAATGTCAGTCTGACTGTATGTGAATGAGTGTGAGTTTTCTTCCTTCTTTCTTTTTTTTTGGGGTTTGAGCATGAGTTTGGAGTGTGTAAAGTTTTCCTTGCTCAGGAAGCAACATCATCATGTACGTGCGTTTAAATCTTCGATAACTTTTCTATCTGTACGTGACTAAAATGCAATGTGCCTTAAAAGCACTAAGCGAATAAGAAAGAGAGAGAGAGAGAGAGAGATGGAGAGAGTACATAATGTCAGGGGGGGGGGGGGGAAGACCAGGTGAAAATACAATAACAACAACAACAATCTACCTTAAAATGTGAATAAGAAGAAGAAGGAGAAGAAGTGTGAGATACAGAGTCAAGTGTCTGGCTGGTTTTTCTTTGTTCAAAATTTTTATATTTTTTTGATTTGATTTGATATACGCTCTTTAAAGCTCTTAAAGTACTTTGAATGCATTCATAAAATCAAACTCAAAACCAATCAATCACATTCGATTGATTCTTTTGTGTGGTAAATTTATAAACTGTATTTGAGTATTAGAAGCTGCTATTTGAACTCACAAATTATTCACATTTATTCATGGAGAACTTTTGATCCCAGTCAATTCATTTCTTGGTATATTGCATCTTATCTACATTTTGAATTTCGTATTTTTGTAAATACCTTTAAATTCATTTTAAAAAATATTTGAATTTGTATTCACAGGGTTCAATTGGATTTCTAATGAGTAAGTGAACAAATAAGAGTTGAGCAATTGAATGCAAGAGAACATATGTTATTGTTTGCTTACTTGCAATAAGATTTAATTCAAATGAGGAACGATCAGCCAACACTTTTACAGGGGTAAGGTTAGTTTTCATGATCATTCAATTAATTTTTCATTACTTTTTTTATTATTTATTGTGTTGGTCTCTTTTAAAGTTGCCAGCGAAAGTTAATTATTATTCACAAATGAGTTAAAAACATTTGTAAATAGTTTTAAACAAATAAAATGCAATTGAATGAAAATGAATTTGCCTTGATTTAATTTAAGCTAATATTCGCTTGTCATCCATATGCACTTTATTTGCTTGATTTGCCAGGCAAAACCAAAGTTATTTGCCAATGCTATAATAAGTCAGATTGAAAGTGTTTCACTTGACTTGTTACCAATTTGCATCGCTACTAGGTATTCATTAGCTATTCATTTGACCAAATCAAATTAAGCTATTAAGCTTCAATTAGTTGTGTCTCTCTCTCTCTCTCTTTCTCTTTGCCTTTTCTTTTTTGTTTCTATTAGTTTACTGACAAACTTTTCTCACTCTCATCCGTAAACGACATTTGCATTCATCAAGAATGCAACATTAAATGCCCTGGAAAATCTTTTAGTCAATGTGGCAACATATGTTACGCATTTAGCTTGTACATACACATGTACATATATGCGCTTGTGTTTGTGTATGTGTTTCAGATGCATCCTAAATTGTATTCCTCCTCCTCTTCACAGTTGCTCACATAAGTAGGCAACAGAATTTTCACTCATGCTCACATTTCGTCTGCTAACATCTTATCCATGGCCATTAAATGCATCTTGAGCTAACTTTAGCAAGTGCAAAACTATTGAAGACATCCTGAAGCAGACAACCAGGCCTTCCTTCTCATTTCTATCTCCCGCCCTGGTGATGACATATGTGTGCGTGGGAGAAACAGAATGCATAGAAATGGAGAAATGAAGTCGCCGGCGGCTAAGCAAAATGCAATAACAAATAGGCGACAAAACGAAATGAGAAATATGCCCAAGGAGAAAAACGAGCAAGAGTGAGAGAGACGCAGCAGGAGATGAAATTGTCAAAGAATTGTGTGTGAGAACTGAGATTAGAAATGCATTTGTTCAAATCAAAAAGTCAAACAAGAAACACGACGAACAACAAAGCTACAAAGTCCTTGACAACGACGAGAAGATAATAAAAGAAAAAAGAGGAAAAAACAAGACGAAATAAAGGAACGAAACTAGAAAACCGACCAATTGAAAAACGAAATGAATAAGTAACACTCAAAGACCATTTGCGTTGTGTGAGGGTGTATCTGTCTCTCTCTCTTTCTCGGTCTCTATTTCTTTCTGTGAGTGTGTGTGAGTGTTAAGATAAACTGCCCAGGCACGTGAATGTGGTTGTAAGGGGCACTGGCCATGACGGCCAACAGAGAGAGAGAGAGAGAGAGGGTCGCGTCCGAGTGCCAAGTTTCAATTAGTGCTGCAAACTTAATTAAGCTATAACGGGATTTATACTGTATTTCTATATCTCTATGTTCCTTACTTACTCGCTCTCCCGCTCTGGCGTCTCCTCTTTGTGTGTCTTTTTCACACATTTGTTTTCTATTTCTAGGTTTTTGCCTAGGCAACACATAAATAACACAAGCAAATAGAGCTAGAGAAACGGAGAAGATGCGAATGAATGGCAAATGCCAGACGAAAAAAGTAAAAATTATTCATTCTATTCAATTGACAGTAGTACACTTTGCAACCAGAACGAATTTGTACTCAAATGACAATTGAGTTTCTGAAGTAAATAATTTTAAATAGAATGAATTACTTGAATAAAGCATCATGCAAATACAGAAGCGAATAGTTTATATATGCCAAGATTAATCAACAAAAAATCAGTCAATGAATTTATAAATGAATATGAATCATAACAGAATTTTAATGAAGGTTTTATAATTAAATAAAATAACTAAATACATAATGAATATAAACGATTTTTATTTTTTCGTAAAATGAGAAAACATTGAAATACAAAACACAAATGAATAGTTTGAATATACCAAAGTGAGTCATAAACAATCAGACCATGAATATGAATCAGTATACAAGATTCAATAAAGAATCATAATTAAATTTAGTTATTCAGCTGAATATAAATGAATTCCAGGAATTTAAAAAGATGCAATCGATTAAAAATTGAATGAAAAACTTTTTTAAATCATATCAAATGAATAGTATTTGAATAATATTTAATATTCAATATGATGAAAACATTAAAAATGTGAAAAAAGTTTAAGGTGAATGTGAATATTTTTGAAATGTGTACACAGTCGACTTACTCGTCAAATAGATCAAACAAACAGCAGGTAAAGAGAATGGCAAAAGCAAGGACATCACCTTCACATCAATTTCTTGGCCATCCTGGAATATCCTCGTGCCATAGTCATCGCCTTTGCCATTGCCTTGTCGCCTCCATTGTTAAATGCATGAAAAATTGCTGACACTGCCGCTCATCAAGACGATGGATCCTGTCTCTGTTTCCTGTTTCCTGTTTCCCCTGTGCTCCCAGCCAGTCTATTCAATTCTATCCTATATACATATACACCCGTAAGTTTCTACTGCTGTTGCTCTTGCAGCTGGACCCACCAGGTGCGTGTGCATCGCATAATTCATACGAAGCGTTGCTTAGCGATTTATGGCCACTGACTGCAAATGAACAAAGCAAACTACTAACCATACCCAACCGAAGTTCCCCGGCCACCACGAACCCACATACCGACATCCTTCAGTCGGAATAAGTCTTTTGACAAATTGCATAGCCTTGCCTGTTTATTGAATTACGAGCCTGTGGAGAGAACATGCTAAAGAAAGGACAACTAAAGAATGATGCCGCATAAGAGACATGAACGAGGTCCTGTGGACAGCGAAGAGCGACAAGCACTTTTAATTAAATGCACAGCAATTTAACTGACTTGAAGTGGACACATCTTCACAATATTCACTATTCGCCTACAACCAAACACTTGACTCGAACGAATCAATTAGCTGTAATAAGGTGCATCTCACACTGAGAGAAATTAAGTGCATGAAACACAGAAAAAAAAACTATATAAAACTTAACATCTATCATCGCTCTCTTTTTTGTGGCAAAGTACAAAGTTTCTTTATAGATTAGAATCGAAAAATCTATATAGTATATATGTATGAATCTAGCTTCATGTGCCATGAATCCTTCTTCACTCACTCAATCAATCACTCACTGACCTAATTAATTTGCTGGACACAATTCCTAATATGCTGTGAACTGTTGCGATTTGCGTTTAATTAGCAAATTGTTATTGCCACCACTTCCCCACAACTTAACTTTGATTTAGACGCTTTCCCTTGACCCATTATCCTGAGAGTGGGTCATTGTGGTGATGGGGACAAATGTTGCCTTAGGTGCGACAAGAGCAATTTGCATTTAATGCGCAACATTTGTTCTGGTTTTGTTCATGTAACCAGAGGCACTGATAGCCCTGCGCATCTATGATGACCAGAATATACCTATTTACTTATATATATCCACATATATGTATGTAACTTAGATAAATATGAGGAGAGATTAAAAATATCAATAGAAAAGTTTACAAATTAGATCAAGTGGCTAGTCGATATATTTTTTGTTCATTACCAGTGCAGGGTATATGGAAAATATGGTATGATTAGGAAATGCTAAAAGCCCCGCGATTTCGAAGCGCTGATGACGATTTTGATCACTGAAAGGTTAAAAATTTAATTTCAAATGGTTCAAGAAGGGGGAAAGTAGGGAACTTTGCTCCCAAAAGTATGCAATAAGCAGACCAAAACAAGAATTTGTGCAATATTCCGTAAACAAAAATTAAACCATCCAAGCAAACCTTTCTTGTAGACAATTTTAAAGCTACGCGGCTAACTAATAGTTATAAATTCGTTGGAAATATTGAAAACTTTTCAAGACTTTAATAATATTAAATTCAAAATGTTCTTAACCCATTTAAATTTAAAATTGATCAGATTCCATTACGCGAATAATTTGTAAATCGTAATACCAAGGAAGTGGTGTCTTTTTCATAAAGATTTGAACTGGAACAAGCTAACCAAAGATGTTATTTCCGGTTCTAAGAACAACATCCTGGCAACTTGGCACTGCCACTCTTGGTTCTTGGTTCTAAAAAAGAACTTTTAAAAACAACTTCACAACCCCAACAGCACAAAATTTCGGGAAACAATACAAGGGATATGGCACCCCTGTAGAATTCTGCAAGTAAGCAATGTCGACTGTGCCCAGCAATATGGAGAATAATTGTGAATATTCATATATATACAATCTATTCAAAAAATGTTGTAAAATATTAAACCATAGTTACAAAAATATCATCCTGGCCAACTCAACAAAAAATTACAATTCTGGCCAACTGAAAAAATGAATATATTACGCATTATCAAAAAAATATCAAAGAAGCTAGAGTCGATTTATATTGACTGTAACTTGTGTCATATTTATCCGATCTGATTGAAATTTCGGGATCTGATGTTTTATATCTAAAACTATCATATTAGTAAATTTCATAGAGATACTCCAATTTCTTCATCTATGCTTCTTCTATAACTATATGATACAGTGGTCCGATCCTGACAATTTTCATACTTTATCTGCTCCGGGCTATAAGTAGCTCAAATATCAAGTTTCATCTCGATAGCTCTTAAGATGGCGGCGTCAAGTAGACTTGCACAGACGGACGGACGGACAGACGGACATGGCTATATCGACTCAGCTTCTCATGCTGGTCAAGCAACGTCTCCTTCTGTACATTACAAACATTTGACCAATTTAATAATACCGGTATAAAAAGGGTATAAAGGGTATAAAAAAAACCAGAGGGCCGGGGCTAACTTCGACCGCGTCAAAGTTTGTATACCCTTGCAACTTTTTTGGTAACTCTTTCCTTACCTATAGCCAACAAAGTGGAAAAACGTTTTATCTAAAAAGGCTAATGTTTGCGAAAGAACGGCCAACAATCGTAGCATAGGAAATAACGAAGTTATTGGACAAAGTCACTGTTTTCCACCGATCGTTCCTATGGGAGCTATATGATATAGTTACCCGATCCTTATCATTTGGCACAGTCATTAACAGATATATTAAACTAACAAATGTTTAATTCGAAAGCAATCGCGTCAAAAGTAACGAAGTTATTGACAAAAGTCACTGTTTTCGAAAGATCGTTCCTATGGGAGCTATATGATATAGCCACCCGATCTTGATCAAATTTTGCATAGTCGTTTATATGTGTAATTAACCACCAATATTTAATTTCACGACAATACCTCAGAAAATAACGAAGTTATTAAGAAAAGTCACTGTTCGTGACTTTGCAGTTTGTATGAGAGCTATATGATATAGTGATCTGATCCGGCTGAATCCGAGATATACAACGCCTGCAGTATATACAAGCCTACATACAAAATTTCAGCTCTGTAGCTCTTATGGTCTAGGAGGAGTTTGCGTTGATCCAGACGGACGGACGGACGGACGGACGGACGGACGGACGGACATGGCTATTTGAACTCGTCTCGTCGTGCTGATCAAGAATATATATACTTTATATGGTCGGAGATGCTTCTTTCTATGCGTTGCACACTTTTGACCAAAATTAATATACCCTTTTTGCAAGGGTATAACAAAATTTCAAGGCTGGGAATTACTTAATATTTTTCATGGTAGTACCAAATCCTAAGGCTGATGCATCTATTTATTTAAACATTTGTTTACAAGAGGATGTTAAATTTGAGAGACTTTGATCAAATGCAATGCAAAATGGTCGATTTATAGCAAAATATGCATGCCTTATAAAAAAATAGATTTAAATATTATTTAAATCTATTTTGATTATTAAAAAAATAAGATTTTAATTGATATTTTAGTGCTGGCCATTAAATCCATTCACTTCAAAGTATAGTATCATAAATTTCTCTTAAATAAATGGCCCAAAAAAGAAAGAAAAAACACAAGACGATTCGGCGAAACATCTTGGCCCCATTATGTGTGCCATTTTATTTGTTAACGCTTTTCGCGAGTGGGTGGCGATTGGGGTTTGGAGAAAAATGGAGGCAGATTGGTAGATTGAGTGTAAACCTATTAGAGAAATTGCCAACTAAATGAACCTGAGCCCACGCACCTGTAATGTAGATAGACCACGTTTTTCTAGACGATTCCAGCCAGAGGCATGTTCAGAGAGGGCAGAAGGGCATCAGGGGGGTGTAGTTATAGGGAAATGACCAGGAGGAGGAGCAGTGGCCAATCTGCAGGTCAATTCAATTATGTACCTACTATGCCAGTAACGATGTTGCGGCTCCTTTTTGGTGCCACTGTTGTTGTTGTTCTTATTCTGTTGGCCAAGTCCCACACACGTATACGAGGTCAGGTACGTGACTTTGAGTACTTTAATTATATACACATGAAACACTAAAATCACTATAAATGATGAAAATATTCCTGGTGGTTTCGCTACACATTTAATTATATACATATATATATATATATATATATATCTTTGTTAGTTTATTATTCGTCTTTCTATTTTTCTATTTAATTGAAGGAAAAACAACTGCTAATAATTATTTATTATAACAAATTAATAAATTTATCGATTAGACTAATTGAATTCCCAAGGTTGAGATGTTTGTTTCTGCGAAATCTTGCACTTTCATAAAGTTATTCTCATGCCTACAGCTAAATGAAGAAGCAACAAATAAAATTCTTCGACTGCCCCTCGCATTTGGAGGCTTTTCTCCCCACTCACCATATATGGCTGCGCTTGAATGTTATTTAAGACATATATTCCTTTTGTGGCTGTTAATATTTAATGCATTCTCTGGCTTTCAATATAGAGAGGGCATAGGCCATTTTCCATAAAGCTTTCCCCGCATCGTACCCTCAACGACTTGGAAACCAAAAATTGGTATAAAAATAAAGCCGAAGTTCTCGATTTTGTTGTTGTTGTAGTTTTTATTTTTTTTCTTGGACTAGCGTGTTATTATTGTTATTAAATTTTACTTCCTTTAACTGTTGCTGGCAAGACAAATTAGAGCGCAAGCGGCATAAAAGGGGAACTTTTCAGGACTGCAGAGAGAGATGGAGAGGCGGAGGTAGCGAGTGGGTGTGGTTGTGGACGATGGCAGTTGCTCCTGGCCAAGGACTAGCTCCTCGACCATTTTACGCACAACGTTTTAATGTTGTGTTTGTATGCTCATCAATATTTATTGCGGTTCGACTACGTGAGCCGCACACAATCAGTGAGTCAGGAAGCTCTGGAGCCAGTCAGGAGTCGGCAGGCAGGACCTTTGCTCCTCTTTGCTTATTGCGTTTACATTTTTGCAAATATTTTTATTATATCCTATTACTTTTGAACAAAAACAAAAGAAAAGGCGAACCAGGCTACAATGCCTACGCATTCAGTTTGGCCCTTTAAATCATCTTTTAATTTTCATTTATGAACTTCACAAAAAAAAAAAACACAAAAGAAAAAGTTGTCTTGTCTTGAAATTTTAAGTTTTAGAGCAAAAGTTTTAGCATTTTTGTCTTACAGGGTATATTGAGAATCGAAACAATTGAGTTTTTCAATTGGATTCATTCGTGTTATTGTTGCGGCTGACCCAGGAGGGAACACACAATAACCTCGAGCCAGCGGTGCCTTGTTACCAGCAACGTCTGATATATTACAGACTGCAATGTGTTGCTTGTGCCAGCGGGGGGGAGCGGCAGGTTGGGGCTAAACAATGAGAGAAAGCAAATGGCAAATGGGGGAATAAAGAAAAAGGAGTAGGAGTAGGCATAGGAGGGTGCAAAGCCGGTTGCTAACTTCCCTTGTCCATTTCGAACGATGTTATTTACTATTCAAAAACTTCAATTACCGCAAAGTAGTCGCCGGGGCGTTAATCGCCAGAAGGCAATTGTATATACTGGCCGGCCCTCTCCACGCCCCGCCACTCTCTGCCACCTCAACAGCCTAATCACCATTCCCACACCCTTGTCTCTAAGTTATTATGCTGATTTAACGGTTTATTTGTAAATAAATAAAACAAAACTTTATTGGTTATTAAGTCATTTTCGCATTGAAATGGTTGGAGATTTCTATGGAGCACGCAATCAGCCTAAAAGTAGGCAAAACGAATTCTCTAGTCAAATTAAAGAGGCAATTAGTGAAAATTTTGTAGGCAAAGAGCATTTTTAAGTAATTTGAATTAATCAATGGGCACAAAAAAAAATTAAACACAGAGAGAAAGAGATAGAGAGAGAGAGAGAGAGATAGAGTGAGAGAGAGAGAGAGAGATAGAGAGAGAGATAGAGAGAGAGAGAGAGGGATAGAAAAGGCTAACGAGTAAAATAATTTATCGAATTAACGAGCTTTGATTACCAATCAAAAGAGAATTTTTAAAAATATGTTTACGGAATAACTACAAAATTTTATTAAATTAATGAGGGAAACATTTTAAGCATTCCTTTGAAGCAAAAATATTACAAATTTGTATTTCATTTATTCTCTGAAAATTAAATGTTAAATATTGTAAAATTATCAGCCAACCTTGCTGCAAAGTCCTTCGAATCAAAAAATAGGCACAATAAAAAAATGTATAAATAAGAGAGTTTCAAAATGTTTTTTGACAATAGCAATTATTTGTTAACAGAGTGAAATCTTATTTATCCATTGGAGGCAAATAAAACAGATTTAAATGAATTAGTAATTACTTTATAATGAAATGCATATGTTTAAATGTAAGTAGGTACTTATCAAATTTTATTAAATACAAAACTTCATTAAATGAAAGGCAATGACCAGTCCTCGGTAGATTAGGCAACTAAACAACGAGGATCCGGGTTCAAATCATAAGCTACTGGATGGATGTAGTTTTTGCCTAAACCAAAGCCTATAGTTGTGACAGTTTATAGATAGTTTATAACTATATTACAATGAATTGCCAAAGCTTTGAAATGTCCTAAGACATTCGAAGTAGTTAAAATAATTTTATCATTTAATTAATTTGAATAATTTTAGACCAAACAAGCAAATAACTTTATCTCATCAGCTCAGGACATCCCCCAATTGCAACCTACACGCAAAGGTTAGAACTCGCCTTCAATGGTTTCTATAGAAACTTTGTTAGTGCCCAATAAGGCTAGAAACCGTACTCTAGGCTCATACCAATTCGCTCTGCTGGAGGATATCACCACAGTGGCACTGAAAGGATTTCTAAAATTCCTGAACCATAATGGATGGTTTTAAGCAAAGAAAACCCAGTCAACCTAGTGGATCAAAATTGAGCACAGTCAGCTCAGAAGCTCGTTCGCACTCAGATTTTTCTTGGACAAGTTTTCTTGGTTGGGTTAAATATGGCAGAGAATGGACTAAATAATGGCATAATTCTAGGACATGATTAATGTTACAATGTCGACAGATCACGGTGGTTGGTTAATGTGGTTGAGGAGGTAAGAGTGTGTGAGAATTGTGTGGCGAAGCTTAGTGATTCTTGTGGAGTTTAAAAACTGTTTAATTTTGAAAATTGTGTCAATTTCGGATAATCAACTTTTTTTCAGTTTGTATCAATAAGTCTGTTACAATAAACGAGAAGTGTGATTAGCCATCTGCCAGAGATCTAGATTCTAGATTATTTTTAGTTTAGGGAAGTAGCTTAAGGTCTGTCTAAAGTAAAACGGAAAATGTATTGTCGGTATGCTTTCGTTACCTTATCGATAGTTTTGTATTATGTTCTAGTTATTGTTGACTTATCGTTATTATGCCATCGTTATTTTGCACCAATATCAAATCTTCAAGACGTTATCGTTCTAGTCGCGTTTTGTTATCGATTCGACTACACTTTATTGTAGTTATTTAATCGTTATCGGGTTCGATGTTGAAGAAGTGTCTAAATAGAAGTGTCTAAATTCTTGTTTATATGTTGTGGTTTTTCTTGCAGTTTATTCCCTTATTTACATAAATCAGTTTAAGGCTTGATCTTCTAGTCATTTTTAAACACACAAACATTGTTAAATTGAGTGGACAACTTTAGGATTCATTTCTTTAGTTTATAAATCTATTTATTATAACGCTTTCAATTTGGACAAATTTTGATAATAAATGAATAGACATTGTCAGTAAGCTGAACTGACAATGTAAACCCATTGAATTGTTGCATTACTTGTGATCAAATTTCATGGTCAATAATATTTGGGAAGTCTTTGTAAGTACTTTGAGCAAAGAGATAAAGAAAGCGAGAGACTAACTTAAGTTGAATTTAGCTTCAAATCACTGAGCATCCCTCCCATGCCATCCTTTTCGTTTTTCTTATGATAAACATCTTGCGTTGGTTGATATTGTGCAGAAAAGAGATTAAATTTGAACATGTTTAGTCTTCATATGCTTTCACCATAAGCAAAATCCTGAAGAGCTTGAATTTCTCTGGACGCCTGGATGGAGGAGCATGGAAAGGGATACAGGGGACAGTGGGCCAAGACAAGCAGAAGATAGACGTGTTAGCCAAAGCCGCTTTTGGCTTGCCACGTTTATATGTACTTGTATGTATTTTTTCTTTTTATATTTCCTAACCAGGCAAAACATTTCAACGCTCTTGGCATGCGTGTCCTCGCTAGTAGATGGTGCACATCCTGTGTGCGCCACACTCACTCTCTCTCTCTTTCTTGCTCACTTGCTCTGTGTGTGTAGAGTCCTCGCTGCAGGATTCTTGGCTCTGATTACAAAGTAAGCCGTTAAGAGTGTAGTTTTGCTTTATATATACAATCAACTTGGCGAGCCTTGAAGCAGGACAACACACGCACACACACACACACAACTGATTGCTGAAAGAGAGATGTGGAAGAAAGAATGGGAGTGAAGCGAAATGGAGATAAAGCGTCAGAGAAGTATATATATGAGCAAGTTGAAATACCGATAAGGAATAAGAATGAATTACATGTAAAGGAATTGATTGAGAAAACAAGCACAAACACAGCCACACACACAGATTGAACGTTTAATACGTAGTCAAATACTTTGAATTATCTTACTACGTCAAACAAAAGATTGCAATGAAAAGGTTTAAGTTCAATAACGATGAGGATTACTTTTAATCTATTCAAACTCTTTAAAATAGTATTCAATCTAAAACTCTTCAACACAGTATTCAAGATCGATGCGTAGTATCAATCGCCTGTCGAATGAAAACAAAATAATTATTTGCATATATATCAATTTCAATTTAATGTTTAATTATATTCTATCTATACAAGTATGCCTCCTTTAACGCGGTTCTTCCATACCACGATTTATAAATTAACAACAAAATTACAATGCATTTTTTTTTCTCATATTTACCTATGCACTTTTATACCGTTATATCGTTATTTTATTGCGTTAGTGATGTAAAACAACATCGATGCATCGATCATCGTTGTTCTCTTAGCGATGTTGCTCGATGTTTACCGATGTTTTTGTTGATGTCGATATTCAGCGATGTATCAATGTTATCATATAATTATATGAAGCTGTCCTTAAAAAGTCCTTTCACACCTTACTTAATCTATAACTTTAAGCTCTTTTCTTTCAGATTGACAAAGATAAGGTAAAAGGTTTTCCACCGACTGGCAAAATGTTAACAGATAAAATAACAAATCAGGCGATTGAAATTTTATTTCGGAAAGTAAAGCCCCAAATACTTTATCAAATAGTTTTTGAAAGATAAGGCTAACACTTAGAAAAGAGGCTAGCGGGTTTCAATATTTTATTAATACTTTATTCATTTAAAATTAATTTTAAAAACTATTGTGAGAACTTTTGATTATTAGAAAACATTGAAGTTTAGTTTTCTCGATGCATCGAAATTTTTGCCCGATGTTTGATAACACCATCGATTATTAACATTGAAACCATCGATGAACATAGAAATCGATGTTTTTATAGAAATTTACATGACTACCTTGCATAGAGAAGTAAAAAAAATTGTCAGACGGTAGTAACGCAGGGAAGGATACCATTTAGTATATATGTAGACACATATTTGGTATGCCGAGTCTGAACAAAATTGAACGACTCCCTTCAGTGGGTGAGTGAACATTTTGACTAAACATGATCCCTCTGGGCTCACTCACTTGTACACTCAACTAACTCACTTAATCGTTGAGGGACTGAGTCGTTGGGTGAGTGAGTTTCTCATTCACCGACTCAGTTGTTCACTGACTTTATGGTTCCCGAATCACTTGCTTGTGCTTTATCAAATCAAAATGCAGAAGCAAACTCCACCACATTTGGTTGATTTATTTCTTAATTTCATAAAAAGTGAATTGACAATATGGATAGATTAGCAGATGAAATCTAAGCTCTAGTCGGAGACTTTTTATTCTTGCAAATTTTCAGTGAGTCAAGTGAGTCAGTGCGTAAACTGAACAAGTGAACCAGAGAGTGAGCAACTGAGTGAATGAGTAAATGAACTTATCCACTTATCCAAAAAAGTGAGTCAGTGAACTTGTTCATCAAAACGAAGCGCTTAGCCTAATGCTGGATTAAGTAGTACATTCAGGACTACTGAAATTCAGTTTTTTAAAGCTTTTAATCGCTTAATTAAAATTAGGGCAGAGAATTGTTCGGATCAAATCACTATATGATGGATTACAAAAAATGAACTATTCAGATTGTTTTTATTTTGATTTTATTCAGATTATATTTTTGTGTTCTTGAAATAAATTAATTGCTGTTTATTTATGTTCAATTAATGAAAAAATATCAGAATTAAAAAAATAAAATACATTTTTTTCGAATCGGAACCTATTTATTTGCCAACTGCAATATTTCTAAACTTGATTTTTGAGCATTTTATGTAGAAACCATTAGAATATAATATTTACCCCTAGAAATATTGTTTTTTCTTAAACTCAGTACTTTATAGACGAAAATGAATGCAAACAAAAGGGAAAAAGTGAAAAGACTTTGCAACGATTATCGGTTATCGATATATTAGTAACTTTCCTGCCAAGTGCATAAGTTAAAGTCTTTATAAAGTTTACCCTTGTTGCTTATTATTTCGTTTATGGTTACATAGATATTTAGTTCTCGATGGCATTCTTAAGGCATTTTTCGTTTGGTTATGAACTTAAATTGTTTACCCCCCTCCCCGTTCCATGTTTCGTTCTCCACCTGCTTTTGCCATAAAAAACAGAACAGCGGCAATGGAAATTGCCAAGTCGCATTATTTATCGTATTCACAACGGGGAGTGAGACGGTGGTGGAGTGAGTGGTGTGAGGGTCTTCTGTAAGAGGTTATGTTGGATACTGCTGATGCAGGAAGAGGGAAGCCAAAACAAAATGATGGCCTTTGCCCCCCTGTTGTTGTTGTTGTTGTTGTTGTTGATACTACTTGGCGCAGCGGATGCTTGGCATTTATTGCAGGCGACAATATTTTGTCGCTGGATCGCGAATCCTTGGGATCCCTTGCCCCCTCTCGCTCGCTCTCACTCCTGTTCCAACTCTTGTGGAAAAGTGCATCCTGTATGTGCATCCTGTTTGTCCACACAAACGCCTGCCTGCCGCACTGCCTGCGTTCTTTGTCTGCCTTCCTATCGTAGCCTGCCTGAGCATTAATGGCAAGTCATGTCATTGTCAGGCTGCATTTAAAGAACCAAAGGACTTGGCCAAAAGAGGGAGAGGGATTGGGGAAGGGGGGAGAGCGAAAGATAGATAGAAACGCCAACCAGCCAGGAAGCACTGGCGCACGTCCATGCTTGAACTCAGGTTAATAAAACAAACACAAAATGCCAGCAACTATAAAGTTGAAAATGCACGGAAAATTGTCATATCCTAATGCTATGGGAATGTTCATACATACATTCATAAACATATATGTATGTACATATATATTATATAACATATTCTCTTCAATAAAAATATCAACATACAGAAACCATTCGAATTTCGCGCCACTTAACTACCAACAAACTTTCAACCAGCGGTGTCATTTGGATTGCATTTGACAGCCATTTCATGGCAGATAAATGACTTCCTTATCCATTAAGGATTAAAACCTGTGTTAGCCCCTAAATGGTTTCAATTCTCTTTTAAATTTAACAATTTCGATTTGTAAAATAAATTATTATTTAAGAAACATTTGCTTTGCTTTTGGTCTTTGTATTGAAAATTTTTGTGAAAAATTTTACAAGCATTTAGATTGGCTTTATTGAAATGAAAAGTTGAAAATGGCCCCTTTAACCACCCACACACACACACATACACACGCACATAAGGACGGGAGTCCTTCCCATCCCTTTGCTTTGTTATTGTTCTTGTTGTGATGCTTTACGCGCAGCTTTTGTTTACAATTTATTTTGTCATGTGTCGAAAATTGCAAATTTATGAGTTTTTGATGAGTCTTTTTGTGTGTTTGTGTCCCCCATTCTGCCATCATATGCCCCCCCTCCCCCCGAAAAGCATCGCTGCTTTCTGCCTCCTCCTACTCATGCCTTTATTCTCCATCTAGCTGTTTGCCTTTTGTATGGGTCAGCACACGCACAAAATGGTTGAGAGATAGAGCAACTGTACGAGTCACAGAAACGCAGAGAGATGGAGCGAGATATAGCCACAGCATGTCCTGGGCTTTTTGACTTTTGATTAAATTCGCACGCGCCAAAAACAAAAAGGAAAACAGAATAGAATAACATAGAATAAAATAAAATGAGAAGAAGAATGGCAAACGAAAAAAAAGTGTAAAAATAAAAACTAAAATGGCATCACGAAGCGATAGGAAACAAAACATTTCAGAATCGAAATGCTTAGTAACGAATATTTATATACTCTCTCTCTCTCTCGAAAGCTTATTCACATGAAAGGGTTAGATGTAATTATTAGATCTTGTTATATTTTTTATCAGAAGTTTTTACGGACGTGACAGTTTTCCATTCCTTTTACATTTTTTTAAGTCAAACTCAAAGTCTCACACGTCGTATACGTAATATATTTGCATACGACTAGTGCTCCAGGTTTCAATTAACCTTTTGCTTGCATTATGCGTATTGTTATTGGAACTATTAAGATTCTTAATGTCCTAAAAAAATCGTATAAAATAGTTTGCTTCTATTTTCAGATTAAATATCAGTTCGATCAACAAAAATCCAGATTTTTAGAAGACAATACAATAGACATAAAAACAAAACAAATATAACGAATAAAATGGGAAAATACTGTGTACTCAAAGACTAGAGAATTGCCTTTGATATTTATCTAATAAAGTATTGTTGATGACTTTAACAGGATTTTAAAACTAAAAAAAATACGTTGTCGTCGAAAATATGATACTAAACTTATGCTTTGCTTGAATGCGAAAAGGAAAATGTAACATTGGATCCAAGAAATCATAATTTGTCTTATTGTTAGCATAGATGTTTTAGTGGCATCCTGCCTGGAATAGATATCCTAAATTTCCTTCTTTAGACATAGAATTTTACGTTTTATGTCGATTTAGATTCCCAAAATTGCCTCTAACCCATGTTAGACTGCGTTTCGACTTTTCGAACATACTGTTCGATTGTACTTTACTTGTATGTTTTAAAAAATTCTATATTTTATTTGATTATATTTAAAGGGAAGTATGCATTTAGTTAGTTTTATTTATTGAACTTTAATATAAAATACAATTTATCACTCTTTTCTATATTGGGTCTATGTGAAGCTTTCAATTTGCCTTAATTTGAGACCATGTTTCAAACTTAATTTTAATTCAAAACTAAACTAACTTTTTTTATTGCAAATAGTGCAAAATATTCGCGTGTAATCTAAAAAATGCAAAAAAAGTAAATTACACGATTTGCAAAATAAAAATTACATTGAATAATCCTTTGAATCGACTTTTGCAAAAGATGATGCTAACCACAGATTTGGTTTCCAATTTTGTATCCTGAAACTCTAAACTACCAGAAGAAAGTCACTTTGCATCTAAAAACCAATAATTTTGCAGCCCAATCCAAAATGGATGAAAAAATGGGAAAAAAATTTAATCAAAGTTTGTTTGGCTGTAGTTTCATAAATTATTGTGGTAAATAACATTTAAATCAAGGATTTTAAAGATTACATGAAACTTATAAAAGAAAATTTTGTCTTTGAAGGATATTTATGATACTTTATCTAGGCAAGATGCCACTAAAATATCTACGCTAAGACAATTTATGATTTCTAGGATTCATTGTTACATTTTCCTATTCGCATCTGAACAAAGCATCATATTAGTATCATTTTTCATAATACCCCATATAGTAGAGTATAAAGTAAGTCAATCGGGCAAGTGCAAGCTAGACAAATTTGCATAACACACACACACACACTTGGCTAAGTGAACTCGATCATCAAGCATATATATATATATATTCTAGTATATTTCATGGTATCGGATATGCTTCTCTCTGCTTTGTGACTTCAAAATTTATGATACCCTCCCACAGGGTATAAAATTTCGCGAAAAACACAACAACAACAACAATAACAACAAGAACTCTTTTTTTTTTTTCTCTTCGTGCACAAATTGCTTTTAAAGCCTTTAAGGCATACCCAACTCTGGAAGTGGAAACCAGGTGAATGAATGATGGCCAGATGCGATTCTATGCGATGCGATGCGACGCGATGGTGGTGAAGCGGATTGGTTCTCATCCAATTTGCAATCTGCATCCAAATTCATGCAACTGAATTTCTAACTCGTTTCCAGTTCTATTGCGGTCAATATTTGCATAAAAAGTCATAAGAAACTATTTCTAATCATACATAACGAAAAGTCTATACCCGCTGGAAGGGATCAGTCAAGGAGTAACAAAATTCAATGCAAATGAAATGTCTAATAAAATTTGTAAGTATTTGAATATAGTCTACGATAAAGAATGATTTTTGAAGTATTCGACTTTGGTTTTTAAAAATATTGACACATTGAATACTATTACGATATATATGATTGAGAGTGCTCCCTCTAACATATTGGGCGAGTTGTCGGGCAATAAATTCCTTAACAATTGCAGGCTTGTCGCATTAACCTTAACATAATCCCACGAAAAGGAAGCTAAACCTTTTAGTCACACGATTACGATTGAAGAAACATAGATCGATATACCATGGTTTTCTTTCCTTTGGATTTATATAATGTATCCAAACTGGTGCCGATTTCAACAATGATGACCAAGCTGCGAGCTCGATTTACACAAATATACAAAAATATTTACTTATCTTAAGTTTGGTCTAACAATAAGCTTTAAGTATAAGTAAGGTTAATTTATTTCTCAACATAGTAACATTTTAGCTCAATTGTAATTGTCGACGTAAAACTTCAAAAATGTTAAACCTACCATTGGAGTGAGCAATGAAAAATATGAAAATTCGTTTTTAGCGATAACTCAAAATTGTATAATATTGTATTGTATATAATTTCGTATTTTCGTATTCGATGCGTTATAAATCAAAAATTGTTGTAAGGCAAACGATTTTACATAATCACATCCAGACGTAAGAAATACTTTGTTTTGTTGAATTTAAATTATGCGGTTTAGGCAAAGAAAATAAATCTATTTTAAAATATTTGCCCAATAAATAGCCAAGCTAAAAAAAATTATTTTTAAACTATCATGCAAAGTATTGCTGATAATTACTAATTACTTACCACTAGTTCGAATCTACGAAAACTGTTCCAAATGATTGTTTCCTTTTGTGATAGGTACTTTTTGGTAAAAAATACGACATTGTTTTCTTTGGTGGCTCACATGAGAGATTCTTACACATATAATTTTAATAAAGTTGACAAAAATTTAAAATTTAATGGTTTTTAGATGTCTAACAAAAAGTGCGAGCCCTTGACTTTATGTACATTGCACATACATATATATATGTTTTATAAGGGTGTACCAAATCCGGCCCAGAAAAAGGTATTCTTTTCTACTTATCATGCAAAGAATTAAACTCGTTTGCAGTACCTACTTATATCGATTCAATATAGATAATTATCTATTTTAGTATTATTTTGTTTGTTTGTTGTTAAGTATATTTAAAATCTGTCCAAGCTTGGACAATGATTAAATTCGATGCAAATCACATAAAACATGGCATTAGCAAAAGTACACTCAAAAAGCAAAGCCGCATCTGCTGAGCCCGAGGAGACTAGCCCCACCAGTCAGGATCAGGCCTGAAAGATAAATCCAGAGGGTGCAATCTTTTTAGTCTGCGAGGAAAGGTTTCATTTGGCAGGTCTGCTGCTAGCCGGTTGGGGTGATTGGTGAATTGGTGATCCGAATCTCAGTACCTCCTTATGGAGTGAGGGGATTCGTCCGTCCCTGTGTAGAACAGTGTTCCGGACATAGAGTGCACCGACCAATCTATGTACGTAGCAGTTTGTTTTGGAACCGTTGTAGTAGTTCCACGTTGGATTGACACGCTATAAAGTTGGATGCCGTATGTCCATATGGGCTTTAGGATGGACCTGCAAAGCCGAATCTTGTTTGATGGGCTGAGTTGCGATTTGTGGCCGATGAGCCAGTGCATCTTTCTTGTTTTTATGTTTAGTTGCATCGACTAAGCATTGATGTGAGCCTATTTATTTTATTAAAATTTAAATTACTAGAAATAAGACAAAATTTTAATATGATTTCATTATATTTTTTTTTTCTTATTTAAAGCTTTAGTAATACATAAAACAAATTTATAACCTCCAAGTGTTTCTCTCTGTTCTCTCTCCACCTCTCTGCTTTGAATTGCTTTGTATTTTAATTATTTTTTGAATCAACTTTCTTGGGGTTTTTTTATTATATGCTTATTGAGTCACTTGCATTGTATATTTATAAGTATATACATACATATGTATACATATATGTATACAATGCCTTTCAATAAGCATTCCTTGATGAATTTTCAATTACTTGCAATTTACAGAGACGAGAAGAGGAGAGAGTGGGAGAAAGAGAGAGAGACAGAAAGAGAGAGAGAGATGAATTGATAGTGCAGCTTAAAGCAGGGCCCGGCACAAAGAGAGCGCTAAAAAAGTTTAGTTGTATGTGTGCACTTGCTTGTGTGCGTATGTTGCTTTACACTGCGCAAAATTAAACTTCATCAAAGTCTGCCTCAAATCAAGAAAACGAGTGCAGCAAATAATCTTATGCAAGAAAAAGATAGAGAAAACAAAGCAGCGATCAATTTTTTCATGTGTGTTCTCTCAACAAAGCGACATAGATCTGCTTGCGTCGAAATGCTGAGGGAAACTAAAACCTACCCTCTCGCTCATGATAATTTTGTGTGAGGACTTCGGCAGCCGTTCGGTTACACGCATACGAGGTGCCGAACAAGTTCGTCCCCCGGGGGATATGAGTGCCGGGCTCTGGCTTAAAGCTTAGAACAGGACAAAGATCTTTTTACCCAGGTGGATGACCATTGAGGTGTCATGTAGTTCCAACACTAATAACAAACAAATATAATTATTTTCGATTACTACCCTGTAGAAAGGGCTTAAAAGTATATATTCGATTCATTGCAATTTACAAAAATTTCTCACATGTACTTAAACTCGCATATCCATAGAGGATATCTTCAAGTCGGCGTCAAGTTGACTCCGCAGACTTGTAATTCTTAGTCATACCCAAGCAATCTGAAATGCCAATGGAAATATAATACATACTATAGACACATATATATGTATATGTATATATTTATAAATATCCACTGACAACTGATGGTGGGTATTGTTGATGTTGGATTTTGGTCTGTAACCGCAAAGAACCTACGTCAAAGCCAAGAAGAAACACCGCCAATTGAATACTTTTATATATAAAAAAAACGTTTATAAATACAACTGCTGCTTACTTAATTGTTTAATGGATTTATTGTTAGAGTGTATTGAAACTTGAAATGATAATAAAAATATAATCTCTTACCTTATTAATTGAATTCATATATTAAGGGGAATGTCGTAAACTTGTTTACTTTCTCATGAGATGAGAAAATTTCATAGATACTTCGTATATAATGCAAATATTTTACAACTTCTTATAGAATTTTTAGTGTTTTGAATTAAGCCTTATGTATTTTTAAGGCTAATAAATTTTTTTAAGCTTTATGGGTTTCATAGAAAGAATCATTCAGCTTATTGTTAGATTTCTAAGAATTATATATATTTTTTATTTATAATATAGAATGTCAACAAATTAATTCTTAACATACTATATACAAATTATAATTTCTAAGACTCTTGAGGCATTTAAATCAAATACAGTAAAAATATAATTACCATTATTCACATAAATTGGAAGAGCATACCTTAACCGAATTATTAACTAATTCTAATTTAAAAATAAAAACAAACTAATTGTATATATATAAAAAACATTTCATCATTTCAATTTTTTGCTCCCTAAGGCATTTAGTAAAAGCCGAAGTCGAAGATTTTGGTTTTAGAAATCTATAAAGAAAGCAAACACAGTTTATGGACAAAGCATACGAAAAGTTACAAAACAATGAATACTTTTCCATTCAATTGCATACTTTAAGGGGCAAAGTGCCCTCATTTCACAGTTCTACATCCGCCAACGACTAAACATATGTTTCTTAAACATTTACGTTAAGAAACTCAGTTTTTTAAAGTCAAAACTCTTATTGTTGTAAATTCATTATTTAATTTTTTTTCTAAAACTTAGCTCATAAATTGTTCTGAAGCACTTGAGCAACATTTTAAAACTTAATTGAAAGTTTAGATAAGTTTAACTCAAAGCCAAAGAATGAATAACATACGGAAATAGTGATAAATGTTATTTTTCTTCTTTTTCTCACACTTGAAAGCAAAGCAAACCTACCCCAATTGCACTTTTATACCCTCTCGCAATGTCAATGAATATATGTAAGTATATAGACAGAATATCTGTATGTATAAACTCGAGGGGTATTATGACAACAAAAGTCGGGCATGACTTTACCCGCAATAGAACTAAGAAGAGAAAAAAAAAATAAAATAAAATGAAATACAGTTCAACTAATTAGCGCAAGTGACTTTTGGAACGTCGCTACGTCGCGTCGTCGGTCGTCGGTCGTCACTCGTCGTCGAGGTAGTTGGTTGGTCTGTGCCTTCTCAATTGAACCGCGTTGAGCGTAAAAGTTTGCTTGTAAAAATATTTATATGCATAAAGAAAACATATATATATATATATATATGTGTGTTGAGGGCAACAACAATAATAATAACAATAATAAAAAACAATTAACACATTTTTCTTACAACCGGTTGGAATATACTACATATATGTATACCGTACCTACATACATTTTCTTCGTGTTTTTTTTTTCGGGGGCAAAACGGAATTTGTTATGTGGAGCAAGACTAACTAACTAGCTATACATAATACAAATCTTTATCTTAAACTCCCGACGATTGTTCTCTCACTATCTCATGTTTATTCTCTCATTCTCTCTCCCTCTCTGTCTGTGCGTTTGTGTGTGTGTGCGTGTGTGTGTGTTTGTCTCTTTAATCTTTTTAAATTGCAAGAAAATCTCAGTTTGAATTCTGAATTGCTGCCGGCAAATATTTAGTTCTGAGACGTACGGCAAAGGAGAGACAACAAAAGAAGCAACTAAATATTATACAATAAAATGCATTAAATTTGAAAGTAAAAAATTACCGCACTCGGGTGTCATTTTAATTGAAATATGTAATAATAAATGAGAAAAAGAGAGAGAGAGGAGAGAATCATAGTAAAATACCTGTCAGATAGTCACTATTTGTCGGGCAATTTCGAATACTGAGAATACTTTTTGCGATAAGCAATATATTTTTGTCACCTCGAAAATTACGAGGCGCACCTCACCCACCTCCCCCACCACCCCCACCTACCCGCACAATAACCACTGATAAGCATTGATAACGAAAAGCTTCTCTCTCTTCAACTCTTCTTGGTGAAGTCGAACACGGGTTTTTCTCTCTCTGACGCTCTCGTTGTCTCACATCTGCTGGGAGAGGAAAGCAAGCAGGAACACGCAGAGTTTTGCAAACAGCTGTTGCAGCCCAGTGTCAGCTGGAAAGGAAACTACAAAGTGCAACAAAAACAATTAATAATTGTATAATAATTGAAAACAAACCAAAAACAAAAAAAAAAACAACAAGTACAATGGCCAGAGATCGATTACCTGAACTTTTGCAGGTAAAGTCAAATTGAAATACTATATCCATAGATATGCAAATATATGTATGTATGTATGTATATACATGTGTTTGTGTGTGTGTGTGTAAATGCTAATTACTTATATACAGTGTGTCAAAAACCAAGAGCTACTTTGTCTTATTCAATTTTGGAAATTCAAACATTTGTGGATGGAGGGAAACCTATTCAAAACTAGCATCTTGTAATATGGATTCATCAGCAAGTCTTGCATATTTCATACTTTATTAAGAGTTTCTAAAGTTCAGATCTGATAGGAGCGATTTCAAAACACATCCCAGCGATTAATTAATCGGATCCGAAAAGATTGAAAATTCATTCAGAATCGCCAACGAGAAAACATTCTTGAAGCAATCTCAGTTAATAGACAATTTTAATGTTGCAAAACATACGAAAAGTTACAAAACAATGAATACTTTTCCAGTCTATTGCATACTTAAAGGGGCAAAGTGCCCTCATTTCACAGTTCTACATCCGCCTATGACTAAATATATGTATGTTTCTTAAACATTTACTTAAAGAAACTTAGTTTTTGCAAGAGCGTAGCTAGGATTCAATTCATTTTAACTGATTGTTTTGTTAAATACATTTTGATTCGAATTCTGAAATAAAATTTAAAATAGATCTTCTTCTTTAAATGAGTTAAGGAAATGAATTACAAAGAAATTTCATCTTAAATTGATAGGGCAGCTGCCTTTGCCTGCTTATAACTGGCTAAGCCTTTGAGAACAGGCCTAATTTAACTGGCAATTACAATATTATGACAATATCTACATATATTTTATAAAATGTTCAATTAAAGAAAAAAACAAATAGCTTACAATGACTGTCAGTATAAATCGTACATCTTAGTTGGATTTACTATACGCTTTATAACATTTAAAGTAAACAAAATTTTTTTCTGTGTAGTTTTTAATTATAGAAACGTTTTTCATCAAGATCAAAATATAGAGGATAATTATATAGGACCAAAAGTCTTTAGAAAACCAATTATAATTACTATAAAACTTGAAAAGATTCAATCGGTGATGGTCTTTTTTTGTTAAGTGTATATAAGAAGATTTATACTTTAGCCCCACTGTGCAAGCGGCTAGACAAAACAAACTGAGAATCTTTCTGAGTGTGTAACTTAACCTTAAAGTATTTTCAATTTTTACACTAGGTGTATTTTTATTTATATAAACATATATATATGTGTTTTTTTATTAGTTGTAATGCCTATGGAAAGTTGGGCGGGGGTGCTAGAGGACAGTGTTAAATGTTTATCAGATTGTCCATAGATAACAGCGATAAAGTAGCCCCCACTCTCTCTTACACACACACATACGGTGTGTATGTATGTTTGTAGAACAACCCAATTTCCACCCAACCCCAAAATGCCCCCCCAATTGCTAACAACACTTGTTTTGCAAAGCTCTAAGTGAATTTCCAGTACGAAGTCATTTTTATTGTACATTTACACCAGACCAGATTGCTTATTTTCCTATTTGATTTTCTGTGTACCTATATATTATTTTATATTTGATTTATTTTTAAAGCGTTCGCTAAGCTCCAATTCAAACTCATCTTCGACAAATGGATCATCGCTTCTATTAAGTGTATATAACGGGACAACCGAAGCCAATAATCAAATTACAAGCGCCGACAGCAACAGCGGCGTCAGCGGCAACGCCAGCAGCGGCAGCAAGGATCGTCAAAGCCTTAAAATGGCTCAAAATGGAACAAATGTGGATGCCATACTCAATCCGGTAAGTAAAAAAGAAAAAAACAAATTCAAATACCCTCACACTCCCACTCTCTCTATCTCTATCACTCTCTTTCCCCGCCTCTGACTTATCGCTCATTTTGGGCATGAATCAGTCCCGGGTATTACTCAATCGTCGTTGATGCCCAAACTCGTGATAAGCAGCTTATGCACTTTAATATTTTTTTCTTTTCATTTTATTTTTTTCTTTTTCAAACCACGCCCACTTTTATGGGCATCGGTCGCAGCATAATCATCATCAGCTGATCTTAGCCAAACAATACTTTGCTATTCACACTTTATTTGTGGTTGTATGAGTAGAAAATAACCAAGCAGCAAAGAAAAAATGAATGAAAATAATAAAAATACTTTACCCAATCATTTTTATTTGCAAGCTTATTTGCTTAAGGATAACTCGATGCAGGGTCATCTGAAATTAAAGTTTAAGCCGGCGTAAGATTCAGCATGGATATGAAAATTGTACAAAATTTTGAAATTTTCAATGAGACTAGCATCAGAGTGGCAATTTTGCGTCAATTGCATGTTTGTTTCATGTAAATCAGATCAGAATTACAGACTGTATTTTTGGCGCCAGTTCGAAAAACAGTTCGAAATAAACGCTTTAAAAAAGTTTGAAAAAATATTTTGTTGTATATTAACATTGCCTCACATATCTTTGAAAGTATTTTAAATTTTAAAAAACCCTTTTAAAATTATATACAGTCGATTCTCGATAATTTGCTAAATCGCTAAATCGAAAATTGCGGTAAATCGAAAAAAATGCGATCCCCTTGAAAAAAAAAATCGTTTAATGGAAATCACGATAATTTAAATTTCTGTGTAAATCGAAAAAAAAAACTGATCACCAGTTCGAATTATCGGGACTCGACTGTAATACAATAATTTTAAAAATTGGAAGAAGACCCATTAAAACTCCATAATCCAGAAAATATATGAAGATATAAACTTTTTAGAAATACATTTTATTAAAAATGAAAATCATTTAAACTGCAATTGAAAATGTTAAAAAAATTTAGCGTTGAAAAATGGTGACATTTTGGATTTTTCCGAAAGCAGACGAATTTGATACATACATACATCATTTGCATTTCTATTAAAAATATGATAAACTTCTTTACAAATCTTTTATGCACTTTTTCAGTATACGGAGATACGAGTTCAACTCTCACAAATTGCCAGCAATTTAGAAGCTATGAATCGTATGAGCCAAACCATCAACCTCAGAACATTTAGTGGTAAAACTCGATTAACAAAAACTGAATATTAATTTGATAATCTTCCATCTAATTCAAGTTTTTCACATTTCTCCATAGAAAATGAAATGGATGAATTGCATTCGACAAATCTACGATTGTGCAATCAATTGATAAGTCGTTTCAAGGATTTCAAAGCGAATCTACCGCCAGAGAATGATTACAGCTTGGAGGCACGTATGAAGCGAACTCTATTTTATGGGCTACATCAGACATTTCTAAATCTTTGGCACAAGAATGAGTCAATTCTACAAAATTTTGAGCTAAAAGTAAAGAAAAATCTTCGAATGCATTCGAAAATAAGTGAGTATTAGGTCGAAATCTTTGAATAAAATTGGAATATATGTAAATATTTTTGTTGTATTTCAGTTCATTCAGAAGCCAGTGAACAAGAGATTGAGCTACTGCTTGAGAATAAGACAACGAAGCTGTTTGTAGATAATGTAAGCGAAAAATAATTATTGTATATATAAAATCAATTGATTTGAAATGATATATCTCCCATCAAGATCCTGCAAGAAACAGAAAAAGAGAGACAAACACTTCGTGATCTCATGGATCGTTTTAATGAACTACGTAAACTGGAGAAATCTATAGAAGATGTACATGCTCTATTTATGCGTATCCAGACACTGGTCATGGAGCAAAGTGAAGTGATACAAAGGGTCGAGTTTCATGCCCAACAGGCCACACTTTACACCGACAAAGGAGCCGTCGACTTGGATAAGGCTGAAAAGCACCAGAAGAAGGCACGCAAGGTGAGATAAGTTAATTCAGTGAGTTGCAGAATTTCGGCTTTATTTAACTTCCATTTTAATTTGATTTTGTTTTTATTTTATTTTACTTTTAGAAAAAAATAATGCTCATTGCCATACTGGTTGCTGTAGTTATAGTATTATTATTTGTGGGCATTTATTTATGATGACTATTGGGTTAACAATGCTGCCGCCACAACACCAATTCTTTTTTTTCATCTTTTATTTAGTTTTAAGTTTTAAAATTAAAAATATAAAAACAAAAACTGAAAAAAGGAACATTCTTTTTTGAACTAAGAAATTCACCACACTAAAAAGAGAAAATGGCGTCTTTACAACGGAAATTCCAGAGTTGTCACTTTAAATATAATAAGAAACAAGGAACCAAATAGGTATTATATTCTGGAAATTTGCAACAATTTTGCAAAAATATAAAGTTTACAGAGATTTCAAAGCAAAAATAACAATTTCTATTCGATTCAATTATTCAAATTTAAATGTGTTGCCATTTTTGGTGTCATCACTAATAACAATTGTTTGCGTCGAACAGCACATTTGGTATTTTTAACATAGCGCTGTTAACTTTAACAGTGAGCAGAGTGCTGAGCGATATCAACATCTAGCGTCTACATTTTTTTTATTTTTTTTTATTATATGTGTATATATATATAGATATCTAGCCAAACCAAACGATTTTGCATGTTGCCAATCAACTAGGTGAGTGTAATATTGACCAGGATATGTGAGATGTGAGGAGGACAGATCAATGCAATTATCGAGTCCGTGGCAAGGAAATAAACAATTGTGAGAAGTGAATGAGAGATGATGCCTGGTGCGAAATCAAAGCAGAAGGAAACAAAAACAAAACTTTAGACCCGTTTCCTCTGCGGCTCTCCCTTTCTCTCTCTCTCGCGCGCGCTCTTTCGTTGTCTCTGTTGTTTCTCGCTCTCATTCTCTGAGCGCCATTTTTTTGTAAATATTTCCGGGACGCAATTAATTCGAAATTTGAATTGAATTCCAGGCAAGGATTCGCCAAAGTGGTGGTGGGGCCAGTGTGGTCAGAGATTGGCATAAAATGGACGAAATGTGTAAGAATGCGAAATCCCCAAGCCTTGTGGAGTCGGCCGATCCAGCCAATGTTGTTGCTCCAATTCCCCCTCCACCTGCCCCTCCCATGCCCACCGATGCCAATAGCAGCAATTCCAACCAGATAAATGGTAAACAAATGCCAATACCAACACCACCACCAGCACCAGCCATACCAAATCCACCCGAAGAGGAGCTACTGGGATCAGTTATAACCCACAATTGTCCTGGTACCCGTGCCAGTGCACGAGTCATTCAGAAAATGAAACTGGATCAGACAAGGCCAATGACACCGCCACCATCGGAACGGGAGCATGGCGGCAAAAAGGATGACAAATCAAATCAAAAGACACCATCACAATTGAAATCAGGCGGCGGTGCTGGTGGCACTGGCAATGACAATTCCCGTGGTGGTTCCGGTGGTCCCGGCAATGGCAAAACCACATGGACAAATATTGAACGTAATTGCTTCTTTGATGCGTTAAATGAATTTGGCAAGGATTTCGAATCGGTGGCCAATTGCATCAATGGCAAACTGAAACGTCGCAGCTCCTATAATAATGATCATTATAGCTTCAAGACCAAGGATCATGTGCGTCAGCATTATTATCAAACGTATCACAAAATCTGCAAATATGTTAGATATTCCGAAGGTATGTAATAACGCCCCCAACCCCAACCCCCAGCAAATCAGTTAATATTATATTTATTATTATCTTCAGAATTGAAAAAGCCCGCCCAGGAGCTCTATACATTGATCAATTATGGTGAAATGCGTCGCAAATTGCAATTCCTTACGGAGAAGCATTTCATGAAGCTAAAACATTTGGTCTATCATGGACAGATCACAGTGCGCTGTAAGGGCAAGAATATAAGGATTAAGACGCCATCATGCAAGGCTCTGCGACGACTCAATCAGTTAGATGGTAAAATTGCCTTTTAATTATCACATTAATATAGTTAAGCAATCTACTAGAGAGAGCGAGAGAGATAGAGCGTATTCCGCATCCAAAATGGAGACAAAAGAAAGTTCTAGACACATTTCATGGATAAGCTTTCACTTTATAATTGTATAATACACAGTAGAAGCCGGTAAAGACTAAAGACCGACCTTAACGGACTGGAGATTTAATGTCCAGCCAAGTCATCGGGCTTAAAGAACCTTTTTGATTCCATATGGAGAGTAGAGATCAAGAGTTTAAGAAAGTAAATCAAATTTCTTCCATCGTATTCTGCTGCAAATAAGATATTCCTCGTAAGGGAAAAAAGAATAACAAAACATCTGAAACATTATTTGATTCAAATAACTTTAACCTATAGGCATTTGATGAAAAGAGCAGAAATGTCCATTAAAGTTAAAGTTATTACCCTAAAAAAGCCTTCTTCTTTTAACTTACATTTTCGTGCCCAAGAAATTGACTGATTTAATCATATTAAGTTATTATTAACCTAAGTTTTTGATATTTTCGCTTTAGGAATAAATTTCTTTGTCAAGCAAACACATTTTATTTGCTTTTGTTTGATTGCAGATTCCTTGGAAGACATTCGGCTGCCAAGTAAAGTGGAAGTGCTTGTTACACCATTGAATATGGAATCATTTGGTCGTGTCCAATCGTTGGCCCAGAACCCGCGTGGTCGTGTCATTGTGCCGCTTCATAAGAAGCTAATCAGTTTCATTCAGACATTTGAATACAAATGGCGCAGCGTTAATCAGCGTTTGAACGAGGAGCGCCTATTGGCATTAAGCGGATCATCAGCGCCCTCCTCATCATCATCATCATCGGCATCTGTCTCAAGTACTCCAAACAGTAGCGGCGAGCAGCAGGAGCGACAACAACCGCAACAACAACCCGCCTCATCAACAACTGAGCCATCGCTTTGCTTTCAACCTAAGCCGGGAGTAGCCATACATCGGCCATTGTTAAATATTACGGCCTATTTGAATAGTGTTAACATTTGTTTAACCGCCTACGAGGAGCGACTGGGCGTTAAGGTGCGCAGCGAGACTCTGGGCAATATTGTGATGACAACAACGGCGGCCAATAAGCGTGCCCGCACTGAAAGTGGCTCCGACAAACGTTCACCAGACACTAAGAAGCCCAAATTATTGACCAGCCCCACTTTGGAGAAGTCAATCGATGAGGTTAATCCGGCGGCAACGGCAACGCCAACGACAACGACGGTCGAGAATAATAATGTCAAGGTGGAGATTAGCAGCGGTGATGAGCTAAGCGAAGAGATTCATGACTTTTTAAATGGAAGTATACAAGAAGTTGAGCCATCTGCTCCATCCGCTCCCACTCCTGCACCTCCTCCGCCACCGACAGCAACAACAACAACAACCACAACAACGACTTCTGCATCGCGAGCAAAGAGAAAAGAGGCCAAAGAGGCAGCTGCTGCGGCAGCTGCACGCAATTTTAAGCCTCTCCTCAGTGATGAGATAATCAAGCGTATACGCAAAGGTTGGACTGTCTTGAATGCAGCGGATATAACTGTTGGTGATTTGTATGTGGTTCTGGGTCAGGATTCAAAACTGGAACTTGATTATTATTGGTGTGAGCCTGCGCCGGCGCCGGCAGGAGCAGCAGCAACAACAGCGGCATCATCGATATCATCGAACAATGAACAACAACATTCTGGCACATCGGCTACACCATCCTCCTCATCCTCAACCTCATCCTCATCTGCATCAACAACATCTCTCCCTTATAATACCAATGACTGTGATAGCGTGGAACGTGTTAAAGCGGTGACAACATCAACGGTTAGCAATAAGTTGAAACATCTTCTCTTAGTGGCCAATCTCAGCGAGCGTGTACGCAAGCGTCAATGCAACTGTGGACACATCTGTGATCGCAAACGGGATCTGATGAACAAAGCCCAGCAATTGGCAGCTGGTGGCATTAACGAAGGTCACAATATATTATCATCTGGAGCTTCAACTGGCGAAATAATATTTCGTACTCCCATGTTACCAGTGCGACGGCCCATAGCCAATATAATGGATCCAGTGCGTCAACTATCATCGGTAAGAGTAACTAAAGTTAATAAATTTTCGTTTTTTTTCAATTGTTTTTTGTCTTGCAGCTAACTCGTCAAAAAAACAATCGGCAAGTTTTGGTCCAACGACGAATACTGCCCCCAGCCACCATGGGGCGTCCCTACGAACATTTGCATGTACGTCAATTGCATAGCAGCCTCTTTGAGCCGATCTCCTCGTCAACTACCACAGCTGTCGTCTCAGCAGCGTCAGTGGCCAGCAAACAAAACGCTGAGGAATCAACTTATGATGGTGATGGCTCAATTGTAGGTCGAGATATGCCAACTTTGGATTTTTGTGCCCCAAGCACATCATCATCATCTATATTAGAAGTAGCTGGAGGTTCATCATCATCGTCGTTAGTAGCCATTACTCTGCCAGAGTCATCGGCGGCCATACAGGATGAAACCACAAGTGGGTCCTATCAACGCAACAGAGGGATATCGTCTACTCACTCTAAACGATGTGTTGTCTTCTCTTTCTTTATATAGGCTCGACTGGCGAACATTTTTTCAATGGCAGCGTCAGTCCGATGCATCTGCTCAGAGACTCAACTTCCAATGCACGCTGGCTGGAGGAGAATATCAATGACTTTTCATTAACCAGCCTTTTGGGTCATTTAGATGAAATTGATGCCACTAGAGACATATTGGTAAGACATGAAAAACTCAATTCAAATGGCTTAATTACAATAACTATTATGCAATTCCCTAGGATCCATCTTCCAGCATGTCGGTGATCAGTGAAAGTAGTGTGGATTTTCGTCACAAGTTCCAGGAAATTGCTGCCTTATTGCAGCAACAGGAAAAGGAATAGCAGTGCCTCCACATACACACACACACACACATACACATACAGAGAGAGAAACACCCACACGTACTACCAATTTTGTTTATCATTTGTGCATCCCCTGATATTATTATTAATCATAATTATTTAAAAAACAAAAAAAAAACACTTTCAGCATAAGAAACAAAAAGAAATCTTACAATTTATGTAAATCCTTCCCTTCCTCCCATCTGTTGGGCCCCCTCCTTTTGTGATGTTACATTTTTCATATATGTAAACAATTTTTTTTTCCTTGTATATCTCACAAAACACAAAGTATTAAAAAATTTGAAAAAAAAAAACACGAAAGAAAAATCACTAACACATTAATCGATTGTTGAGAATGAAAAAAACAATTCTCCCATGTTCCATTAATTTTTTTTCATACTTTCTCTTTTATTTCTTGTTATAGTTGATAAAAATATATAAAACCTAGACTGTAAGCTGTAGTTGATAATTCTGGCAGTTCTTTCTCAAACCTTTCTATCGTAAAGATAGGCAAGTTATATAAATAGAAAGATCATTGCGCTTGGGATAGAAATTATCATAATTGGAAAACTCAAAATTTCTCCCACAACAAAAAAACAAAATGTATTCGCTTTTCTGTAAATCAATTGGAGTTCTTACACACAAACAGACACACACTCACAAGCAGACACACACACACACAAAATACACATAACAAAACGGAATTACAAACAATAAAATCAAATACAAAAAAAAAAAGAAGATATATATCCACCTCCCAAGTACAAAAATTGTTCGATTGTATAGTGTGTTCTTTTAATAACTTAAAAACCCAATTCAAATAAACGACAATCGACGGAGTTAAATATTTTTTGTTAAATATTTAAATAAATTGGGTACTGAGGGAGACACCGTATGGGCAAATCCAGCATTATTTTTACAATTTATAGTTTTATTCTCGTTGTAATGATAAAACTTTCAATTTAGACTTTCTTTTAGTGGGCTTTTCAGATGACATTTCACGTTTTTCCTAAGTACTTTTTGTTGAAAAGATATTCGCATCCACGGAAGTCCGTGACGGATGTTACAAAAATTGAAATTAAATTTTGTGGTGCACATGTATTTGTTTAATTTTTAGAAAATGCTACGTAGAAACAAAAAAAAACTTGATAACATAAAAGAATAATATTTGAGAAACCTTAATTTTCAAAATTAGATTGGTTCAAATTGGAAATTATAAAAGTCTTCCGTAACGGACCTCACAATTTTCCCACAAAAACCAATTATATTACTTATATTTTGAAATAAATTAAAGTAATTTGGTTTTTTTGTTTCGTTGTTTAAAAATATATGGCAGAAAAATGGTTCGGCTGCAATCTTGGTATATTTTTCATTGTGAGCCATTTTTCTAATATTTTTTTTTTTTATAGATAACAAACATTCGTAATATATTGCCTTAAGTTAATTTATGAAAGTTTATGTAAAATACCCTTTTATAACAATATTTTGTGCTCTTTTTCTTTAAAATAGCTTTGACACCGCTTTTCAAATATATATTTTCTTCTAGAATTTAATTGAACCTCAAGTCTGGGTCTTGCCAAGTCTAGGTCCTCCAACACCATTTATATACGATAAATTATACTTTTGATTTCTATATTTAGCAATGGATAGAACGTTTTGGAGACCACTTTATCCAGCTTATCCATCTAACCAGACCACCAAGTTTATTAACGAAATGTGTGGATAACAATAAAACACTAAAAGAACGCTGAATACTTTTGAGCTAGAAATCAATGATATATTTGGATTCTATAATCATCAGACGAGGAAATAATTAAAACTAAAATGGAGCTGCTGCTGCTGAACGAACTATCAATTTTAAGTTCAAACATTACAAGAAGATGATAATATATGTATATAGTAAGGAGTTGTATTCCGAAATATCGGACAAATTATACCATGAAGAAACTAAGAAGGAAACTGCTAATATATTAAAGGACAAGGATTTTCCGGATAACGTAATTAAATCATCTATTGACAACCCAGATAAAGAAAAGGCTTATTTATCTGTCACATAGGTGCATTAATTATCAGAAGAACTATCACGCTTAGAATGTTATGAGAGAATAGCAAATAAGACTGACAACACCCTCAGACATATGTATGTATATAAAAAGAAACAAAATCCAATATAGAGACGATAAATGAAAGCAAGGACAAGACAACTTACCATGCAATAAAATATATATGTATGTATATTAGGGCGGATCAATTTGTACGGAGTAAAAAAACGACATAATCGTCCACCAGATTCGGATTCTACGAAGAATTCCAGACTTACTCACCAGGAAACCATATGTCTAAAACGAATTCCTAGCCCTCGCATAAAAGCCTAAAGTTTGCAAAAACTTTGAACTTTAAAGGGACGAGAATAATATTCATCTAATGATGAGGAGCGAAATTTTCACCATGGAGATGCTGCATATCATCAAGATTTTGAACGCCACACGATTTGACTTTAAGGCTGACTCTGACTCTGACAATTGGACCCACATATACAGATATTTAACTGACAAAAGGTTAGTACTTAACTCCACGTCAGAAGGCAGAAGAAGTAAATAATGTATGTAAAATTTTAATAATCTTTAGTGTATTTAAATAATTGTTAAATATTTTTGTAATTTTCAAGCTGCCGAGGTAAGATGATCGCACGGTTACGGTTTATAATCTGAATCTGAGACAATCAGAACTAAAGTCCGAAAATCAAGATGGCATAAATTCGTGGACAACACTGCCGATTTCCAGGACCTCAACTCTAAAAGAACCCAATAATAATTATTTTTTTTAAATCACAAATTGTTGAGACTTTAAGACTCGTTTTTGATTCTTACAATAATCTTGCTTTCTCAAACTAATTTTATAATATAGAAATGTTCAAAGTTACCACTATTAAACGAAAAAGTCATTATTTTATGAAACGGACGTTACAAATAAAACACACAACTTTACGTTCAATTTTCATAATGTTCCATATGCCTCAGAATGCTTTTCGACACTCTTAAAATATTGTTTATATTTTAAGTTGATAATAGAAAAAAAAATATGTGGCTTATAAAGAACTTAAAAAACTCTTAGTATAAAAAGCACTGAAAATTTGAGACAGTTTTAAGTTTTTCTTTGCCATTTAGAAATTTTAGGGTCGTATATTTACCGAATATATATGTTAATACCCAATATAACAAACATTATTTCAACAGCCATGAAAGGGAATAGTTTGAAATAGAGATATCCATCTTGAAAAATCGAAACAAAAATGATTTAAAAACAAAATTGAATGATTTATTTTACGTGTATTGAATAATTATAATTGAAGGTCTCCTATTTTTCATTTTTTTTCAAAGCGTGTATGACTAGCTATTTCCAATCTGAACTTTATAGCATATAAATTAAATGTAGATTTGGTTTTTTCATTTATTTTTTGTTTTTGTATATAATAGTTTAATTATTGAAATATTTAAATCAAATTAGACCTTGAAGACAGATTAGGTTTTTGCCAAATAACGAAAACTAGAGCAAGTTCTTAAAATTTAAAGATTTCTTTGTTTTTCTTGTGAGCGACACAAAAAGCGTTGACAGTATTATTATATGTATTTGTATATATGCACCTCACTGCTGCGGCAACTAGGGGGAGGGGGAAAGGATTTACATTTGTCGAGGTTGCAGAGCCATTTGGGGTTTGGCCTAAAACATATTTCTCCTTGCTTTTATTTTCCTTTTTTATCTTTTTTATATGGCTGCCGGATTGCGAGGAGACTGTAACGACGAATGATTGTCCGGTTTAACGACCCAATATGCTGCGTGACCATTGCTTAACCACAGGCTTTGCCTTGGTCTGCTCAACGCGTTCCGCCTCTTGCATTTGCTCGGCCAATTTACGTTGATTTTCTCTAAACTGGCTAATTGGATCCTCAAATTGACGATAATAATGTAAAACTTCTCTTACATCATCCACATCGTTTTGGGCAATGGCTAATAAAAAGAAAGTAATCATAAAGTTGACTCGATTGGCCAATTGTAATCAGTTTGCTTACTCTTTAAGAAGGCTATCAAGTCGAGAAGCTGTATATCATCATCGTTTCCATGCCAGCGTGCAATACCAAATGTATTATCGGGATGCATTTTGGTTGCATTATTATCCCAGTCAATGACTATAACCTAATCACATACAAAATTAATAAATTATATACATATAAATTGTTTTTTGACCCACTTACCCGCTTCAAGTCGCGATTTAAATTATCTAAATTTTTAACATGATGCCCATCAACAAAATGTGTAGCATCACGGACCAAACGATACATGATATAACCATTTGGATCGAGGGCATCCAATATGGGGAACACAGTCATACCCTGTTCGGCAGTGAAGACAACTATTTCAAAATCTTTGGCGCATTCGGCCAAAAATAGATCGACATTGGGACGCTTTTTGAAACGCCATCCAGTCTGATATGTCCAATCAGGATGTACGAGAACATCCTTCATTTCCAATACTAAAGTGAATTTGGGCTGAACATATGGATGCTTTAGCGGATCGGGCAAGAGTTGTGAACGTGATGGTTCCTGAATCATCTTTTGATAATAATGCAGCGATTTCCACATCCTTTGGACGTATTGTTGCACCAACGGTTTGCCTGTGAACTCATCCTCAATTGTCTGACCATCGGGATCCAACTCGGGTTTACCAAATTCATAGATGGCCCATAAAATGGTGGTAATACCGCCGCCACCAAATATGGCAAAACTGTCACACAAACATAAACCAACAAAAACATGAGCAAACATACACAAATCTATAAAGGGATATATTATTTTTACCCCAGTTTCATCCGTTTCCAGGCCCTTTCATTTTCTTTGGCCTCCTCCTCATCACGCTTCTGCCGTTCCTCTTCGGCTCCACTGTCTGTTTCAGGTGCTGTTTGCGGGAATAACTTGGATAGCAAGGGAGACGCTGTCGTATTGGCAGGCGAGGTCGTCGTCGCCGTCGTTGTTATTGCCTCTTCTGTAACCCAAATAATGATTATTTAAATAGAATTCGATGCAAATTTGGTTTTTGGTGTCAGAGTGACGACTCTTACTGTTATGTTTCACATGCGCCGTGCAAAGGGACCGTCTCACCTGACACTGGGCATTTGTGGGCGGTTGCGCGGGATTACCTAGCCACTGGCTTGCATAGTGATTACCCAATGTGCGTCGCAATGTTGTAAGATCTGGAATACGGGCACGTGGAGTCCTCCACATGCGCAGCATTTGTATGACTGGCGATGTAGGCATGACTACAACTTCGTCCTCTTCCTATTTGTCCTTTAGACCAATAAAAAAAAAACCTCCTGTGCAAACCGCAAAAGGTTAAGTGTATTTTTTTTTTTGTAAAAAAAAAAAAATTCAACCTCCAAAACCGGCGATTAAAAGGCGTTAGTGCATTTTTTCCATCAGCTGCCAATGCCAGGGCTGCAGTAAAATATATTCCCCTTGGTATGTTTGTTTTCTTGTACAAACTAATTGAATTTGAAAAATATATATAGTTTTTTTTATATTTTGGGGTTTTTTAAAATTTTTTTTATTATTTTTTTCATTGGGCTGTCTGTCTGTTACTAAAAATGTTAAAACCAAATTACTAATGACAGTAAATGACAGTTGAGCATTGTAATCAATTTTCGAATCATAGCGCCACGCCAAAATGATCGATAACAAGACAGAAAAATTACGCATACGCCAAGTTTCCGTTGGTTAAATTCTAAATACAAATTGAATGAAATTTGTATTGTTATATACTTGCAGACAGTTCAAGAAGTTTGCAACCCATAGATGGAATCAATTTCGACCGTGTCTGTTTTCTGTATTAATGTAAAGTACTTTCAAACCATTCAAAATGCAGTCAAATTATATATGCGGACGTGTATCTCGAGCCTGCTAATTCGGACTACTATATTATGTAGTTCCCATAGAAACAATCTCTCCAAAAATGATTTCAGTCCGCCATGATCTAGGTTGGTAACTAAGAAAAGCACATAAAAAATATTGATTTATGAATACAAATATGCAATAAAATTAAATGATGAATATACTTTCTAGTTTAAGTTTAAGACATTTGGTTTTTTTTCTGATTTTTCTTTATCTTAAAAGTGGAAACCAAAAAATTATCTCAATTATTAAATAGTTTTCATAAAAGTATTGAGTTTAAGAAAATATCAAAGTGATGTAATTCAATGTAAAAAGTATTTGTTTTTAATTATAATTCCAACGGCATTTCATCTCTTTTCAACATATAATATTCACTATATATATAAATTGTATACTTACAATTAGACTAAATTTAAGCAATTATTAAAGATTTAAGTTGAATCACCAACTTTTAGCACCAGTCCCTGCCCTACAAAAGTAGGGATCGGTGTATCGTCAAAAAATATATATTAGTATATATTATTTCGATTCATGAAGTGTAAACTCTATTAAAACAAATCAGTTTCTCTCTTTGAGGTTGTCCAGAAACTATGTGAGGCAAATTTTCGGGAAATATGTTTTGGTAACTTGTAAAAAAAGGTTGTTGTAACATTCGAAGCCAATTTGAGGAGCGAGGTCGTGTAAATACAATGTGTAACGTGATGCCCTCTCCATCCTAGTGCGTCGCATAGCTTATGGACAATCCCAAATTCCTTCCTTTTGCATCTTTTCAGTGAGATAAAGAATGATGGCCTTTAGTCTAAGAGCACCACACCTACTTTAGAGGTGGATAGGGATGCCTGGTCAGCAGTTACATCGGCTAAACGATACAGTGCACCGCTATCAGCACCGTCATCACCACCACCACTTTCACAGACATCACGATGGGCGGGAAAGTGCCTTGGCCCATCCTTTGTATGGATACGTAAATGGCTATTCAAACGCTTTTTGGTGGGGAAGGCCTTTTCACATATTTCACATTTAAATGGCTTCTCCCCGGAATGCAAACGGACATGGGCATTAAGGTTACTGGTGAAAGTGAACGCTCGCCCGCAGATGGGACACTTGTGGGGCTTTTCACCGGAATGGACCAGCATGTGCTTCTTGTAGCCAGATTTCTGTGATAGTCCCACACCGCATATCTCACAACGGAATGCCTTCTCCCCTGTATGGCTAACTTTATGCTGTCTAAGCGATGACGAATCATAGTAGGCCTTATCACACAGATCACAGGCATATGGCCGCTCACCGGTATGGGTTAGCTTGTGGCGCTTTAAATGATCAAATGCAGCATAACCGCGGCCACATTGCTCACATTTATATGGTTTATCCTCGGCATGCGTATGCTTGTGGGCGGCCAAACTTGAGGTGGTCCTGTAGAAACGGGCACAGATATTACACTGATGTGGTTTGACATTGCTGTGGGTTAGCATGTGTTCCTTGTAATTGCGCAGATGTTTCAGTTTCTTGCCGCATTTCTCGCAGGCAAAGAGCTTCTCATCGATGTGCGAACGCATATGCTGATTGAGGCGGCACATTTGGCGGAAGGACTTTTGGCAAATTGCACACGAGAAGGGCAAGACATCGCTAGGAGTCGTCTGTAATTCTCTTCCATTCATGTATACTTCTTCCTCTTGTTGTTCCAGTTGCTGTTCCTGTTGCTTCTGGTCATCCTCCAGTTCCTGTTCTTCCTCAGCCTAAGAAGCAAAATATTTATATTAAAAATAGTTTTTAAAATTCTTAACATTCTAACATACTCTCTCATTCATTTCGATCACTTCGTCAAGGGATTCATCTTCTGGTTGGGGCATCACAATCACTTCACCTTCAATCATTTCATTGGTCACTTCAATCTCATCGGCATTGGCCACCAGAGAGGCATATTCACTTTTTATTGTTACATATTCCACATCCGAATATTCCATATCCAAATGCTGATCTTCGTTGATTTCCTCAATAACAAATTCTTCGATGGCCGCTGATTGTATTTCTTCTTCTTCCTCTTCCTCCACATCCTCTTTACCCACAACATGCTGCTGTTCCTCCACAACTAATTCATCTTCTTCCTCCTCGTTTACCCCATCCGAACTTACCACTGGGTCATCTATTAAAGTTTTTACCTGACCTTGTTCATTTAACATTTCAATCATCATATACTCCTCCTCGTCCACCTCTGTTTCCACAGTTCCTGCCGCGCCTACCTCATCGTGAACAGCCGGTAATTCTACCTCATCCAGACCCAGGCGCAACAGTTCATCGGAATCAATCACCATGCGCTTGAAATTAAATGATTGCTCCAAGAGATGTATACAGTGCAGGCAAATATGTTGAGGCATTGTTGAGGCACCATTCCGTTGCTCAAATGACAGGCTCGTGCAGAAGTGTAACATTTTAGACAATGTTGTTGTCGTTGTTGTTGCTCTGGCAGTCGCCTCTACGTCCCCAGATCCCAGAGTGCTTTGATTACATCCTCCCGGTCCTGGTGTGATTTCAATCTCATCGTGCAGTGCTTTGTATTGTTTGCACGCTCGTGTGCAGGTACGACAATTAAGTACCACACCGCCGACGGCACCGCCACCCGCCATGCTCTTAATATGCGTGGGTTAATACAAATGTTTACAAATTTTTAATTTTAGTTTTGGTTAGAGATGGTCGATGATTGAACACAATGTTATCGATAAATTCACCAGTGCTGGCTAATTTCTCGCCGTAACGGCTAAACAGCTGATCATCAGAGGAATTTTTATTATTTTCCAACACTTGGCTAGACTCGCCTATCGGTTAATCGACATTATCGGAGCAAAAACCTATCGAAAATCGAATTTGAATTTGTGCACTTTTAAAATTTTTTTTTAAAAATGTTTTTTTTTATTCTTTTAGTGTGGCTTTTTTCTGGAAACTGCGAGAAGATGGGGAATTGCAACCGCGACAGGTAGCCACATGTGCTCCTGTCCAGGACACGACAACATCAGTGATTCCTGTGACCGCAATTCCTAATAACGGCTTCACTCCTGATGGCCAAGTAGTTCCCCATTGGCCATCCATGAGCCACCACCACCAGCCCAATCGGGTGGGGCTCCAGCCATACCGACTTTGTCGCCACCTGCAGCACTTCGCTTCATTTCAATGGTGGGGATTTGCCAGCCGATGTGGGCACCAGTCGAGGAGATGCCTGACACACAACAGCATCATCAGCCTTTCACTGCTGAAGAGAAAGTCAATCCTAGATCCTTCTGCTGTGACAGAAAGAACCAAAGATCTATCAGATAATCATCATCAAGTGGTGGCTCGCCGCAAGCTGGACCCTCTATGTTGGGCCTCAAATAATGCAACCGCTAGGATCTGCTGGAGCGGTTCCATTTTTCTTTCACAAATAAGGCGGACCACCAGCAGTTAATGGCCAGGTGAGCCGCTTCTCAACTTTATGAAAGCCTCAACAATGGCAATGGCAACGGCCTGACTGCGGCACCTCAAGCGGCTGCAGCTGTTATACCCAATGGCAATGCAGAAATATGACTGAAAAGTTATAAGTCTTTATTACTTATTTTTTGACAGTAGAAAATTCAATATACAAATGGTGATTCTTAAAATATCATTGACAATTACATTGCAAACAAAGTGAGCTTTAAAATCATATGTCAGACTCTGCACCTTCAATATACATCTTTTCCATGTTTATTAAAATAAGCCCACCACACATTTTGGTGACGTACATCCAGGTATCTTTTACTTCGAAAGGGGCATCCGTGACTTGGCTTGGTAGATAATAGTCGTTGAATATTTTCCGCAGGACATTTTCTACAGTTCTATTAGACACCACATTGGGGTTTAGAAATGTATGTCTGTTAGTAAATGATACTGGGTCTCCGTCATCCCACCAGAATGGAATATCTAGAGCCCTTAGTTCGCTTTTTCGACTTTTTTCCGTCATTTCTAATTGGAGCAGTCTACTTTGATAAAGATCTTTTACAGTTTGTGGCGTTGAGCCCAAAATAGCTGCCACCGTATCCCAGTTTTTAATCCTGTGGAATCCTCCCCGGTCCTCTACAACTTGGTGTAACCTGAATATAAAAAATAATTATAATGATTTTAGAAACAACGATTCAGTGATCTATGGAGATTTAGAATACTTACGTAAACAATAAGACATCATCATCGTTTAATTGGCCATTCGTCAGTTTGGCCAGCCTGGTGTTGAATACTTTAAGTTGAAAATTAAAGGTTTTCCATTTCATTTCCGAGTGACATACAGCGTACATTTTTTTTGGGGTCAGGGCCTCCTCATCCTCAAAGTCCACAATTTCATAATTGGAATGTTGTTTTGCTGGCGTCACTGGGTCACTGGGAGTTAACTCTGTCTGATCCTCCACTTCCACTGCCCCTATTGTCTGATCCTCCACTGCCTCCTCCACTGCCCCTATTGTCTGATCCTCCACTGCCTGATGTCCTAATTCCTGATGTACTATTTTCTGCTGCTTCAATGCCGGCCCATGGTTCTCCTGAATTTTCTGCCTCCTAAGGTTGTATGGCAGATTTGTGGTGTAGCTGCAGCAGTTACACTGGTAGATGGTTTCTTCACTTTTCTTTTCGCCATGTTCTCTCTGATGCACGTTTAAGCGACGTGGACTTTTGAAACTGCATTCACTGCACGAAAACATTTTTAATTAATTAATTTTTTGGCGTTACAAAGCGTAAAACTTTTGCAAAATGCAACTCTGATTTTTCACCGTTACATTTTGCGTGATTCTGCTATGGAATGCGAATTTCGCATACCCTTACATTGCTGATACTGTATAGCGCAATTTCTTCAAGATTTTCTTTTTTATTGCAATCCAATCTTCAGACTGAGCAAGTAAACTCGGGTGGCCTATTGAGCAAGTAAGCACAATGAAACCAATCATAATTATAATGAAAAATGCTTTATAACAAATTGCATTGGAAAGCCAATATACTCTTCCTTGAGCATTATTTAAAACAAACGGTCACACTGTGAAAAAACTTGGAGACTCTTTTAAAAAGCGCGTCACCATGGGCTCCCCGCAAAAGATAAAATTTGGAAAATATATGTACGATTTGTCTTTCTTTAAAGGAATAAGCCATTGCACACGCCAGGAAAAGGAGCTTTTCGTGAAGAAGCTTCGTGAGAAGCTAGATACGGTTGTCAGAAACGAAACAGAGTATTTCTTGGATTTTGACGCCATGGCAGGGCTCAAAAAGAATTTGGTCTACTCGTTAAATATAGACGAAGTTCATAATCACCACCTGCTGTATGTGCATAAGGTGAATATTTACAATATATATACATATTCACAGGTAATAAACAGTTTTCAATTCCAGTTCTTTGTCATATTCCTGACCTGCCTCCAAGACGGGACTCAGACGCTGGTATTTGCTGAGAGTAACTGCCAGAGCAAAAGTCAGCAGCTTACGAATTCAGAATCTATGGCCACTGCTCTTGGCAGAGTGCTCCGAGCTGTCAGATTCGATGCCAGATCCAATTTGGTCGCGATTGTTGGTGATCGTGCTCGTCTGAATTTAAAGTCCTTGGATGATCTGTCATACACATTTAACTTTGCCATGCCCCCAGTAGTTTTTGATCCAACCCATTTAATTGGATCATTTTCACAGCAACACGACATGTCCTGCTGTGAAAGTGTCACCCAATTAATGACCACAAATTTCATGAAAGAGACGTTCTCGGAGCAGGTATCTATGATCATCGGCCAGTGTCATTGCAAAGATACAGAGAATCTCTGCATCTTTTGGGAATTGTGCGCTGCGGTCCAGTCCGTCTTGAAGATGGTCATGCGGCATCAGGAGCAGTGCATACTGATGAATCTCAAAAATAATAATCTTGAGATTTATTGCAAAGCGTTAATGAAGCAGCTGCCCATATTAGATATGGATTTCTGCGATGAGGGAGCAGGTCTGCTGTTCCTACTGGCTAATGATGTCGTGGCCAACTTAAATAAACCATAAAATTAGATTTCCTTTTGTATATTTACAGATTTTATTATCATATTATATAATTTTAAATAAATTGTATACATATGTATATACAATAAGTATTACTTTTAAGATATTTTAAGAATCTAAACAATTTATCTTTATTAACATTTTATGTACATATGTACATATATGCTTACAGATTTTCCCAAGTGGACCAAATGATCCGCAATAACGACGCAGTCGCTGTGAAGCGACAGGGAAGTTAAAACTTTTACGGTTCTCTTGTAAATTAGTATAAATTGTATATCTTTTCAGATCCAGCCAACTGATGTCATCCTGCAAAAAAGCTCTCTGTGCGGCCAAAGACGATTTTCTTGCTCTACGGAGTTCTCCGCACACGCGATTGCTGGTCAGACAAACAATACGGATAGAGGAGTCGAGTCTCTTACAAATTTGCGACATTGAGCACAATACTCCAACAGTATCGGATGTAGAGTTGCGTCAGGATTTGGTCGATTCCGTTGTTGTGGGCCAAGAAATCGTCATCTGTGGAGTACTAAAGCTAAGGGAAGTAAGCGAACTCCCTAGCACATCGTCAGGAGCACCTTCAGGGGATATGCAGTCGTATATGAAGGCGGTTGGCATACAGGATGCTTGCGACGTGAAGCGGGAATTCAGTGAACGTGATTTGGGAGAGAATTCAAATACTGTATATATTTGATGTCAAAGTTTAGTTACTATAATATAACTAAGATGGGTCAAACTTTTTTCACAGTTGGAAAATCGTTCACAATAATCTTAAAGACATCTTTTACTTTTTTGTAAATATATTGCAATGCATCCTACATATACATATGTATGTATGTATATTTCATATTTATGCTCGTTTGCTCATGTGTGCTGACCCTTCATATTATTTCAACTTGGGCGACATAATCAAAAGGTTCCCTTGTCACCGTCTATGTGTGTGTATGTGTCAAGGGGGAGGGGGTGTGTCATATTTCGGTTTGAGAACAGCGAGAGAAACATTTTCGAGCATAAGTGCTGGCATACACTGCGAAAAATTGCAACCACATTTCGGTTAGATCATAGAAAAAGGCAAAAAATAAGATAGTATTGTGACAAAGGATTTTATTTTTATCTATGGCAATTAAGAAAATTTCTCTTAAGTTCGTAACCCTTTCGAAACTAAAACGTTAAGTCTAAGTCTTATAGAATTGGAATTGGAGTCTTATAGAATAAGATGTTAACTGTTTAAGAGGCAAACGCAAATCTATTATTGGTAACAAAAACGAAAATAAATATTTGATCGGAATAATAATTTTTTCCCGTGTAGGCTACTTGAAAGGCGGACAACTGATAAAAATTTGTACGCTCTGAGAGATTTGATTATGTATGTATGTATTTTATTGTTTTCTTTTCTGAGATGAGAAACAGCCGTTGGATGTATTATTTACGCTGTTAAGTTGAATTCAAATTATTAAAACAAATATTTAGTTTTAATTGTTAAACTATGTATATATATTTAAGTTGTGTGTTTTTTAATAACTCTCTCTCTCTCTTCCTCTCTTTTTCACTCTCTCTATATACTAATCCAATTAGAAATCAGTAGAATTCTGCCAAGATTAGAGATTTTATTTCAACTCAATGATGATCAAAATAATGGTAAGTCAAAGTAAAGCATTTTTAACATTAATTTCAAATACTTTTTTCTTTTTTTTTTTGTGTTACCCATTATTGAAATGTATCTAGGTATATCGACAGAGTTATCTTAATTCAATCTGTCATATGAATGTCTAATTTAGAATATTTTATTTTCAACATCCGACCAGAAAAGGTCTCAGTGAAGTGAAAAAAAAAACTAAAAAATTAAATTAATTTCTCGTGTGAAAAAGATGGAGTTAAAACTAAAATTAAATAAAAATAACATAAATAATATAAAACTAGTAGAACCTAACTGAATATAATCCTTAATTGGTTGTTTTTTGCAGACGTTCGAGTAAAGTTTCAGACATCTACTTGGCAGCCAAGAAGCTTGTCAAACAGAATGACTCGGTGAAGATGTCAGTAGAAACAACCAAAAGGTTGGAAGTACTGGTGAAAGATATAAACGGCGGTAGGATAGCACATGTCTATGCCATCTCTTGGGAAGAGTCCATGAATTATTTGGCCTCGAAGTTAAAACCCATGGACTTGGAGGTACTCACTGTGGTGATATTATGCCAAAATTCAAATCACTGCAAGTGGCTACAAGTGATGCTGGAAGAGGGAGATGTGAAAGATATCCTGTTGTGTCACAATTCTGACGATATCGAGAGAATAAAGTCGTGCTGGCCCTATTTGGTAAGTCGCTAGGTCGCTGGTGAATCTCCGACAATGTAATGTCCTTAGTTTTGATCACTTTTTGCAGTTTAATCAAAAGGTTTTGGTTATTAGTACCGATCTAATAGCCCAATTGCAATTGGGAGACAAAACAATTGATTTATTAGTACTCGACAATATAGCCGATACCTAATTTCATACCCTAAGCGATGATATAGTGTATCTATCGCATCGACATTTTAAAAACGAGAACGGAAACTGTATAACGACTTGTCCGGAGCCTAAAACCCTTGAAGTCAGCCCCAAGTTGGAACTCAAAAAGACTGAGAAGAATTCAGGCTGGTATAGTTCAAATTGTGGCATTATGGTTTTTGGCCATTGGCCTTTTCTATACTGTAATTATATAACTGGAGTGGCTGGCATTTTAATGAAAATTAGAAATTCAATGATGAAACATTTCGCCATTGATAAGGCACGGAAAGAGCAACGTTTTGCCTGGCCACATTTGGCCTACGGCCATTCAATGATCATGATTGGCCACGAGAAATGCGGCAAAACTTGGTCGTTTATACCGATTTTGTGTCAACGTATTTACAATGCCATTAAGAGGGGAAATCTCGAATGGGCTGGACCAATATGCATTTCCGTAATCGTCAATATGAGTGAGGGTAAAACATTGGCCAATATTATGCGTAAAATGTTGGACTTTTGTTCCACCGATGGAGGCAAATTCACTAAAGTTGTTACCCTATTTGATAACAGTTCTATTAACGAAGTGTCCAAAATATTATGCCAACCCTGTGGCATATTGATTACCACAGTGGACTTGTTGTTGCAGCTGCAACTAATTGAGAAGCCGGGATGTTTAATTTTTGATCCGATGCATTTGCGTTCCATAGTGCTGGACAGATTGGATGAATTGCGACGTACAAATCAGATGAAGTTTATGACGCTGTTCAAATGGTTGGTGAATAAATTCAAGTTTGATATACATAGATCAAACACAATTGATCATCACCAGTCGCCTATGGATGGAGGGAGTGATGAGATCACTGCCAAACGTATTACTTATTTTTGAGGATGGATTGGAGGCTTGTGCTTATCGTGGAATCGAACTGAATCTGGAATTCGTCTCGGCCACTGACCATGATGAGGGTATAACACTTTTGAAGACACTCACTCACTGCAATTTGAAAGTGGAACGCATTGTAATTGTGTGACACAAAGATTACGAATCTCGACACTTGAGTGAATTGCGAAAAGCTAAAAATATTCCGCATATAAATTATTTCTCGCCGAATGAAACGATTGAGAAGAAGATACAAAATGAGAAAGGCATTATCATTGCCATAGATGATATGCTGCCGAATTTAAAGTGTGGCTACGTCGATCTCTTGATATGTTACACCTTAACGAATAGCTGGCATCGGTATAAGGCTCGTTTCAATTTGTTCTATACCAATTGCAAGACTTTGGATAAAAGACCAGGCGAAGCTCTGATGTTCTTTAACGAAATGGCTACCGAACAGGCTTGGCTCTTCTGTGACTTTATACTCAAACACGATTTGCCAATGCAACATGAATGGTTCAAACATCTTTTCAACTTTCGGCTGCAAAAGGAGATCATTCAGCCACTATATAATATCAATCTGTGTACCCAATTACTATCATATGGTAATTGTTCACGACGTTCATGTCGTTTTCGGCATCGGCTTTTAGCCAAAGAAGCTCAGATACCAAGTTATTTGCCCAGTCGGGGTAAAATCTATTTCAATATAATGGATGTGAGTAGAGACAAAAAAAGAAAAAATTGGAAATTTCACTGAATTCTTTCACTAATTCTTAATTAAATTTGCAGTGCATTTCGCCAACAAATTTGGTAGTGAGACCTATTGCATCCCGCAATAAGCCTCATCCCAAAGTGTATCAAAATATAAATATGCCAAATGGAGTTCATGTATATTATCGACAGGAGGTGAATCAAATTCCGCTACAGAATCCATCGATTGGTGATGTATGCATTCTAGAAGTCGACAAATGCTATCAACGTGTCGCCATCATCTGCGTTGACAGTGATGAAGTGATAAGTGTGAGACTATTGGATTGGGATACAGATACATGGAAGTATTCAAAACCGAACTATACCAATGCCATGAACCCTTTTCCACTCAGATGTCACAGGCCATTGAGTTGCGTCTGACTGGCATTTTGCCATATAGCATGGATCGTCCATGGACAACCGCTGAATCACGTTATATTCGTCATAGATTTTGCAAGTTTTCCACTGATCATCTATATAGCGCCAATATTGAGGGAGAGGATCTACGAGATATTTTACTTAACCGCATGTATGCCTATGATGATAAATTTGTCAGAAGTCGCTTTATAGATATAGCCCTTAAGGCTGTATAAACTGAGAGCGATAGAAACACAAAAACTTGTATTCGATTTATGATGATTTCATATAATTATTACACTAAAGCAAAACTAAAAATTACTTTGATTTAAACTTTTAATTTTTTATCAAAGTTAATTTTAATTCTAATTGAATTTCCTTCTCAACTTCTCAAGTAACATTGTCAACTTTCAAAATTGCCGTTAACGTGTTTTTCTATTTTTAACTTCTACATAGTATAAAATTTTAAAAGTTAAAACAACATTTCGATTTCTTTCTAACAATTGTTATAACAAAAAACTCTAAAATCTTTCTTGTAAAGCGAAATATTTACAATTTTGCTAATAAAGATAATTGTACTACATACACTCATGATGAAAATAATAGGTACACCCCTTAAAATTTAAATTTTTGGACTTTAGATTAATACAACTTTTTTTCTATTGCATTGATCACCAAAATTTAAATGCACTTTTCTTTATTGAACATTTGTTTATAAAAATTCATTCATTTGGTAAAGAAAAATAAATTTATTTAAAAGTTACAACGAAAAACATGAAATTGTTGAATTTTGTGCTTGATGAAAATAATAGGTACACTTCAACTGACTAAGTTATATTTAATTTTTTTTTTTTTTTCAAATCATTAAAAATTTATTTTTGTTTCTTTATTTAATTAATATCCAATGTAGCCACCCTTATTTTACCATTACTTTTTGCATCCGGTTGGGGATACTCTTAATCAAAGCTTGGCAGGACTCTATCGAAATCTTCTTTGACGCACTTCCTCAGTTGTCGATTGTTGGCACTTTTTTCTTTTCCCGACTGATTCTATGGGCTACACCACAAGTTATCAATGAGATAAAATAAGGGTGGATACAGGGTGTCAAAATTTAAACACAAAATCAAATCTTGACCCAATTTTTTTTATGTTTTCTTTCTCACATTTTGCTAATATTGAAAATTTTCCATTCGAAGATTGTTTATAATATGAGAATCTATTTTGCTCAATGGCAGCAGAACCGATCTAATTTACGATTTTCAATATAACCATTTAATCATATTGAATTTATTTTTTTGAATTTGTTTAGTTTTTTAAATAATATTAATATAGTCGGTATAATAACTGCATATTATTTATTAGTTATTATTATTATTATTTACAACAATATTAGAATTATAATACCATGAACTTCATTTATTAAAGTCCAACATAAATCTGCAAACAACAATTATAATATTATAATTATGTACATATATATACATCTGTTGTTACAAACAAACGAACATACATACATACATATGTATGTTTATATTCATGTTTTATTTTATGCTTGACAACAAAATGAAAGTTTAATCAATATTTGCAATTGGCATAAAATATGTTAATATTGGCCACAACACAAAATCAGTTGGCAAAAAATGGCCAAAAAGGGTGGTGTACAGCAACTTCAAGCGGATATCAGTTCCGATGAAGAATTTGAGAAATTTCTTCAACGACCAGGACTACTGAGTAAGCAGATGAAAGCAAATCTCCTTTCGATATATAGGTACATACATATATAATCTTCATTCATATTTAGTTCTCGATATCTATTCTGAATGGTGTGGACCTTGTCTTGGTATGGTTGGAAGTTTGAGAAAAATCAAACTGGAACTGGGCGGCGATAATCTCCAATTAGCCATTGTAAGAGAAGATTCAACAATTTTTGTTTTATTAATTATAATTATGTTTTGTTTTGTTTTTGCGGTTTCTGTTTCAGTGCAAGGCAGGATCGATTAGTTCTTTGGCCAGATTTAATAAGAAAAGTGAACCAACTTGGATGTTTGTTACGGTTTGTAAGCTTAAAACTAAATTGATTTGAATTTTAATTTATTTGATTTTCATATACGTAGAATGGCAAAGCCATTAATATAATGTTTGGCACTGATGTACCCAAATTGGTGGCCATGATAACGAAAACATTGGCCTCGACCATGGCCAAGGAGACACAGCACTACCATTTCTATGAGATTACGGAATTACAGCCAATCGAATTGGAACAGCAACGCATCAAGAATCTGGAATTGCGCCGTGCCGAAGTGATCGAGGAGGACGAAGCGAAAAAGAAACGTATTGAATATCTACGTTTCGTTACCGATACCATAATGGAGAATTTGCCCGATATTGGCATTACAGTATTTGGACCACAGGTGAATCGGGATATGTTTAAAAAGCTAGCCGAACCGGCTGATCCCTTAAAGATTCAGTGCAAAGATCGTAAGGTTTTCGCCATAACGGAGAATGATATGAATACCGTTAATTTTGCTGCCGAAAATCCATTATCACGTGAAATAATCGAACAACTGTATGATAAGGAATTGTTAATGTGTTTTTGGAAAGTCGAAGAGATTCTGGGAACACCGCCAAGTGTCCTAAGGCAATATGCCCATGAGTTGACCAAGGAGACAATTAAACCCCCAGATGAATTCAATGAGGAAGAGATTATAGTTCCACCATTAATAGTACCCTTGGAAATGAATGTGGAAATTATAGAGGAAACTCCGGTCGCTGAGGAACAGGCAAATGAGAATGTTGCAAAAGAAACCACCACAATGGAGACGACAGATAAGGGCGAGGACCCTGAGGAGGCGGATGAGGATGACCAGGGAAAAGAGGAAAAAGATGAAGTGCCTCTGGAGGCGCCAGAGCAGAAAGTGAAAACGAAAACTATTAAAATTCCACCCATTTGGGTGCCAAACGATCAGCGTACTCATGCTGCTCTCATTTATACATATTTTCGGGCACAAACCTCAGCATTCTTGCCACCCGATCCGGTTCCAGAACCACCGCATATTATCATGACTTTCGATTCGTATAAGAAAAAGGATTTGGCTCATATTTTGGATGTATATCGTGATGATATACCACTTTATGGTTTCTTCACAAGCGATAAATGGGAAACTGCTGTTTTTATAGCCAATTCAGTTGACAAATATAATGCCAAACCCTATGTACCGTGAGTATACTCAATTCTATTCAATTCACAAAATTACCTCTGACTTCACTTTAGCACTGACAAAATTATTGTAAAAGTCAACAAAGTGAAAGGAAATCCGGCCATGCCGCTTCTAATGGCGTTTGGTCCTAGCTATGTTAGTCCCAATTCGGTTATTGGCCATCAGGAGGCTGGAAAATTCTTTCCACCAACTTATAAATCTGTCCTCCAAGAGGAAGCCGAATTGCTTGCCGTGAAAACGGAAAAACCCAAAAAACGCAAAAAGGTAAAAGAACAAAAAACGTAAAAGCTTTAATTAACTAATAACCATTTTAAACAGAACAAGAAAGGAGCTGAGGCAGATGCCGGGAATGAGGACAAAATTGATTCGGCCAGTAATCAGGATCAGCAAGAGGCAAAGACTTCCCCAGAGGAGGGTGCATCCACCACCAGCAGTGGCGAAGATAGCTGTGAGAGTCGGCCACCAACGGCAGATGGTCAAAATGTTGAGGCAGTTGCCTAAGATCCAGAGTTTGGAAACAGTTGATGCTGAAATTCGATATGTGTATAAGTGACAGATTGAATTTTAAAGAACCCCTTAAAATGTATTACAGAAGAATAGAATTTGTGCAAGTAATTTAGGATCTACATATGTATGTAGAGAGAAGACACTTCGCGACATTTACTGAGGGTTAGGGTTAGTCGCATTGAGTGAAATTTCATCAAAGTTAATAAAATATTTTAATTAAATTTGCATGCATTTCTGATTGGAATGTTTATCATCACTCTCAGTCTCAGGCAGCTGATTTCAAATATCACAAAGAAAGTCATTTGTAAATGTAATTTCAACATATTTATTGATGTAATTCAAAAAATTAAATATAAGTTATGTTTATTATTACTGCTTACTATGCAAAATTACTTTGCAGTTTTGCTTTCGTTTGTTGGTTTTTTTTTGTGTGTTGTTTTTATATTATTATTTTTTGTTTTATTTTATTTTATTTTTTTTTTTTTCTTTTTGTTTTAATATCTTTTCTTTTTTTTGTTGTTTTTCATTTTATTTTTTTCTCCTTTCCTCTCTATGTTTCTATTCGCTTGGCTTTGCTTGCGGATTTCTCTTCGTTTCTCTTGCATTTTTTTTGTTTTGAATTATTTGTTTATTTGAATTAGTTATTGAGTTTTATATCGCTTTTTATTGATGTTGTTCTTTTTGTGTATATTTATTATGTATTTGATTTTATATGAATCAAATTTGATATATATTTCTATATATATATATGTATATATATATGTTTTGTTATATGTTGTCTATATACATACACATTAATATATATATATATATATATATACATATACATATATATATTCATAATTCCTTGTAATTTATTATGCTAAGTGTTTTTCCTCTTCTGCTTCTGCATTTTGCTGTGGCGGATGTGTGTGTGTGTGTGTGTGTATGTATGTGTGTGTGTGGCTTTGCATATGTGTGAGTGAAGATGTGTAGGCTGAAACCCCAATTGGAAATTTCACCTTTATTTTTCTTCTCTTTTTATTTCATCTTTTTATTTTGTTATGTGGTTATTTTACGGCTGAATCCCGCCCTCTGGGTTTTTGCATATTGTTTCCTTTTTTCTTCCTCTTTTGTAGTTGTGGTTTACTCCTTATTTGTTTAGCATTGAATTTAAATTAATATTAAGAAACATTCTATCTCCCATTTTTTTGTTTTTTTTTCATTCACTTTACACGACGACTGCCTAACGCTTTTGCTGTGTTTCCTTTTGTTTTGTTTAGTTTCCGGTTCCTTTACCTTTATCATCATTTAATATATATGTCCTCTCTTTCTACGTTTATGCTGGTTTGTGTGTGTGTGTGTGTTTATATGTATGAATGTGTGTGTGTTTTTTTCATGTTCCCCCGATTTCTATGTATTGTGTATGTAGTATTTTCTGCTTGCATGTTTCATCACATCTCCAATCCCACACAGATTTTTGATGATTCTCTCTCTCTTTCTCATCTATGCACCTCCTGCCGTTTAGTCCGTGATCAAGGGTTTGCCATTTTGTTTCTCCTTCTCCTTGTCCAATTGTTCCAATAGTATAGCTGGATTCGCCTGACCCTGATGGGTCTTCTGCTTCAGCATTGTCCAATCGTAGATGTAATCATATTGATGATTCAGCGTCCTAAATAGAATGCTACAAGTGTCCCAAATGAAACATAACAAGAAAGAAATATCAAGCATTAATAAGTTGTATATGATTATTTGAGATTTGTAACATTAAACAAAAACCTATTTACTAGTTTCTTGAACTCAACAGAAAGCCTAACTTATTTCTATTAAATATTCACTAAACCCAAAACTTCACAAAACCCAAATATCATACATATGTAGGTATATAGCTTTAAAATACACAGGATATGTGTATGCTACAGGATGTCCTATCTTTCGTGTTGAAAGTGCCATTGGGATAAATTTGACTGGATTGATTTAAAACAATTGTGCAGTTTATGTTTTTAAGAATAAAAGTTTAACTGTTTGATTTTACCTCATTTTTATTTCAAGCCTTCTGATTTGAATTCTTTCACTCGCCGTTTTCCGGCCATTTCTCGAACTAGTTGAGACAAGCTTTAGGCAAACATAATCAATATCGTATTCAAAAACAACTTTTTAAAAGATAAAAGATCCTGCTTAGAGTGATAATCCAATTCTCTATTCAATTGGACATTTGGCAACAAATTGTCAACATAAATCAATTGAAGATGAACGATAATGGTCTCCTAAACTCAGACTAACCTCAGGCAGCTCTTGGTATTGAACAAATTTGAAAATATTATAGATATTTCTTTAATAAACAAGTTTTTAAATTTCATAAGCCCAAGCATTTTCCTATTCAAATATTCAAGAACGTTTTTTGTTTGGTTTAAGAAAATTATTGTTGACTTTGAATTTCAAAGACTGACTTTTAAGTTGAAAAAATAAGTAAACAATTATTCCAAGAAGTGAATTTTCCAACTATTCCTTATTTAAAATGATTTACAGGCTAAAATTTGACATCGAAAATGTGCTAGATAATAGATAATTATCTATGGATTTGAGTTTTTGTTTACAAATTATTTTGGTTGACAACGAGAACAAATACATAGATAAATAGATTTCAATTTTGAATCACACAATGTGCAAACTTACCGGAACAATTGACGTAGGTACATGTAATCTGGCTGCTCTTCAAAACGCAAACTACGACAATAGTTCAAGTACATGGAGAATTCGGCCGGCGATCCCTTGCACAGCACCTCGATGGGTGTGGACATTTTCTTTTCCGAGATTTTCTCATATTTCTGCTGCTTGGTGTTAGCCTTCATGCCCTGCCAGGGCAAAACACCACGATTGAAGTACATCATCACATAGCCCAGTGATTCCATATCATCACGACGTGATTGTTCGATACCCAAATGGGCATTAATCGAGGCATATCGAGCGGTGCCAGTTAGATTTTTATCCTCGCGATACAGGATGTGTAGTCGTGTATGAGGGTCCCGGAATTTCTTGGCCAAACCGAAATCGATTAGGAAGAGCTTATTACAATGACGACCGATGCCCATTAAAAAGTTATCGGGCTTAATGTCACGATGAATAAAGCACTTGAGATGTATATACTCCAAACGGCCGATCATCTGATCCACCAACATTAGCACCGTCTTGATGGTAAAGTGGCGCGTACAGAAATTAAATAGATCCTCTAGCGATGGTCCAAGTAGATCCATAACTAAAGTATTAAAGTTTTTCTCTTTTCCATGGTGACGGATGCGTGGAAAGCCAACTCCACCACTCAGAATACGATATAATTTCGCCTCGTACAGCAATTGAGGATGGCGAGCATTGGCGCTCTCCATCTTGATGGCCACCTCCTCACCGCTTTGAATGCTCATGCCCAGATATATATCGCCAAAGGAGCCACTGCCTATAAAATTGTATAGTTATGTTATAGTCTCTCTTCAACTCTCTTCAGGATCATGAATATCAAGATAGCTACTTACCAATCTTGCGTATCACACGATATTTGCCACCGACTATTATTTCGGAGCGGTTGTCCTTAATTATCCGCATCTTGTCCATGATGGAAGCCTGCTCCTCTCTCTCCACACTTCGTTACTCAACTGAACTCAATTATAATATATAATTATATTTAATGGGCGAAAGGGAGATCTGTAATAAGCCAAAGAGAGAAATAAAATTTGATATTAATATCCAAAATTCTTCTCAAATTGTACTGGATCAGCAGTTTTTCAATATTAATCGTACATACATAAATGAAATTGTATGAAAAATTTGTGAAATTACGAATAGAATATAAACGAGCAAAAAAAAAAACCCTTTTTATCGGATTTCAGAATCCAACTGACACATATGTCTGTCGAATCTTTTCCTTTGCTTATTGAAAAGATTGTTAAGCTGAATTCATATACAGGGTGACGCAAAACGTTTGACTCACTTGAAATCGTACCCTTTTTTTCACAGTAAACAAAAATAAGTGGAGAACTAAAATTTGTCAGAAATTTTGACACCACCCTGTATAAACAATATTCTGCAAATGGGTAAAAATTTGGCTAGAATTTCCAGCATTTAACATGCTAAAATGACAGCACTATCAGTAATGGGTTATGAGATATTGAATGGATGGGGGGTTGGGGACGGGGGAACAGAAACAAGAGACGGACTTTCTTTTATCTGCATTTGTTTTGTTATTCTGTTTTCTCTTTCGCACTTTTACAATTTTTTTCTTTTTTTTTGTTGTATTTTTGCTTCCAAAATGCGCATTTTCTACTAAAGCCAGAGCCACAGCAGGTACAAATACATATTTCACTTCATTTTTCTTTACCCCGTTGGAATGCATATTACACACGGACACACACTTACATGCTCATTAAAAGCACACAAACACACACACAAATACAGAGCAGACAAATCAACACTATGACGCACAACAACAATCAGAGTGTCAGCCACCACACAAGTACATACATCGATACACACACACACACACACACTCTTGCCTACTCTCTCACTCTCGCACAAACATATACGCACATACATACACACATACAAGCATGCACAGTTGCACCTTACAAATGTTTTTTTTACACAAAAGAAAAATTTTCAAGCCTTTTTAGCACGCATTTACAGTTGGAAATTATGGGAAAATCCTTTTGCTCATCAATTTCTCACATTGATTTTGACGTTTTTTATTTAATCTTACCGAGTGAAACTGTTGAAATTGCTTTGCTGGGTGTTTTCTCAAGGTTGGCGTATTTTTTTCTCTCTCTCTTTACAAAATTTTTTGTTGGTGTGTAGAAAAAAATTGAAATCTCGTTGGAAATTTGTCGTCTGTTTTTTTTTCTTCTCCTTTCTTGTTTTATGCTTTAAACTGAGGGGAAAATGGGAGTTGATTCGAAACTGCACGCGAAACGCTTTTTGTTTAGCCCTCTCAATTAAATTTTAGCACTTCGATTCGTTCGCACACACGACGGAAAAAAAGAGGAAATATATGTACTTTATTTAACCAAAATAAAATGGTAGACTCGGTCGCCCTATAACTCAAGTGTTAGAAAACGCAAGCAGTGTTGGAAGTTGATTTTGCAAAGTCAATAACGATAGCTTGTCATTTAAGAATATCGATATCTCGTCTGAAACTCAAAAGGTCGATAACGATATATATCGCTATAATATTAGACGATAAACTTATTTGAATTGTATGGCGCAAAAAAAGCAATAAACATGTCGACATCTTTATTTAGACTATTGATTTTGAGTTTATTTTAAAACTTGTGTATTGGTTATGTCCAATTATTGCCCACCAAGTTTAAACTGATTTGTTGTTTTTTTTTTGGTCTATATATTTTATTAAAAACAGTTTTTTTTTTCATTTTTTTGTTGTTTTTGGTTTCTGTAAATAACGTGACGACTTGAAAACAGAAATTAAATAAGTGTACTTTACTCGTAATGTAGTAGAAAGTGTTATAAAAGCAATATTACAATAACTGTGGTAGAATTGGCTCCTAAAATAGATATTTTACAACTGATACCACTTTTTGTCTTTATATTTAAGCATTAATTGATGCGCTGTACCGCTGAAATCTTGAGCTGTATTGGCCATACGCTCGGCGCGCTCCTCTAACAAATTGAGCTTCTCGCCACGCTCCATGGCCAACTGGTGCGCACGGCTAATTTCCGATGCGGCTGTGGAAGCACGTTGACCAAGCTGCTCCAAATTGGGACCGGGTATATGCCTAGCAACGGAACGATTCGCTTTCCCGCTTTGCTCGCCAACTGTACAAAATAATACAAAAACAAAAAAAAAACTGATTACACATTTACATACAAATATAATCAGCATTAAATAAGTAATATGTGATGACGATTAATGATGACTCAAACTCTCTTAAATAGCCTCTTAGTTGGTGTTACTCTATTAGAGGGTTCGGGTTCTAATAATACTTACAAAGCTCTTCGCGATCCAAAAGTTTGGCGCCACCACCAAAAAGACCCTTAAAGAAACCCTCCTTAGGCTGTTCGGGCATTTCGTGTACCGTATATAGTTCACCCATCATCTCCAAAATAAATTGACTAAGAAGAAGAAACATTGGTTTTATACATTTCATAAGTTTGATATTAAGTAATATGCTTACCAAAATTCCGATGATATCGTGAATTTTTGAATTTCGGTGGGCGATGCCATGTACAATCCATGACCTTTATGACTAAAGCAAAATATTTTTGATATTCTATGGAAACGAAACGATAAGTTTTTAGGTTTTTGAAATGGTATTGTAACTTTTTATAAACTCACTGAGTTGTATCTTCATGAACAATGATCTGTTGACCCCATATCGAAAGCATTGGATCCACAATTCCCTGTTTACATTTGGTTTGGAAACTAAACGAGGCCGAAAGGTGAATGGATTACACAAAAACGAAATGGATTTCGTAATGAATGAATCGTTCATACCTTAACTCCATAAGCGGTAAGAAATCAGTATCCAATAACAGTTTTAGACTAGGAAGACTATGTACCATTAGATGGCCATTCGAAAGATAGGTTGCTAAGCAAGAGCCATCTAAACGAAAGTAAAGAATATATTTATTTGATTTCTATGTTTAATTATTTGGTATATTCTTTTACCTTTCATCGTGATAGTTTCTGCCTTGACTGCAAAATCCATTTCCGATAATTGTATGCGATTGATGCAACATTGATTTGCCACATCGAAGACTTTTGTTTGCTTTTCGCTAGCGATTACGATATATTGTCGATCGGTGAGTGTTTCTAGGCCGGTGCTAACGCTACCGCTAATGCCGCTGCTGCTGGCGCTGCTGCTGCTCATACCACCGCCACCACTGCCTCCTCCTGCTCCCCCTGATCCACCACCGGTGGCGCCTCCACTGCCACTAATGCCACTTATGCCGCCGCCGCCAGACGCACCGCCAGTGCCAATGCCAGTGCCACTGCCACCTGGCATATTAGCCGCAGTGCCACTGCTGACAGCTCCACCCGACATGCTACCAGCCAGGCCAGCAACCGAAGTGTTTGATATTGTGTTGGCAGTTGTTGGTGTGAATGTGGGACTGGTGCGGCTACTGCTCTTCGTGGGTGTGCCTGGGAATGGGAACAAACATCATTAGATCTGATCTGATTCAGAACTATCTACACTTACGATCTTTCTTATCCTTATTTTCGTCACGCCAGGTCTCAAATGTATATGGTATGATCGATCCGTATGAGTCTAAAAAAGACATTGAAGTTATGGAACCTTTGAGTCGTACTACGGGGCCACCTAAAAAACGAGTGAAAAGGAGTGTTTGTTTAGTCAATCCTCTGACTGATGGCAATCGGTATGTGTGGTATCTACCATTTATTGTGATCAAAACTGGTTGAGATTTGCGCACATCGCGCTCCGGCATTGTAATGAACAATGTTAATATTGAACCAAAACTAGTTCCAATCCATAAAGTAGGAACGAGTGTCAAAATATCTGGAAAAACACAAAACAATCGGGGAGTCACAATCACAAATACGCACAAATGTATGCTATGAAAAATGTTTCATACATACGATCAAGTGTATGCTATGAGAAATTTTCAAACTTACCATTACGTTTTGCATAACTCTCGATGAAAGCTAGACAAGTAACAGATTCCGAGGAAGACATATCAATGCTGGACATTGAAGATGATCTGGATCTTGAAAAAGTGCCATCCAATTTATCTGTAAGGGATTATTTTCGGTATTGTTGTTTTTTGTTTGTTTTTTTTTTGATTGATTGAGGGGGGGTTTTCGGGAATATATATTAATAGTTAATTGATTTTGAAAAGCAAGGAGAGAGAGAGAGAGAAAGAAAGAGAGGAATAAGAAAAAGAGAGAAAAAAAAAACAGATTTACAATTACACAAAGATATTTTAGTTATTTAATCAAAGGAAAATAGGAAATAGAGATAAATAGATAGAGAGAGAGAGAGAGAGAGAGAGAGAGAGAGAGAGAGAGATGGAGATTCAGATAGATAGGAGGTGATAATTTGAGAGAAAGATAAAGAGAGGCAGAGATAGATATAGAGAGATTTAGATAGATAGATAGAGAGAGAGAGAGAGAGAGAGAGAGAGTAAAAGCGGCGGGCGGTAGTAGGCATAACTTTTGCTTTTAATTTTTTTTAAAAATTCGTTTTCTTTTTTATCATTTTCAATATTTTTTCAAATTGAAATTGGCGGCAAATTTGCTATTTGATTAATCGCTAGACTGCTATTTGAAAAAAAAAAAACAAAAAAAACATAGATGTAGGCTGCTTATTGTTGTACTATGATATGTGTGTGTGTGTGTGTATGTATGTGTGTGGGTGTGTATGTGTGTTGTGTGCAAAGTGCTTGAGCTGAGCTTGTATTAATCTCTAAGAACATATCTCAGCTTTAATAAACTAAACGCGGTTTAAACCAAGTTTTGTTTTTATTTTGAGGGCTAAAAACATTCACATGTGTGGGCGTGGCTTAATGTGTATGTGTGTGTGTGTGTGTGTGTGTTTGTGAGTGCCTAAGTCGAAATTTAATTTGTTAAGATTTCTGATTTTTATCTTTTTATTTATCTAAATCCAATTATCGATTGGAATCAGAACAAAACCGCTTAAGCTGAATTTCTGTAGAGTTAGATTTTTAAAGGGAGAGACATTTATTAGTTTAAATTTTAATTAGATTTTTGTTGATGTTTTTTTTTTGCGTTTTTTGTTTTTTTTTTTTCTGGTGGGTGCAAGCGGCAGGCGTCGGCTAAATGCTAAATATTTAAATATATATATATATATATATAAAGGTAAGTGTTTATGTGTATGTGTGTGAAGGTGTGTAAGTGGTTGGGTGGGTGTGAACTATGCAAAAAAAAAAAAAAAATTAAATTTATTTTTGATTGTATTTAAAATTATACACATATATATAGAGGAAACCAAGATCAGTTTTGCCAATGCAGATAGATTTTCAAATTAATTGTCTAATTTATTATTATTGTTGTTGCTGTTTTAATTGCTGTTGTTGTTGTTGTTGTTGTTATTGTTGCTGGTTGCTTTTGTCAGAGAGAGAGAGAGACAGAGATAGATAGAGAGAGAGCTAGAGCTAGAGAAGCGTGCACAATACCGAGCGATGGAGGAGGAAGTTAAGAGAAAGACAGAGTAAGTGAGAGAGCGAGAGAGAGTCAGAGCGAGCGATCGAGCAAACTTTACAGTAAACAGAGACAAACAGAGAAAGACAAGAAAAAGAAAATTTGTAATTCTTTTGTTCTTTTTTATCTAAAGGGCCACAGATCGAGCTAGCGAGAGAAACATTAACAGAGAGAGAGAGAGAGAGAGAGAGATAGACTTATAGAAGAGCAGACCCAGAGAGAGGGAGAGCAGGAAAGAGAGGACGAGCGAGAGAGAGGCAACTTTTGCCAAAATGGCCTTCTCTGCCCTTCCCCCTCTTCATCATCTTCTTCTTCTTTTCTTCTTTTGGCAAACCACAAGCAACGTGCACCATTTGATTCAAAGTGTTCGTGTGTGTGTGTGTGTGTGTGAGTGAGACAGACACAGACAGAGAGTTTTGAGCGAGCGAAAGGTGTAGAGCTAGAGAGACACAGAGAGAGAGAGAGAGAGAGAGAGAGGAGAGAGACAGAGAGTCATTGTGCGTGTTGTGCTCTGTGTTCAAGTGTGGGTATTTGGGTGGGTGGGTGTGTATGTGTGTGTGTGTGCAGACACATAGAATGCTTATTGTTGTTGTTGTTGTTGGTTGGTTGATTGGTTGTATGGGTGCATTCTTGCTGTAGGTTGCAGGTTGCAGTTGTTTTTCTTGTTGTTCTGGTTGTTGTTGTTATTGTTGTTGTTGTTGTTGTTGTAATAGTTGTTGTTGTTGTTGTTGTTGTTAACTGTGCTCTGTTGTGCTCCCACCTTGTGATTTGGACTTTTTGAAAGATTCATACGATGTCACTGACTGCTGTTGCTGTATAACGGATGTTTGATGCGGATGCGAATGCGAATGTTGATATTGTTGTTGTAGTTGTTGTTGATGTTGTTGTTGTTGATGATGCGCACCTGCACCTGCCGTTACATCAACACCATATCCTGGCATAGGCCAAATCTCAGTATCAAATGATGTCGATATGGATAAACTGGACGACAATTGATGTTGCAGTTGTTGCTGCTGTTGGTGTTGTTGTTGCTGCTGCTGCTGCTGATGATGATGATCAACGCTGCCGCTGCTGCCGCCCGCACCACCACTACCAATTAAACCACCACCATTACCGCCACTAGCAACACCCGCACCTGCATCATCTGCACCATAAATTGAGCATGAGCCCGCTCCCGTTCCCGATCCCGATCCCGCAGCTGCCGGCGGCGTTGGATCACCAGTCATCATCATCGGCGGCTGCTGTGATTGCTGCTGTTGCTGCTGCTGCTGCTGTGATTGCAGTTGCTGTTGTTGCTGCTGTTGCTGTTGCTGCAGCTGCTGCTGTTGCGATGTACTTGCAGTTGCAGTCGCTGCGGCGCCGCCAACGTTGCCACTGCCATTGATCTGGTCAAATAATATAATTAAACAATAAACAATATGGAGACGAGAGAGAAAGAGAAGATACACACAACATAAGGTGAGAGAGACAGACAGAGAGAGAGAGAAAGAGAGAAATTGATAGATAGATAAATGCACTAAAATGATTGAATGGAATTTCAACATTCGTTTCGGTTGTTTTTAAAATTGTTTTTTTTTTTTTTTTTTGTTTGGTTTGTTTTGTGTATTTGGTTTGCTTTTTAGAGTGTCTGTGTGTGTGTGTGTGTGTGTGTGTGTGTGTGGGTGTGGGTGTGTGTAAGTGAAAGTTTCTGTGTACGTGACAAAAAGTTGTAGCATACTTTTTTGGGTTTAAGGCAGACACGCTGAACATAACGGTTAACAAAACATATGCATAACAAAGTTTTCTCATTTTGTGGTGTGTGTGTGTGTGCGTGTGCGTGTAAGGGAGATAGCAATATTAACAAAGATCTGAGTGAACCAGAAAACTCAAAAAATATTAATTAACAAACTTTTTGAAACAACATTTTCTTTGCTAAATTTTGTTTTTTTTTCTTAACCAAAATTTTAAAACGCAAAAACTTGCGAAATATGCAAAAAGGTGTTGAACAATTCCAGTCCAGTGTTGGACAATTGAATTTATTTTATATTTATGTTATTTTATTTTTGGAATTTTGAATCAAAAACAAATTTAAATTCCATTCAAATGAAATCATGTTTGAAAATGATTTTTACAAAAATTCGTAAAGGATTTGGTGCAAAATTAATCTTTATTTTTTGTGTTGTTTCGTTTTAATTTTGACTTGGTAAATGCTAACAATTTAGAAAAATTAATTTTTGAAACTTATTCAAAGCATTGTGAACTTGAATTCTTAAAAAGTTTAATTTGAAATTAAACTGAAGTCACTTGAATTTTTGTTTGATCAGATAATTGAGTATTTGGTTCTGGTTAAATAGAATGTGTGTGTGACGTGTGTGTGTGAGTGAGTATGGTGTTTGGTGTGTGTGTGTGTGTGTGTGTGAGTGCATGGTGAGAGACAAACGCGGATTTTATAAAACAACACACATAGGTAATGGAGGTATATAGCGAGCGACAGATGTGGTGGACGCATTGTTAGGAAACAAAAATAAAAATAGGTGACAAATGGTGGAAAATATTTGGTGATAAAGGCGAGATATATAAACACGACGAGAAAACACCAACCAGTATTAAAAGTATATATATATATATATATATCGATAGATAACAATATAAAGAATTTAATGTTAATTGAATAAGTATTTTTGCTTGATAGACAACAGAAATAAATTAAGTTAAACAATCCTATGTATGAGTAGTGAAAGATATACATACATATATATATATATGTGTGTTTGTTTTTTCATTTATGATTTCTCTTCATAATATTTTGTTTCAATATGTACATTAAGGTGTTTTTTTTTTAACTGAAGAACGACTAAGAAGTATAATAAGAAGGCATTATAACACAAAGCAAATGAAAGGACAATGTTAAAAAGGCCAAACTCAACAACATCAAAACAAAAACAAAACAAAAAGTTATAAAGAATATATATATATATATTTGTTTTTTTTTTTTTTTTTTGTGAAATATTATAATTTTACAATATTTTTAAACATATATATTGTATTTTTCAATAGAAAATCAACAAGTTAGGCTGGTAGAAAGGATGGGAAGGGGAAAGGGGGGGACACACTTCAGAAAAACGAACAAAACGACAAAATTCCGCACAATTTTCGAAGACAGCAACAGAGAAAAGGGTAGAGAGACAGACAGAGTGAGAGAGAGAAAGGGAGAGGAAGATAGTGTATGTAAAGTTTTGTCTTTTCCTTGCCCTCGTATCTTGCTTGATGTTCAGTGTTGGTTAATGTTTAAATATAAATAGTTCTTTAAACAGATGTACACATATTGGGTGAATAAATAGATAAAGTTAGGTTAGAAAGAATAATAAAAGATCGTAGAAATAGGAATAGAAAAGTTGATTGAATGATGAATGAGACAATGAAATGAAACAAACATACAAACATTTCTCTTCCCACATATTGAGCTTACATAACAGATTTTTCTTTCAACTATAATTCTCCCATTCATTCTCAATTTGTGTATATATATATACATATATGTCTGTATATGGGATAGGTTATATACATATATAGAGAGTCACAACATTCTTCTCTGTGAGTTTGGTACAAAGAACAAAGTGATTTGGTTACATTTAAAGTCTTTTTTATGAGTTTTTGATGCCATGATATATAATTTGTGTGTGTTTTAACAATTTCGTTCAATTTGATTTTCTTATTCAGTTTAGACAACAGTTATGCATACTATATATTACAAATATGTTTGCTTATATACCTATACCTATGTATAGGTAAAGAGAGATAGATAGATAGAGATAGAGAGAGAGAGAGACAGATAGATAGATAGATATTAAGAAAGAGAGAAATAGTGTATAAATTTGTGTCGTTGATGTGTTACCGCCGCCTTTTATGCTTGCCGCTGGCCTCTACTCTGCTTCTACTTTATCTTCTCCATCAATATCATTGTTATTAACTTTCTTTTTCTCTAATTGTGAGAAATATGTTATGTATTTATGTGTATACATATGTGTGTGTGTGTGTGTATGTGTGTGGGTGTAGGTGTAGGTGTATTTATGGTTTTATATATTAAAAAAGTACATAATATATACTTAGTTCGCTTTGGTGGAATGATGGTGGTTCGTTGTTGTTGTTTTTGGTGGTGGTGCTGGTGATAAGTGCTGCTTCTGTGTGGTTGTGTGTGTGTGTGTGTGTGTGTATCGGTGAGTTTATATATGTATGTGTGTGTATGCGTGCATGATCGTTGCTGTATTATGTAGTTGTTGAATTACCAAAGAACTTCCATACAATCACATAAAGGCAGTTGTATTGCAGCTCTTCTGCAGCTGTTGCCTAGTTTTTGGAGTTCGATTTCGTTTTTCGTTTGTTTTTCGATTTCGATTTGGTTTTTTTTTTTTTGGTTCAGATTTGTTGTTGAAGGAAGAAGAATATATAGAATATATAGTAGTAGTAGATAGTTAAGAAATTCATTCATTGTTATTTTTTGTTGCTTATTGTTGTTGTTGTTATTGTAACTATTGTTATTGTGGTATTTGGATAGTGCACATTTTGGCTTAAACTATAATTGTTGTTGTTATTATTATTGTTGCTAAATACAAGTTGCTTGGCTTGGTTTTTTGTTTTTGTTTTTTATTTTCTACTACAAAATGCAAATTTTCCTTTTTGGCTATTTTCAAAAATCATTAAAGTGAAGCCGCTGTGTTTTTGGTTTTTGTTTTTGTTTTTTTATAACAATTTCCAACATTCAAACATTAAATTTGAATTGGGGATTTTTTAGGTTCAAGGAGAGCGGGCAATACGATTTCAAAGGGTTCCAGGGGGGATGGGTGGGTGGTTCGGTTTGTTGGTTGGTTAGTTTGGGTGGTTGAATTTCGGGCTACTTATGTTTATATATATATATATATGCATGTATATATGGCATATCAAAAGTTTCTACAAACTTGCTTGCTTGCTTTTTTGTTTTTTTTGCTAACTAAACACAAATTTTTAATATATAAGGAATACAAAAAATGAAAAGGCAAAGAAAAAAATGTAATTAAAATACTCTTAGCGACGTCAATAGAAAACAGTTAGAGAGACAGTGAGGGAGCGAGGGAGGGTGCGGGGTGAAGGGCTAGGAATGGATGACCAAAACTTAACAAGTTTGTATTTTTCGATCAATCAAGCAGGCCGACATTTTTGAGGTCTTGAGAAAAAGTAATTAAGTTTAAGTTTAAGGAATTCTTTAGCAATTGGCGGGTGTGATTAGGAACCTGTACTTAGTTTTAGTTCATCACTTTAGGCTTAAGATAAAAATGTAAAAAAATGTTACAAAGTAACTGGATTTAACTTAATTGAACTCAAACTTTATTATTTAAACCCATTAATAATTTAAATTTAACTTAACTTTTTTGCTATAATATATAGAGGGTGAGCCTCTAAGACGTGTGAAATTTGCATTCAAAAGTATGCTATAGACAGTTGAAGGGTTTTTTTTTTTGTTAATTTTAAAGATCTTATGGAATCTCTTGCATTTAAAAATATGTTTATTAAGTAATGTTATTATTTTAATTATTTATTATTTAAAGAGAACATTCTAAAATCTGTTCTAAAATGTAAAAAAAAGTTTGTGCTTCTATAGCATACTTTTGGGTGCATTTTTTTTGGGAATTGTAACACCAGCTCCCTGAATTTCACTAAATCTGGAGGCAATGGGCAAAACCCTAGTTAATATTCTGAATAGGCGTTCCCCCCAATTAATTAGTTAGTCACCACACAATTCATGTCGGCCTGTGTCATAATCACATTAAGGTTATTTAATTAGGTCTCTAAATCTGTTTAGCTGTATATATGGATTATGAATGGCAAAGTTCAGTCAATTAATCAGTAACATAAAGGCTCGAGAATTCGCTTCAAATGTTTTTTGGCATTGAATTAAGCTTAGGAACTATTAAAAAAAGTGAAAACTTTCTTTTAAAGCGTTTATAAAGTTGGCCTTTTCTTTTGTTGTGATTCGACTGAAAATGTTATGGACTTTGAGATATATGAGCTATATGAAAATCAATATGGATTAATACCAATTCAATCCTAGACACAACGCCCAAAAGTAGACATGGTAAATCAGCATCATCATCACCGATCGATCGATCGATCGAACGATCATTATTATTATTATTATTAAAATTAGGAGCACCAATTATAGTAAGTTTGTGTATATGTATGTATGTATATGTGTGTGTGTGTGTGAGCCTTATTTAGGTGTATGGGTAAAAGATTTAACGTTTTTGTTTTAAGCCTAGCAATAAAATTTTTGTTGTATTTTTTGGAAGAAAGTCTTCTTTCGATCTCTCTTTCGTTTCGTTTTCTCCTCTACGCCCGCACGCTTTTCTCGTTCGTTCGATATTGGAATTGTATGGTTGGTTGCTTAAAGAGGGGGGGGCTGGGGGCGTGGTGGGTGGGCAAGGTTAGGCAATAAGTGGTAAGGGGGTGGTGTTGAGGAGGGTTTTCTTTTGATTTTTCATGGTTCGGGTCATACTTACGTATCTTTTTGCCGCCACTCGTTGTCAATGGCGAAACATCGTTTTTCAATGTTTTAACGGCGCTGCGTAAATCACGTGGCTGATATTTGATATTTGGCACCGATAACAGACGCTGATCGCGTGACTTCTCTTTGAATTTTTGACGCGATGGCTTAAGTGGTGCCTGCTGCTGCTGCTGTTGCTGCTGCTGCTGAGTCTCCTGTGACAATGGCAGATTGTTGGGCCGTTCCCCGGATGCCGCCGATGCTGATGATGTTACTGCTGCTGCCGACATTTGCTCGAAATCGACACGTTTAACCGGCTCATAACCATCCGGCGTCTCGCTGATGGTGGATGCACGCATTTTGGCTCCACTTGCAGCTGCAGCTGCACCACTACCGCCACCACTGCCACCACTGGGCGTGGCTGCCTCTGAATTGAGGGCCGTGGTGTCAGCACTATCATCTTCTTTGCATTCCTCAACGGATGCGGCCAATTCATCGACACTGCTACCCTCTGGGGAAGTCTCCTTGGTTGCATAGAAAATTGAACTATTCTTGATTGACTCTATATCGGTATTGACATTGAGGCCACCGATTTTCATATTGACTTTCGATAATTGACGCTTTAAATTGAATGTTTTCCATGACATGGATTTGCGGCGATCAGCAGCTGTTGCTGGAGCCGCAGCTGAGCCTGAAGCTGAAGTTGCAGCTGACGGAGCAGCCGGCTCATCCCTCTGCGGACTCTTGGCCATTATTGATGAGGCGAGATTTGATGCAGTTGCTGATGATAGACCACTGACAAGTGTCTCTTTGGTACTGTTAATCACCTGCGGTGATTCGCCGCTGGGGGAATTGGGTCGAGAGGCGCTTGAGGATTCAGTGGCGGGCGCCGCAGTTCCTGTTGCATATGCCTCATTCGCCTCGGGTATGAATTCAATTGATGGACTATCCGGGCTAGTTGTGTCGTTTAGCTAAATTAAGCAGTAGTAGGAGGAGTAGTAGTAGTGAGGGGAGGTAGTTGGTTTTTTTTTTTTTGGTTTGTTCTATATCTGTTTAAGTTTTTTTTGTTATGGGCATAATTTAGTTTTTCTTGTTTTCTTTTCTTTTTTGTTTTTTTTTTTTTTTGAGAACAAAAATGTTGTCAAGGGGAATTTTCATATTGGAGTGGAGGAGGAGGTACAACCGGCTCAACCAATAGACGCATCACATCCAACCAAGTAAAGAAACAAGGAAACAAAACGGGTTGGCTGGAAGTACGAACAAGCTAACAAGTAGCAGGGGTAAGAAATACATACAACAAGTTTATATACATACATATATAGGAACAATCAATATCATATCGATAATAGAGTAGAGAATATATCGATTATCATGCCGAAAGGTTAAACTAAATTTAATTTTAAGCTTCACCTCAGAGAATTGTTTTGTGACCATGAACTATAATTTTAGGAAACTATCGATATCACAAAATCATGGACGGATCTTGGCTGGAGTATAGATCTTAATTTTAAGTCTGGAGAGACCCCAAATGTCTGCATTTCAGATATTTCTTGACTTCTTTAGCTCTTTATTCCACCAACTAGTAAGTCTTTCGACAAATCTTCACTCTTAAATGTCTTAAGCCTTTTCTAGATACGTTCCTGCGCAAAAAAAAAATTTGTTTAACTAAAATCAAACTCAACTTGGACTTAAGACTGCCTTAATGTTTTATACAATAATCAATACTGACTATTTTTTAAGTCAATTGGGGAAATTCGTTTACTCTAAGAAGTTTCTAAAAAAAAAGTATTTCCAAAATTTAAAAAAAAACGATTATTTTTCATTTTTGCACTATTTTAATGAAATTTTTGACGATATACTATAAAAATATAGTGATTTTTGGCTTTAGAAAATCGAAAACATAAAAAAAATTACAATATATATATATATATAATAAACAAAAAACATGTAAAGCCACAAGGTAAAAGCCATTAGCGTAAGATCTAAAGCTCTGATGGAGCATGATATTCGGGTATACAGTTTATCGAATTGACCACTTTTATAAATAATCTTTCAAATTATATTTCAACGGCAGACAATGGAATAGCATTTTCATTGTCACGATTGAGATAACCTTAGCAGTTTTAATTCTATTGATCCTAAGCAGTTTTAATTTCATTTAACCTAAGCAGTTTTAATTCTATTGATTCCAAGCAGTTTTAATTTCATTTAACCTAAGCAGTTTTAATTCTATTGATCCTAAGCAGGTTCAATTCCTTATAACCTAAGCAGTTTTATTTCTATTGATCCTAAGCAGTTTGAATTCCATTTAGTCTATTTACCCCATAAATTTTTGTGAATTTCATTCAGGTGGGAATTGACACAAATCGTTATGCGATAACTATTCGGTAAGAATATATCGATATGTTTTTTAAAATAGATTCTTGCTTGTTTTCTTGCCCAATTCTTGTTGCAGTTGATCGTACTTCTATGTATATACATGAATATAGTGTTTGTGTGTGTGTGTTTCTTTGCATTTTTGGTTGTACAATTTGCAATACGCTGTATTGCTGTCGTTTGTGTGTTTGTGTCTCTGTGTGTATGTTTGTGTGTGTGTGTGCGTGTGGGTGCGCGTGTATGTGTACATATATTTGTATAAAAATTGGAGATTCTTGTTTTAACATGAGTTGTTTTTACCAACAATACGAAAGGTTCTGTTTAAGACTTGAAACAATTTTTGTTTTTAAGATTTGAAAAACTTCAAAAATGTGTTTTTTTTTTTAATTTAAATACAGGCACACACACACGCACACACATACAGGCAATACATACAGGATAATAGAAGTGATTCAACTACGTACATACATATACATATACACACACATACTTTTACATACGTACATACATTCATACATACATATGTACACATACATACATATATATGCAAATTGCATAACATGAAATAAATTAATTTGTGATTTATTTGTACTTTATTCGTGTTCTTTTTTGTTTTCTTGTTTCTGTTTGTTAATTAATTAATTTAATTAATGTTACATTAGAGAAAGTTGACAGGATGAGAGTCTTTAGGTTGTTAGTTTGGTAGCAGAAAAGTAGGCAATGAAAAGTTTAGGCTAACATTCACCCACACGCACACAACCAAACACACGCACATTCATTTCGAGCTCTAACCAATTATTAGTAATCAGATTTACATAAACATATATGTACATATATATAGGTATATGGATCCATATATATGTATATATATATATATAACCAATTAGTTAGTACACAGAGAGAGAAAGAGTGATACACACAGAGATAGATAGAGACAGAGAGAGAGAAACACTGAGGACGTGTAGAGAATAGAAAATGGACGTTTCGAAATAATTTTTTAGGTTTCTTTTTTTTTTTTTGTTGCATGTTTGCTATGCCCTACAGTAAACAAACAAACAAACCATCATCAATCAATCAATCGTTCAATATAATTACATTCTCTATACACATATATGTATGTATGTAGGTAAAGGGCGGCGGGCGCGGGCTTTTCAAACAAATTCAAATTCAATTTCAATTCCAATTTAATTCAATGCATATAACGTGCAGAAAAATAACATAAATTTCAATGTTTTAATTATTAATATATAATTTATTCAATTTAATGATTTACCATGCTGCATTTTGTGCGTTCAGAAATGTGAATAAGATAGAGATACAGAGAGACAGACAGAGAGAGAGAGAGAAAAAGAAAGAGACAGAGAGAGAGAGAGAGACACATAGAGATAGAGCGCGCGGGCGAGTGAAGGATAATAATAATAATTCAGGGCAGATCCTAGCCAAATAACAGCCTAACTGACACGTATAACTGGACTTTTAATTAGTTTTTCGTTTCATTTTCATTTATTTTCAATTTTTTTTTTATTTATCATATTATTCTTTATACAGGCAAATGAAAATTTCACAAAAAAACACAGGAGAAGAAAATAAAACACACACACTACTTATATGTTTCTACTTTTTTTCGATGTTAATTGCAACAGAAAGAGAGATAGTTAGAGCGAGAGTGAGAGAAAGATAGATAGATAAAGATAGCTTATAGGTCAGGTCATGCTTGACCTTTCAGTTCAAGGTCCTTAGAAAGACCTTAGAAGAAAACGCACAAAAAGTCAAAAGGGAGGGAGGAGCGAAACAAAAAACAAAATCAGAAAGAAATATTAAACAAAAAGTAAATAAAACAAAAAAACAAAAAGAAAAAACAAGAGTAGTTGAGATAAACTAAGACTTTTAAATGTTAATTGTTTTTTTTGTTGTTACTAATCTAATATTATATATGTATGTATGCAGATATATAAGTAAATTTGTTTGTTGTTTTTTTTTTTTTTAGTTGGGTTAGTAGTTAGAGGATTATATTTTATGTAAGTATCTATAGATTCATATAAGTTTTTATATAATTATATATATATAGTAAGTATAGTATAGATATTTAGTAAGTAATTAGCTTGCTTAAGTGTTTGTATGTATGCATATGCATATGTATATGTATATGTATGTGTCTGTATGTCTCTGTGTGTGTGTGTGTGTGTGTGTGTGACTGTGTATTAAAGAAAAACAAAAAAATTAATCACATTGCTATAAATTTTGATACAAATATCGTATAACATTATGGAAATTGATTTTGTACACAAAATAAAATTGAGAAAAATCGGGAATACAATCAATATATAGCAAAAGAAACGTTAAACAATTAAGACATTGACTGAATTAGTTTAAGTATATGTTTAGTTTTGTTTTAAATGTTTCAAAACTTTATTTTTGCTACGTAAAATTCTTGTTTTTTTTTTTTTAGCATTTAGAATAGAATAATAAAAAGATATAATTTTGATTCAGTTTTTGTGTGTGTGTGAAATGAACGAACTAAAGTTGTTTTGCAGTTGTTGTTGTAGTTGTTCTTGTTTGTTGTTGTTGTTAGCATTATTGTTGTAATAGTTGTTATTGTACTTGTAGTTGCAATCGTATGCAGTAAGTATGTATGTATGTATATATAGAAGAGTATCTGGCGCTATTTGTCATTTTGTTGTAAATGTTATGTATATATGTAGTTGTTGTTGTTGTTGTAGTTGTAGTTGCTCATTCTCCATTATCATTTACTATGTGTTGTATTGTTTTCTTTTTCATTTGGATCGTTTAAGATCACACTTACCTGATCTGAACTAGGCGAACGGCTTTGCTCCTCTTTATTCTCAATACGTTTTGGACTTTTTGGTGTTCGCGAATAAGGATCATGTGCGCCATATAGATCGGGACATGCAACACTCAATAGGCAAATTTTTTGGATTATATCAATTATGACAAGTCCATATTCGGTACCATAAGCCATTCTAAAAATACAAATTAAAAATCAAATACAACAACAAAGAAATTTATAGAAAGAAAAAACAATAAAGAAAAACAAAAATGAAACAATAAATTAAAAAATAAACAATCAACAAAAGGGCAATGAAAGAGAGCAAAGAATCAAAAGTAGAGATAAATCGAGAAATTTTCAATATTTCAGAAAGCAAAAGAAGACAAAAAAAAAAAAGAATTATTATATTAATTATGTAGTAGGCGGCATACGAATTAACAAATAAAACACAAAAACCTAAGAAAAATTAATGCATTCAAGTCGAGGCTTGCCGACAATCAGAAATACCCTGTACCAAATATTTAACTACAACAAACTAAGACACACACACACATACAGACACACACACATTCTCAAGGAGTTTGCTACTTTTCCAAAAGATTCCTCAACTCGTTTTGATTTGGTTGTGGATTTTGATTGACATTACAATAGGAGAAATGCATTTAAGAAGCTGTTCTGAAAGTTTCCGACTTTTACAAATATCCTGCATGTCCTTATCCTTAAGACTTGTTGAATGGCCGACTTAAATATAGTTTCAGCTTAATATAATGAACCAGTTGACTCACTCACTTGTTTCTTTACTCTGTTATTCCCTTACTCATTGGTTTCCCCGCTCACTTTTTTTCTTATTCACCAGTTCTGTCTTTCAATTGTTGTCTTAATGGCTCACTTGTTCAGTTGTTCATTTACTCAATTATTTACTGACTAACTTGTTTAATTGCTCTGTTATTGCAAACAGATTATGTGAAAGGGAGACAAGTAGGGGAAAAAAGTTAATCATATGAGTAAATGAATAATTGAACATGTGAGCCAGTGAATAAGTGACTGAGTCAAAAAAGAACATGTTCACTCGCTTACTGAAATGAGTTCCTCATTTCTAGGCCATCTAAACCTTTCGAAAAAGCCACCGCTCGTTTTGAATAACTTGTTTAATAAAATCTTAAAATTTGATCTTACTAGTTACAGAGTTATTTCAATTGTTTCGAAATTCATATACTTTAAAACATACTTATACATTTACTAAACAAAGAAGTGTTGGGCCTAATGACTCATTTTTGATGAAGGACTTCACTGACTAATTTTTGAATAAGTGAATAAGTTAATCACTCATTAATTTGCTCACTCTTTAATGTACGTGTTCAGTTGACTCACTGACTCTTTTGTTCAGTCTGTACTGATTTAATTGTTCCGACTGATCCAACTTGTATTATTTTTTAAAGCGTCTGATCAGTTCTTATATGAGAAGAGTAAAAGTATGCATACATATGTATATGAACATATGTATTAGCAGCAGTCGAAAACTTGCAACGATTAAAAAATCTTCTACTATAGATAGAGCTTACGAATCCATATTATCTATTCATTTATTTTAAAATTAATAAATCATTTAATAGGACATGGTTATTAGCTTTTTTCTAATTATTAAGATGAAGTATTTTCAGAAAAAAGTAAAAGAATATGAGTTTTTACCAATCATTTGTTTAAGTGGCCAATGATTCCTGTTAATGTACTTATCTACACTCCGTCTGAGAAAAGCTGAACAAGTGAGTCGGTGAACAACTGAGTCATTGAGTAAACAAGTGCGTGAGTCAAAAAAGACTCGAGCGAAACAACACTAATGGAAAGGATCGTTCAAGAATTGACGAAATGATATTAAAAAACAAACATTTGTATGAGCTAAAACTAAATATTTTGGATTTTTTAACAAACTATCATTCAAAGATTTCCAATCCATTGCATAGGAAAATCACTTTAGTTTATTAACGAATTTGTTCTTCTTTTTGGTGTCAACGACTCGTTTGATCAGAATCTTGGCTATGGCAGAGCTACCTCTTTTTTTCTAAAGCTTTCACAAAAAGGACCTAATTCGTATTATTTTTTATATTTTTGAAGATTGAATCATTGATTATAGGTACTGACCCATATGTCATACAAATGTCAAAAAAAGGAACTTTGGAACTAAAGAGTCGATGTTCTCTTGGATAGATACAAACTAATAAAATTACAGACGGACTAGGCTATAGAGTATCAATTGGGGATTACATAAAAACACACACACACACACACACACACACACATACATACATATATACTTCTATAGATAGTTTCTAAATTAGCAAATGTTTCCTTCTAAAAATTTAAAGGTGGATAGAAATTACAGGTAAATAGAGGCATAAGGTACAGGGCATAAAAGATAAATCACAAATTTAATTTCAAACTCAATTAACTTTCGACGCAAGCACGCACACACGCAATGGAACGTAACGTAACGTAACGGAACGGAAAGCGCAACGTAACGCACGCCACGAACCCACACACACAAACACGTAGGCACGCACACACACACACACACCAGGCACTAAATTGTTGCTTTTGTTGTGTCCAGTTCGGTCCGTTTACGGTCCCAGTCAGTCATTCTAAATGTTGTTGGCATTGAGGCAGGCATTAATTGGGTGGTTAGGAATTCTTGGTTAAGGTTAGCGGTTAGTTAAGGGTTGGGTTCAGGGTTTGACATTGGGAGTTGGGGGCTTCTGGCTTCTGGCTTTGGGGCTTGGACTTGGACTTGGGCTTGGGGGGTTGGGGTCTTGTCAATATGTTTGCTTCTTCTTCTAGTTGTTGTTGCTGTTGTTGTTCTGGTTGCTTGTTGCAGCAACTGTTGCATATACAGAGAGTTTTGTATGTATGTACGTTACGCGTACACTACGAAATACACAACGCAAACAAAAGGCAATTAACAAAAGCTTTAAGTGCGTCTAGAGATGGGGAAATGGGGGGAGGCGAGGGCGGGGGCGGCGTTTAGTATAGGCGTAAAGGCGCTTGGTTTTTTTTTTTGTTTTTCTTTTATAGTACGACTTATTAGGGCTTTAGTGTGTCTAGTCACAGGCTTTTGTTTTGGTTTTTTTTTTTTTGTTTTTGTTTTCAGAAAACGTCATGCATTTTGATAGTTATACAAAACTAGACTACGTCTAAAATTCAAATTAGTTTTTGGTTTTTTTGGGTTTTAGGGGGTCCGGGGTTCGAGAGGCAGGAGGTGGTTTGTTTTCTATAATTAAAGTCCTTCATTTAACGCCATGTTGTCCTGGTGGTGGTGGTGGTGGTAGTTGTGGTGGTGTTTGTTGTGTCTATGCGTGTGTCGAGTGATGTGTGATGGCTTGGTGGTTGTTGTTGTTGTTGTTGGTGGTGGTGATGGTGGGATGGTGGTGTTAGTGGTTATTGCGGTGGTGTCAGGTGATGATAGTTTGACTTGACTTTTGGCTATTGACTGACTTTACTTACAGGCCATAACTGGAATTGATGCACAACGAGGTGACCTGCACATTACGACGATTGGGACCAGTGGTTAGGCATACCAATTGCGATTGAAAACCAGGTGGCTTACGCTGGGCTCCAAAACGTACTTTAAGATTGCATTCCGTCTGAGGGTAAATCAAGAGAAATCGTATGAAACTTGGATATTTTGGGAATCATCCGTATTTTCTGATGATAAACTAACCTTGTCGGATTCACTTGACTCGTTCTTTTGCACCTGATGACCCGTTAGGAAATCACATTCCGGTGATGTGCCATATATATCATCAAAATTCTCATAGAGTATTGGTATCTCGAGCACAAGCACTTCGGATGTCGATTCACATTTACGGAATTTGAATAACATCACTTGGCCCATGGCACCGGCAACACACAAGCGACGCGATTCAGAGCAAAGGAATATCAAATGAACGGCCAATGGATTATCGGTATCGTTTGGATGCGATGATGCGACATGTCCGCCACGTGGCTTCTCAAACATTTTCGCCGTTTTCAGTTTGTACAGGATTTGTAATGTGCCCGCACCGGAATCCCAAAATTTCAAACTACCATCCTGATGACCGGTAATAACAATCTCTGAATAACTGCATGAAGCGGGCGACCATTCTCCGCCCGATATGGGCCATTCCCGTTCCGAGAAGCAACTTTTTTTACTAGTCGTTGTGCGACCAACCTACAGAAATATATAGAAAACGAATTCAATTTATGTACATATATATCGAAAGGAAGTGTTGTTGGTGAACTCACTGAATAAAAAGCAGGAACCAAATCCGATGGGCAATCGGTTAAATATGTGCAACATGTAACAGGTGATTCGTGTAAGTCCATTGGATAAGGCGATTCAAAACATGGAAAACCGGGTGTTAATAAGTCTATTAATACTAAGTCATATTGAAGTAGCACAGCTATGGCATACGGATCTTGGGTTTCTAGAAAGGCAACAAATTTATATATATATATATATATATATAAAGAAAACGAAACCAACAAATAAAACTATACCACATGGCCAGGGATTTTCACAGAGGGTTATGAAATCGCAAACGGTATGCTCCATTTCTAGAACAGTTGTGGCCTTGCCCACCATAACAGTAATACAATTCGATTTGGAGCCCTTTTCGGATGGCATACCGCCAGAGAAAATGGTGAAAGTTTCACTAGACCAAGAGGAAGGAAAGAATTAACAAAATGATTATATATATTAAGATAAGGAGAGACTTATTACTTACCCAGTTGTGCTAGACTTCAAGTCAACTTTATATATCGGTTTACATTTTTCCGCAATGCCATCTTTATTAATTTTTGCTAAAACAAAAAAAAAAAAAAACAGAACAGAACAGAAATCATTGAAATATTAATGAATACTTTATCTCAATATCGTTTGTTTACCATGCGGACAAACTTGTGACTGCGGCTTGGGCTGCGGCTTGGTGGGCCACGAACAAATGGAGCCATCTGTGTGCGATGATACAAAATATTTGCCCTCATAATGCCAAGCCAATGATTTAACAGCCTCGGCAGCCTGCCATCGTATCTCAGCGCATTTGGCCTTTAGATCCCATAATACAAGCAGACCACATTCAAATGCAATAAGCAACTAAACAAAAGGGTAAACAAATTAATAGTTTAAAAGAAATTAATTAGAAAATTAATTTATTAGATTTTTATATATACCTTGTTTGCATCCAATGGATTATCACATAACGCAATCACAGCACCTGGATGACTAGTTCTAACCCTGAAATACATGGATGAAACATTTACCTACATTCTCAACAAACTAAACAAAACAAACAGGCAAATAATTGAATAATGTTTATTAGATTTGGTATACTTACACTTCAATTGCTTTATTCCAGTTAATAATATATCCACTAAGTGCAAATGTATCTATGTGAACAACGTGTATGTTACCCTTCTCGGTGCCTACATACAGCCATTTGCTTCCTACAGGCAAATGTATGCAAGTGACCCTGACAGACCCAAGCACACATAGCCAGAGAAGAGACAAAGAGAGAGAGAGAGAAGGAAATTTTAATTAGTTAAGCTCATTTAAAACGTAATTAAATTCTCTACACTTTTGCTAGTGAGAAACATTTAGTAAATGACTTTATATGGCCCAGAAAACGTTTTCAAGTGCATTAAATTTGCATCGTTGGGGGTTTACATTGCTCCCCCAAAAAGTATGCAACGAAATAATTGAACGGTTTGGCCGGAATAATTTTCACTTACCGTTCTCGCTGAAATTTCAGACTCTGCACAATGCGCGGAGTCTTTTGGCGTATGTTCCACAAATGTATGGTATCATCGGCGGTCACAGTGACCAATGCCCCCTCATTGACCAGGAATTGGGCAAAGAGTACAGCACATTCAGATTCGCCCTCATGTTTGGCATGAGCATCGACCCCAGGTCGACCCAAACTAGTTTTGAATTGAAAAGTTTCAATTAACATAAGGTAAAAACTTAATTTTAGATTAATTTTAATAGTTTTATACTTACATGCGTATGTAGCCGGATTTATCACCAATCGCTAATAGTTTTTGTACAGGATCAAAGGCAAACGATGTGGGCGAAAATGGAAAGCCATGACGAAAGGTCTACACACACACACACACAAGAGAAAAAAAAGAGATTAAATAGTTTAATATTACTCACAAACACACACACAGATAGACAATGTTTTCTTATTAGTTGTTCCACTTTTTTTTTTTATTATTATTGTTGGCTAAGAAAGACATCGGTCATAGCCGCGTGTGTCTTATGATAGATTATTGAAATTTTAGTGCAGCTACCAAATAAAACACCCGCTAGCTGCAACAAATGCCCTGAATACGATTGTACACTCTATATAGAAAAATGGATAGTAGATTTTTACTTACTTTTTGTAATTTGAAATGATCGGCTTTCAATTGCTCTTGGATTTCCTGCTCTTGTCGTGTGGCTTGGGGCTGAACGCTTTGTCGAAATCCATCTAGAACTCCTTTGAATGTGAACTTTTTCATTTTTCTAACATGAGTCGATCCTCCACTCTCACACTGTCCGGCACGAAAAAGTTACAATGACGATAGGGCGATCTCGAGAAGAATGCGCTTTAAATGTTTGGAGAAGACTTGGTTGACTTGGTGTTAAGGACGTGGTTTTAGGGACGACGCGTGGTTTGGGGCCTAAGTAAGTTAAGACGGAGTTTCAGTAGACTTTAGTGCGCTGAGAGAGAATGCCAAGTGGGTTTTTTGTATTTGTTTTTTTTTTTTTTTACTTTTGGAGGGGTTTGAAAATATTGATAAGTGTTTTCCTTTTAATCTTTTGCTTGATTAAATTTTACTGCTCACAGAGTTTTCTAGTTGTTGTTGTTGTTTATTGGAAAGTGAAACTAGATTAGCAGTAGTCGAGTCAAGTGCTGTAAGTAAACAAAAACAAGAAACACAAATAGATGAGAAAAATGTTAATTTAATTTGATATGGTAGAAAATTGCAAATGGTAGAGTGAAAAAAGTTTACGAATTTCTTTGAAAATATTGCTAGATATAAACTTAAAACTATATTTTCGTTTTTTCGCTTCATTTAGTTATGATTCCCAACTTGTTCAAGCGTTTCGGTAATGTTATGGCAAAGTCTACTAATGAGAGAATTCGTTACAGATATGAATATATGTATAAAATATTTTCTAGCTAATGAAAGGGCTTTGAAAACTTTCAGACTATTGACCTTGGCCTTTTAGAGACAAATAATCGCATTTTTTTCTACTGTCGATTTAGTTTTATTCTTTTGACTTACTATTCGTTTAAAGAATGTCTCTACTCTAAAATATATAAACTTTAATTACACGGTTAAAAACTCTTATGTTAAACAAAAGCAGATCTGTATGCTAGGATGTAAGTACACTAATGTAACTACACTAACACTCACTTTTTGTTATCTTAGTTGCCTTGGCATATATCCTTTTCATATATATCCTATTTTTATAACATTCTCTCCACTGTTACCTACGATTTCAGTAGAATCAAAGAGTAAATGAACCATTAATCGGGATTTGATTTAAATTCAAGGGCAAAGACACTTAATATTAGTAATATTAGATTGAATCCTGAGATTCCCTTTTTAATTCTAAGCTGAATCTCAGTAATTTCGCATTTAATTGAAATTCGTGATGAAAGCATTTAACGAGTTAACTGATATGATTACATAAATATGGATCATCATCAATTGGTTTACGGGGCGGGCGATGGGATTAATTAAGATTAATTTATGGCAGAGCAGAACAACGCTGGGCGGGGGTGATGGGAGGAGGGTAAAAATAGTAGGTGGCACGTTTCAATCTGAATCCTCTTTTGTCTTTTAATGAAAATAAATGAGATCTAGAGAAAGAGATGATGCTGTGGATGTTGCTGGCTGCTGTTAGGACCAAAGTGATTGTTATAGTTAATTGGAAATACACACGGATACACAAACAGATAGAGAGAGAAACAAGGAGAGAGAGTAAGAGAGAGAGAACTATGACTTCGACATTATGTTGCACAACAATACACCACATATACACACACACACACTTACTTACAATAGATACTATGTGTGTGTGTGTGTGTGTTAATATACATATATATATATAGAAGTAGAGTTTTTCCTATATGCACTTTTTGATGCCACACAAATCGATTTTTCGCAATGTCGTGTGGCTATCCCTCCCTTCTAACAGCCCCCCCTTCTAGCCGACAAGCTTCTTACCGAACCTATACTATATACTATATACCTTCATCTATTTCTCTCTCGCTCTCACTTAATCTCACACTCGCCCTTTCTCTCTCTGCCACTGGCTCTATCTCATTCTCTCCCTGTCTTTCCGAATCTCCCGCTGTTTCTCTGTCTCCTAGTCAAACATATATTCCCTTTTTGCCTACTTTTTGTTGTTGTTGTTGCTGTTGCTGTATTTGCAATTGTTTACGCTTTGACAAACAAACTCACACACACACACACACACACACACATACATATATATATATACACACACATACCAGCAGCAGGGTCGCTAGGATATAGAGCATACATAAAGGAGCGCAACAGTACAAAGAACAAAAGCAAAAAAAAAAAAAAAACGGGGGAAAAAAATGAATCGTTGGCATACTTTAAATTTAATTTGCACAAACAAACAGGCAAGTGGAGGGAGCGAGCCAGTGGGAGGATGGAGGAGGACTTAGAGGTTTGGTAAATGTGGTAGCACCGTTTAGTGAGTGGAGGAGTGTGCGAGAGGGGGTGGAGGGTTAACACATGGCGCCTGACCGACGATGGACCCTCCAAAAAGAAGCTTTGATAATCACACAAAGTGTTTGCGTGTCTCTGTGTGTGTGTGGGTGTGTGTGTGAGTTAGTGCGTATGCGTGTAAGTGTGAGCATTTCCTTCTAATGATGATTAAAATACCATTGCGTTAAGCCCTAAAGGGGGGGGAGGGGAGTATAGAGGAGATGCTGCTGCTGTTTGCCCAAATCTGTGTATGTATGCCATATTCTTTGGATGTGTTTGTGTGTGTGTGTGTGTCTGAAATCTGTAAATCGAGGTTATCTATACTCACACACACACACACACACACACACACACGGAGAGAAACACATTGAGAAGTGGGAATTTAGCATTTTAACCTTCCATTTTTATTTTTGCAATTTTTTTTTAGCTTGTTGCTACTCACATGTGGTTTTTTTTGTTTTTTCTTTGATTTTTAACTACATTTTCACTGCACTAGTAACAAAAAAAAATAGCAACAACAACAACAACGAAAAGAAGAAAGTGGGTAAAGAGAAATGGGGGGTTACCGATTTCGATACGTTCTCGTTTCGTTTCGCCTTCAATAATTATTTGTGTGTGTTCTTTTTTTTGAAGGGGTTTTAATTTTGTTCTTTAACTTTTCGTTAGTTTTTTATATTGTACTCTTTTAGGGGCAAGAAAAAAAAAACAAAAGTGAAAATCTGAATTTACGAATGTGGGAAGAAAAAACTGTTTGGCATTGATTTTCAATTCATTTCGCGCGCGGCTTGAATTCGTTGGCGTTTCATTGGCGAATTGTTAAAGAAATCCGTTTACATTTACTATACTAATATATAATATATATATATATATATATATATATATATATATATACACATATATGTATGTGTATATATAGCCCACAAAGATGTATTGGAGGGAACCGAATGAGAGAAACGAAAAAAAAATTATTATTTGCTGCTGTTGGGTTAGCTGGTTAGTTGGCTACTGGCTAGAACTGTGGCGTCGTTTCAGTGTGAAGGCATTTTGCACCTTAAAGCCAGAGATAGATATAGATATATATATATATATATATATTTAGACAGAGAGAGAGTGCGAACAGAGAATCAGAGCAGAGCAAAGTGGCAAAGAGAGCCATACAAATATACAGAGAGAGAGAGAGAGAGAGAAGCTCAGCTTGTCACTAGGACGAGGACGTTTACTCTTACTCCAACCTTCCCCCAAAAATCTTTACTTCAAACACACAGACACACACACACACACACACACACACACACACGCACAACATATACAGGCTGAAACAAAAGTCTATACAAAACTAAAGTTAATTTTTAAAAGAAAATTTAGACCAGATTTTTCATTGCCTACTTGTAGGCTCTGATTTATTTGCACACTTCGCTTATAACTACGCAACATAATTTCGATTTCGATTTCAATTTCTGTCTAGATTCCTGTGTCCTACTGCTGGCATGTGAGTGTATTTCCCGTTAGCATGGGAACCATTGCGCATGCTTACGCTAAGAGGCCCACACACACACGCACACATACACACACACACACACAATGAGAGAAAACGTAGTAAAAAGGAAAGCCTGGGAGAAAGCTAGGGCAAAGGCAAAAATGTTTCGCGAGCGCGGTCACATGACTTGACACGCACACACAGATACACACACACACACATACACGCGCACACTTGCACGTTAAATTTTGTTGAGGCAGCGCAGGAGCAGCCTCACTTCCATAAGCTCACCCCCTTAGCTACTATAACCCCCCACACCCACCACCCACCCTCCCCACGTGGTGCTCACTTCGTTTGCCTTTAGTTAAATTTGATTTATGATTTATATTTCTTTGAAACTCCCTTCTGACATACATTTTTCATATATGCTACATTTTTACAGTTGTGATTTAGTTTATTTTTGGTTTCAGTGTTTTCTTTTCTACTTATTTACATTAATTAATTAATTTTTTGAATTTTTTTTTTTTTTTGGTTTCCTTTTTTTTATAATTTTTGCTTCTTCTAGTTGTCGTTTTATACGTTGTGGGGGGCCGAAAGGAAAGTCAAAACTGAACTGAAGTCGATTCCGCGCAGTTTCCGCACGTGTCTGTATGTATATAGCCAATACACAGCAACACATACTCATACACACACACGCACACACATACACGCACACACACAAACATCCTTAGCAGATGTGTTATGCAAAGCAGCAGCCAAGCCATGGCCTGGAATCGATACTTGTTGTTGCTAGATGAGCAGGTACTGGCAGGGGGGCGCAAAAGGAGTCATCTCTCAATGTGTATGTGTGTGTGTGTGTGTGTGTGTGTGTGTGGGTGTACATACTAAAAAATTGCTGTAAGTAATGTTTTTATCGCCATGACTTTAAAATACCCTTAAAGTAACTGATTGCCATAAATAAATTCATAGATTTCTATCCCCTTTACTTTAAGATCAAATAGTTCATTAAATTCAGTTCAATAAACCTTTTTTTTTACTATAACATGTCCTTAACAAAACATAATTAAGATTCATAAACTACAATCCAACTAAGAAAACATTCATCCAGGACATTCTATACATATAAATACATATATAATATATGTAGGACGAGACTTTATTTGGCTTGTTTAGGTAAAATTTACTTAACCTAAACGAACTCATGAATCGAAAAGCTTTCACATGAAATCGATCTGTATTTTATGGCTAATCATACGGCAATTTAAATATTCCGTATAATCATTTCAAAACCTTAGATCTATAAATAATCTTTCCTTAGACGAAATGGCTTTTGATTGTGGAAACGGAATTGGGTTTCCATTTGACATCCCTTAAAACTGCTTCCTTTAATCATATGAGTTCTCTCATTAAAATGTTATTAGCTCAAACTAAATTAGAAATATGAATTTTTTTTATTACTTATATCTAAAAACTTAATGGGGCGGGGAAATGGGTGGTGGGAGAAACAAACTAATCATTTCAACATAATGTTTCTACATATTAAATCTTGAATAAAATGGCTCATAAATGATTGTCATAAGACATAGAATATTAAACCAAAAAATTGTTTGCATTTTGGTTGACCTTAATATACCCTTACATTTTGCTTTTGCTGTTGTTGATGTTGTTGTTGTCGTTTTGGTTTATGTGGCAAGAGTACTGGTTATAAAAATTTAATTTACTAAAATGTAAATATTATAAAATACAAAAGCGCCACCACCAACACCACCACCCCCCACCACCAACCTCGCCACAAGTCCACATGCCCCACCACTCTGCTAAATAGTTGTAAAATTTGCATTGAAATTGTAATGGGTTATGCGAGGCAATGTGCTAAATGTCTTTTCGTCTGCCATAAGGGCCACAGGCAGGTTTGGGAGCCAGGGAAACGGACTAACCATTATCAACAAATTTTTTTTGCCCTTCCTCCTTCCCTTCTTTTCTACTACTCCCCCTCCTAAAGAAATATCATTCCACAGCAGCTCCTGTCACTGGCGCTGCCAAGTATGCAATAAAAAATTTTTGCTCATTTTATATGGGCTCTTGCGTCATACATATGTATGCGTGTGCACGCTTACGCGTATATCTGTGTGCGTATGCGTATATATGTGTGTGTATGTGTGGGTATGTATGCATGCGCGCACGACAAAGAACAATAAGAAACTTGTTGGGGGCGCACACAGGTCTTAGATAAGACAAGCAGCAGCAGCAGCAGCAGCAAAACGTTCGGGCTATGGCGACTCGACTTAATCATACTAGATTTAAGTGATTCATCTGGCAAAAGGCAAAATATAATAAAAATATACATATGTATATATATATACATAAATGAAACAACAAAACGTTGACTTTAGTGATGATGAGAGCTTTTCACATACATGTATAGAGTTGCTGTGTGTGTGTGTGTGTGGAGGAATTTGTCGACTGGTAGTGGGAGTGAGAGAGGAAGTGATGGAGAGAAAAAAAAAACAAATATGTTGTCATTTTACTTTATCAGCAGCAGCACCCTCTCCCCTCTCCATTACCCACTCTTATGCACTATGGGGTTCAATTTCAATTACAACGACATTACAAAAAGTAAAAAGTGAAAAAAAGTAACAAAAGCGTAACAAAAACTATAACATCATCAGTAACACCCACATCTCGACCGCCAAAACCATCTCTCCCACCCTCACCCCTGCCCGTTACACACTTTCATGGCGCCCACCTGTTTTCATTGCGTTTCTCCGTCGTGTTGTGTCTTCTTTTTTTTTCTTTCACTTTTAAAGGTTGCTGTTGTTTTTGTTGTTGATTGCTTTTGACAGAAAGTTGACAAGTGTTGACACTTGCCCACGCTTTTGGGGCTAATTAGTTAAATTATTTGTCACCAAATGCAATTAGTAGCAAACATTTTTAACTTTAGATGGAGAGTCACGAAAAAAAATAACGCAAACACACACATATAATTATTAACAAAAACAATACCGAATGGTTGCTGCGCTCTAGCAGGGGGAGGCGGGCGGACTCTAAAGCTATGGTGACAGAATTGTATTATTTACTTTTCTCCACTCGCGCTCAAAACGGCCATAAGGTTAATGAGTGTGGCATCAAACGAAAGGGAAAAAATTCGGGAGCACTGACTCGGGTGCGTCTTAGCGAATTGTTACTTAGTTTTTGCACAATTAACAAAACAAAATATGGTATTTTTATCTAAACGTTATCGATAACAAATGTTATAAAGCACAACATTTAGATGATGCCAGATGCTTATTAACGGTAAAAACTTTAATAACAATGACAAGCACCGAATTTTTTTAAACCAGAATGAAATTTAACGCACTTGAGCATTGGCCAGGAAATATATTGAACAGACATTTTTTTTTTAATTTACCTGAGGAGAAAATACTCTTATCAAAAATTTCAAAAGAAACGTATATGAAATCTGGCAGTCTGGCAACGCAGTTATTAATTTTAGTATTTTTAGTGAGCCGGCTGGGCGGGCCCATTTAAAAAAATGTACTCCGTGGATAAATAAACCATAATAAATGAAATATACTTTTTGTTGCCATTAAGATTATTTACTATTTTTCAATATCGCAATACTAGTCCAAACAATGAAAGAAATGAGTTTTCCGGGAGGTTTTTGAATATATAGAGTAACTAAGATTCACCTCGACTTTTATTTCATTACAATATTCAATCCACTTTTGCAAATTCGCTATTAAATATTTATTTTCTTTGCCTTGCATTCAATTTAATTACTTTATATATTTATATGTACATACTAAATGGTTGTTTTTGCTTTTTGCTCCTGTCCAATATCCCTGCATATCCTTGCTTTTAGTTTGTTTTGATTTATAATTTTCTTTTTGTTTATTATTATCAAATAAAAAGCCAATTTCAGTTATAAATTTAAATCTGTTGATAATAAATTCAAGTTCTTATCAGTTTAGTTTCTAGATTTATTTACACATATCTTCCCTACTAAAGGAGGCTGTCATAAATTAATACATGAGCATGGAATAAGCTAAACAAATACATATATACAAATTAATGTAAGGGACAAATAATAAATTGGCTAAGCCGGGTCAGCCACTCTGACGCTCCAATTCCTGAACCAAAAGCCATTCTCGCCAACCGGGCTGTTCACATCGCTGACGCAAAGCCTCCAGACGCTTGACTAGCGCTTCCTCATTTTTCCAGCAATCCTTTAGGATATTCATAATTTCCCGTGTTAGGCCACGTTCCAACATCTGCGGTTCATCCCTCTCAATAAGATGTTTTACACACTCGACCAGCTCGGTGAGGTGCTCATCAACAGCGCCGGGAAAGAGTTGAGCCATGGCCAGAGCCAAATTAAATAGATATTCGCGATTGGGTCCACTTGGTCCAGCAGCGGAGAAAATCTGTTTTGCTATGCAAGGAACTTCCCAAACGTCGCCGGCGTATGAATCATTCGCCTGCGTGGCTACGTACATAATGACCTGAATGGGTTCACTGGTCGCGGGATATTCGTGGAACTCCAGATGGCAGCGTTCATAGCCGTTTTTTTCGCGATAGTCCAAATGATCCAGCACCTGGCCCTTTTGCAGCGAGGCTATGCGATATGCCACACCATATACACGATCCTGGGTAACATCGCCCGGCAGGAGAGTTACCACACGTCCCGGCCTTTCAGGGACGCCACGGTGATCGATGCTGTGCTGATAGAATCGACGCTTAAACCCGCATATATAGCCACGTCGGCGATCGATATAGGGAAAATCAGCCTTCCATACCAGCGATCCATAGCCAAAGATCCAAACATCATTCGGTGTTGGGACAATTGACTCCGCCTGATTAGTGACCTCCACATCAAAGCTATTGCTATTTAAATCCGACGACTGGCTTCCTGAAAGCAGCTGCGGCTTAGTTGCCAGATCCTTGAAGAACTGACGATAGATCTCTTGGGACACCACTGGCAATTGACCGTCGGTCTTAAGCGAAAGGGATTGGATGTGGCGCAACATGCTAACTTGCTGCTTTGTTAATGGAAAATAAATTAATTATTTTTGGGCCTGCGCTATCCATTGACAACTGTTTTGTTAACAGACACATTTTGAGCACTGTCACATTTAACAGCATCATTTGCGAGCACTGTTAAAATAATATTCTATTCAACATTGACCACAACAAACCGGAGTCAAAATGCTAGGCAAGGACGATCGATCCAAGGAGTAAGAAGTAGACAATTTCATCCATAAAGTTTACTCATATTATCTCCCCTACATTTGCAGCAAGCGCAATAAGATGAAACAGCTAAAGCAAACGCGCCGTGGCACTACTACGACGACAACCAGCTCAAGTTCTCCACCAGGCACAGCTAAGGCTCGCAGCATTGTGGATATAGCCGATTCAAGCGATGAACCGCGTTTCAATCGCAAACCAACATCGTCCACGGGTGGGGGTGGCAATTGGTCATCATCGCGACCTTCATCATTGGCTGCACAAAAGAATCGCGATTTGGTGGGCACTTTACCACCAACCGATGACACCGATGACTTGGAGCTAGATTTAAATGGTGCACCAATAGATGAGAACGCTCGGGCCCAATTGAGAGCCGCCGACTATCAGCAGCTCTCTCAATTCGCTAGCATGGGTGGCGGCCACTTTAGTTTTGGTGCCGAAAAGGAATGGAACAACATAGGCCCCACCAAAGAGCAAGCCGCTCCTATTAGCCAGAAGCTATTTACTTTGAATCTAGGCCTACTTGCCAGTGGACTACAAACGATACCATTTTACAAACTTATGGATTATCCAACAACAATGTTTACCCGTCAACAATTGCAGGAACAGAATAAGACAGCCGAAAAAGCGGAGAAAGTGTATCAGCAACGGGTATTACGCGAAACGAATGGAACTGCAAGTGGAAAGTCACGAGTTTCTTCGGCCAAGGTGCCGGGAACAACTGTTTCTGCAACTGCCACTGCCAACGCCCCAGCACCTGCCGCATCTCAGCCGGATGAACTAGATGAATTGTTAGCCCTGACTGATACGACTCTAAACCTTAAGATAGCATCGCCGATTATTCAGTCAGCCACACCGTCGTCAAATAGCAAAACTGATGTAGAACAATGGCTTGATACTGTGCTGGATGAGTAGTTAGTTACTAGCAGGGTTACTAGGAAATAGTTCATTAGTCTAATTGCTCTTTGAAAACATAATGCTTTTGAATTAAAATTTGCGTGATAATTTTAACTCTTTTATTGTGATAAAATGAAAAAAAAGACGATCTACATTGAAAGTGTTAGAAAAAAGTCCTGATCTTAAAAAGAATTGTTTATCTGCGGGTGCGCAGGATCCCATTATTCCCAATTCTTACGCACGCTTTTATTGGAATGTTTTCCAACACTGACTTTTAAAATTTATGATAAAAATAGACGTTATATTAAATTAATCATTGTGAATTGTTTTTACTAGGAAAAATTAAAAATGGAAGATCCTTTTATTAGAACCACTGCCAGTTATCATTTCCCACACGATCTGGTTTTTTATCGCAATACTCCTGGATGCGATCAAGAGACTGGTTTTTGTCCACATCCAGAGATTTCGTTTCAGGATCTAAGTGCTGATGCAGCTGCTGCATCAACTCACACGTGAGTTCTAGGACAACCAGACGTTCGTCAGTCTGAGCATCCTTCAACAGGTGCATATCCACACGCAACTCAGTCAGAATGGCGTTGAGCCAGCGAAATATATCGATGGCATCATCTTCGGACAACTTGAAGATCTCCTTTGAAACTCCGACCTCTTGGCATAGTCTCTCAGTTGATCCACATGGACCCACAGCGAGGAGGGCTGCAATAAGTCTTACTATTAAATTGAGAGCATGCAAATAGGATTGCAAATACACTGAGGGATTGACTATGGCTATGGCTACCATCAATTCGGGATAGGGACGCAAACGATGGGCATCCAAGCCCAAATCGGTTAGACGATCTAGCATAGACCAAAGCAAGCAGGTGCTAACGATCTGCGCCATTGTGGACAGGACACAGGCATGGCGGCAACATATAATCACATTGAGTATACTCCCCGGATGATTGAGATCCAGCAAACACAAGATTTCAGCGCATAGTTCATGGATCTGGAAAAAAAAGAAACAGATAGAAAATTTAATTTAATTTCTCATTATTTCTCACATGTGTTTCCTCGGTGCAGGCCATATAATCGAAACAGCGCTGCAGGAATATAGTTCGCCGCACTTCGGTGTCGCTCAGATCATTATGATATAACATATATACCATTATGCCAGCCACGTGTATGGATGCCAAAGATTCAGCGCCAAAATCAATATCCTCTTTGTTCATCATTTCATCAAAGCCATTAATGAGCTAAAAAAAGAGGACAATAAGAAAATCGGAGAAGCAAACTAAAAGGTACATATGTATATCATGTACCTACCTCGATTATATTGTCGGTTTCATAGATAAATCCACACTTATCGGCGTTATACGATTGTCCAATTATGAGGCGAAAATACTCAATATCAAATCCTTGAGGACGTATGGCATGGTATCTATGTATGTATACGTATAATTATGTAAGTAATAATACCAAAACGAGATTATAAATCCTATAATCAGCATAAAAAGCACCGTTAGATCTAATAAGATTCAATGAGGTTGGCGTAGACTATATCCTTATTATCCTCAAACCGATCCATTTACCTTTAAAAAACGCTACGTTTTAAAAAAGCATAGAAATAAATAAATAGAAAAACTATTTACTTTAAAGTTTAAGCTCTTAATTTGATATTTGAAGTGATTTTTGAGTTTGCAACGAATTAAACTTAAGAAAGAGATGGGAATAGTTCGCCTGATTTGCTAAATAGTACCTGTTTTGCAAGAGAAGAAAGTCTAGCCATTTTTTATCTGATTTTGACGAACAATATCTCATTCAACGCGAAATTTAATATAGTTCAAGTGTGTCTAACTTATACTTTATAATAAATAAATGTCGTAAAACAACGCCAAGCAGGGAGACCATAAAAATACTTACAAAATTGAGTTTTTAATTGGCTCTTCCATTGAATATAGTATAGTATTTAGTACATATAAGCTAAATTTTTCTTTCAGAGAGCCATTATTGATTCTTTTCCTTAAATTTTTTTTGATTATAGTAGGTATTTATGAGATAATATAGTTGTAAAATAAACACTTGTGACCCAACAAAAAACGTCGATACAAAAATATGACTGAAAAGTTATCGATATCTTGAAAGTTGAGGGATCTGATAGGATCACACTTACTGGCCAAAAAAAATGAGTTAGTTAACCTAACACTATTATAATATCTGCATCCTGTGCACACAAATTGAAATGTGCAACAATTTTAATGAGCTCCAAAACATTTTGACATGTTTTCAACTTCACTTAACACATGGCGGATAAGCAAGACGGAACTCAATATGTTAAGCATGGATATGGCATGGAGGGATTATCTGATGAAAAGAGCATAGGCAGTACGCGAGAGAGAGAGAAAGAGAGATGGAGAATGAGACCTGTATAAATGGCCTAAGGATGCCTGCAAATCTATACATGTATGTATGTGCATGTCTATGTATGTATGTCCTTGTGCTGCTTTTGACAAATGCAAATACACGCGCGACGAGTGCATTTTAGCATAAAAGTCAACTCACAGCTTGGAAGTTTCTTCTTTTCTTCTCTACACTTGGAAATATCTGCTCATTATGCATTCATATTTTGCAATTACTTTAACAAATACACACACACACACATAGACTCCTTGTAGCATCAGGAGGAAGTGAGAGAGATGGAAGGAAAATAGAGCTGGCAAAAGACGGCGAGATTGTGACTGTTAACGAGCAACAGCAGCGGGCAAACTGTTAAGTTGCTGCTGTGACAAGTGCGTTGTATGTGTGTGTGTGTGTGTGTGTGTGCTTGTCCTTTTCTATCTTTCGTTTTATCATATCCTGTATACCCTAATAAAGAGAAAAACGAGACATGCCAAGTTATGCCTCTACTCTATTTCTCTGCTGTGTGCAGGGTATCTCAAAAGTCGTTGAACATCTGCCACGTATTTTTATTTTGGGCCGTTTGTCCCATTTGCAATCAACTCCTCCCCATACCACTCCACCGCCCCGTTTCTTCTCTTTTCGTCCTGCCAAGAGACGCTCTTTCAAAAAATTTCCATATTCAGAATTTTAATTATGCAGCCGCATGAAAAGATTAACAACTTTGGCCCAAGATGGGGCCCGCTCCTTAAAGCGAGAGCGAGAAGGATGGAGGACATGATAGTGACTGAGGCTGCCTAAGACTGTGCATTTTGTATTTTAATTATGCATATTTTACAAAATGGCACGCCCCCGACAACGAACCAGATAGAGACAGAGAGAGTGTTAGAGAAAAGGCTTAACAACAAACCTCACACAAGCAATCCCAGAAATTGGAGATTCCTACGTTTTCTTTTAACACTTGTCTAGGCCCAAAAGAAACCTAAAGAAAGACATATATTAAATGGAATCGCTTATGCTTATTGAATTCGCATAGGATGGGCAATTCACAGCTTTCGTTTGAGATTGTGCAAAGAAAGCGTAACTACCCGCTTGCTATCCCCAAAATCCGGCTCAGATCCAGTACTGATTAAGTCAGCGAGGGTCCTGTAACAATCCAAAAACCTAAATATAAGTTAGGCAAAGATCACTAAAGTTAGAACATAAATCATACCGATCAAAAGAAATTCGCAAGGATATTGTTTTTTTTTTCTACAATTATTAAACACTAATTATTGGGTGATCTGACTATATTTTCTCTAATTTCTAACCGATTTCTAAATCTATATCTCAATTACATATATCGCGATTCAGTAAATTATAAAATAGATTAAATAAATACTTCGATATTTGAAAAAATTTGTTTAGATCCAATTTTTGTAAAAAATAATGATATAAAATCATGATTTTTTGCTAAAATTGGCAAAAAAATATAGTTATTGACAGTTTAAAGAAGATTGAAAGACATTATTCTAACCATTTAATCAAATTAATATTTGAATAAGCCTCAAATTAACTGAAATAGAGCTTCGAGAAATTGTTTTTTTGAATAATTTGATGTTTTTCCATTCTTTGTCTCGTTGAAAACATAACTAAATAATTAGTAATTTACACTTTAAAATTAAAAATTTCGAAAATCGGTTTAAATTTGGCTAAGTTTTAGATTCCCAAAGTTAAAAGAGAGTTAGAATTTGAAGAAAATGTTTAATAAAATGTCAATTTACCTATTTTGCTCAGAGCTCGATTATTTTTTAAGCCGGCCCGACCCAGCACAAGTTTCTTTTTTACCAAATAACTTTTATTTCCCTTTAAAAGCATCTATAAATTAATGACGTTTTTTGGAAAACAAAAATTACTATTTGTTACTATTTGTTGCTATTCCTATAGCAATTCAATGAGTAATTTCCGACAAGACTTTATATACTTTTGGAAACATTTCAAAATTATTCTCAAAAGTGTTTCCGAATTGCCTCAAAATGATTGTTGTTATCAATGTAAACGATTTAAGTACTTTCTCAATGTTCTAGGAAAAACATTTCTTTCTTTCAAACAAAAAGCATTTTTTGTTTAATCGCCGTACATTAATACGGAGATTTGAATTTACCCACGTCTATTTTTTACTTACCGCAATTTCGAAACAAAATCGCAGATAACAATTATGCAAATCAGCTTAGTTAATAAAGATATAGATCTTCTGATCCCAGCTAACAAGTGCAACCACTTCTTTAATCCTCCCACCCACCCTTCGAGCACTCGATAATATGCATAAATGGGACCAAATTAGCCGAGTCCTTGTCAGGGGATAAAAGTGTCAAAACAAGGCGAAAATGTAAATTGTTCTGCATCGACGATTTGATACCCTTGAATGTACATATGATAAAAACTAGACAAGACGATAGAGTTTTGCTTTTAAATATAACTTTAATAATCATATGTGGCACATATCGGATGAAACTATAACTTAGATTCTTTAAAGTTGCTTCTGGGGTTTAGTAGTGCAAAATGTTCATACATATAGTCCAAAATGCTTTTTTTTCATGAGTAAGCAAGGAAGGAAGGAAGGACAAAAAAAAGCGCTAACCACAAAAAAAAAACAAGAAGCTCAACAACAACAACAATATATTGCTTAATAACAATAATAACAATCATAATGAAACTGAGTGAAGTTGTCAAAGTTGTGTGGATGGAGGGGATGATGGGGGAAACTACCCTTTTATTTGACATTAAACCAACACCAACCCCCATTGACTGTCGACTGATGATGACGTTGATGATGATGTTGATGATGATGATGATGATGAGAGGTTTGTTGCCACCAATCTGTACATTTTACGCCTAATTTAAGACAAATTGTTGACAACATGAAATGTTTCCCAATCCCCCACCTTCCCTCACACCCATCATGGATGGCTTTCGGGGTTCGTTTTTTTGACAAAAGCCAACAGATTTTCATATCATTATATGTTGATTTGTTTGAGTTTGGCATTGGGATTGAGATTTAGATTGCGATTGGCTGCTGCGGTTGCTGTAGGCGTTTTTTGTTCCTAATGAAGTTGTTGTCCTTATATTGCATACACACATACAAACATACAATACATCTGTAAATATGTATATTTATTTCAGCTTAATTCAAATTTTCAATTTGAAATGTTATGTCAGACAAAGAGTTCATAATAACAATTACAATTTCGAAAACAACAAAACAAAACTGCAAAATGTTGGCATTGAATGATTGTTTATTTAATTAATTTATGTTTAAGTCTATCTTTGCAAATCATATGTACAGTAGAATCTGGTTATAACGACGCTCAAGGGACCGACGATTTTCGTCGTGAAATCCGGAAGACGTACTAACCGGAGGCCCTTTCATATAAAGACCAACCAATCACTCATCGAACTTTAGTCGCTATAACCGGACGGACCTTCGTCAAGAACGGATTAAAAGGAGACCCTCTGAGGAATTTCAAACGTCAGACTTTGTGCAGAACACGGTCTTTTAGATCTAATCCTATACCTAACAAATTACTATAGTTTCTTTTTTATATTGAATCGATTTTGTACTATCTACAATAGGAAAAATCTTTAAATTTTGATTTTTCGATGGGACCTCCTCCAATATTTTTGCAGTTTTTTTCTCCGTTTTATAAAATAATTTGAAAGCTAGTTATTAAGTAAAAAATTTGTATAACATTTTCAATTCAAGAAAATACTTCATTTCAGAGAAATCACTTTTTTGTCCCGCTAGGTGCGCGATAGTGCTCAAAAGCATTTAATTTAAGAAATTTCACAAGTGATTTTCGGCTTATTTGGGGTAGGCAGGGGGTTCTCCAACAAAAATATAGATGTGTTAGGTATTCATTGGCGGTCTTGGCTTTTGGTGGACTAAATCGAACATTCGGGGTTAATTGCTTTCTTTTTTGAGGAGAGATCGATCTGGGATATTAAAATTTAACCAGTTTCATAGGTAAAATCTCGATCGAGGATAAGCACCGCCACCACTGCTGTTAAATAAGGGAATTGTGAATTCTAATTCTTTCAAAAGGTATTCAAAGAATTAATGTTTGAATACGTTGGAAATGTCCCATTGCTGAAAAAAGTTGCCTATAAAAAGTATTTGCAAAAAAAAAAGACGATTTCTTAGCTAAAGGACATTTGAAAAGATTTAAAAAGTTTGCAATTTGAAAATCCCTTGGCTGCCTATTGCATATCACTTTAATTTTAAATATTGCAAATCAATTGCATACTTCAAGGGACAATTAGGACAATTGGAAATACCTTAGATAGCCAATGATTGATCAAAAGTATGTCTTAGACCTTAGAAACCTTCTTCAAACCTCCTTCTCGCTCTCCATCTCCCTCTGTCTCCCCCTCAACAATGTGAATTCTTTCGTATTGTTTAAACACTTGACAATAAATGATGAGGTAAATATGTTTTAAGCCAAGATAAGAAACTTTTACGACTTCAAATTAATCTTTATGGCCCATGATAATAATCAAGCCACAGATAAAGATCAGCAATGCCAAGGCTTAAGATTTTAGCAAGGCTCTATAGTTCCATAATATCTATTTGTATACTATTGAAATAACATCTAGTTCTAATGTCTTCACTCACTGCTCCAAACTGTCGCACATGTTGCACTTGACACTGGCACTTCAAATGAATTGAAATGTACTCAGACTTGGCTCCACTTGAGAACTGTTTAGTCTTCGATTGTGTTCGAAATCGAACAAGTTGAGCTGTTACACACAGTTTTTGTTTACAATGGTTTGACTAAAGCTTCAGGATATCTGATTTCATAACGATGAAATGGGGAAAACAAAGCGTAGCAAAGATTTTCTGTGAAGGAAATTATAAATAATACCGTAAGCGCATAATATGTCAGTCATCCAACAACATGAACAAAGTACAAGTGGGGCACGGCCCGCGGCACAAACACAATTTGCAACATTTTTCCAAACGGATAATGACAAACATTTTAATCATAAAATGAAACCGAAAGCCACTGCCAACCAACGGGGAGCAACCACCAAATTGTAAACTGCACTTGGACAAAGAACAACAAGGACAACAACAATTTTCACACAATATGGCAAACATCTACCATTTCCCAAAGCATTACGACCATTTCTGACTTTAGCATTATTATTTATGGAATGATAATCATGACGTTGACGTTGATGATGATGATGATTGTAATGGCTCAGCCGGAAGTCAAGTGTTGTTGGTCTCGTCGAGCCGGGGAGAGAGTCAGGGAGACAGAGACAGAGAGACGGCAATAGCCTGAAGTCATTTTTGTAAGGATAATGACAAGTTCACGTTATACTTTCAGTCAGGCTAGAGGAGAAAGAAATTACACAAATTGCCATAAATTTGGAAAACAATTTCAAATTGCGAGAGGTTACTGTAATTGTTAAAGGAAAATTCGATGCATTAAATTGAGAGAGATATTCATATAAATAAAATTTATATCTAAATTTCAATTGTACGAACCTTTTGCCCTTCACACACACACCAAGACAACTTCTTTAATATGTGAAGGCATGTTTATAAATAAAATTTTAAGTGACTTTATCTGTTATAATCCGAATTCTGGTTAATAATCCGTCTAGATTGACTCTTCTTTTCATGCTAATCAATAAAACAGGCCAAGTAATTCATATCCTTTTATAGGGTTATTTTGGGTTTGGTTTTTTTGGATTCGCTCTAGTTTTAGAAAACAGTATTTTGTAAAATCCTAATTCACATAAGGTATATACATTGTTCAGCATTAGAAGCTAATAGAATATATATCCATATATGTACGTGAATCCGTCTATACGTCCATAAGGTGCAAATCACCTTCACGCTGTCAATTTGAAAGCTATTTGGACGAAACTTGGTAGTTAAGCAACTTATAACCTGGATGAGATAAACTATGAAAAACGTCTAGATCGGGCGACCATATCATTTAGTGGTCTACAAAAAATCTGTGAAGGAGTTGAAATATCTTTATGAAATTTACTAGTAAGATAGTTTTTGCTGTAAAACATTATACCTCCAAATTTCAATAAGATCGAATAGATGAAACACAAGTTATAGTCAACCTTCAGAATGATAATTTTTATTTTATTTCCAAAGTTTTTACCCGTAACAAGTAGCTAAGTATTTGATTCTTGAATTAATTCTAAATTTTCCCTATCTGTTTACATTATATACATTTTTTAGCGTAAAAATGTGTTTATTCTCCACATTTTTCTATGATACGATTTCCAGTCTAATGGGGGGAATCTATTTCACAAGTTATTGTGCTTGAATTGTGGCAATTGGCAAAGGAAGAAGGCCATCTGATCCATTAACTAACTCATTTAATAAATACAAATCAAAGTGGAAGAACGAAAGCCGTCAAACGAAGCGCTCAAAAAACTTTTTCTATACATTTGCATACTATTTTTTTTTTCTTTTAGTCTTTGTGGGCACAAAGTATATGAAATGAGAAGAAAAAATAAATAAAAAGTATACTGAAATATGAATAAAATTGCAATGTAAAAGGTAAAATGTACCAATTAAAAATCCAATTGAAATTTCAATGGATAGGCAAATGAACCGCATGAAATGTGGATAGATAGAGAGAGAGAGAGGGGGAGAAAGACAAAGTGAGAAGGGAGGGGGGCTAGTGGAAAGGCAGTTGCATTTTATTCATTTAATTACATTCACATTTCATAGACAATTTCATGGCAATGTTAACATGTTGAGGACGGGACGCCCCCCACCCTCGTTGGCTTTTACCAATTTTCTCTCTTTGGATGTATTCCTATATATACTTTTTTTCTTTCCTTTACTTTCTATCTCTCTTTCCGTTGCCTCAAGTGTCTTGTGGCGGTTTTTTTTTCTTTTCTTTTTTTGTTTTTTAATTAGCGTTCTGTTCTCTCTTTAACATTGCAGCAGCCACTCGAACTAGGCAACGGTAACTGCAAGTTCTTGCTCTTCCTCACCCGCTACACCCGCTCACATATATGTAAATAAAGAGAGAGAGAGCGAAAGAGTGAGAGAGTAAATGGGGAGAGGGGAAAATGTTTGCTCGTTAACTCACTCACCGTCGAGATTCAATTTGTGGCTAAACATTTCTCGTCCTTTTTGCGTGCTTGTTACCGCCCACTCTCACCCTGACACCACCTCCCCCACCACCTACAAAACCTACCATAGCCGCATAACCGCAATCTGTCTATCTATGTATCTCTGTATGTGTGTATCTCGGCATCTCTAGCGAGCTAAATGTGCATGAAAATGTAACAGTACACTACTGCCATTCCTTTCGCTCGCATATGTTGGCCCGTTATACTTTTGCGCTTCTGTGGCCCGTTATAATTGCGCATAGCGAGTTGTTGCTTGTTTTCCGGTTGGCTGCTTTGACTTCTACTTTTCCTTGCTCCACATTCCCCCTCCACCCCACCATTCGTCCCCCACTCCTCAACCAAGCACATCCACTTGTCTACTCTTCCTGCCTCTTTATAAAAGTTATATGCATATACAATATGGATGTTGAATAAGAATACATATGCACAGACATATACATGCATGCAGGTATACATATGTATGTAAATGTCTATTCTGGGTTATTTGCTATATAGCGACAAATTGATAACGTTTTGTATGATTCGCTTAAGTTGATTTTCAAGCATGAACTTCAAATGTCATAGCTTTTATACAGAGCTGCAAATTGTTGTATCCTTTTTTATTTTCATTCATTTACAAATCCTTGTTTGGCTTGGCTTGGTTTTTTTTTTTGTTTTTGTTTTTGTCGTTTGTGAAATTGTTGGCAAAACGTAAAACTTTATACTAATTACTATACTAACGATGGGAAGAGATCATCAGGATTTTTATATGGGAAATCTACTGTATTTAAGGACATTGTGTTTGAAGCATATAAAAACCTGCTTGTCAAAGGAAATTGGCATAGTTCAAATTTTTAGGATAGATCTATCATTTTTTTTTCAAATTTGGAATTACAAATTCTTTAAAAATCTCAAAATTTACGTAACAACTCTTTAAATTTGTTCGCATGCTTGTTGCATACTTCAGAGGGCACCTTTTCCTTATTCAACAATCCTTAAAGTCGAAGCTTAGATTCAAATTAGGAGGGAGTCAAGCCTAGACCCACATTAGAACATTTGATCCTCTCCTATTAAAATTGTTGCATACTTTAGAGGGCACACTTTCCTTGTTTAACAATCCTAGATCCGACTCCAAAAGTTACACCCTACGAGACTTGTAAATTTAAAATTTGGTATTATATAAGTTGCATTTTTTTGTACTACTCTTATTTTAGGGTCAAAAAATTGGTCATAATTTTACTTAAAATAAAAAAAATTCAAAAATAATTGAGTGAAATTGCGATCTTCATATTCTTAATCCGAAATTTGATCTTGACATAGAACGATGTGCCTATAAAATCGAAAATTTTTTAGAATGCAGATTAGTTTATTGTACTGCGTTGATCCTTGCCCTTAAGCCCAAAAAAGACGCCCAGAAGTATGCCACACATTATGTATATGTATTTCTTTTTTTCGGGGGGAAAAAAACATGTTTTTCTTGTTATTATTATTGTTTTATATTACAATTGAATTAGACTAGGCTTATTAATATAATTAAATAAATATATATATGTAAGTATATATATATATATAGTTATGAATATCGGGTACGATTTTTGTGATAACACACTTTTGTTATTGCACACGAAACAAATAAATGAAAACTAAGGAACAAAAAAAACAGAAAAAATAATTATTGTTATCGTTATATTTACATGGCTTGTGGTTTGTAATAGTTTTCAATTAAAGAATATTTGGGAATTGAGGTATTTGGGGCAGCATCGCGTTACCACGCCTACATGGGACATCCATGTACATAGCCCACATTACGGAAAATGGCTGCCGCTGCGGCAGACGTTAAGAAGTTGCACGGATTGCTGGCAGCAGCAGCAGCCGCGGCAGCTGCACTAAACGAATTTGTTAGACCAGTGGGACAACAACCACCAAGGCCACCACCAGCTCCACTATCCTGCACTACAAAGTCCTTCTCCAGGGTGGCCTGATGACGCAGCTGCTCCAAACGCAATTGATTCTGTCGCTTCCATTTGGTGCTGATCACAAGAGAGAGGAGAAAGAGATTAGATTGGATTTACAATCGATTGCTACTGCTACTCACCGTCGATTCTGATACCAAGTTTTCACTTGGGTTTCAGACAAATTCAATGTTTCGGCCACATCGCTGCGATCTGCCACACTTAAGTATTTCTGGCAACGAAATTTGCGCTCCAAATAAGCCAACTGGGCATGGGTAAATGCAGTGCGCCTGCGTCGTGGCTTTCGTCCACTTTTGCTCAGTTGAAGCTTGTGTTCCGCATAACTAACGCTACCGGAGCCACCACTAGAACCTCCTACTAGGCTGCCGGCATTGCCGCCCGAATCCCCATTGCCATTGGCCGCAGCAGCCAACAGACCAGCAGCTACTCCGGCGGCGGCGGCTACTGCATTCAAGCCGGGCCCCGATACTGGTCCCGGGGTGGCCGTACCACACGACTCCACACTGGACTCATCATAGTGATGATGATGCGAAAGCAGAAGATCCGGCGGACATCCTAGTGCAGTTGAATCCGGAGTGGAACGATCCTCGATATCGATATCCGATTCGTCATTGGACAACTCGATTTCTGTGGGATGGAAGAAGCATATAAAAAAACGTAAGCACAAATTATGAAATAAGGAAATGGGGAAATAAAACAAAATTGTATGATAGAAAAAATCGAACCCATCTACAATCATTTTCCCGTAGATCAGATTTTTTTAAATGAGAAAGAAAACAAATCCTAAAAGTTCTAGGCATTATTCAGTTAGTTTTTCCTTAAAAAAAAAACATTTTTTCTACATAGTCGATTTTTGCCAATAAAGGCATACAAACTTATACCAGTTTATCGTGTATTTGTAGGACACCTGCAGAGTATATGGTTAGCCGATTTTGATTAAATTTGATAGAACCAGCATGGGTAGATCTGGGAATGTCAATACAATGAATTTTACTCTTGAAATTAATCTCGTTCGATGCGGTTGCACCTTCTGTGCCCGCCGACAATTGTACTATAGTTTTAGGTTAAGAAAATAAAGCAACTGGATTGAAGTCAGCCTGGTCATCTCATTCCTTCCAAATCGCAAGTGCCTCAAAGCCGCCACGGTGGAAATCATCCGAAGGCCGCATCATATAAAGCGAGCAGTTTGGGGCTCCGCAAGGGTGCAGCCGTTAGCCAACAAATATATTATCACAATTCTAGGACATTTTTTCTGGGAAAATTTTTCGGCACAGTCTTAAGTCTTTTTTTCTTAGACGATTTAATTTTGCATTATTTCACTTTTCGTAACAACTAAATTGAAACAATTTGATACCCTACATAAGAGTCCATTGTTACTATTGGAGTATGCGGAGAAATAAGAAGGCAAATGCATTTTGGTTGAAATCAGTTTTTCACTTAAATTAAATTCCCATTGGTTTGGAAGTTTTGCATCCACATACTTATTCCTAACATTTTATTTATTAAACTATGTTGGCTTTTCACAAAATAAAATCCTAATAAAACTTGAACAAGCAGAGAGAATAAATACATACTTAAAATTATCATTTATAAATTGAATTTTATACCATTGTGAGACTTAAGTATGAAAAACGTGAGTATTTGTTTCCAAAAGTTCCCAAAATGCTTTAGGCAAAAGGAAAAAAAATCAAATAGAGTAGAGTAAAATCAGAACATAATTACATTTAAATCTATATTAAAATCTATAAATACTCTGCGTCTCATTTGACAGGAAATTCAATTTACTTCCATTGGTATGTACTTTAGTATGAATTAGTGTCGTAACACGAAGTCAGGACAAAATGTCCCAAGAATTACAAACAAAAACCCAAAATTTCGATTGGTCAAAAAACAAATGATCGAGATAAATTAAACATTTATAGTAAGCAATTAATTCTAGGTTTTTCCAGATTTTTAACTGCTTCAAATGGTACGTAAGTGTAACTTTAATATAAGACATTCTAGAACAAAACATGTCGAACCGTATATGAAGGCTTTTTTGTTAAAATTCACCTCTAGAAAAATCGGGGAAAGGAAACATGATAATTACGGGTCATCATCTAAATACATTAACCAACAAATTACTCAAATAATTTCTTCATGTAGTCACTTGGGAAAATCAGAATGAAAACCTTGTTAGACTAGTGACCACCACTGTATATACTTTATGAGGTCGCAAAAGCTTCCTTCTGCCTGTGACAATCATTTTGGTGACTTTAATATACCATTTCGCCCTATGAGTAACTGAGTGACTTCAAAACGGCTTATGGGGAGGTGATAAAAGGTTTCTAATGGGCAACGATCTGTATTAAGGCATTTAATTTTTGGTTGTCGTGCTCAAATTGAAGTCATCATTAATATATAATATACAGGATTGATCAATTTGGTTGAGTTGGTTTTTTTTTTGTGGTTCACTTGCTACTCTTCACGTGGCCATCTTCTTCTTCATCTTCTTTAGAATGAACGCAGCGTGGCATTAATGCGTTTTTTGGTCGGTGGTCTGTGGCTTAAGGATGTTACGCGTGCAGCCACTTTTCAATCGAATTTCATTATCCTGCGGTGAGCAAAGACAACGCTCCACACACATCATTCTGGTCGAAGCGAATCCAAAAGAGTTCTGAGTGAAGTGGGCGTTGGTCCATTAAAAAAGACATTTCCCACATTGCCCACAATCAACTTGTTATTTATATATCCGTCGCGCATATCCTTTATATAACTGGAGAACACTGCGGGGCAGCCTGATTAAATTCACGTGTCCTTATGTCCGCTCGCTCTCCCGCTCTCTCTCTTTGTCTCTCTCACGCATTCTCAATTGTTTCCTATTGGAATTTGTTGGATTTCCTTTTTGATTTTGAAAGAAACCATCCACCAACGAATCTCATCTTCACATGCATTCGGTTTCACTGGCGCTACAGGCGCTCACGTGTGCTCGCCCAGCAAGGACTCCGATTCCGATTTTGATTTTGTTTGCGGCGGAAATTATTTTTATATTTCTCATTTTTTTTAACCCCAAATGGGTTTTGCCCTTCTATTTATATCAAGCCAAACAGGGAGGGAGTGAGTCCTTGCGCGGGCAGGGACAAGGACGGGGAAGAGAGTGGGCTGTCGGCGTCTCGAGTGATTTCTTTCTTTTGCTGAAAAGTCACGTCGTATCAATTTGCGACACAATTGCCATTTAATAGGCACTTGAACTGTGAGATATATATATATATATACGAACAAACAGAAGAAAAATAAAATAAACCGACATGTGCGAGCAATTTAAGGTCGATTATAGAAGACAACTTCTCAGTCAAGAAGAACTTTGACAGTTACCACATACATATGTATTTTCCAATTAGACACAGATTGGTAAGACGTTAAAAAATTTATTTTCAGCATTCCTGTTGTTCTAGTTAAGAGTTATCCTTGTTCGAAGGTTAAGCAAGTTACCATCTCAAGGTGAACCCTCCACAGTTCTTATGTTAAAGGACACATTCGTTTTTGTTTATATTTAAAATCACATACTCAATTTTATTGAGAGAGCAGTTTAGTTCTCAAGATAAGTCTTAAAGGTCTAATTGTAAGTGCTAAGTTTTCTAAAGTCAAAGGACCCGTTTAAACTCAGAAAGCCTTAAACGTATAGAGTCAAAAAGGACTGCAGCTGAATCTCTGTTTCTATTCAAAAGTAAAACGAAAGTAGAGTTTGTATCTTTTAGTTATATTTTCATTGTTATTTAAAACTCTTCTGATAGGACTGTTCTGATTCAAAATCACAGAGTAAACCCTATTAATTCCAGAATTATAGAAATCAACTAAATAACCATCATAATTAAAAGAAAATTAAAGAACTACCTTGAAAATGAAATTTATGTATATAGATTCAAATCCAAAGAAATTTCAATAATCCTATATAGTCGATATAGTCAGGACATCCCTAAATATCCTTTTAGAGGCAAAACTTCTTTTCCTTTGATAAATATATGATAATTGCTTCATCGTTTAAAATGTTCCCAATACAAATTATTTTTACGTCTAGCTATGTTATTTTGATAACTTTAGTGAAATAAACATAACGTTAACAATATTTTTTTATTTTCGAATATTATTTTGAGAAACATTGTGGGAACATTCTTTTTCCAAAGGCACAACAAAAATCGCGTCAAAAAGTGAAGTGAATTTTTGGGTTGGTACGTAGAATTTGAATATATGTAATCAGTGCCGGATTAGCCCTATAGCGGTATTAATATATGCTAGGTGGGCACACAATTTCAGAGCGCTAAAAAAAAAAAGTTTTGATTGAATGTGAAATATTCTTAGCAAATCCTTTTGCAAATCTTTAATTTTGTCAAATTTATTACAGATTTCTAAAAGTTATATCTAGCTTTTTTATGCTTTTCAAATTTAATTTTGATATTTACTAAAATACATTACGGTAAATTAACAAAAATTTGATTTCAAGAATTCGGAAGAGTTTTTAAAAACTCGTAATCTGTAACTAAATTTTAACTGATTTTTGAAAATAATATATTTTTTTTTTAAATTCAATTTTGGTCAAGTTGGTCAATTAAGTCAAATTTAGTGAATTTAATTATGAAGTTTCAAAAGTGACAAAAAAAAAAGCTTAAGAATAGCAATGTATTCGAATATAAACATTGATTTTATAAAGGTCTGATTCATCTTAACTTTTGATTTGATTAATCTGCATTTAAATGTAGAAAACCAGGTTTATCATTAAGTCCTTGATGCCGTTTTAAAATATGCTAATTTGCGACTTAATTAAGATATAACTTTTTGAAATCGGTTAGAAATACCGCCTGAAAAATGATAGATTGGCCAACAATTTATGTTTACAACATTGTAAAAGGTCGTTATCTTTGCGAATCCGTAGTTTTTGTTCGATTTTCACTTTATCATGAGAAAAAGATTTCCTACTTGGCATTAAGACGCTAAAAACTTAATTTTGTGTTTTTAATTGCTTTGAAATTTTGGCCATGCGCTTGTTTAATCCGGCACTGATCTACATACCAAATTTGTTAGCTCTATCTTATATAGTTCCTGAGATCACGATGGTAATATGATATAATAAAACATATATACATAGATATAACTCTTGTATTTAGTTAAGTTGTGTTTCATATTTAAATACTCTCAGCTTAAAGCACCTTGAAGAAGTCAGTTAAAAAAATAACTAAATGAAAGAACTTGACTACAGAGAGACTGAAATATGGAGAAAGTAGGCCGAGGAAAGTTGAATCTATTGAAAGGAAATGATTTTAAAGGACTCCACCTTATACAATAAATTGACGCACCGTAGAATCTCTTTCTTATGTATATAAGATAACGATCACTTAAGGATCACGATGAGGGCATCCCACAACCCACACACTCACACACACAGTAGCCAAAACAGTTTTCACTTTTGCGTTTTTTTTAGTTATTTAACTGCTAACAATTAGTCCCTAAATAGTTGTAATTGTTGAGCTAAACATTATTTAATGTAATGCATAATTAGAAGGACTAACACATATCCACACAGATTGCCTAAGGTACCCAAAGGGAGACAACATCCTTTTTTTTGCCTTATTGTCAACTGTTTTCCACTGCTAAACAATCAAAGTGTTCGTACGTGACAAATTGTTAGGGCGTACGTTACGGACGAGACGAAAACCAACAACAATATCAAGACAATTAAATTATTGCCCCAAGCGTTGTTGTTTTCCCTTGTTTTGCTAATCCGAGACCCTTTCTTCTTTCTATGCCAGTGCCACCCTCACCCCGCCGTACATGGCCCGTGCTCCGTACGTTCCTCTATTTGCATTTTGCTGTTAAAAGTTTTCACTGTCATAATTGAGGCGAGGTGTGAGATTTAAATGCCAACGGGGCAATAGGACAATTTGTTGTACAACTTTATACTGAGTACCCCCCGCTCCACTCAATCCGTCAAGATCAAAGCAAAGTGTGAGTCAGATTGAAATGATATCCCACAATAAGGACTAATTGGTCAGACAAAAGAAATCAGAACGTTTCTTGTGGATATATCGACAAAAAGGGAAGTAATGAACAATGTGAAGAATCAAAAAATCACATGCCCACCACTTCTTGTTCAATTTATTTAGTTCCTAGTTTTAGTAGTAGTAATAGTTTAACATTCAAATCTCGTTATTGAGCACTTATTTTTGAATTCTAGACATTCGATTATCCATGAAAATGTATGAATGAAACCAAGAATCTATTCACACTTAGGTATAAAACGAAAAACGATTGATAGATCCAGAAGAGAGAGGTTGGAGGGTCTGAACAACCCGCCAAAATGTGAATGTCGTCTTTTTATATCCCCAACCAGTTGAATCTTTATAAAGGTATAGGTAATATCGACAAATAAAAATTACTAATATATCCTCCCCGAAAATATTTTCTATATTCATCCAAAATTTATATTTCCTTTGATAAATTCTGTTGAATAAGTTTTGCTTTCAAATGTTTTTGTATTTCATTCGATTTTTCTTAATATTATGAGAATTTTCTTACTAAGATAAGAAAGCTTTACGATCGATAGTTTCTTTGGCAGCTAAATGATATAGTAGTCCGATCCTACGAGTTGTGAAATTTGATCTCACCTATTAAGCCATTAAAAGCTTCCATATCAAGTTGCATTTCAGTTGCTTTCTAATTGATTACGGGAACTTAATACGCACAAATGCACAGACGGACTCATCTTCTCATGCTGATCAAGAATATATATACATTTTATAGCGTCGGAGACGTCTCCTTCTCTGACCCCTCTATGTATAATGGTATTAAAATGAAATAAGAAAAAACAAATATAATTCTTTCTTTCCGTTATACCGCCCCCTTGATTATCGTTTTAGCCGGCATTCTACGGATTATGTAATCCTAAGAAGCTGTAACCATGTCGGACTGAACTCCGTTTCATAAGTTAAAATTCAAAACGTTTGAAAATCATATTTTCAAGCTTTTTTTGTGTGTTAATATTATTATTATCAGTCAGTATAGGATATAGTTGTGACCTTTCAACCTAACTATGGACTTCGGCTTAGGGAAAAACCAAGAACTCCATCCACTAGCCTGTGATTCGAACCCGAATCCTCGTTGTTCAGTTGCCTAATTGACTGGGCCGTTTAGACAACTCATCTACCGTGGACTGCCTTTTCAGTTATTTTCCTCTTATTGCTTGATATGGGGAAAAGTTGAATAAAACTTAACCTACATTTGGGTTATCTGATGAATTTGATATTGCCTTCTTTATAAGGGTATAAAAACTAAGAAAGCTCAAAAAAACACCGCTAAGAAAAACAAAATTTGAATAGGTTAAATACTGTATTTTTCGATGAACGGATCAAGAAAATATCAGCTCAATGTAATCAGTAATTTAGCTATAAAGGCATTTTAATAGTATGAGGATTTATCAGTATAACCGATCTGCCGCAACAAAGTTAAGAATTATTCGAAATACTGATATTTGGAGGGTGTCCAGACCCCTGAGGTCCTGAAGTCCTGGGACTTCATTGCTGTATCCGTGCATGAAAGTTTCATCTGCTTATTTTGGTACTTTAAAATATGAGTACTCACTGGGTACTGAGTACTCATTCATTTCTATAACTAATTAGTACCAAATGTCTTAGAAGTCCTTTTAAATGTATTCTGTAGCCGTTTTTATAGAGTAAAGATTTTATTTTGGAAGAGACCTAACGATTTTGCACATTTTTAGAAAATTTGACGATTTTTTATAGGAAGAAATTATTAAAGAGTTAAAAAGTCGAAATTGACCCCCTTGGGTCACCGCCACTGCCTCTTATGGTAACCAATGTTTCCTAAGTGGTCAATATTACATAGTTATCCGATTTAATTTGCAATCTTTAGCTTATAATTTGAAAGAATTATTGATTATAAATTTAATATTCCACCAAAGTTTTCTATGGACATATAATCTAGTCCTAAAAAGGAACTTTCTTGATGCTCCTCTTAATAGATCGCTACTAAAATTAAACTTTCTAATTAAATTTGAGTTACTAGATAAATAAATATAATGCCATGAACTTGACAGAACCACATATAAAGATCTTATAGGGTTCTTACTTAATCCAGAAAAGAATGTTTCCTATCAAGGTCATTTTCAGGAAAATGAAAGAAACTACAACAGATATATATATGATACAAATTGTTTCCTTTTATGGCTCAATAGGATCCTGATAGTAAGTACATCCATATAGCTTTCGATGATAAAAGAAAAACCATTTTAGCCCAACTCACCCGAATCCGTTTGACGTCGATTAATTAGATCACCCAAGAGATCGCGTATTAGAAATGATTTTGAACTTTGCATTTTTTTCTATATATATTTTTATAATTTTTCTTAATTTTTTTACGAAAATTCTCAAGTAATGTTTTTAGATATTTTTATGGATTTTAAATCAATAATATTGTTAGCATTGTCACTTGACATTGACACATAAACAAAAACGCATTGATACATGTACTACTATTACTACTACAACTACATACATATATATGTATCTCTTGGTAAATGTTTAAACATTTTTCGAACCAGTTAATTGCGATTGCAATTAAAATGTTTGACGAATCCAAAAAAAAAACCAGCGAAAATCGAGGCAAACGGCAGCTGAACCGTTAAGCGCTGCGTCAAATGAACAACTGAAAATGTGAAATGATGAACGTTTATTAATCCTTTTAGCATAGATGCCAGGACTCTCTTCCTCTTCTCCTCCTCTCGCTGTGTTTCTCTCTCTCTGTCTCTCTCGCTCGTTGTCACACTCACACTTGCAGCGAAACGAAAATAAAAGAAGTGAATTACGCGGATTTGTTGCTGTAAACGAGACAGTTTAGCGCTCACAGTCGGCAGTCGGCCTTAACGTTAACATGCCATTTAACCGTTATTTAATCAGTTACCAGCAGTTTAACCATCTCGCTCGCACACAGGACTTCCGCTCAGAGCGTTAGCCATTTTGTTTTTAGGCATCATACCCCTGCATGCTGTCGCATTCTAACTCATGCTGTCCTGCTTACACACGCACTAGCTTTTCGCCACCCACGCAGGGTTGCCAGCTTACCATTGGCTCAGCCAACATTGGCCGTTGCAACCCCTAAATACAATCATTTTCTACTCCCCTTTTTCTCTCATTTTCGTTTGTGGCTTCTTGCGAATGCATTCGGTCTGCCATTGCAGCAGCATTCAGCATCCGTGATTGTCGTCGCATTGATGTTCCGTCCGTTAATAGCTTCAGAGTGCGTCCAAATCCAGTCCAATCAAGAGCCGTCGGAAAAGGACAGTTTCTTCTTTTTTTGTTTGTTTGGTCGTTTTGTGTGCTTGGAAATGTTTGAATTTCGTTCAGTTCTTCGAGTTGGAACTGCCTTCAATACAATCAACATTTCGATCTACGGAAATTCCCAACAAGTTTTAAGGATTCACCCATTTTTGAGTCCTGTCCGGAGTATGTTTTGACTCCAGTCGTCCACAGAGACCTCAACATCCCAGTTAAGTACAAAATACGGAGGTATGGCATTTGGTAACGCTTCTGGCTGGAAATCCATGACAATGAGCTGGACTACAGCATGCAGCCCACCCGTATGAAAAGATCTGCTGTTTAGACCAGAGACGGACTGCTGATTCGTCCCGGAAGGCCCGGATAAGCTGCACAATCTTCACCTCCATGTTCTTGTTAATATTTGCTTATTTTCCATTTAAAGACCAAGTGTGACCACCCCTAAAACGAAGCCAGCAATTAATATTCCTGTACAATCCTGAATATGAATTCTGTGCCAGAGACCATCCAAAGCGACGGCTGAAAAGTATGCAATTGAAAAAAAAACAAGTCGGCCGGACATAAATTTCGGCCATGCCGAAATTTCTATACCCTTACAGGTTTTTCTTTAGTTCTTTCTCTTTACCTAGACTCTTTAAAGTGAAAAAAACGTTTTATCTAAAAAGTCCAATATTCACCACAATCTCAGGCCTACAATCTTAGGTTGGAGCAATGCGGCGCCTGTAGCCTGGCATTTCATCGTATATATATAACACTGCTATGTGATATAGTAACCCGATCTTGATGTAATTTGGCATAGTTATTAACAGCTTTATTAAACTATATATTAAAGAAATATTTAATTTTAGGACAATCGCATCAAAAGTAACGAAATTATTGATAAACACTCTTTTCGATAGGATGGTTTCTATGGAAGCTATTTGATATAGTCACCCGATCTCCATCATTATTAAGTATATTAAACTAACAAATAAATAGAGGTATTTATAAAAGTCACAGTTTTTGACCGTTCGTATCTATGGGAGGTGTATGATATAGTCACCCGATCTTGATTAAATTAGGTACAGAAGAAATATATTAAATTTCATGAAAATAGATTGAAAAATAACATAGTTATTGAGAATAGTCACTATTCATTAGTTTTCCCTTTGTATGGGAGCTATATGACATAGTGGTCCGATCCGTCTGAATTCGAGGTATACAACCCGTGCCATTTACAGAAGCTAACATGCATGGTGGAGTTTGCTCTAATACAGACAGACAGACGGACGATCATGGGTATACGAAGTTGTCTCGTCGTGTTTATCAAGAATATATATGCTTTATATGGCCAATTACTGTATACTGACTGAAATGTAATATACCCTTTATGCAAGGGTATACAAATTTAGATAGAACCCACAATACATATGTTGATTCTCATATTGCTTGTGACAAAATTCGAGTCTTTGCGTTAATTAGTCTTCATATTACGTAGAATGTTTATGTTTATTTCACTTAAACAAATAAAAATAATAAAAAATTTCATAGGCTCGTGTCTTAATTTACAATTGCCAGACACAGACACACATTTGCAGTCCATAAACATACATATCTCTGATAAGCGATTCAAATGAAAATGTTTTTTTTTTCATTTGTACACATACATATGTGATTGTTATTTATTAGCTAGGCAGATCATTAAGTACTTTACAATTTGAACACATAACAAATTATTAAAAGCAAGCCTCAATACATTTCAATCTTGATATGTGTGTATAACATTCAGTTTCTAATCATTTTATATATATGTATATAAATGACTATAAAAAAAAAATATATGTAAGTACATAACAGTATATAAGTACATATGTATATAAATTATATTAGCGTCCAATTATGTTATATTTTATTGAAGCTCTTAGTATTTGGTTCCGAACTGGCTTCACTTGTGTCCATTTGATGGCCGATCATTGTTAGCCCCATGCAATTGATCCAAAGCCGAAATTGCAGCACCCAGCAAATGAATGGAGCCCGTAATGAGAATATCCAAGTTCGTTTCGATGCCATAACGTTCTCGTATATCAAGGAAGGCATCCCATAGGCTAACGTGTACAAGGACTGTGTTAGTTTGTTTACTCGCCTCGCTGAGCTTCTGCCACGTTTTGGCAATGGCATGGGCACGAGTTATTTGATATTCGCCACTGTAGCGCACCATCACCTGACTGGGTCTATTGGGATTCGTGGTGGCAAGATTGGGAACAAAGCAGGCGAGATCGAAGCGGCAAGCGTTTTGAAGTATTTGCAACATTTCTATGGGATCTGTGTCGCCAGTGCGATTGAATATCAAAATCTTTGGATTCGAGCTGCATAAGGAATTAGGGAATTAGTAAGTAATTAGTGATTAATTGAAACTAATTGGACTCACTTGTGACTTGTGCTTGTTTGGAACCAATCCGTGCAAATTTTCATACTCTCCGGCGTGTGTGCCCCATCAAAATGTAAACGCATATTATGGAACTCAACCAATTGACAGCGACCTGGCCAATGGGTATTCCTGAGACCCATTAACACTTCTGGACACATTTTTGTCTCATTTGGTTTATGGGCACGATGCAGGGGACCTTCGGTCTGATCCAACCAATCGTAGACCAATTGTATGGCCAGAGATCCATTCAGAAGTATTGTATTATGAAAGCTATCCAAATATTTATCTTGCAGATTATAATGGAAATAGTCTTCCATTCGTGGCACCTCATGGACAGTGGCCTGATTATCGGACGCACGATCACGTATCACCTGAAGGCATTCCGGTTGCGTTACATGGGTATAGACATGCGAATTTGGCTTAATTATGCCCGCCTTTTGCCATGCAATTTTCTGCAGTGTATTGCCAAGCAATTCGGTGTGCTCCAATCCCAGCGATGTGATGCCCACAGTTCGTACATTGCGGACTATATTGGTGGTATCTTGCTCACCGCCAATTCCCACCTCCAGTATGGCCACATCGACTTGCTCCTCGACAAAGGCATGAAAACACAATATGGTTAGGAATTTGAAATATGCCGGCATATCAGTTTCATGTTCACTCTGCTCCTTCAATCGATTATAGACCTTCCAGAATAATTTCGTAAATTTCTCCTTGTCCATTGGTTGGCCATCGATCCGTATCCGTTCATTCGTATGCATAATATGTGGTGAGCTAAAGAATCCAGTGTGGGCACCATGATGTCGCAATAGAGATTCAGCTAAAGCGCATGTAGAGCCCTTTAATAAAAGCAAAAATGCAAATGATATAGAATCTATATACATTAGTTTATTTCACAATCATAGCCGGAGAGACAGAGAGACGAACAGACACGAAAGGGGGGCGGGAGGGCGGTACATAAACAAGCCAAACGCAATCTATCATTAATAAATGAAACGAATGAAGTAAATGAAAACAGAAATCAAACCAAACTAAAACAATCTTATCGGCTATGCATAGAAAAGTGGACGAACAGACGGACGGACAGACAACAAGACTAAACCCTCAGGGACGGAACGTGCCAAAACATTAAGCCAATTCGGCGGCATATCATATAATCTAAGAATTTGTTTAATCTCCTATAGATAACCAAAACATGCCATTCAACAGAACGTTTTTTCTATATACCTATAATACTATTCTTTTGGGCATAATATAGATTTTAATTTTAAATTAGTTACCAAATTAAAAAACTTAAAGTTTAAATCAAAGAAGGTTCGATCCATAATCTAAATTATTGATTTCTACAAATTAATCGACAGATAAGAAAGCTTTTTTTTAACTTTTATGTAAATATTTTGAAATTAAAATAACGCCAACATTTTCTGTTTTTGTTCTTACATAGTAAAAGTAAATGTTTCAACATTCAGAGTTACTTTTTTATATATACGAAAAGATTTTTAAAATTTGTTTAAATCGTTTTTAAACGCACCCTTTTAACGTTTTAACCTTTTTAATGTTTAAATGTTGAACTATAAATCTGCATGTGAAGTAGGTCAAATTCTGCAATATAAATTCTTCGAATTTTTGATTTTACGTTTTACGTCATACGTTATCTCTTAACCGTAATTTTGAATGCACTAACCATGTCACAGTATATCAGTTATCAAAGTTCAATGACCTTTCAATGATGGGACAGATATGATTTCATAGCGCCCCCTTTTGGAAACCTTTTCATACAATAAGACGGCCCTGTTGGAAATAGTAGAACCGTTAATTTGACTGGCCTTCAGCTATTATTTCTGTTGAAACCAGTTCAACAAAAACAAATATACATAATTATATCGATGACGATGGGCAAAGGGAGAAGAGTGGGGGGGGGGGAGGAGAAACTCCACACGGTTACGCACTATCAACAAGCGACATATGTACATACAGAGCTGAATGGAGTATTCTCTTACCTTGCCCTTGGTTCCAGCTACATGTATGAAGGACAACTTCTCCACTGTGGTCAATGGTAAACCACTACGCTCCAGATACCTAATGGTATCTTCTTTGGTATTTATCCGAGTATTTTGTATGGAATTTCGTATGGCATTGTCATTGCTTTGCAGAGAGTTCAGTGCTTGAATGGCTTCCTATGATGGAGCAAGAAACAAAAATACAATTATACATAATATTACATAATTTTATATGTATGCTTTTACCTCAAAAGCTTTATTCACATCAGCTTTACTGTGATTTTTTTTCAAATATGAACTTGCATGTCCTTTGGGATAGAAAATAAGATCTTCTACTGTCGCTGCTGGAGGAGACGTTGCTGGCTTTGTGTGGGCCAAAACGGTTGCATATGAATGTGTATCATATTCCATTGGAATCTTTGAGCCAATCCTCGTTGGGGGATCGCTGATGGTCGCGCTGCTGCCGTTGCTGATCATAGCAGTATATAAACTGGGCTTCTGGTTCTGTCGTACTAAACGCCATAGCTGACGAGTAACCACATTTATATTGCGATTCGGCATTCTCGACTATCGGCGGGAGTACCACCTGGCCGTGCGTGTGGGTGCGTTTGTGGGGGTGAGCGTGATTTTAATATATGTAATATCTGGAAATGAAGATTAAAGCATTATTTTGGAGCCAATGTATGCCAGTTGCCAGGGATTGATAAGATTTAATCTGAATGTCTGGGGCGCGCTCAATTAGATGCGCCAATAAAACTAAACATAATTTTATTATTATTATTAGCATGCTTTTACATATCTAATCATTTCAAAAGATAACGGTGCTTTAGAAATATCGCGCTGCGACTCCGATAATTTTCATTTCTGGATAAAAGAAAAAATCTGAAAAAGCTGGCAACTCTCGGTACACAACACAGACACACACACACACACCCAAGCTCAGAAGAAACGGCATGTGTACATGAAATTCACACCGATTGCAGTTTCATCTTGACCGGCCTCATAATTTGTCAACCAGTGCTTTCATCTTTAAATTGATTTATTTATGGCCCTCCACACTTATCCATTACGTGGATTTTGTTTTCATAGCGTGCTCTTCGACTAGGTCCCGTCACCTCAAGGGTTGCCAAAGCACGTTTTTGCTTCTTGTTTTGTTGCCGATTTTCTTCTCTGTTTTCACCCCTGATTTCCTCAATCTGCGTTTCGACTGCTTTTGTAACTGTTATACAAGTAGAAACTGCGCCACTGCTTTCTTGTAAACTGTTATACGGTAATCGACATTATCGGAGCAAGCCTATCGAAAACCTATCGTAATCGACATTTTCGGAGCAAACCTATCGACGTATTTGTGATGTTTGCTGTGATATGCAGTGTGATGTGGATGGTTGTTGGGTTACTTGTTCAATTTGTGTACTTTTTAAATTTCATTTTAAATAAAGTATTTTTGTCAAAGGCGTGTCGCTGATTGCCAGTCGATGGAAGGTGTCTTTCTTCTGGAAACCATGGTTGAGATGTCATATAAGGACATAGTAGGCAGTATCCCCTGTTTCGCTTAATATTTTTTTCACTTATGTATGTATGTTGGAGTAACTGGGCTATTTTCTATATTGTTAAGGATTCTCAGGAAAATTTTCAGAGACTGAACGATCTGTATAAATTACCTGGAATGATGTGCGTAAGGAGGCGAAACGCTTTAACTCATACGCCGGAGAATTATGATTTTAAGGTATTATAGAAAATCCAATTCAAATTTAAGTTCCATTCCATTCTATTGAATTGTGTCCTTTCTTATTCATTTGTCGTGCTATGTGTATGTCTTTCTTTCTATCTATTTTGCAGATCGGAGCCAAGACAAGACAAGACACAATGGGGCAAAAATTATTCAAAATAATTAATAATTAATATTTGTGTAATTTCCGAAATCCGTAACTCACCCACTAACCCCCACAAATCGTATTATATATAATTGTTGTTTAATTATATTTCATTTATGAATCAATGCATCCATTGTCACCCGATGAATTCCGTCCATGGACTCTGCCCCATCGCTGTCAACGTCAATTCCAAAGTATGCAGTTATCCATTTGCTATACATTGCTATCATAGTATGAATCATCATCAGCAACTGCGAGAAGATGGGGAATTGCAGTTGGAACCTCTTGCCGCCACTCAGGAACGTGAACGTGAACCGAATTGTCAGCAACGCCATCAGCGACAGGTAGGCACATGTGCTTCTGTCCAAGACACGGCGGCATCAGTGATTCCTGTGCCCGCAATTCATTTTATGAACTATTTGCCCATGAAACCGGGTGGTCCTAATAACGCCATCACCCCTGATGGTCAAGTAGTCCCAGCTTGGGCAACCGGCTTGCCGCTGGCCATCCATGAGGAATTTCAATTCAATTTCAATAGTTCTATGATTAAGGTTTATGTGACATAGTTATATTGATGTCTTTCTTTTGTTTATTTGACTCCTTTGCAGACTCATTATGGCTGAGGGAGAGCTGCCGCACCGCCGCCACCTCAATTTCATGAGAGCCTCAACAATCGTCCAATCCAGGAGTCTAATAATGGCAGTGGCCAGACAGTGGCTCCTCAAGCGGCTGCAGTGGCAATGCAGCAATTCCATCCTATGGACCATCTTGTCATCATTAAATACGAATTATTCGAGAGATTTTCGGTTTTCTTAAGGTTTTTTTTTTTTTTTAACAAATTTAAGGCATAAATTTCGACAATCGAGTCCAGTGTTAGAAAGTAGAGGTGGACATGGTTTTAGTTTTCATCGGGGACGCGGTGGGTACAAGCTGGAAAATGTAATTTCGTGATAGGATTGCGGGCAGCTTTGGGTTAGGCCGCTGAATCCAGTTTTGTGCTTAATATTGAATGCATTTCTAAATTTTAAATATTGACCTAACCTTAAGAAAAAGTTTGGTTTAGCAAATTGTAGAATTAACAAACATTTTGGCTAACTTCAGTTAATTTGTTTGGCATAAACCATCTCTACTCAAGAAATATACAAAAAGGCAAATTCCGGCTTGTGTCCACCTCTATTATAAAAGTATGGGTACTACGTAAGCACATCCACATAAATAATAATCGCTATATGTGGTACATATATCCTAAGGTTTTTATAAGGACGTATGCCAATTGAAAACCAATAATAATAGGAAATGCAAAAATCTTATAATTTCAGTTTAGCTAGCTTAAAGGCTGAGAACTATGGTCTATTATTAACAATTTCATTCTAGCTCCAGAACAAGACTGTGAATGCCATTATTACACAGGCGGCACCAATCCAAGGTGATTTACGTTCTCCAATGCGTGCTAGTTTCCAAAATGTACCCAATAATCTAAAATAAAGGAAAGGTACAATTAAGGATAAGCCGACACTGCTATGGCACTCTTTACACTTACCCTGTCTTGTTCCGGTCTATAATGCTGGGGAAGAGCGACCGCAAGTAAGCACAAGTGCATATGAGCAACAATATCACCGACAACAAACTTTGGAAATTGAAAAGGGCGCTCTAAAGTAAACATAAAATTAATAAATAATCAAACAATGCTAATAATAGATACAAACCATTTTGTATTTTTTTTAACTACAACTGAGCTGGACAAAATAAAACAAAAAATAATAACAACAACAACTGCTAATGACGTTGCCAGTCGGCGATTATCGATAGGCGAACGTAACATTTGAGATATGTTATCGAATACGCAATTCAGGCACTATCGATAGGTACTTTCTGAATGAGATATCGATTAAATTACAATTACTATCAACTACCGATTGATGAGCGCTGTCAATTTCGCGCCATCTTCTAACACTGTCCGAATGGGAATATTTCACAACACTTGACAATTGTTATAGGCCACACGGCTGCAGCAAAAATTGAAAATAATGAAAATCCAGTTTGTCGCGTTAACTATTATTGTCAATCAATTTCGTTACAAAGTGGAAATTCTATAGCCCTTCGTAGTTTAGCAAAGTTTGCAAACCACCGCTAAAGGCCGAAGCAAAAGAAAAAGTGAAAATTAAATCTGATACCCTTTTTTCATTTTTCTTCTCTTCTCTTTACACACATCGTTCCTCGTTCGTTTCTCCTATTGGTGGTGTACTACATATATAAATTAAAAAGAAATGAAATGAAAAAATCGGCACATATTGTTTGTTGTGCAGTATCTATGTGTGTATAAATTTACATACACATATCCCTCTATGTATGTATTTCAGTGATGAAGAGCGCGCAGTTTTCATTTCGGGTTTCCTTTAAATACATTTCTTTTTTTTATTGTGCTGAGAATTTTTAGCCGCGCGTCTTTATGTGTGAGAGTGTGTGTGTGTGAACGCGTATAGTGTCTTAAATGTATGTGTTCGTGTGAGAGAGGGAGAACAAGAACATAACAGAGGCAGCAACAGCAAAAACAACAACACCATGCTGACTACAAATTGTTACACTGGAAATGCGGTAAGTGTACAAAACAATTTAAGCATTCTGAATCTTCCTAAAAAAAAGAATATGTTTAGCTTAGAATTATGCCGTATAATTTAAAATCTAGTTTTATTAAATAAGTATATTTGATAATATTTATGTAAGTATATCGTCATCATAATATATGTGTTTGGGGAGGGGGGTGGTACTATTACTGTTATGCTTGTTAACAGTATCTTAACAGTCCTAAAAGCATAAAAACAGGCTATGTTTTTCTCCCTGGGAGAGCAAAGTAGATATGATTTTGTTATGCGAATTATAAAGTGAATCAAAAAAAAAAATAAACCAATATTACTGTATACAAATCTCAAGTAAGTTGCAATGTTTATTGAAGAGAAAAAACATTTCTGTTGGCGGCATTTTGTTAACCCCCTCACCCATCTCTTTTTTTTGGCTATGGCTTTCGCTGTCTCTTTTAATCTTTCTTCATCCACTTCGCTTACTCTTCTGGTGCTGTCATTGCTGCTGATTGTTTTCGGCTCGCGTGTGTTTATATGTATATGTATTCATATATATATACATATGTGTGTGTTGAGTCGATATTCTCCTTAGCAAATCAGCAGAGTAACAGACACGACACTCTTTGAAAAAGTGTTGGCCTAAACAGAGTGACAAAAAAGAAAAACCATTAAACCACGACGTATTAATGGACAAAAATATTATCAAATCTGTAAAACTATAAAGTGATCCGAAGATATTCTTGGAAAACTCCAAAAAGGAAAAATATTCCTTTTACGTCTTGAATGGCTCTCTCCTCTCTCAGCGTTTCAGTCTCCTTTCTCAGCTGCTACGTGTTTGTGTCAGTGTACATGTGAGCAAGAGCGAGATAGAGAAGAGAGTGTGCGCTTCAAAAAGAAATAAAACAAAAAAAATTTAAGCTGAAAAGCAACAGCTACTAGAGTATTAGTGTAAAAGAAAAGGTAAGTTGCATTTTAAAATGTTCCCATATTTTCCTCCACTCACTCCCTCATAACACGCGCGCATATAGAAAAACACACTCACACATGCATCTACCCCACAAACACGCATACATACACACCTATCCACAAACACTACCAAAAACTATATGCTTATATAGTTTTGTTTTTATTTTTGCTTTATTCTTGATCTTGCTATTCGCTTGCTTCTATTATTATTAGTTTTGTTTTGTGTTACTGCTTCTTAGCCTGTCTCTTTTACTCAGTCTCATTCGTTCTTTCTCATTTTCGTCTACCATTCAACATAACCTGTTTTTGACATGTTCTTTATTCATTAAAACAAAAAAAAAAACTATATTTACGCAATTTTTTTTGTAATATTATTTTGTCACCTTTTTACACTTCTCTTTGTCATTTTGTGTGTTTGGTGGTTTTTCGCCGTTTCTCTCTTTGTCTCTCTCTCTTTCTGCAATTCACACACACGCAAGTCCGCCATTTGTCGTTGCCATTTGCTGTTGCTCAGCTTCCCGGTTGGAATCGTGCGATGTGGTAAACTCCCACAATGGGCATGTGTTCTTTTGTATTTGGATATGGAAAATAAGCATTCTGGGCACGTGCTCGCAAAAATACCAATTATGCTGCTGAGATTTACAAGAATTAATTGAAAAAGTATTATACTTGAAAAAATCTCGACGACATAGGAAAATGTCGTTTCTGATTAGATATGTATCATGTATATCCACATTAATGTTTAATTTCCATTGGGTTTGCCTATGGGATTGTTGCATTTTACAGGGAGCTTTTTCTCAGTTATGCATTTTCTTAGCTCTGTTAAGTTAACAGCTCAAATGTTTAGCAGGTGCTAACTAACAGTGGCAACCAGTTCTGTTAAACAAATACAGTTTCTACTTATATATTTGTGTACATATGTGAGTAGGGTGGCAGATATGTTATGTATAAATAAATAATACGCGTTTTTTGCACATTTTTTTATGAATGTATTTAATTTGGCGCGTAGTTCAAACCGGTATATGTATATCAAGTTCAGGTTTCGGGAACTGGAAAATTACTATTTTTATTTATTTATTTTACATACACATATAGAAATGTTTTTCCCTATCTATCCCTCAACATCTCTATCTCTATCTATTGAGATGATATAGAGCAGAGTTAAAGAGTTATCAGCACATAGGATTTGATTTTGCTGACGTCAAAGACCTTTTTCAATCTCCTCATCATCAGATGTTGCTGCTTTTGTGGCACAGAGATCAGAGGAGAAGATGGCTGCGTATGTGTGTGTTTGTGTACACTGAGAGCGAGAGAGATATTTGCCTTTTTTTTTTGTTTATAAAATACCCCGCAATTTCAAAAATTTTAGAAATATGATGGAAAGTCAATTATAAAGTAGTTTTTTTTTGTACACATATGTATCACTCATACAAATGTTATTAATAATGAATACATCCACAGAACTTAGCGCAAAAAAATAACATTTTGATATAATATTAAATAGTAGATAAATTTAGCATTCCACTTATTATTTAAATAGAAGATTCTCTTCTCTGCTTCTTTCTAAACAAATTTAACCCCCAGAATCGTTTAACAATCAACCGAAATATTCAGCCAAATATTCAGCGGCACAAATTGTCTCCACAAAAGCTAAGTCTAGCTGTTTACGGCTAGAAAAGAGTTGTCAAATTCCGAAATACCTAAAAGTATATTAAAGTAATAGCGTTGCCAGATGCAAAACAAATGACAGAGCAGCCGAATAGTCATTGATTTTATAAAACAGTGCATAGGAAACTCTCAAACTCTCCGGCAACCGAGGATGCCCTTCTGTGTCTATATTTTTGGCAGGGTATTTGAAAGTCTGTGCTTTCTGACATTGGTTCTTGGGAGTGTATTTTTGACTTGTCCCTGCTTATTGTCAAGGCCACATTTGTTATTATTATCGGGTCTTGTCTGGACTACTTTTTGTTGTTGCTTTAATTATAATTATTATGTTCATATTTTTTTTTATATTCTTTTGATAGCGGGAATTTATTTTTAAAACCAAATCACACATAAAATTGACAAATTAACAAAAGATGGGAGATTTGAACTTTGTTCATCGATAATCACAAAAAAACGAAATTAAAAAAACACACAAACTAAATAAAAAAAATATATATATACGCTAAAAACGTCACTTGAGAAGGCACAGGTGGGTGCAGCGCTGTGTGCGACATGTGTCGGCAGGTGGGTGGGTGGGGAGTGTGGTTGGAAAGTAGTTTGGAAATTTTCGTATTTGTACGTATTTAGTAGCTTCCTTAACTGTAAAACATGTGATTTTCCCATTTTGGAAGCAAATTTTCGCTTATTGTTAGTATGTAAGTGCTTCTTTTTTTCACAGTTTACATTTTCCATTAACTTGTCCTCGTCGATTAACCCGGGTGCAATCAACAATTTAATCTCTCCTTCAGAGTGTGACTTCATCTGGATAAAATCTACTTAACTAATTGAATAAATACACATCGTTTCGATGATTTCGATCTTTTTAGAATTATATTAACCAGAGAGTTTAGTAATATAAAATTAGAAGTACTATTAATTAGTTGAGTGTTCCCATGACGGGAACAGGAATCAATTCTCGTTAAAATCCTTATAAAGTTCAAATAACTTAGTAAAGACTGCAATCATTTACAAATATTCTTAATTGTTTGTTGTTGTTGGCTAATAATAATTAATACCTTTTATTATTTATATGGGGTTAACTGTTTTCTGTCAAATAACAAAGTCCCATACATATACAAATTAATGTATTTATGTGTGTATGTGTGTGTGCACTATCAAAACTTGTGCTAAAGATTGTCCAAAAATAGATAAAAAAAAAAAAAAAATTAATGATTTCGTTGTTGTTGTTTTTTTGTTGCAATCCACCGCTGAAAGCGTGTTTGCTTAAAATATTTGAACCATTTGCAAAATTTGCTAATTAAATTAAAATTCTATTTCAATTTTTTTGTTGTTGTCTAATTTAGCATTATTCACCATGGTGTGGTGGTTACTTTTTGTTTCATTTTTTGCATTTTGTATTCTTCTGTCCTGTCATGGGACATATTTTATACACCCCCTCCCGACCGACCGACTTCCTCTCATATCAATGTTATGTGCTGTCTTATCGTTCATATAACGGGGTATAACTGTGATTGTCATACCAACACACACACACATGCATGCATAGGTGTAGGTAGTAGGTAGGTTTTACCGTTTTCATTATAATCCGCGCGAATTGGCGACAACCGATTACACGACAAGAACACCAACAACAACAACAATAGGTAAAAATAATGCGCGAAGTCGAGGTTCGGTTAGTTGCGAAGGCGATCGATCGATCCGAAATGAACATCGTCGTCGTCGTGTTCGCGTGCCGTTTTGTTGTTTTGTGCTTTTGCTTTTTGTGCTTTTGCTATTTTCTGGCCTGCTTTTTTGCTCATTCTTAATTTGAAAAGCGACCTGTGCGGAACGCAACGCAACGCAAAGCGAGAGCGACGCGAAACGCGCGAGTCATAGAAAGAGAATTTTTGCGTGGCGGCATTTGAATTCGCTTTTTTATTTTCCTTGTTTTCCTTTACACACGCACAGGCATCGATCTCACAACCAAACACCCACCCAGAAGAAGCCGATTTCTTCATTTTTAAGATATATTTTACGTACAAACAATTTGTTTGTTTGTGTGCGCTGCGCCGCCTGGCTATAATAACATTTTTAGTGTGTTTAAAGAAAACATCAAATTTTTTTTTTCGAATTTTTGTTGTGGGTTGTGAGGAGATTTTAAGTGGCAGCAGCAAGTGCAGCAACGCTATGGCTCAATGCTGTGAAACGGCAACACCAAATGCTTCAAAACCGTTATTTACAAGCATGATGAAGACACTATCAACTGTTCCTCCTCCTGCTTTGCTGTGTATGTATAGAAAATGAATGTTCATCAGCATCATCATCATCATCATCATCATCATCATCATCATCATCATCATATTGAAAACATTAACATCATTATCAAAAAATACCACGTTGCACTTGTGATTGTTGCTGTGGGCGGTGGGTGCTGCTGGCTCTGGAATTTTTTTTTGCTGACACCAACGAGTCTGACACAGATATACATATACATACATATGTACATATATGTAATTCTTGGTAATGTCGCGTGATTTTCTAGAGAACATTGATTGGTTCTAACCGGCAAGGGGGCGTGGGGGGCGGCTGCGCTTCTTTCTTTATTAATTATGCATATTTCCTTCCTTCCTCAAAAGAACTAGCAAAAAAATTTCCGTGCATTTTTTTTAGTCTCTGTGTGTGTGTGTCCGTATTTGCGCTATTTGTTTACGCGTCATCAACATTTCATCTCTTTTTTTTTTTTTCTTTTCCTCTTCTTCGCGTCGACGTCTTCTTCCTTGTTTTGCTTGTGTTTGAAGCAAAAATTGTGTTTGATAAGTATTTGAGAAATTTATGTTGTTATTTTTGCTGGTTTTGCGCTATTTTCCTTCTCGTCATCCTCCTTTTTCTGACAGGCGGAACAAAAAGAAGAAAAAAAAGTGATTTTAATTTTCTTATTGTATTTTTGAATAAAAGCACCTGTTTGGCCTTGGGCGGGTCGGTCTGTCGGCCTGTCGGTCTCTGTTTCTGCTTCTTAGGGGGGAGTGTATATTATTTATAGTTTCTGCTTAGGGTATTAATTGCAAATTTCGTTTAAAAACAAACCAAAAATATAATTTCGTTGTGAACTCTAGTGTTTTCTTTTCTATTCATTTCTAAAACAGTTAAAGTGAAAGTTATTTTATCGAATATTGTTGGTTTGCTGTGTGGTTCGTTCTCCTCTTCATCAACATCATCAACTTTTGAAGTCTGTCTAGAGCCCCGGAAATAATTGCGATTTCGCATCGCAGGAATGCGCGATGCGTCATAATGAAGCCGCCGCCGCCGTTGCCACAGATGTGGCTACAGTGAAAAAGAGATAGGTAGAGAGCATTCGTTGAAAGGGGTAGCTGGAAAGAGAGGAGGAGAAGAGAGTCGTCGTGTCTCTTATTAAGCCCTTATAAGTGCGCGCCGCCGCCCAAATCATTGAAACTGAAAGTTAAATTATCTATAAGGTTTTACTTTGAACTTATAATATGTGTATTTGCGATACGCGAATATATAACAACAGCAACAACAACAACAACAATAACACCAGCAACAACGCAGTCACAACCAGTCACGAGTGGAGGGTGAGACAATGTAATTATAAACATATTGCCAAAGGCGTAATTACATTTGTTAAGGTTCGTTCTCCACATGATTTTCCATTGTGATGGATGATAGACCCTAGCAAAACCGAAAAAAATCCTTTAGAATCCTTTTAAAGCGGTCTATAAATGAGTTAATCATTGGGGAAGGAGGTTACACCACACTTAAACAACGATAACCATATTTATCAATAGAGAGAAGGCTATATATGTACATACATATATTGTAAAACAGTTGACTCAATCTTATTACTAATCACAATGCAGTCATTGTACCTTCCCATTTTTATTTCTTTCTTGATTAAAATTCTACGCATTAGCTTCTTTTATGTGGGGAAAAGGGGGTGGCACTAGAGCTCCTTGTTGTCTATAATTTCACCATGCAGAAACATTTCCATCCATTTGGCATCCAAAGTTCACATTTGCGCATCTCAAGTGTATGATACCACCAACAATTTCCATTCCATACGCCCACACAGCATCATGCACTGATGACATGATGTCTTTTTTTTTATATATATATTTATTTAGTCTTATCTGTCAACTCTCATTTTCATTGTGTTTGACACAAAGTTTCTGATATCAAGCAAAAAAAAAAAAAAAATGAACCATCGATTGACATTTAATAAGTACTTGTGATTATCCTTTTATTAAAGAGCTCTCTCTCCCTCTGTCTCTCTCTTTCTATTGATAAGGCAGAAGCTCGTTTGATACTTGATAATAATAGTATTATTATTATTATTAGTCCTCCTACTAAATGATCTGAAATTTGTTGTGTGTGTGCTGCTGTCTTATCAAACTCTCACTTCTTTTGGGCCCGACGACGATAATCTCTCGCCTACATAGTTGTTGTTATTACTTTTTGATAAGTGTTTCAAGTGTGAAAGAGTGAAACAGAGAGAAAGCAAGGGGGGGATTATCAGCCTAGCCAGGCTAGTGGTCGGTGGTCTTAAATAAAAACTCACAAGTGTCCAAAGCGTGTTGCGCTCTAGCCAAATATAGTTTAAAATAAAATACATATAAATTAATTTGCAATGTATTGCCAAAAAACGAAGAAGAAGAGAGCTTTGGGAACCCATGAGGTGGGGGGATATTCATTAATCAATTGAGCTTCGATTGGGTTGTTTTTAGGGGGAGGAGTCCAAGAAAATCTCACGTCGACAACATTAGAAAAATATACTCAACTAATTACAGAAAAGTACAAAAAGTGATAGCCTATCTGTTTTTTTTTTAATTAGTTATTAGTTTCCCGATTAATGGAAATAAATCTCACATAAGGGAGAATACAAGTGACTAAATAAAAGGGGGTGAAAGAGGACACCCTCTAGGGCATTTAGAAAGAAAACTCTGTTAGCTTATTATAGAACTAGTAAACTATTATTCTCTGTATTATTCATCTCCATCTCCAACAAGTGTCAGATTGACTCACGTGGTTTTCTTTTGTTGTTGCTTTTAATGGAAAAGCAATAAAATAAAACCTAAATTTCATTCATATAAAACTTAATTGTACCCAAGAAGAACGAACCTACTGACGCCGCGGCATGTTGGCGTCGTCATTCATATCCACCTGGCCCAGTCCCGTCACCAAGTAGCACTAATTATTACACCCAACAACAACACCCACTCGGAATACTGTTGATATGTGTGCACGGGAAATACACTTGAGTTCAAGTAGTATTTCAAAATTACCATCGATCCGCTATGAAGGAAGGAGGGAAGGGCTAATAAAGAACGATCTTTAAAAGCACAGACCTCCTTCGGACAATTATTAATTGTCGTATTAGTAATCAATGAGAGGATAATCTTTATATTTTGCTTATCCTTGTTAATTACTTTCGATAATGGCAGTAATGGAAGCTCCGACGATATATCAAGAACCTTTATTGCTAATCTAACATTTAAGTATGGCAAAATTGCCAAAATTCATTCTGAATGAAAATATTAAAAGCCAAAAAGGAGATGTGACAAAAATGTATAGGTTTTATTTGTTAAAGAGGGTATGAAATCGGTCTGGCATATCCAAGATTCATCAATTTAACCCAATTGTCATTTGGCAACAAAGAATTCTTATAACTTTTTTAATGGAATATGTTCATATTGTCCATTGAATCATATTTCCATTCCTGAACATATCTACTGCAGGTTTTCAGCAATTTTAGTCCTAGATAGACAAATCTTTTGGAATGTGAAAGAAGGATATTTTTTTCCTGAAGCAATGCAAATCTTCACTTAATCAAAATTGATAAAGGTTGATAAAGGTAAAATTAAAAAAAAATCATATATCAAACCCTTATTCTGTTATACAGAATGAATTCTCTGATCGTAGTGTTTGGCATATACTTTTTATATAGACACTTTTTTAATCCTATCAATCTGGCCATGAGTGTGTACATCTAATTTGAGAGGCATTTTCTACTTAAATATACAAAAATATTCTAGATATTTGAAGAAAATTTGAAATTTTAAGTTTTTGGACTTTAGTTTTGATTTTCTCGGCTCCCTAATAACTCAATGAGGAAATTGTTTCAGTAATTTGTTGGTTATTGTATTCAGATTATGAACAGTAAATGTTGCCATCGCAGCTTTTGCCGTTTTTTCTACAGGTGAATTTTAACTAAAAGTCCCCTTTTTTACGACTGGCCAAATATTTATGAGGTTTTTTCTAACTACAAAAGAAAGTGAATTGAATTCTCCGTAGAATATTGTATTTTTCATCAAAATCGAATAAAAATTGGATTCATTTCATTGAGTTAATTAGAACTAAAGTTCAAAAATATAACCTTCATATGTTTTTGGCCACCACTGTATGTATTCCTGATTATGAGAAGTCGTCACTTCCCCAATTTGAATGCTATAGGTAAATTTCTTAGATCGGAACAGTATATAATGTACCTGCCATGGAATCGAAAAAGTAATTTTAATGAGGTAAATAATAATTTGGAAAAATTATATAAAGTTAAAAAAATATTTGAGAAATTTAAGAAAGTAATCGCACTACAATCGGGTACCCCTCCTCCCGGTAGGATGCGCCACTGGGCACATTCCACGGTTTAATTCCCACTTTTTGTCTTTCAAAGAATATGTAATTGTGTTTTGTGCTTTTCTATAAAGATAATTGTGATTTGGTTACAAGAATTTGTTGGTTTGCACTTGACTGAGAAGCAAGCCAAACACACCACAGTTTGTGTAGTTGTGTGTGTGTGTGTGTGTGTGTGTGTGTGAGTGTGTGTGTGTGTTTGTTCGGTGTGATAATATTCGAATTCCAAAGCAGCTAACCAGTTTCCTAGTTCTCAGTTTGCCCTCCCAGCACAACCCAACCCAAATGCCCCATCCCTCCTCTCCCCCATCTCAGCCATTTCCAATAGAGAGCACGCTTCACATGCATGATAATGATGATGATCTTTTTTGTTTCTTTCTCGGCATCTTTTTTGTTAGCATCATTATTATTGTTGTTGTTGTTTTTTTGACCATCTTTTATAATTTACTGATAACCGAATTCTATGGGATGTGGAGGGGGAGGGGGATGGAATGACGCATTTGAGCGGGGGCAAAAGCTGCGAGAAATGGCAAAAAAGAACGAAATATAAATACGCAATAATAATTGTGCATTTTGCAGTTTGTTGTGGAATCAGTTAAGCGGTTGACCACTAAATTCACTCGAGACTGACTCTGCCGCTGCCGCTGCTGCTGCAGCGCTGATCAAGAGTCAAATGAATTTGCATGTTGCGCAACGACGACAAAGTCAAGTTGTTGGAAATTGTGCACTTAGAATTGAAGGAAGAGAAAGATGGAGAGAAATCAGCTCCAGCGGGGAAGCGGCGGAAGCAAGCAAAAGGAACTGAATTGCCGCTGCTGCTACGCTGCGTTGCTGCAGCAGCTGAGACGCGTACGTGCTGCTGCCGCCAATCAAAGTCGTCGTCTTCTAAGCAAAATCGCGCCACTGTTTGTTGTTTGTTTTTCTTCTTTTTTTTATTTTTATTATTTTTTTTATTTTTATTATTTTTCCATTTAAAAACAAAAACAAATTTAGTTTGTTACAGTTACATTTTTGCGCTCTGCTGCTGCTGCCCATCAAACGACGCAAACGCGACGTCAGCTCAATGAAGTTGGCGTTGCTGTCGACGTCGACGCCTCATAGCACCTCATCGGACGTTAGTTTTGCGTTAAACATTTCTTCTTTAGTATTTGAACGTTTCGCGTTGGTTGTGTCGTCGTACCATCCGTCGTCCGGCTTCACACATAATTATTATATTTGCTTTGTTTTTGTTTTATTGCCTTCTCCTCCTCTACACCACCCATTGATCCTTGGTTTTGATCGTTGGATGCCCGGGTACCGTCGTTTTTATTCAGGTAAACAATCATCATCATTATACCATCTTAACTCATTATACGCACTACAATTTGGCGTGCACATTTACGACATTTGAAAGTTCCGTTCGTACGACACACGTGATCCAAACCAAATATTATCAGGAATCATAAACACCCTGCAAATTATGGGCAATTATTTGAAATTTTGATTAGTTACATACGTAACATGTACATATCTAGTGATTCAATGACAATATAGAAAATATAAAAGCTTCAGAAGTCATTCGATAGGGAGGAGAGACACACAAAGCGAGGATTGTTTCACGGGTTAAGACTCTATAAAAAGGTCGAAAAAGGTTGAGAAATTTGCGATAAATCCTTTCCTGGGCAAAATTTGAGTTTGCTTCATAAAACTATGATTACATTTGTGGACACAATGCTAGAACTTTAATCTCTCTGAAGGGTTTCCTAAAAGGCTCTTATTGAGCTGAGTTTTTGTTTATTTTCTGTTAATTTTAAGTCACCCCTGTATTTGCTATACATTAGAATCCGGTTATAATGACTCAGCTTATAGCATCCGTTCGGTTATAGCGACGACTTTAAAAACGTATATAAAGGGCCTCCACTTAGTACGTCTTATAGCGACGATATTCTTCACTATTCTACCGATAATACAGCAAAATAATGCCAAAAAGATAATGTATGCAGTAATCACGAATCACGTAATCGGCATCCGAATGGTTTCTCTTACTCTCTGTCAGCTTACCAACGTAGAAGGAGAAATAGAAAGAAACGAATTTCTAATTTTTTTTGTTTTGATAGTTTGTGATATTTTAAAACATATTACGACGTAAAACGTCGTTATTACCGGATTATACTGTATCTAAAAGATGTGCTTTTTAAAAATCATGAAATATTTGCTGGGCCCCTTAAATACCTACAACAAAACCTTATACACCCTTCTACTTATATATAGATTTAAGGCCTACTTATATACAGGGAATTTCTACTTATACAATTCAATTGAAAATAATTGAAATTGATATAATATATGCACATTTTAATTGTTTTGGCGACCTTTTTGATTGATGTCTAAACGGAAGATTTTTCCAATATATTTCGATCTTTGTTCAGAGATTGTCTTAAGGAGAAATTGATCCGCCGTGAAAATTAACTAATATAGAATATGATTTATTTTTAGCGATTCTCAAACCAAACTCTTTTAATTCAATTGTTTTCTGCTCCTTGAATTAAATATTAAATGAGATAATTGAATATCCAGATAAAGGAAATCCCCCGCTTTATCATAAAAAAAGTGTGAAAGGAATTTCGTATTGAAATTTCATTGATGTTTAGATAAAATATCTGTGATTGATTAACACCAAATTGATTGTAATATGTGCACACAAATTGATTGCGGAAAATCACGCAACATTATCATCAAAATGCATGTACGCGTGCCCGCCCCGGGGTATTTACAGTCCAATTGATATGTATGCGGTCGGTCAAGTCAAGTCAGTAAGATATATGTATAATATATCAACAATTTGTTTTGTTGTTGACCATTTAATGAATTTATTTATGATAATAGTTTTGACATCTTTTGCGGAGTGAACAATGGGAGGGGGGGACAACGGGCAGTATGTTATCAGAAACAGACTTTTTTACACATTGGGAAATCTATAAAAATAAAGTCAAATCTTTAAATAATCAGCCAAGTAAGAAACCAAGAGTCGTAAACCAAAACGTAAACACCGTTTGCTTTGGGTTGGTCAGTCAATGAATGAATGGCGATAAAATTGGGCCTAGTCGTCGTTGTCGGCGCGTGTTGTTATTGTATAACTTTTTAATGCAACTGTAAACCGACACACACACAAACAGCTGATACATAGAAGAAGAAGACAGAGACAGAAACGTGTAGTGCCAATGAACGACGAACAACGGGCGAGCGGGCAATGTGGGATGACTCTCCTCTGTCTGGTGTCGGCGGCTAAACTGATGACCTTGACTGAGATGCGCCCATCATGCTAACTGACCGACTAATCATTCTTTCCATTTCTCTTGTCTTTGCTCACTCGCTCTCTCTCTCTCACTCTCTTTGGGTTAATTATATTCTGCTTTTTCGTTTGGATTTTTGCTGCTGCTTTGCATGTAAATTTGGCATTGGCCTTAGTCTTTATCTTTTATATGCACACATGCATATGCATACATACACACACTCGTATATATGTATATACATGTGCATATACTAGGCATAGTTAGTTAGCTTTTCAGACTGACCGCAAGTCACATTTGCTATACTAAAATTCTTTTATATTTATTGTTTTCGGTAATTTTCCATCAAACATTTTGTGTTTCTTCTACACAATATTCTACATACTTATTTCTATACACTTTTTGACAAATCAAAAAAAAATGCATCGGAATATAATTTGAATATATCTTGAATAAAGTCCTCTTTAAGGATCGTTCCTTATGCTATTATTAACATTCAAATAGAAATGAATGAAGTTTATTTAAATGAGATTGAAATCGAAGCAGGAAAAAAAACCTCTACAATTTTTGTAAAATTTATTAAGTTTGTGAATAGATAACATACTTTTAGGTCTTAAAAACACATGATAACTTTCTCTTAGGACCATTCTAAAACCAATTAAAAACAAAAAGCAAAAATGAAAACGTTAAAAGAATAAACATTATTTTCTGTCCAAAAAGAGCAAGAAAGAAAACAGTTTAAACAGAAGTAAATTTCATTGACTTATGCAGGGTATAGCCAAGTTGCTATTGCCACCAGTGCACAGTAATGTCCACTTTGAAAACCACATTAAATAAATTGGTGGGTTATACTGCTTGGTTGTTGCTTATCAGTTTATGGTTTAATAGTCATGTTGTCTAACAAATGAACATTGATCCGAAGTAAATGTGAAATTGACTATCATATATTTCTTGGTAAACAAAAGACAATTTTTTTAATGTTGGAAAGTGTATAGAAACAGTGTGGATATATGCATTTGCATTTGCATGTGTTTGTGTGTGTGTTTTACTAAAGTTGCCTGTTGCCTGTTGCTGTTTCTTGCCGTTCAAACAGAATGAATTTCTTGCATATTAACCAGATTGTGGTTGCAAATGCAGAGAGAACATAAACAAAATAAGCTTTACACTTGCATACATATAATTTATCTCTACAGATCGATCCTCTACTATTCTCAAGATTTAAATAGAATACGTTGTTTTTTTATTGTCTTCTTTTATTTTGTTCTTTATTTGCATTTTCAAAAATATAGATCTGCTGCTACGGAGATCTGCTATATGTGCAGAGAGGGAGAGAGAGAGGGATAAAAGAATAATCTGCGTGGGCGGCGGCAACTAGTCAAAAAAAATCAATCAAATCAGCTGTTGGCTGGGACATCCTCAGAAAACTATCGATAACTTTTTGGTCTTTTAGTCAGCTGTGTTTTCAAACGCTCGCACTCTCCACGCTCTCCACTCTTACTGTCTCACACTCTCGTTGCTGGCTCTCTTTATCTTTATCTCTTCTAGTTGAGCGAGCTGCTTGCTTGCTTGCTCGCTCTTTTCTCTCATTTTGTTTTTGGTATTCATTATCGTTTCATTTCGCTTCTCTCTTCGCCCACGCACTATCAATACACACACACGTCGTCGTGTTCTTGGTCTGTTTAGTTTGTATTCTTGTTAGTAGTAGTAAAACAAAAACGAAATTATTATTTTTCCTTCATTTGACTCGCGACCGACGCTGTTCAAAGGCAAAAAGAAGTCAAATATTTATTAGATGTGGTGAATTTTTTTTATTCTTTGGTTTGATTTTTAACCAATTTTTTGCTTAAATTTTTTGATTACTGCATACACTAAACTGCACACACACACACAAACAAACTCAAGCATATGCAAAAGATATTTATGAATAATATTATTGGGCTTCAGGTAAAAACGTCGTCTTCCTCTGCTACTCCTCCTTATCTATCATCATCATTGCCATCAGCATCATTCTCATCATCATCATTATCATCAACAACTTTGTGTGTCACAAAATCAGCACCAGAATCAACAACAACACCACCACCACCAACAACAACAACAACTGCACTACATTTCCAAAAAGCTACAACAACAACTTCTTCTACCCAAATACTTTCCTTCACAGCTAGCAGCAGCAGCAGCAACAACAGTAACAACAACGACAGCAACAACAACAATAACAACAGTAAAAGCAACAACCAAGACGACGACGTTCACAACGACGACGATCGGGACATTGTAGGAACATTACCCTTACCACAAAACATTCATCAAAAGAAGACAACAAAAACATTCTTATCCACAAAGACAACAACAGGAACAACAACAACAAATCGTTCCCGTTCCCCGCGCTCATCATCATATAACGATCTGTGCGCTTGCTGCAGCAATTGCAACAAGGAGCAACAACTAGAGCAATCATCTTCCTCGTCCTCCACATCTTCGCCATCATCCTCGGCATCATTTACGACCGTCGCTGCCCAAGCTTTAGCCAAACAGCTTGTACGCTCTGTGACCGCCACCAGCATCATGGATATGCCCTATAACACATCGCCCTCGTTACGCGTGCGCACCACCTCATTGAATCAATTGAAAAAGACCGCTGATCTGGCCATTGAGAACGAGTTGCATGTCTGCCCATCCGTAATGTCAGATGAGTTGCGTAAACTGTTGCCACCAACATCGGAGACGGTGATGACTAAACCGTTTCCCATACGCGGAGAACGCACCATTGCCGATTGTACGACACCGCATGTGATTGCTATGGTGGGTCTGCCGGCACGTGGTAAGACATTTATATCCAAGAAATTGGCACGTTATTTAAATTGGATTGGCATTGCCACACGGGTATTCAATTTGGGTGAATATCGTCGTCATGCAACAACAGCTTACAAATCCCATGAATTCTTTCGTGCTGATAACGAGGAGGCCATGGCCATACGTAACCGATGCGCCAATCAGGCCCTCCACGATTCGTGTGAATGGCTACTGAGCGGATTAGGCAGCATCGCTGTATTCGATGCCACCAATTCGACAAGGGATCGTCGTCAATTGATTTACGATATTGTGGTTAAGCAGCATGGCTTTCGCCTATTCTTTGTCGAATCAATCTGCGATGATCCATCGATTATTGAGCAAAACATACTTGAGGTCAAGGTCAGTTCACCTGATTATTTAAATATGAATACCGAACTGGTGGTTAGAGATTTCCTGCAACGCATTGAGCACTACGAGGAACGATATCAGCCGATAGACGAGGTTACCGAAAAGCATTTAAGCTTCATGAAGGTCTACAATGCCGGCAAAAAGGTTGTGGTCTACAACAATGAGGGACATGTTGAATCCCGCATTGTCTACTATTTGATGAATATCCATATAACACCGCGAACCATCTATTTGACACGCCACGGCGAGAGTGAGCACAATTTGAGCGGTTTAATCGGCGGTGATTCGAATCTGAGCGCGCGTGGCCATCAATATGCCAGAGCGTTGTCTTCGTTTATTTCCCAGCAACATATTGATGGCCTACGTGTCTGGACCTCCTGGATGAAGAGGGCCATACAGACAGTGGCCGATGTCAAGGCACCGCAGGAACGCTGGAAGGCCCTCAATGAGATCGATGCTGGCCATTGTGAGGAGATGACCTATGAGCAGATTAAAGAACGGTTCCCCGAAGAGTTTAAGGCGCGTGATGTGAACAAATTTGCCTATCGTTACCCACGTGGTGAATCCTACGAGGATCTTGTGGCCCGCCTTGAACCTGTGATTATGGAACTCGAACGACAGGGCAATGTCCTTGTGGTCTCACATCAGGCTGTGCTCCGTTGTCTGTTTGCTTACTTCCTAGACAAATCGGCCGATGAGTTACCCTATTTGTATGTGCCATTGCATACGGTTATTAAATTGACACCCGTTGCCTATGGCTGCAAGGTGGAGCACATTAAATTACCCATCGATGCGGTGGACACGCATCGTCCAAAGCCAAAGATACCCGGCGATGTTAGTGAGCCGGGCTTGGATGGCCTTAGCGGTGAGCTGGTAGCGCCCGATGGCGTGGGCAAGGTGCTCATTGTGGGCGATGATGTGGCCACGGCCACAAATGGCAATGGCGGCGGTCGTGTGGATCCATCGCATATTCAATGACATCAACAACAACAGCGACAACCGCGACGTTTACCACCAGCCCAACCCCCACCCAAATCAAAGACACTTTAAAAAGGCCCAACCACAATATAACCACCACCACCACTAAGTCCTCCTCCTACACGACTAAAATCGCATACGTCCCACGCCCCGGCCTCCACACCCCACTCCCCCTCTGTGTGCATCAATCAATCAATGAGGATGCTTTTAACGGTCGCTGTTATTTAACATTGCCAGCGGCACAGCACTTATATACTGTTAACAGCAGCTTCTACTGTAGTGACTTAACAGAGCCAATTCTTGTCCTCTCTTTTTTTATTCAATTTACTTAACGCAATTTGTTGACTTTAATTTCATTTTGGTTACTGCTATGGATTTCTTTACTTTTCTGTCTTCTTTTGTTTGTCAACATTCAATGTACTTTAATTAAGCTTAAAAGTCTTGTTTTTTTTTTCTTGTGATAATTTGGATCCAAGGGATTTTATGTGCTGTGCTCTCTCTCTTCATAAACAACAAATACAAAACAAACAAAAAAAAACATCGTTTCGATCCATTTTATTACATTTCTTCTTAAGACATTTATACAAAAATTAAATTTAGTAAACAAAAAAAAACTGTAATGACATTAATATTTTTTTAAATACCATATACATAATTATATAACTTGTATTTTAATCAAACAACAAATAAATGAAAAAAAAACGAGCAAAAAAAAAAAAACAAACACCTACAAACAAAAACAAATCATTTGTTTCTCTATTCACATCTTCCAATCCCACCCCCCCCCCCCCTAAACCCTCTATCAAATAAACTTGCTTAAGATGTCTGGGCTCGTTTGTATTATCCGGTTTGTATTATCTTAGGCAGGTTTGTAAGTATATATGAAATAATACAAGATTCTAAATCCGATTTGCAATTTCTAGAGTTCCAGAAATGAAATAGTTAAATTTAAGATGAGTTTTAGTTAGTCTCTAGACATATTAGTAAATTGTTAAATATTTTTCCATACTAAAATTGTTATTTTCTATATTTTGTTTTCATTTTTTTTTTTATTATAGCTGCTTGGCAGAAATCGCGATTATGCCTATGCCTTGTTGTCCTACGTTTGCTTCGACGACTAGTACAAGAATCTATAACCAGGCTATTATATCTTCTAATAAATAGTAAAAATCGCATAGAGCAAAAACTCTATCCTACCACATCACATTACACATAGGGAGGAGTGAGAGAAGGAACACACATGCCAACATGCCACGCCTACGCAACGAGGAGTCGGAACAAACTCAATACAAAGATGGCGATGTCGTTTGGGTCAAGATTCACAACACAGAGATATGGTGGCCCGGTGAGGTCACCTCATCGCAGGATTTTCGTTTTGTCAACACAAGTCGGCCACCATTTGCCGTTGTGGCCTTCTTCAATGAGAAGACCTTGTAAGAGACCAAATCCTTTCTAGCCATTGCCATTTAAATTTTATCCTTTCGGTTTCCAGCGAGCAAGTGCGATCACCGAAATTGATATGTCCCTTTCAATGTGATCTTAAGGATCAATTCATACAACGTGGCACGAGTGAGTTGAATTAGATTTAAGTTATACGTTTAATACAAATTTTGGCATTTCGAAAAGTAGCACATTCTATGGATAGTTGTATGTGTGTGTGCGCAGAAAAGAGGGGGGGCGGCGGCAAACGCACACACACACACACAAGCACTTCCTTCAATTTCCGTCAATTATTATTGTGTTCATCCTCCTGGTTATCGTCTCCGGCATCCATTGTCATCGTTTCCACTGCATTGTCCTCGAGGTTGGTTCCAGCCATCTTCTTTTCCTTCTTGTTCTGAAGAGCTCTGCGGAGTCGTCCTCTCACATAATGCAGTCCGGTGAATACTACGCCTCCGGCAATGAAACTACCAGCAACAATCAAATGTTGGCGATTGACGCTCTGGATTTTCTCCGTGATCATCAGCTGAATGGGCGGCACGCGGCCGTTTAGATTGAACCACGGCGTAACATGCTCCCACATGACTCGTTTCACGCATGTCACAATAGCCAGCATAGTTCCTTCATTTCGAAGACCGTAAAAATCCATTTCTAAAAAATGTAATTTAGGTGAACCGAAAACGAAAGAGAAAAACTATGATAAAAATTATTAAATAAATTCGAAAAGTAATTTCAATAAAAAATCACTAGGTACTGTTCGAGAGATGAACACTTTACACAATGAACTCTACAAACTGAAAACGAGACTACCTTGACCAAATTCCAAATTGGCATTGCCAACTAGATTGAAAAAGTGCCTCCAGACAACTTTTGAAAAGCAATCTCTCAAAGATTTTTTTGTTTCCAGCAGCAAAGGTGTCTCAAAACTTAGTTAAACCTTTTAAAAGGAAGTCGAGCAGTGAAACATCTTTACCACACATGGCGTAGAGCCAAGATAATCTAAAGTTGCAGGGAAAAGTAGCGTAACGGCAGTGATGGGTACGTGGGAGCCGCTCATCTATTGAACTTGTAAACATATTTACCAACTATTGACTTTGCCATACCGTAACACATTTAAGCCCTCGCTAGGCGTTTCGCAAATCTGGCAACTCTACGGACCACAATCGGTCTATGTAGGGCCTCTGTTAAGATGATCCCAACCTAACCTAACCTATAAAAAAAAGTCACAATGTAGTAAAAGCTATCCGAAATGAATCAATTTTAGGGTCTACAACTTAAAATATTATATAAAGAATAATTTGTATATCATTTGGTATCATAGATGCTTCAAATTTCTCTAGTACAAGGATATTCCCCCCAGTTAGGCCGATTCTGTTTTCAGGAACAGTGCATATATAAGCTTAAATGATGAAAGGAAATATATATATTAATGATCAGCATTAACGGTCGAGTCGATCTAACCATGTCCGTTCATTGTATACATACTTTGCTCTTGGAGACAATAAGAGCTAGAGACACTAAGCAATCCTTTTGTCCGTGTAATGGGGCAAAAAGTTTAATTTTATACCGCATTATTTGGAGTGTTTATATCTATCGGTCCACTTAATTTAATAATATTTAGATTAAACATAATAAAGTTAGGCGTTTAAAAGAAAACTAAAGTTAGAATGTGCCTGTAAGAGTGAGAGAGATAGCCTCTTGGTTATGTAGATCTAGTGTTCATGTTAGTTTCTAATGTCACCTCACTAATGCCAAAAAATTTAAAATTAACTTAGTCCTTAAAAAAGTAAGAAAAACAAAATCTCTTTCTCTCTCTATAGAAAAAGCCGTTGGTCTGCATATGAAAGAGAAATTCGCAGATGATGTGAATATAGCAGAATGTCGTATGAAGCGGCAAACCACATCCATGTCGACGAGCTCGTCTTCGATGGATGTTGGATATCCAACATCACGACCGGATAGTTTGATCAAAGCTTTGCTGTCGAGCAGTTGCAGTAATCGAAGTAGCAGTACACGTGATTCAATTGCTGCATCATCGATAACAACAATCACAACAGCAACAACTGGAACAGGAATAGGAGGAGCATCAACATCATCATCAACAGCAACAACAACATCTGGACAAAATGTAAGTTAAGGGAGATAAAGTTGAATACGGAATAATGTTTATATCATATTTTCCCCATCACAGGAGCCCACATTCCGGATTATGGATATTGGCGGTGGGGGAAGTAACTCGAATGCATCCTCTCAAGAACGTCGGAGCGATGTGACCAATTATGATTGCAATTTATGTAGCTTTCGTACAAATAGTATGAGTGTATTGCTAATCCATCGTCGCGTCCATTTGGAGCAGAGACCATCGCACGATGGAGGAGGTGGTGGTGGAGGAGGACCAAGCAGCAGCAGCGCCGCCAGTGGCAGTAGTCACACCAGCGGCCATAGACTTGGTCTTGGCCAGCATTCGAGAGCGGCCAGACGAGCAAATACCACGAATTTGATAGATTCTCGTCCGCATCATTATACGCATCATCAACGTTCCCACCATCACCAGCAGCATTCGGAGAGCAGAAACCGTTCGATTGGCAGCGCAAAGTTTCTGCGCAATTCCCTACGTTGCCATTCACGGCATGTGTCCATTCAGGTGGAGGGTGTGCTCTCGGACGAGGCCCAGCTAATGGTGGCCTCGATAGCGCAGAGGACAATGGATTCCATTGAGCGTGTGGTGGAGCCGAGAGACACGGATAGTAGCTCATCGCCCATGTCGTTCCTGGATCACGCCAGAGGTCACCACCAGGTGGTAACGCATCAACAGCAAAGTACCCAGACCAAGACTACATCCGCCGTCTCTGCGAGCACCCAATTAAGTTTACGGAGTCCGCGACGACAACGCTCGAATCAATTAAGGGCTACAATGCCCGCTCCAATTCCGGCCACACCGGATCTTCTTGCCCATCCCGGACCATCCCCATCCAAGCAGCGACGTCTCACACGCTCAATGAGCCGCCGTCAACAGGATGCAACGCCACCAACTGGGCCACCGATAGAAAGTCCCACATTAAAGCCCAATTTAACGATACCAATAACGGCAACACCAAGACGCAGTGGTAGCCGCCGATCGACAACAAACAATAGACCGAGAAATCTAATGAACACAATAACAACGCCGACGACGCCGCAGCACGAACCAGAGACGCCGCCAGTGCCGGTGCCGCCGCCACCTCCTCCACCACCGGCAACAGTTGTGGAGCAGTTGAAGCCGACGCCGACAATGACACCTTCAAAAACGCGCAACAGGAAGAGAACACGTGAGATTTCGCCAATGCAGGTGACGGCGTCTGTGCCACCGGCTCCGCCACCGCCGCCGCCGCCCCCGGAGACGCCTGCAGATGGATCACCCATGGATTTGGAACTCCCAGAGCCGCTTCCCTCATCTAGCACATCAGTTCGGACACCACCAATGCGTGATAATATTAAATCAAAACATGTTTCATCACCAAGAAGACCAGCAGCACCACTAGCAACCACTCCGCAAGCGTACTCAAGCCCTCCAATGCAAAAGAATCTCCCACTGAAGCCAGCCTCATTGGAGCTACAGATGAGTTTATTAGCTGAATGGTGTGATGATGAGACAGAAGAGCAATGGCCAACAACCACCACCAGCACTAGCACCACCAATGGTGAGGAGGAGGAGCAGCAGGAACAGAAGAAACAACAGGAGGACAAGTCAAAGCAGCAACAGTCATTGGAGAAGGTGAATGATTCAGAAGTGGAAACAAAGACGGAAACGGAAGATCAATCGTTGGCTAAGAAACTTAGTCTGCTAGCCGAATGGCAGCATGATGATGATGAGCAGCAATCCAAAGTCGAACGGACGACAACGAGCAAATCGAATGGTGGTGACCAAGAGATGACGACTATAGCAACCAAAAAGCGTATACGCAATATACCAAAGAAGGAACGCCGAAATGTGTTGACACAGCAGCAGCAACAGAAACGACAGCAGCAGCAGGCACATCATGATGGCGAGGAGCGGAAGGATGGTAATACCAATGGCGATAAAGGAGCGGCAGACAAGGAGGAGGCGGCGGCGGGTGTAAGCAAAGTTGATGCTGAGCCTGATGCTGCTGCTGCGGCGGAGACCACATCAGATGAACCAATTGTAATACAGGACAGTGATGCCAGTTCCAATGAGAGTGTCGTCTTTATTGAGGCTGAACCACGGCAACGTGGAAAAGTTCCACATTTAGCTGGAGCTGCTGAAACTGGAACGGGAGCTGGAGCTGGAGCAAGTGCAGCAGCCACATCATCACAGCAATCGTCCCCATCGAAGGGAAATAATAATAATAATACATCAGCTTGTTGCTTTGACTTTGAGGACGAAGATGAAGATGAAATTGAACAGCAGCGACGACTCCAACAGCAACTACTCGATGGACAAAATGGAGGTCTCAGTTATCGCAATGCCAGTGCCAATGTTAGCGCCAACAAGCGTCAGGATAATAAGCAAAGCACCACTGAAATGTCAGCCGCCGAGCCACCCGATGAATTCTTTAAGGGATTCGAAGAGGACTTGGAGCGAGCAGCCAATGCCGCAGATGCTGAGACAGAGTCAGCTCTGGATCAGCAGCAACACAAAGAAGACGAGCAGCCACAGCAGCAGCAGCAGCTGCCACTTAATTTACCCATTAAAGAGAGGCAAAAGAGGATATTCAAATCACGCAACAAGTCCCAACTGGCCACCACTCCATCCAAAGAAGAGGAGCAAGAACGGGAGACGGCACCCGATACAGAGCAAGATCAAAAAGAGGAGCAGGAGGAGGGGCGCCAGCAAGAGCAAGAGAAAGGACATGATGCCTCCTCCTTTAGTCATAATATATTGCAAATTCAGAGACAGAGCACCACAAATGGCAACAATTTCGTAGTGTACTCCAATGGAGATGAGGGTGAAACAGAAGCAGCAGCAGCAGCAGCAGCAGCAGCAGCAGCAGCAGCAGCAGCAGCTGCTGCTGACATAACTGAAGCCGGCGATAGTAGCAGCCGTAGCAGCAAATCCAAGACTGATGAACATCCAAAATCCAAATCCAAGTCAAAGGGGGGTGTTAATAAGGGTAAGGGCAAAGGCAAGAGTAAGAATAAAAAGAGCAAGGGCGGCAAGGGCGGCAAGGGAAAGTCAAAGGTAAAAGCAAAGACCAAGTTGAAGTTATCATCGCCCCCGCCACCGTTACCCCCTCTGCCCCCTCTGCCGGCGGCGACTATATTCTCAACACCCACACCCACACCCGAGGCGGAGGAGTTGAGCAACAACAATAGCAACTCCTCATCCACATCGAATTGTAGTGGGATTATATCGCCAGTGCTTAGCTATAGCACCAGTTGTTCGGTTGCCTCCAATATAGCGGTCATATCGCCCGAAGAGGCTAGGGAATTGCAACGATCTGCATCAGATGCTGGTGGTCTAGATCCAACCAATATTGTTGATGCCACACAGCCAATGCAGCGAGGTGGTGTCCTGATATTAGAGGATATACGGTTACCCAATTTGTATCAGCCGGCAGCGGTTCAAACCTCTACTGACAGCAATGATAGCAGTAAGCAACAGCTGCATCTGCAGCAGCACCAACCCCAACAACAACAACAACAACACCAACACCATCCCCAACAAATGGAGGATGAAGATGAGGAAGAAACAGCCACAACAACAACAGCAACGACTTCAACAGAGGCAGAGGCGGAACAGGAAATGGAATTCGAAACGGAGGAGGAAGATCACCAACAACAACAGCATGACCAAGTCCCACAAGAGTTATCTGAAAGGAAGGAACGGACTGACATCCCCATGGCTACAGCTTCCACATCCAAGAAGTCAGTCGCCCAATATGCAGTACCCCAGCCACGTGAGGGTTTACTTAAGAAGCGGGAACAGGAGCTATTACGTAGATATCGCGCCGATATGGTCAGTGGGCGAAGTGCCGAAATGTGTCGCAGGGTTCGTGAACGTTGGAGTCGTTCGTCGCAGAAATCCAACGAGGATGACGATGACTCCTCCTCGCCCCCCAGTCCAACGAAAAGGGGTCCCAATTTGCCAGGGGAGGATTATCAACAAGAAATGGCCAATATGGAATTATATCCCCAAGATTACATCAAGGAGCGTAACCTAAAGAGTCTACCCGTGCCACCGACATCGATGATGATGATGACAAGCCAAACCTGCCAAGTTATCACACCACGTAAATCCTGCGGAACACTTAACATGTGCGACAAAGATGTAGCCATTGCCCATCAGCAGTTGGTGGATTTGCGTCAACGTCGTCTCCAACAGCAGCCATCACCAGCGACATCCATACAGCAGCAGCAGGAGCAACCATCCACACGTCGCCAGCGTCGACGATCGCGTCATGCGAGCAATGAGAGCACCAGTAGTCCCGGAGGAGCAGCAAGTGAGGTTAATGCGGCAGAAGAAATCACCACCGCATCGACAACGACAACATCGACAGGAGGTGATTCCACCTCGCAGAAGGATCAACAAGATGGCATAGAAAATGTAAGTGTTCACTTAATCCATTGTAACTCTTTTCTCCTTGTATTCATTTCCAATTTATTCCGTTTGCAGCCACCTCAGCTGTGCGCTGGACGCATCTGTGCGGTAACCACACGACCCATTCCCGGTTATAGTCACACATTCATGCTCTGCTCCTTGGCCAATAACAATTTCACGCCCATTAACAATGTGGCCTTGTATTTGGACAGTGAGAAGAATCATTTGGTGCCAGTGCCTAGCGAGGCTCTGACTGAACCACCACGTCTGGCCGATGGTCACCCATTGTCGGCAGTATTTGCTGATATTGATTTTCTGGGCGGTGATGCAGTGGCTCAAGTGATGGAACAACAGCCCATCCATCAGCTAATCGAAGTGGATCTAGATGGATCAGCAGCGTCGGCCGAGGCGGTTGCGGCAGTTGAGAACGATCAGCAGCAGCAGCAGCAACAAATGGAAATCTTAGATGGCATTATGTCACCCATGAGTCAGGTGAACGAGGTGGTGGGAGTGGGCTTTGACGGCGGCGAGGATGAAGAGTTATCCCTGCACGATGAACAAATGCATGCAAATATCCTCCAGTTGAATGTCAATGGACATCGTCTCGAATTGGAGCCCTCGATGCTATTCAGCATTGCCGAGCAGCCGGATTCCTGCATTGAGGTGAATGTGGCCGAAACCGGTGGAGACAGTGGCAATTCATCTACCGGGGATATTGGTGGCGAAGGCGGTGGCGGCGGCGGAGGTGGCGGTAGCAGCAATGGTGGTTCCTCATCGATTTGTGGACGTGCCGTTTTACATGCTCGTGATATATTGCGTGCCGCTCAGGTCTATTTGCAAGAGCGTGATCTGCAATTGGTCAATGTGGAGGACTTGACTCTCGATGAGGATGAGGTGAGCGGCGCAGCTGTACAAGCAACAGATCTCCTAGCCGAGGCCTTGGCCCACAGCGAAGTGGTGGACGATTCTGCCTATGCGGTGGTTGATGAGTCATCCAATGCTGGCATTGGATTGCTTCACATTGACACTCGCACTGCTCTGGCTGGTGGCGGCGATGAAATCGAAGAGGTGGTGGATGATCAGGCACATGTGGTGGTTAGCAACAATAGTGGTGCTGCTGGTGGTGGCATAGCATATATAACACATACGCTCCCGCCACCGCCGCCACCAAGTACGGCGCATTTAACGCCACCGATAACGGCACGGACCAATGAAACGAATGCCCTGCTCGATCAGACGCCCATTATGTCAGCCCTGGAGAGTCCGAGTACGGCAAGATCTGTACAATTGCGTCGTGTTGTCTCCCCTCTGACAGCGGGCAACACGCTAGACGACAGCCTGGCCGTGATTGGGGTAACCAATGTGAGTGCCACTGGAGTGCCCACATCCTTGGAGCTACCCATAACAGTAACGAATCCAGCAATTGCTCCAGCCCGTGTTAGTGTGACAGCGACGACTCCGAATGTTGCAAATGTTAACGATTTGGTGCAAGTTCAATTCTCACCCTTTCAGTAATCACTGAGAACCATCAACGACAACAACAACTACATCCAAGGGCAATAATCGACGTCCATTTAAAAGATTTCATCTGAATTTTCTATTTTCTTTTTTTTCCTATCTTTAACTTAAAAAACTCCATTAGAAATTGGAGGGTGAGTTGGGATGGTGGGAGCTCTGATCTACTATGAATGGGGGCGGCGAGCAGCCAATGTGACAACTGCTGCTGCCCCTGGTGCAGTTCATCAACCATCTACCCACACACACACAACTACACCTACACATACATATATGTGTATAAAGAACGTAAACCTAAGCCGCCTAAACCATTAATCTTAACTATGAAGTATGTGTTCTATTCACTTTCTTTTCTTTTTGTTTTCGTAATTTCTTTTCATTTCGCATCATTTTTACTACATTGCAAATGTAATAAAAAAAATAAAACAAATAAGGAGTAAAACAACAATTATAGCCAGTAAATAAAAAAGAAAACAAGAAAAATTATGTATTAATATATAATGATTCACAAATGGAATCGGTTAAAAAAAAAAACGTATATATATATTATATGCATACATATAATGGAAGTTCTTGCACCAAAGCAAAAAACAAAATACAAGTTTATAAAAAAAAATATTATATATATATAAATTTAAAAAAAAACCAACAAAAGGATGCAAAAATTAGGTTTATAAACAAATATCGAAGAAACTATAAAGTTTATATTTTTTTTTAGACACAAGCGCATACATATATGTATAGAACAAGAATAAGTATATGTATATATATATATATATACTCACAAATGATTAAGTAAAAAACAAAAAACAAAACAAACGCAAAACGGAAACATAAAACATTAATTAAAGAACTTGTAACAAGATGTCAATGTATGTGTAAAGCAGCAACAACAACAAAAAATGCATAATAAACAAATTGAATAAATTAATTCATTTTAATGTAAGCAAAAACAAAAAAACAAAAATTATCTAAAAGCCTTTTTACGGTAATTTCGATTTCAGATTATGGGGGATGGGGCTAACACTTCTATCTAAGTTCGTATTTTAGTAGGCCATATTTGAATAATATACTTAGACTTATCCAATTCGAGGTATCCAATTTATTTAAGGTTATGTAACTTCTAACCACGAAAATCAGGTTTTGTTCACAAAGAAAAGGTTGTTCGGAATTTTCAGTTTGTTTGATATTAACTAAAAAAGGTTACAAAATGAATTAACTCATCAATTGTAATTCGTTTATTCAAATTAATTCACACAATTTCAAAATTTTTAGATTGAAATGCTAAAATTAAAGGTGTGGCAAAATGGGCGGAGTAATATGGCGAATCATAACTTCATTTGATTAAAAGTTGGTTAAAAACCTTATGTTTATTGATAAAACCAGTAAATAAGCCACAATCAGACGGATCAGAATACTATATGATATAGATCCCATACAAACAATGAAATTACCAGTCATAATGGCCAGTCTTAATCAATCTGGACAACTGTAATGTAATGCCAGGTCCATTTAAGAGTAGCCTTGCCACCTGAGTTGAGCCTTCTTGCTGAATATATGAATATTTCCCTGTAATTTGTTGGTTATTGTATTCAGATGATGAACTGTAAAAATGGTCTTCATAGTTTAATACGTTTTTTTACAGGTGCATTTTAACAAAGAAAAGTCCGTTTTTTGGGGGCATATATTTAAGACGTTTTTTCCAAAATCTTAAATATTACAGATACAAGTATGAACTCTTTGAAAAAGTTGTAGATCTAACAAAAATAAGATAAACTTTCGATGTGGAGCCTTTGGGCGAGGCTTTTTTGCGACACTAGTTTGTACTAAAGTACTTTTTTCCATGAACTACGAAAGAAAGTAAATTGAATTTCCCCCTCGATTTTATTAAAATCGGATAAAAATTAGATATATTTTTTTGCCTATCAATAAATACTGTCTTTTGAAGAGAATTCTCTTCAAACATTTGTTTTGTTGTAACTTTAAGCGCATTTCCTTCAGAATGACAACAAAGATTAGGCATATGGGTTGTCAGCGACTGCGAAAATGCTCACAGAAAAATAAGTTAACTAAGTCTAAAACAGCTAAACAGTATTTTGCTTTGGTACTTTTCGAAATAGTTTTTGAAAGATTTTGGTAACAATAAGAAAGGGGACACCTTTATTCATTTAACAATAATTTTAATGACTATTATGAGAGCATAAGTTTGTTGTAAAAATTGAGATTTTTGAACTCAAAAAAACATCAAAACATAAAGGAATCTTATTGTGTTGGTTTAAAATAACAAACACTATTGCCATTTCGACCTTTTTTGTTTCATCTCTTTCACACCCGCGTGGTAGTTTCCACAACTACAACTCTGTAAGTGTAAAAGAGAAAGAATCAGCCTAGAATCGCAAGTGTTTACAAAACTCAAAAGGATTGTAATTTTTTCCATTTTGGCCTCATCAAAGAGATCTGTCTGGCTTGCTAGAGATAGATTCCAGGAGAAAAATACCTTTTTTTAGTTCGCCAATATATCAGAGTATGATATTTGCTCTTGATGACTTTGGGGGAGATTTTAATAAGAATCTAATTATTTAATTGGTTTTGTTTTGTTTTTTTCTTTCACTTTTTATTGAGTTTTTTGTTTTGTTTCAACAATTGCATGACGCATATGCATTTTGCATTTTACATTTCGCTTAATTATCAATTAACAAATTGTTTAAACTTTTTAATAGTTGGTTGGATCTAACTCATAAGTGTCCAATATAATGTGTTGTGAGTGGTTTTTGTATAGTTCCGTTTAATGTTAATTATTGAAACGTATTTATTGTTCTTACTTCCTTTTTATTCTCTCTCTCTCTCTCTCTCATTATCCTTTTCTTGTCTACTACTTTACTTTATTCCTTGCACACACACACACTCACACGCAGAGACTCAACTTTCAAACTTTGTCCTATATTTCCTGTACAATTGCTGTACAAAAAGCAAAAAAAATAAAAATTGGGATAATAATAATAAATTAATAATGTTTACAATTACAATAATTTTGGGGATTGGGCGGGAAGGAATACCGAAAAAAATAAGGAATACTTTCGGTTCGTCGTTTCTTTTGTGTGTGTTTTAATTCAACAAGAAATTTGGCCTAAGCAAATAATATAATTAATAATGTACAATTAAGTATTCGAACATAAAAATACTTTAGGTAGACTGTTTCATGGTATTACCGGGGTGGCGGGCGGGTGCAAACAATATTTTGATTTTCTTTTTAAAAAAAAAGGTATAAAAAATTTTAAAAGGAACTATCAAAAAAAAATAATTGCGGCTAAGTTTTGTGTGTTGCTTGGTTGTTCTAGTTATTTGTGTTATTTTTCTGGTTTTCTTTTTGTTTTTGGTTTGAAAAGCGAGTGTCTGTGTTGATCTTAAACTGCATCATCATCATCTTAATCTTCTACTACTACTACTGCTGCATCCAGGGCACACATTTTTTCTTGACAATGGGCTACGAGCGGTTTTTGGGGCGGGCATCAGAGAGGCGGCAGCTGCAAAACAATTTACAGTTTGGCACAGATCTCGTTTGTAAACTCCGAGCACTTGGCCCGTCCACCCAAATCGCCAGTCAGATATTTGCTCTCCTTGATGGTCTCGAAGGCAGCACGCTCAATCTTATCCGCATACGAATTGAGCTCCATATGGCGCAGCATCATTACTGCGGAGAGCAGCAAGGCAGTGGGATTGGCCAAGTCCTTGCCAGCAATATCGGGAGCAGTACCATGGACCGACTCGAACAAAGCACCATTCAGACCCATGTTGCCAGATGGTGTCAGGCCCAGACCGCCCACCAAGCCAGCGCACATATCAGACAGAATATCACCATACAGATTGGGCATGACCTACATGATGGAGTCAATTCATTAATTTCTTGGGAGCTAATCTCGATTTAGATTCAAAATATTTACCAGAACATCATATTTCTTGGGATTCTGTACCATATTCAGACACACTGTATCGAGATACTTCTCTTCAAATTGAATTTCCGGGAACTTCTGGGCCATGTCGCGCACACAGCGCAGGAACAGACCATCAGACATGCGCCTATGGAGAGAAAGAGCGAGATTTTGATTTTTATGATAAGATTGTAGATGTAATTGGATTGGGTTTATATAACTTACATAATGTTGGCCTTGTGGACAACGGTCACCTTCCTGCGGTTATTATTCTTGGCATATTGGAAGGCATATTCGGCCACACGTTTCGATGCCTCCTCGGTGATCAGTTTGATACTCTGGACGACACCATCGACAATCTCGTGCTCAATACCCGAATATTCACCCTCGGTGTTCTCACGAATGGTCACGACATCGACATCATCGTAGAGGGTTTTATAGCCCTCCAAACTGCGGCAGGGACGCACATTGGCATACAGATTAAACTCCTTGCGCAGAGCCAAGTTGAGGGAGCGATGACCCTTGCCGACTGGTGTCATCAGTGGTCCCTTAAGGCCAATCTTATTGGTGTTGACCGAATCGATGGCCGCTTGGGGAATGCCGAATTTTCCATCGGGTCCCTATAGAAAAAGAAACAAAAATGATTCTGGACTTAATCAGGATTCTGAGCTGTGTGTCCATGGAATAGATCATACTTACACGCACGGGCGTCACATCGACGGCTTCCCATTCGATAGGCACATTAGCGGCAGTGAAAATCTTTTGCACAGCAGCCGAAATCTCAGGGCCAATGCCATCTCCGGGTATCAGTGTGACCTTTTTGGTGCCCGAGGAGTAGGCACGACTGGCAGCGGGTGTTGTGTTGACCTACAAGATATACAAATATTCCCAAAATTAAAATGGATTAAAATATTCAAACTAAAAGCTAGAGGACTCAATGTTGATCTTGTTATAACCAATTAAAGCCAAAATATAAGATTATCTTTATAACATTTGTTGATTGATTTCAATTAAATCAATCATTTGAAAACTGATTAGCGGTTGACCATTAATCGGCGATCAAGTTGAGATATAGTAAATCGATGGATCGTATATAGTATTGATTAAAAGACTAAGTTAGAGCGTTTATAATAAATATAAATTCTCACATCCTTCCATAGGATAGGTGATCATTTATGGCAACACCCTGTTTTATGAAACAAAAGGAAGGTTATGTGTGTAAAGGTAAAGATTTTCCAGTTGGCTAAAGAAATTATGCACACATTTGGACTTTTCGTTGCCGGGTGTCTCTTCGTGTAACGATTCTACCAAGGATGAGAGGTAAGAGGGAGCGAAAAAAGCATAGACAAGATTACATAATGACTACAACTGCGAGACAAACATATCTGTCGTCGGTCAGCTGCTGCAGCCAGTCGAAAAGTGTGGGTGAGTGAGGGGGTGTGTGTGTGGGGGGTTTGAAGTGTTTAAGTCTTTTGGCTCTTTATATTAATTAAATTGTACTGATAAAGGCTTTGGTTATCAAGCACGCCTAAGTAGGGGGAATTGGGGGAAATCTGATCTACGTAAGCACCTGGCTGGTGCGGGTCCACCCCTTTCGCCTTATTGAAGAACTTTAAAGCCAAACAGCACGCGTCGTCTTTGTCTTTTCGTTATCGTTATCGGTATCGCCGTGCATGCAAACGTATGGAAGTGTGTGTGTGTATGTGCCTCCCTCTGTTTGTGTGAGCGTTGGTGTGTGTGTGGGTTATGTAAAAGATTCTAATTCATTCGAATTTTTCAATTTTTTTTTGTTTTGCGAGAAGGACCCAGACACGTCTGATTCTCTGAGACAGAGAAAATCGAGAGCCTTCTCACAATCCAGTCCAGAATTGCTGTTTATGGTAGACAAACCTGGGCTTTAATAATGGCAGGGGCCGCATCACGCGCCTCCACTCTCAGACCCAGACCCAATTGCAATTGCTTGAGCTGGCGGTTAGAAGGATTGGCAAATTGTTTTGCGTAATGTTTTGTGTTAATTTGGCATTTGTTTTTGGGGTTGTTTATAGTTGGTGTTTGGTTGAAACAAGAAACAGAAACAAAATTATATTATGTCAATTGTTAGTTGATATATTTCACTATTATCCAATTGAATGGTTCGTTTTTTTTCCGGAGAGGGACTCTAAGGGAGGCAGTTGAGTTGGGCGCCTGTTTTGAAAATATGCTTTGCCGTAACTGGCGATCGCTTCTTTTTCTCCTACACTTTTTATTCTTACAATTTTCTGTATAAATCTAGCAGCCATTGTGTTATGTATTTATTTAATTTCTTCTAAACTTCTTTGCACTTAATTTGCGCCCGCCGTAGTCGCCACCTTGCGGAAAACTAGCAAATCTAAAATTGGCAAATTATCGATATCGTTGGGGACAGCACAATGCCCTGCGCAAACTACCGATAAATTATCGGCAGCGCCACCTACTTGGAGTCAAAGAAGTTCAAATTACAGCCTCCTAAAAGTATGCAATTTGTGCTCAATGTAAATTAATAGAGTATGTTAACTAACAGTACTTGTAAAAATAACAGCTTACAAATACGCGCGTAAATTCAAAAATAAGTAAATAGAAATTTGGAAAAATCAATTGCCCAGAATATATTTTTCTGATTGAAAATGTCAAAAAAGTTTTCAGAAATTTTAATATTTTAATTTTAAAATAATAAATTAAACAACAATTTTATTGCTGTGAAGAATGATCAACACTTTGAATGCAAAAATACCATTTGTTCATAAATGTGACGGCAATATTAAGATTACGAAAATGATTGCAATACTAAGCAATGTATTTTAACCGTTTTAAAATTGAATCATTACAGTTCGTACTTTATTAAAATTAACTCTGTTTGATAAATTTTAACTAGGCTTAAATTTATTTTGTTATTTAAAAAAATACAATACAATAGATTACCGTCTTTAGATTTTGTATAATTAAAAAAAAAAATTCGAAATTTTCACTCACTCTTTCAGTTCCCTAGAGTTTAACTTACACAACTAACGGGTATTTTAGTTGTCGGACATGTTTCGCTTTTAACGCATGGGAGTTTGTTTAATTTGGCTCGAAGCTGCCGCAGCCGCAGCAGCTCAGTCAAACTTGAACGTCGCTGGCAGACGGACGCGAGAAATCAAACCGAATTCAAAATCGAAACATAAACTTTGAATCTGAGAAAGTAAGATAATCAGTTACAATATCGTTGGTTCGGTTCCTTCGGAAAACTACCTTTCTGAGAAATAAACAAAACAAATTTACTTTTGGTGATTTGTGCTTGATTTTGTTTTATTTCTATTATATGTAACTGTTTTTTTTTTTGGTTTTGTTTTTTGGTTGTTTGCTTTGCTATGTGCTAATTGAAGCGTGGGCGTAAAGAGAAATTACAACAAAGCAATCGTTTATACATATATGTATATAGGTATCTATGTATATATATATATATATATATAAACAAATTTCTTGTTGCCTTTTCCGGTGCGAAGAAAGAAATTGAAGCCCGGCAAAAAGTCAGTCGAAAGTTTATGCAAATTTTTTTATTATTGTTGTCGTTATCGTTTGTTCGTGAAGTGAAATATATATAATTTATAAATAAAGTTTTAAACAAATCACCCAAATACAGCAGCAGAACAAGAAGAAAACGTCACAATTCAAGGTAATTGAAGAAAAAAGAAAAAAATTCAAAATAAATTTCTTCTTTCAAGTTGAAGATCAAGGCCAAGCGACCTGGGCATAGAGTGTGTTGGGGCCTGGATGGGTGGCTGGTTGGCTGGCTGGTTGGGTGCATCAAGGCTAGTTGCTTGGCCATTTGCAATGCCAAGGTCAAGGTCATTGCCAATGCAATGCAATTCTCTATGTTTGTTGTTATATAAACTTCCTTTCGCCCTTCTGCTGTTGGCAGTCTAAAAAACCCCACCTTCAGCCCCTTGTCTATGCCCGACAGCAATTGGATCCCAATGCGCATGACGTCCTTTTATTTGTTTTTGTTTTGCTTTCTCTTGAACTTGACAGTCAACAGAAATTTCGCTGCTTTAAATTTTTGTTGCAGAAAGGGGAGTATGACAACTCGGCTATACCCTGCAGTCAAAGTGAAATAAATTATAAATTTCAAATGTAATACGATTTTAATCCTTAAACAACGAAAAGTACGAAAGTTTGCCTCAGTTTACTTAAAAAGTTGTCGCAACTTTTAAATGCTTATACCCTTTAATTAAATGGAAATGTACATACATATATATGTATGTAGTATGTGCAGGGTATGCAAAATATAAGTGAAATACAATGGAAAAAAGGCAATCTTGACGTGGCCACTTTCAACGGTTAACGGTAACAAGGTTAGTGGGTTAACTTTGTCGCCGTCTACGTCTCGCTGGCCGGATTTGAGCCACCAGCACCAGCACCAACCGCCACCACCACCACATACAACTACAACTACAACTACAACAACAACTACGTACACCAGCAAACCCGTTATCAAGTGCTGGCTGGCTTCTGATCGGCTTTAACTTTTCTTTAACCATTAAAAGCCACTTGCGTTTCGAGGAGATGTCGGTGGAGCGCTGGCAAATGGGAGGCAGACGTCTTTGATTACTTTCCATGTTAATAAAAACTGAAAACCGAACCGAAACCAAAACCAAAACCAAAAACCTCTGTCTGCTGCCGATGTGAATCTAATTGCATGGAAAAAACGGTTAGCGCGACATTTAAACTGGCACGTAGAGTGACTACTACTAGCTAATACAATAACTATCAGATTAAATGACCACGACGTCGACGATGACGACGAAAACACACGCCTTCAGGTGAAATTCTGTGAGATCCGGAGACCAAAAGTGAGATTCACCGATAAATATCCATCTCCATATTGAATACATCATCAAAAGTTATCAATTATCCTTACTAAACTAATAAGCGATAAATAAAACTTTCTTTTTTTAAACAAACAAATAAATGATTTCAATGCCACATTTTTAAAAACTTAACTGAAACTAATTAGAAGATTTATTAAGAATACATTGACAAGAAGGCGGAAGGGCAATTCTTCATAGCAAATATCTTTACAAAAGACAGGCAAGACCGAAGAAGAAAATCAGTTGAACCTTTTCAATTAGAAAACTAAATTTTTGTAAAATTTTTTAAAGTTCTAAGCTTTACAAATTCTACAGTAAAACCTATCCTTGCGAACGCATCCAATAGGTCTCTCAAAGCAAAATTTGAACACTGACTTAATAGACAAAAATAGAATTCTTAATACAAAAAGATCTCCTACATAAACAACTTTGTTAGTAAAGTTAATTCAAAAGATGATTTTTATAACATACATACATATATACTAGGAAAGATTCAAATGACATAAATATTTGAAACAGATTTCAAAACTCTTTAAGTCTTTTTAAGTACTGAATCGAAGAATGAGATTTTATGATTGTTGCAATTGGCAGTGTTGCAAGTTAAAAAAAAAATATTACATTTCTGAAGGTCTTAAGAAAACTTGTAAGTTGTGGAGTTCGATATCATTGACAGTGCGGAAGTAGCCAACGTGGGGCTTATAGCAAATTAGATTAAATTGCAAAAACGATTTGCAATGATAATGGATTTTTTTTGGAATTTCTTGTCAAACAAAAGTTTTTGGTTAATTTGCTCTATTTTCGGCAAGTGTTTTAAACAGTTTCTAGCCTTTTGAAAAAACTTTATATCCTAATTCAATCGCAATTTAGTATACTTCAAAATGATATAAAATAACTGAATATTTGTATACATCACAATTTTTTACAGAAATTAGTCAAATTTTAGATTTTGAAGTTTTAGAGTTAACTCAAAGGTTACTTTCTAAGGAGAAAACATCGGTTGAAAATTTCCGGAATGAAAAATTCACAAATATAAGATATTTTTAAAATAGTTTTAGGTGATTTCCAGACTACATTTTGGTCAATTTGTAATGTTGATATCATATAAATGGAAATATAAACATATTTATAAATGACATCAGACACTTGGGTATTAAAAAAAAAACCTTTGAGTCGATTTGAGTCGACAGTTAGATCTCAAGATTTTAATGCAGTTATTCTAACGTTAAAAAAAAACATGAATTTTTGAAATACTAAACAAATTTGAGCTTCATGCAATTAAGGTTCATGGAAATACTTTGTTGTTCATTTGGAGTTTTTTGTCTCGCTTAAAAAAATTAATTTTGTAATTTCAAATCACAATTGATTTAAAAGCATTAAAATTATATCTTAATTTGAAAATGTGTTGAAATTTGGCTAAGTTACAGATTCGCAAAATTAGAAGTGTTTAAGAAAGCTCTGAAATTTTCTAATTAATTTTAATCAATTTGCCTATTTTGCTCAGAACTGTATTTTGGGAAAAGAATGAATATTATATCAACATTTCATTGATAAAAAATCTCTAAACAGTTTCAATTCTGCTTTATAGCGAATCCTGCACTGATTACTGATCTTGAAATTTGAAAGATAAGCAAGCGAATTCGAAATATTCCTTTATGAAAAATGTTTTTAAGACCAATTTAAAACAAATACCAAAAATGGAAACGTTTATTAAAAAGAAACAAACATTATTTTATTTTGCATATTTTGATGAAATTTATTGAAATTTGTTAGGCACCTACAAAAAGCGAACACTTCCCATAGACGAACAATTTTGTCGCTTTTAGGAGTGTTTACTGTTTATGCTTTTATTTAAAAAAAAAATTGAAAATTCTATATTATTTTTCATTACGTATTGGCATTCCATTAAATTCATTGTTGAAAATTTCCAACTCGGGTTCGATGACTTACACGTGAATTGCATTTTTTTTGGAGTCGCATTTTACACTCAACAATTGAGACAGACAGATCGACGGATGAAGAGACAGTCGGACAGAGAGACAGACCGACAGTCCGACAGACAAGTAGGCAGGAGAGACAGCCACACCACAGCACACACCACGTACGATAGATAATTACAGGTAGACAAGGCCCCCACAAAATGGAAAGGTAGACAGACGAATAGACGGACAGACTGACAAAAATTGAAATAAAAAAAAACAAAAACACTCTCTACAAAACTAAAGAGGAAAAAACAAAAAGGCAAATAAGCAGAAGACAAGTTAAATGAAAATGAAAAATAAAAAACAAAACAAAAAAGTCATTAAACGATTTTAAAGTGGAAAATTACCGCAAAAGTGTTGAATCTGATTTTCACTTTCACTGCACTCCCAGTTTATGCTCTGATAAATTGCCGACAAAACTCCAAAAAAAACCCCCCCTTCCCAGCTCCACCCATAAAAGAGAGATAGAAAGAGAGATAGACACAGAGAGAGAGAGAGAGAATTGCTGGAATTAATCGCTTTGGTTTTTGTTGTATTTAGAATTACACATATTTGGACAATATTTCCATTTGCTCGAGAATCCATGAATGCAATTCGGAAACGCGTTCATAGCCATCGGGTTCAGCATGGCCACAGGAGCCTAAGACCCAACTGGCAATGCCCACCAGTTCACCATTATAGACAGCCGGACCACCAGAGTCACCATGACAGGCTCCAGCATTTTCATTGTGATACAGACACATGGTTGTGGGTGACAATCTCAGATAATGATTTTTTTGGCAATATTGCCGTGAAAGTAACTTCAGATTGAGATAGAGCAGTTCATTGGACACGGGACCCACATTGAAGGTGGCACCCCATCCGCAAACGGTCACTAAGCTGTCAACCGGCGGATCAATGGTGGCCATGGGAATGCTGTTGATCTCGGAGCTGAATGTTAGATTCCGCGACAGATGCAGAACGGCCACATCAAAGGTGCCACGAGCATGCTTGTTGAAGACATGATGCACAATGTATTGCGCCACTTGGATCACCTCACCGTCATCATAGGCATTGAGTCGTGTAATGCCAGCATGAACAAAGAGCCAATTAGCCGGCTTTCTGATAGGGACACACAAAAGAGATCAGGAAGGACCAGGAGCAACATTTAAATGGAGCTTACCCATAAACACAATGAGCAGCGGTTACGACAATTTCCGGAGACAGTATGGTGCCACCACATATATGTTTGTCATCCATGCGCACTGAAACCATATAGGGAAATTGTCCGAGATGGGCGGCAGTACCGCTAATAATCCGTGGACGAGGCACCGGCGGCATCGTGGTTTTGACTCTCGACCGCTGCACCGACAACTGCAGCCAGCAGCAGATTAGGAATAATAAGCTTAAAACTCGAAGCATGCCTTTAGACGGTTGAAGTTCTTGTTGACAAAATGAAGCGTTGGCTGGAACTATTTATGGATGGCTCGCTATCAGCAAACTTGGTCATCATCATCATGAACAATTGTCGACAGTTGTCAATGTCAATGTCGGGGTGGGTGGCTCTCTAAAGGTATTTCCCCTCTTATCTCTTGAGCTCGCCTTAATTACAATCCGTTCGTTCGCTAGTTCGTTAACTTATTTACAGTGTTAGGTAAAAGTCTTGGCATTACATAGCCACACGCGAATGGGCCTATCTAAGATAAGAGGAAACACGGGATAGGGGTTTTCTTTCTTTTTTTTTTTAATTCTACAATGAAATTTACAAATTTGCATGCTCAATGATCCAGTCACGATGATAGAAGACCTTGGCATATCCATCGGGATTACTGGAGCCACAGCCACTCATAACGAAGCCAGCGATGCCAACAATTTCGCCATTCAATATGGCCGGACCGCCCGAATCTCCATTGCAAGCCCCATTGCCCTCTGTGTGGGCCAGGCAGAGAAGACTCGATGTGAACATGAATGTGGACGTCATGCAAGAGCGCTGGGACAACGAGCTCAGTGTGTTCCATTGCAGAATGCGTGGAATATCGCCACCAGTTTTCAAACGACCCCATCCGGAAATAATGATATCCGTATCCTCGGGTGTATTCACACTGGCCAATGGTATGGCCTGAATTTGAGAAGAAAATATCAATGGCTTTTCCAGCAGCATAAGAGCCACATCGTTCAAAAAGTTGCCATAATTCTCATGGACTTTGACTTCAATCACTTGGCTAATAACGCCGCCAGCAAAGCGATCCAAGCTACCAGCACGTATGCTCAACAGATTGGCCGGGGTACTAGATAGAGAGAGAGCGATAGAGAGTGATAGAGAGATATGATTACTATCCCATCCAAAGCACACTTACACAATCAATGTGCCATTCTCCAGTTCGCTGGTGACGCAATGAGCTGCTGTCAGGATATATTGGCGGGCTATGATCGAGCCACCGCAAATATGGGATCCCGAGTAACGCAATGAGATCTGATGAGGAAATTGACCAGTTGTAGCGTCCACGCCACCCACCACGCGTCCCTCCAATTCCAGCAGAGGAACAGCCGAGGCCAGGACCACGACGACGGCAACAATCAGTGGGATCAGAGTTCTCAACATTCTCAATAGATGGCTAAAAACAGAATGCCATGAGCCTTCAATTACCTCATCTATTTATGCTGGACAAGTGATTTCCAAGTGATTTCGCTGCCTATCTTATCGGACCTGTGCTGTATCTCCTATTTTTCACCACTGATTTCCAAAACGATTCGATTACGCTACTTAAATTATAGACCCAACAAAATGATCAGAAATGATTTACAGTCACTCGTTCAGAAGCAAAAGGATTTGCCCCAACAATTAGGCGCATGGTTTGTGGTGTATCCACTGAAAAACCCACTAAAAGAATTTACAACTTATTGCGAAATGTACAAAACACTTTAGACCTTCATTTTATCAGTATTGTTTGTAATTTCAATCTAAATTTTCATCTAGCCATTGTACTTCCCTCAAGGTTTGCTTTGTTTCCGTCTTTATTCGGAAGCTTCTACCTAATCTACTTAAATAATTCACTCCAATTGGCCTTAATTAGATTTGTTGTCAAGTGGAAAAGTGGAACTAAAATATATTTTCGAAGGTATGGAATAAATAAGTTTAACTATAATATGACAAGCTCTATCTTTCTAGGCTTATATTTTTCCCTTATTTTCCTGTAATTCTCAACTAGTTATAGCCTTTAAGAAATGATGTGATCAAAGCTGACGTTTTGAGGATTACAGACAACTTACTCAACTTTTATATGTTGTTTAATTGTAGGATGAACATTGATTCATATAACACTATAATTTGGTTACCCATGGTTATCAGTGCTATCTTAAAGTAACTTTATCACGTTTTCTATGCAAGTTAAGTTAAGAGCGGATGTCGAGCTGATGCAAAGTAATTACGGTACTGTTAAAGAAAGAATCGGTTCAATACTGAAGTACACTTTTCCAAGAGAAATTTTTAAGAGATTAGCAATATTCTAATGATCTGTAAACTTATTCGCAGTCTTCTGGAAGCAACCCGTTTCAAATGTTTCTTAGAGTTGTAAACGATCTCCTTTTGGTTATAAATCTGATCCAAATGTGTTTAATATCTTAAATATTCTGCAGACCTTATCGAAAACTATGTGAATTGTGTGTAATTTGCCCCTTAAAATATGCAATGGGCTGGAAAAGTATTTATTATTTCTAACGTTATTACATTTAGTGAGCCTTTTAACTTAAAAATTGTGTACAATTTTGCTTTTACAAGTTTGCTTTGAGGATTTCTTTTTATCCACAGAGTATTCAAAAACTTCTTAATACGCTTCAAATAACCAATTCTTAAACTGTTTATTGCATACTTTTAGGAGCAAATGTCACCCCAAGATCTAGCCGATGCTTATCGTCGTATTTGCTGTCTTTTATTCATAAGGAATTTGATTTTATATGCATACAATCTCAAACAAACTGAAAACTTCTTATCTGAAATTGAAAGCAATTACATCTATAACTACACGATCCTCTTGACAAATGAAATTTCAATTGATTGACTAACGAAAAATGTTCCATTAATCGATTTACTCGCATTTTATAAACAAATACAAAAAGGTATAACAAAAGGGAGTGACAAATTAGGCGGCGAGTTGTTCATTCAGCCAATCCAAATAGCTGCGAACATTGACAAAGACATCGGGATAACGTGAGCCACAGGCTCCCACCACAAAGTTGGTCAGACCGACCAGTTCGTTGTTGTAGACGGCGCCACAGCCGCCGTCGCCATGGCAAGTGCCCTCCTTCAAGGCGTGCGAGAGGCAGAAACTGCGACTATCCTGATCACTGTAGGCATCCAGGCACACCGCGCTGGAGGAGTATGTGAGGGCTATCTCGCGAATCTTGTACGAGGTGGAGCCATCCACAGTGGTACCCCAACCGGCCACAATTACCTCATCGCCCTCTTGGGGCAATTCCGAATCGCTGCTGGGCAATGCAATTGGCTGGATGCGTGTCGTCCATGCCAGAGGTTCACTTGTTGTAATTACGGCTATATTATTGGTGAGCTTGTAGAAATCGGGATGAGGTGTGACCTTGGATATGGCATAGATGCGTCCTCCAGCATACTGATTGGTGCTGCCCACACGTATAGAAAGGCGGGAGGCATCAATACTAAGGAGAGAGAGAGAGAAAGGGAGAGAGATCGAGTTGGTCAATTCTTTCTTCCTGTTTCTGTCTGCTGATCTTCTACTTACAGTTGAGCGTTACGATAGAGACAATGAGCTGCCGTCACCAAATGTGTCTCATCCAGAATGGATGCTCCGCACGCATGGGCGTTATCCACTCGCAATGAGGCCGCATAGGGCGTGGCATTGGCATCAGCCTCTTCACCGCCCAGAATGCGTCCATCAATTTTGATGGCATTGCAATTGTTCAAACCGATCAAGGCGATCGAACAGTAAATCAAGAAACTCGAAAGTTGCGTCATCTTGGCCACAAATTGTCCGTTGGGAACGTCTTATGGAATGGAAATGCTCTAACCAAATGCCGTTAATATACGGTTAAGGCATAAGTTTGCTACCGACATTGTAGTCGTCGTCGTCGTCCTCCCCCTCCTCCTCCTCCAACTCCTCCTTCTTATCCAGAATTGCCACCTTTTCGCGTTTTCGTCTTATCGTTGGGTAAATCTAATCTTATCGAATGTCCAACGCCTAAATTGAACGTTTGGCAGTTAATACCGCTAGCCGTCAATACTCGTAAAACGCGCAAAAAAAAAAAAAGAAACACAAACACAAAAACAACAAGTTCAATAACAATTGGATCGGCGTAATCAGTGATCTATGGCCATGACAAGATATCTAACAAGGCATCTTGGGGATGAGTAACGGCCATGACTCAAAAGCCACCAAAGAGAATCGAACGGCAATTGATCGTGATGGCAATCAATGATCGTGGATTCTTATCTGGATCTGGAACTTACGTAAATTCCATGTTAGGCAACATGTGTTTGTTTTGTCTTTGATAAAGATCTAGGGGAAAAAGCCGATCTATAGCCAATATAAATGACATTTTTATGTTGAATTGTTATTTATAGTCAACTGATGATTTGGTCAAAAGTCGCTTTCGGATCACAAATTCACAAATCCTCAAGGCGTTTCACTGTAGTCAAGGTAGAATTTCCAGTCTAGTCATTACCAATTGGACGCCATAAATGACATAAATGACCACTAATAGTAGGTACTAATATATTTATCAATATAACTATGCCACTATAAATAGGTCTAGCTACATATATAATCGTTATCTCTCACGACGAAATATCATAAAATTGGTCATTGTTCACTTTGATGGATTATAGGAAAAAAAACAACAACACAAAGCAATTGCAAACTAATTCATTTATGCACAAGAAAAAAATTGTAAAAAAAAATACACACATATAAGTATATGGAGTTTATGATTTATAGAAGGCTGTTGATCCAATCCAAATAGTAATAGATACGAACAGCTATATTGGGATAATCACTGCCACAATCGCCAAAAATGAAACTGGCCAAGCCCACGAGGATATTGTTATCATCGAGGACAGCTGAGCCGGCATCACCACGGCAAATGCCCTGATTGGCTCCAGTGGTCAGACAGAGGGAATGCTCATAGCCAAAACCGCATTCGTATTCACAATTGCTCGAGCTGAGGGTATTGAAATTGGATTTCTGTTGCTTGTAGGCCAAAGAGCCATCCGATTGTTCACCCCAACCGGCCACATAGACGGGTGTTCCATTGGGCAGCTCAGTGCTGGGGGCATCCTCACCCTCCTCGGGCTCCTCAGCCTTGGTGGGCAAAGTGGCGGCAGCAATTTTATCGGTGAATTCCAAATCAACGCATAGCGTCAATACGGCTATATCATGAACGAAATTGCCATAGGATGGATGGATTACTATATCGCAAACATCGAGAATAGTGCCACCGGCATATTGATTGATGCTGCCCACACGGACAGCAACACTGCTGACATCCAGACTAGAAATGAGATGGGTAGGGGATCGTTAGAATCGTTTAGGCTAGCTAGGCCAGCTGGCTGGACTTACGGTGTGGTGCCTATTTTGGAGACCAAATGACCCGCTGTTAGCAATTTGTTTTGGCCTATGATGGTTGCCGAACCGACATGTGTTTTGTCCACACGCAACGATGCCGACCAGGGATATTCACCGGCCACAACATCTTCACCGCCCAGAATACGACCCTGCGGCGGCGAGGCAAGAGCTCCAAGAGCAAACAATCCGAGTAGCAATAGTGTGCGTTGGCTAGCCATGGTGTTGAAATCAAAACTGACCGAAACTCAAATTGCCGATGAATGGTCTAAGTGGATTTTGCGCTTAAATCTAATCGACAGCGTTCGATAAGTGGGCAAACGATTTACAAGCCTCTGCGCTTCGATAAGATTCCGTTTTGTGGCATTTGCTGTTGTTAGTTTGCCTATTTGCGAAACTACCCATCCCCCGCCCCTGTAACAATAAATTGAGCCAATATAAATGCGGCTCGAACCAGAAGACGCCTTTTCAGTTAGCATTGAAAGGCCCTGAAATGATGAGGCCAATACAAGTTGTCCTACTTCTGATTGGAGTGGCTACCTTGCAGGTTGCAGCCCGTGATCTGGCCGCTGTCGGTTCACATCCGTATAGTGTCTCCCTACAGCAGGAGGGCAAACATATTTGTAATGGCTGCTTGATCAAGGATCAATGGGTCCTAACAGCCGCCCATTGTGTGACAGTGGGCAGTGGCATTACCAGGTAAACTAAACTCTAAAATCATGTCAAGTAATCGATCGTTGAACTGTCCCTATCTCCGTACTCCTTGCTCAGCTATCCAGCTCGCAATTTCCAGGCACGCGTTGGCAGCGTTCAACGTCTAGCCGCCGGTCAGTTGATTCAACTTTCGAGCATTGTGGTCCACAGTAATTTCTCCTTGGGTACCAGTGATTTAGCTCTGCTGAAGCTAGAGTCAAAGGTCACCCTGAATGCCAACACCCAGCCCATTGATTTGGCTACAGAAGAACCTCCAGTTGGCTCTGAGGTCACCTATACGGGTTGGGGTGCCTCCGAGTTGGATGGCACACCAAGCCATCGCCTGCAGGTGGGCACACGTCAGGTCATAAGCCAAGCCGATTGCCGAGCAGAGACATTCTTGGACCAAGAGGGTTTACTCTGTCTGGCCCCAGAGACGGGAGCGACAACCACTGCCGGACTATGCACTGGCGATGCCGGCGCCCCGGCCGTATATAATAATCAGCTAGTCGGCATTGGCACATTCTTCTTATCCGATTGTGGTACCCAACAACCAGATGGCTATCAAAATATCGTCCATTATTTGCCATGGATAAATGCGAATAGTTCTTAGAAGTGTGTGTAAAGATAAAATTTGTTCATTCAAGGGCAAAACTTACCTTTAATCAATAATAATTTAATTCAATAAATACTACAAATATCGTTTTATAGTCTCTTCTTATACACATATCTCTCGATTTGAGAATCTAGATTCTAGAACTTTTTCAACTTGAAGAGTAATTCATTTTCTTACGTTAATATACTTATACAATTTAATTGAAATTTCTCTATTTAATGTTATCGTATATATTATATTGATTTCTAACAATTAGATTGTTTTCCAAAGAGATAAACAACTCAACTTGTTCATGCCGATCATGAAATACTCTTTCAAACTGCTTTATTTGCATAAATAGATTAATATATAATATAATTTTGAAAATTCTAATTCCAATCTGATCTATCCATTCGCTCAAGTCTATCTCTTAAAGTAAGAGAAATATCAATTCGAAAATTTATATTTCCTAACTCTGTGAAGAGATTTAAAATATCCTTAGTTTGATAAAATTCTAAAATTCTAAGACTCTAAAAATCTCCGAACTTTGTGAAAAATCTAGTTCAAAATTGGAGTCTTAAAACAAAGATAGTTTTCCCCTTTAAACTTAATCATTTTCGAAATTCAATCAAAATTTAGGAAATACAACAATTTTAATTCATATGTTGGAACGTTTCAGCCAAAGTTCCTTTACTCAAAAGCGTTTTAAAAACTTACAAAAATTTAGCAAGTTATGTATGTATACATATATTATCAAAAATCAACTGATTTTTAAAAAAATTACTTTCAAAAAGGATTGACTGAAGTATAGCAAAAAAATGAGGCAATCAGCTGAATCTTAAAATATTTAATTCGATTTAAACTTTTTCTTTTGATTTTCTCAGAGCTAAGTAAACAGTAGTAGAAGAAAATTGGGAAATAGAAAGTTTTTCTATTTCTATTAAAATTCGATTAATGGCAAAACCATTTGCAAATCAAGTTTTGTTTTTTATGAATATTTAGATAGGCGGACATATCTAAAGTATGCAATAGGCTGGAAAATTGTTAATTGCATTTGACAAATTTATAATCTCTAATATACCTTATATTTTTAATATTGTCTGTAATATTTACTTTAAGGAAACTGTCAAACATTTCTGTATACATTTCGAAAAGCGAAATGTCGTTCTGCTATTGCATCCTTAAGGGGGCAAACGTCCCTCATTTTAGAGATAGACGGTCACCTTATTTCTTATTTAATTGCAAACCACATGACCAAAATGAATAATCCCTTAATTCGAGAGTATTAAAATAGGGTGTCTATATTTTTTTGTGAGATTAGATTATGGAATGCAACTCACTCGACTTTCCCATTGAATTCATTTTTACTGATAGAGCTTCTACGCAATTAGCTCAAAGTTTTAGAAAATAACTCAAACGATTTAAAAATGTTGGCTAATTGGATAATTTGTTGCTAAATCAAGATCGGAGAGTGAATAATTCTGTCAGTTTTTGGGAGATTTATAGATTCTAGAAAAGACTTTTTATTTCAATAAAAACCAATTAATGGCATGATAATTCTCGAATTAATTGCTATGTTCTCCCTATTATCTCTAGTGTCTGGCATTAAATTAAAAACTGTTGCAATTTTCTGTCGACTTTATTCAATTTGAGCTTTGATCCACTCATAGTTGGAGGCAATGCTTATGAAACGCTCTGGCAAAAGGCTACCGCATTCGCCCAAAAGTTGGGCACCCAGACCGACTAGAGTGTTCTCATAGACAGCTGGGCCACCGAGATCGCCACCACAAATGCCCTGGCGCCGTTGATGGCCCAGACAGATCACCTGATCATTATCCACTGGCACCTCTTCGTCCCGTGCCAGGCTGCACTCACGTTGGGCCACAACTTTGGCGTTTCCGATTTGTAGAATGCGATGCATATTCTCTTCGGTTTCGGTAGTGCGACCCCAGCCAGAGATTTCCACAGTGGCGTCCAGAGGGGGATTCTCAGTAGCCAAGGGCAAGGCGCTGACATCCTCATTAAAGACGAATGGTTCGGAGAGACGTAGCAAAGCGATGCCAGTGTTTAGGGTATTGTAATTGGGATTAATTGTGATCTCTTCCACACGAATGCGTTGGCCGCCGCTATAAAGATCCACCGAGCCCCCCGAGACCATGAATAAGGTGGCAGGCCAGCTGGAAATGATCAAAACAATTAACTTCTCTTCTGGACAATTAGAGTGCGGGGTCACTTACGGTCTATCACTGCCCGCGGAGCAGACACAAGTCAAAGCTGTTAAGGCATAACGTTCCGATATGATTGCTGCACCACAATTGTAACTACCACCGATTGAGAGGGCCCCCTGGTATGGCAATTGACCCACCACGGCATCCTCACCGCCAGCAATCCGTCCCTGGGGATGGGCAAATGTTGTTGATACGGCCAATATTCCGATTAGTATTCCAGTTAACTTCATCTTGTCTTGTGTTTGTGAACAGACTCTGGGGCGTGTGCTGGGGTTTTTATAGTCCAACAGTGGGGTAATCTTATCCAGGTTCTCTCCCATAAGTGGCCGATAGATAGTGGTTGTCGTCCGGTTGCGATTATTGTCTGATTGTTTGATTAGACAACGTTCGACTTGATTTGATGAAAGCAAACGCAAGAAGGAAGAACACTAAATTTCTGCGAATTTCGTGAATAGCTGCGAGATATCAATGAACTCTGATCACTCTGATCATTTTTCTGGGGTGATGTGGCCAGATGGTCGGGGAAAGGGAAACTAACACGTTTCCAATCCACGTCCAATGCGGCCAATGCACTGTACATATGTACATTGAGGCACGTTTTAGGCCCACAACCTGTTGCCTGTCTCATCGTCATCGTCATCATCATCATCATCGTCGTCATGGTCGTCGTCGTCAACGTTGTCTTCCACATTATTTCCACTCATAAATTGTCGGACTTACTGGCTCCTCTGTGCATTTGCAGACTTGACGTCATCCAAACATGATCTGGCGAACACCAACCACAATGGCATCTAGGGGACAGTTACTAGTATTGCCATTGCTGCTCTCGCTCCTTGCCAGCCACTCATCCCTCATCCAGCTGAGCTGGGCCAAAACCGTTTCAGTATCGGATACGGAGCAATTGATGCCAGAGCCGCGTGCCTACTCACCGGATGCGCAACATTTGGATTTTGTCTATCATGATCATGAGGAGCTCACGCGATTCCTAAGGTAAGGAAGAACCCCCTTCACCATCCCCTTCACCTATGCGGTAACACTTGTGTATTGTGCGTCTTACAGAGCCACCAGTGCCCGGTATCCGAATCTAACGGCTCTCTATTCCATTGGCAAATCGATTCAGGGACGCGATCTGTGGGTCATGGTGGTCAGCTCGTCACCGTATGAGCATTTGGTTGGCAAGCCGGATGTCAAATATGTTGGTAACATTCATGGCAACGAGCCGGTGGGTCGAGAGATGCTTTTGCATCTCATCCAGTACTTTGTAACGAGCTATAATACGGATCAATATGTTAAATGGCTATTGGATAATACACGCATACACATCTTGCCAACGATGAATCCCGATGGCTATGCCGTTTCCAAAGAGGGCACCTGTGATGGTGGTCAGGGCAGGTAAGTGATCCATCTACTTTACTTAGCCAGGGTTGGGGTTAAATGGTTTTGCTCTCCCCTATTCTCAGGTATAATGCTCGCGGCTTTGATTTGAATCGCAATTTCCCCGATTACTTTAAGCAGAATAACAAACGTGGACAACCCGAAACGGATGCCGTCAAGGATTGGATATCAAAGATACAATTTGTATTGAGCGGCAGTCTGCATGGTGGGGCCTTGGTGGCCAGTTATCCATATGATAATACCCCCAATTCTAGTAAGTAGTCCCATCTGGGCTTAGCTCCATCCCAATCCATTACGTCCCTCTCTATCTTAACCATTTCTACTCTGAACCCAAAAGCCAACTGAATTTCCCCTTTTTTTTACCTTTCCCTTTTGCACCAATATGGCTGCTCAAAGGAATTTGCCGTTCGTCCGCACTGTGCGCGAGTGAGTAAGGAAGAAAGGAAGGAAGAAGAATCCTATGACTCAACTAATCTATATCTACCATATATACATGTATCTCATCACCACTTTTCTCTCTTTCTCTCCGTTTCTCTCTATGCCGCCCACATGTCCTTTGGGCGCAGTGTTCCAGACCTATTCGGCAGGCCCATCCCTAACGCCCGATGATGATGTATTCAAGCATTTGTCTCTCGTCTATGCCCGCAATCATGCCAAAATGTCCAGAGGCGTGGCCTGCAAGTCGGCGACTCCGGCCTTTGAGAATGGGATCACAAATGGCGCCGCTTGGTATCCTCTGACTGGCGGCATGCAGGATTACAATTATGTTTGGTATGGTTGCATGGAGATCACTCTAGAGATATCCTGCTGCAAATTTCCACCAGCCTATGAGCTCAAGAAATACTGGGAGGACAATCAATTGGTGAGCTTTAGAAAAAGATTGGAAGAACTTGAGTTCATTCGGATCATCATCAATTTGTTTTGTAGTCTTTAATCAAATTCCTGGCCGAGGCTCATCGTGGTGTTCAGGGATTTGTCTTCGATCCGGCGGGCATGCCCATCGAACGGGCCTCCATTAAGATTAAGGGTCGTGATGTTGGCTTCCAGACAACCAAATATGGTGAATTTTGGCGCATTTTATTGCCCGGCTACTACAAAGTGGAAGTAAGTGCAAGAGAGATCCTCTTTCCATTCAATTCTAATGATGCCCAAACCCATTCCAGGTGTTTGCCGAGGGCTATGCCCCACGTGAGGTGGAATTTGTGATTGTCGAACAGCATCCCACATTGCTTAATGTGACTCTGCAACCCTCAAAGGTTTGTATACACTTACTTACTTCCATTACACTTACGATTTAATTCAATTGGTTTGGCTACTACCAACTAACTAACTAACTAACTAAACTATTTAAAAACTCTTAGTACCTGCTGCCAGCATCGTCTGCCTCTTCCTCCTCACCCGTGGTCAGCCAGCAACAGCAGCAGCAGCGTCAAGTGAATGGCAAGCTGCAGTTTCCACCCACTGATTAGACTAATTAACACTTTTGGATTTTGAATGAATGGCGTGTAAATAGTAGAGCTACTAAACATTAAACTAACTAACTACACCCGCCCCCTTTATTCACTATCTCTCTGCTCTCTTCATTGTGCTGCATTCCTTTTAACAAAAAATGTTGCCCTTATCTCACACTTCCCCCTCACACTAGTCTAGTTTTTAAGGGTTTCCTATTGTAAGTTCAAGTTAAAAACAATTAGAAAATACATATACCTGGCCAAAATGGACACACACACACACACACACACGTAATCTCCGATGTATGTATACAATCTATTTGATTTCTCCTATGCAGCGCCTCGAGGGTATCGCCCCGGCCGGAGGCCCCTCATTCTATGGTAGGCCAATTCAGGCACCTCAGCATTATAGGCCAGCTGCCCCGCCCTATCCAGCCGGCGGCGTCTCCCCCAATGATAACGGTATCTTCTCGACCATAAGCAATGGCCTAAATAGCTTGTATTCAAATATTTTCGGTTAATTTTGGCGACTCTTTCACTTTTGGTCGTCTCTAGTTTTGTAAGAATCCTTTCTAAACATAATTTTTTTTTGTTTGCCCTCTAATTTTAGAATTAAATTATTTTTTATTTAGACTTAACAAGTAAACAACAACAAAAATAAAATAAATTAAACATGTTCAAGTGCAATTTAGCATAGTTGAGAAAATGAACTATTAAATCGTGTTTTTCTCTCGTTTCTGACTTGGAAAAATTGTTAAAGTTCAAAAAAATTAAGGTAAGGTAACCCACAAAAATGACAAATATAAAGTCAAGTTCCTGTAAGTAATTAAATCTTTTCAAGCTCTTCAAGTCTCTGAGATCTTGGCTATCATGGGAACAAACATGGCCAGATCGTCTTGGCTATTGAAGTTTATCAGAAATTTTTGTGGAAAAAGCTTTATTCTGTCTAAAATTATCAGGTTTTGGAATATTTTGTTGCTCCTTGGTATTTTATGTCTCGTTTGAAGCGATAGCTTGATTATTAACTTGAAATTTACATTCCGATTCAAAATTGAAAGCATTAAAATAAGATAAGATTTTCGAAAATCGGTTAAAATTTGACAATGTTACAGATTCGCAAAGTTACAAGTTTTTGTGAATTTTTTGAATTTTGCAAATTCAATTTTTATTAACTTAACCTATTTGGTTTAGAATTGTAATTTGGTAAATGAAAGGTAAGTAAATGAAAATTAAATTCACTTTTCAGTGATAAAAGTCTGTTAATAATGCGGGGCCCATAGCAATAGCTAATCCTGCTGTATGGCTAATCAGACACTGCACCACAGTATAGGATCTAGATTCTAGACGGTGAAAGTTCGTATAAGAACATCCAAAAGGATGTAACATAAATTGGATTCACATTTGACAAGAAGCCGAAAGTAGAGTGCCAATTTGTGGTAGCAAAAGCTTTCTGTATGTATTTAAGGACTCTCTTCTAGAATGTTGACCCGAAAATTTAACTCATCACAAAAAGTTTTAGCATGATGGAAGATCTTGAATTGATCTTGGATTTTTCCCCTTATCGATAGGCAATATACTTATATTATTAAATCAGAAAAGCTTTATTCTTCCTATTTAATAGATTTTGGCAATTTTAATATACGATTTCACTCAATTTACCCATTGAGAACTCAAAACTGGGTTGAAAATTGATCAATTTAAACCAAATTGTGCAATGTTTGGAAAATTTGATGTCTCCAGCAACAATGCAAACTTTCGAAGAAAAACAATGAAAAAACTTTCAATGGAACTTTAATACACAGTGGCGGCCACGCATTTAAGACGTTTTTTTTTATTACTTTAGTTCTGATTATCTAAGTTTTATCCGATTTTAATGAAAAATATGTCATTCGACGGGAAATTCAATTCACTTTCTTTCGTAGTTCAAGGATAAAAGTACTTTAGCACAAACTAGTGTCGTAAAATAGCCTCGCCCAAAGGACCAAAAATTTCCATCTATTTTGATCTAAATTACATATTTGTGGTATGCAGAGTTCATACTTCTATCTGTAATATTTAACAATAATAAAAACTGTATGTACATATGTACATATATATCAATGCAAATTCTAAAAAAAATGTACCCAATCTCATTAAAAAATGAAGTAAGTAAGTCGTCTCGTCGACTTAGGTATACCATAACCAGTAAAGCAAATATTTCAACTTTATTAAACAAATGCATTTTCACATGCTTCTTACAAGCATATCTTAGTATCTCGCTCACTCAATCATATGAGCACCCTAGCGCCCCCACCAGCCAACGGCCAACTCTAGCCTTTTGGAAAAACGTTTATATGCAAATTTGGTATTTTGCTAGATATTAGTATTAAATTTAAGTGTGCCAAATTTGATTGCATAAGGTAAAAAAATACGGGAGATAATCAAGTTTTTCAAATTACGGGGGCGGAAAAGGGCGTGTCAAAATTTTTATATATACAAAATGTGTGCATTTACTAAGCAAATATACATACCAAATATGGTGTCTCTAGCTAGAATAGTTTTAGAGATAAACGCTTTTTTTGAAATTGCGGGGGCGGAAAGGGGCGTGGCAAAAAAACTTGATCACTCTACATACTACACGAGTCTACATACCAAATTTGGTGGCTCTAGCTCTTACAGTCTCCGAGATCTAGGTGTTCATACGGACAGATGGACAGACAGATGGACAGACAGACGGACGGACAGACGGACGGACAGACGGACATGGCTAGATCGACTCGGTTGTTGATCCTGATCAAGAATATATATACTTTGTGGGGTCGGAGATGCTTCCTTCTGCCTGTTACATACATTTTGGCGACTTTAATATACCATTTCACCCTATGGGTGTATGGTATAAAAACAAGCTTGTCTAAAGATAATATTATTGTATAATTTATCAAAAAACAAACCCACTCAAATGACAAATTGTTCCAAGCCCAAATCTGCAAGTGAAATGCATTTTCTCAAATATTTTCGAAAAGTCAATCAAGTTGCTTATCGAAATTGAATAAGCAAACAAATTTATTCCATCAGATTGTGCAAGTGAAATCTATCAAACTTTTTGAATACAAATTTTTTTTTTCGGCAACGAGCCTACAAGCAAAATTTCAAATTTAGTATTACTTCCAGATTTTTTTCTTCTTTCTCTCTCTCTCTCTCTTTGTCTCTTCAGAATACAAAAACAATTAAAAAATAAAAAAATCGACATATTATTTTCAAGTTATAATTCGAGTTAAGTTTTGCGGTCCTTATCTATTTAGACAATTTGTTTTCCGTTAATAAATTTTATAAATTTAAAGAAGAAAAAATCACTCCTAAGACGACGACGACGACGACGACGAAAAGATGTATAATCTGAATACTCATGACCTGTACGGCCAGTCTAATGAATATTGTCGTCGTTCTGGTAATTTTGAGTTTCAGGTAAGCTCTCAAAAAGATTGGGATCGATTTGATCGGGTGTGACTAACCACTTTCATACAGTTCTCTGGCCCCGAGTCCATACCAAATGCCGTGAAGCGTTATAACAAACAGCGAGCCGCCGAGTTGGCTCAATTGCGTAAGGATCGAGAGCCGTCCAGGCCGACAATGCCGCGATTTTGTAAGGTGCGACGTTCAGGCAATGATGTCCTTAGCATGGTAACCTCCCGAGACTTGGATGTGGAGACACAGCTTTCGTTGGAGCCATCGGCATTACAGGATGATGACGACGACGACGACGACGATGAGGACTACAATGACTATGACGTCTACGGCGAGCACGACAATGTGGCGTTTGTACCACGGGTTGAGCAACACGTTGGTCGTCTTTGTGGTGGGGCCGAAGGTGGCACACGTCAGACCAAATCGAAGAAGTCCAAAAGCAAGTCAAAGTCAAAGTCGAAAAAGTCAATGATCATTGACAAGGCCGACGATGCCTGCCAGCAAATAGAGGCACTTCATCGGGAGGTATGTGCCGAACTTGAATTCATGGAGGAGATCAATCCAATAAAGCCCAAATCACAACGGGCGGCCGGAACATCCAAAGTGAAGCAGTCATCTACAACGACTTCCAGGCGCCGGCCCAAAAAGGAGGTGGAAGTCAGTTTCAAGCCTCTGCCCAAGGCCGAAGATGTGTTGGAACGTTTAAAGATGGTCCTTGGGGCTCAACGTGAACGCCATGAAGAAGTTATCTGTGCTCCAGACATTTCGTGTGCTCCATGTGATACGTGTACTCCTTGTGTGGGCGGCGGCGGTGATAGGGTTTATCCTCAATTGAATTCCATAACGTTTGAAGATTATCCGCAACAACAGCCCAAGTGGGTGGATATAATGCCATCGCCCATGGTATGGACGGCCATTCAGGTGAATGTGTGTGATGTAGAGAATGCCTCTCCCATGTTAGCGGATCAGTTTATGGATCAGCATGGCAGTGCCGAACCGGAGCCGATGACACCCTTCTTTCTCGAAGATGGAGATCTCGAGCATGAGTATGCCAATCGACCGGGTTACATGCGTTATTTGGAACCACGTCCCACTTGTACGAGCAGTGAACAAGATCCGGTCCAAAGTCAATTAGGCCAACTCACAGATCCCACTACTGCTTTAGCATCACCAACAACAACAACAACGACAACCACTACCACAGCATCAGCATCTGGCGACCAAACAGAAAGTGGATTGCTAGCAGTTGTTAAAAAACCTTGTTTCATTGAGCTAGAACAGCGGCCCCATCGGATCAGTCTGTTGCGTAGTCTACAGCCCATGCGATACACTTCCCAGCGATCGGAGGAGACACACGTGCCCACCGAAGAGGACGGAGAGTCCGAGCTGATCGACAATGAAAATGTAATCAAGAAGCAACAACCAAAAGCCAAGATGATGGAGCAGGCCAAGAAGGACAAGTCGATGGAAAGTACGCAGACAAGAGCACAGCAGAAGAGATTGGTTGGCCTACCGCCATCAACGCTCTCAACATCATTACCAGCAAAGCCACAAAAGTCGAACAGACTGAGGACAGAAAGACTCAAGACTGGAGCTTCTTCTCCTAGTCCATCGCCACCCAAATTCACCTCACAGAGGCAGCAGCAAAGTCGTCGGCAATTGAAGAGCAAAGCGAAAGCAACGAAAACGGAAGAACATGCTGCTGAATTGAAAGCACGTCATCTGGGAGGTCGTGATGCTGTTACGGCTTCTCCCTCCATACCAGCGCCACCGTCCCCAACACGAATGTCCGTGTCACCCACTGCCGAGAAGACATCACCGCGCCGGCGTAGGCAACAGCAGCGCTCTCCAGTGGTGTGCACCAGATCCCTGGAGAATCTGAAATTCGAGAAACTTACGATCTACAACAAGATCTCAATGACACAGGAGAAGATTATCAGTTCGTTGGATCAACTGCAGAATAGTTTGCTGCAATTGCATGTGCCGCCCTGCAGTGCCTTGGAGCGCCAGCGAAGGGAACGCAATGCCTTCGAGTTCTGTGTGCGATTTGCTAGGAACTTTCTCTATCCCCTCAAGGGGATGATCGACGATGTGAGATGCACACCGGTCGCCTGTTTCAATAGCGCCAAGTCGAACGAGGCCTGTCAGCGTGTGGTCTGTGTCTATGGCCTGGTACAGCAATCGATCCAAACATTTCAGCGGCAATTGCGCTATTTTCTGCTCGACAAGGTGCCCCAGAAGTTGAGTGCCCTCATTGAGATGATCTACACCATGACCAATGTGTGCCTGGATAAGAGTATCATGGATCGTCAGGATCCTGTTGTCGAATGCCTGCAGCAGCGATGCACCAAATTTCTGACATTCATCGAGGACATGCAGGAGGAGCGCTTCCAATTGGCCCGCGAGACCTATCGACGTCTGAGGAAGCGTGGTCACAAAATGAATCGCCCTCGCTATCATCACTATCATCGCACACAGTCCGAGGTACGCAGCCAGCGTTACGATCTCAAGATGTGTCTGAACGATCTGAAGTTCTATGAGCCGCGTCTAGTGCCCCGCAAAGACACACGTCCCAAGCCCCTTTTGCGTGTACGCAAAATGAAGGGTCACAGCACTGCAGGTCCATTGGCTGCCAATGCTGCCACTAAAGTCCAGTCCGATACCGAAATACCGCCGGCCATTGATCAACTGGTGAAGACCCAAATCGAGAATATACACTGCCGCGGCGATGCCAGTAGCACCATGAGCTTCGATCGCCCATCGGCCAGCTGTAGTCGCAAATGCCGCGAGAAGACCGAAAGTCAGAAGCATAAAATGGAAAACAAATTGCATGAGGCTCTATTCGAGGCACTACAACATGTTTCCAAGAACCAAGTGCAGCAAGTTCTCGATCCTCTAATGCGTTCCCTGGGAGCCATGCTACAAAAACAACAGGTAACAAAACATATCAAAATACATAAGTCTATAATGCCAACTGGCTTCTTCTATCTACTTAGGCACAACCAGGCAAGGACTAAAACTAAGAATTAAAAAAAACTGAAAAAATATGATCAAAATTAAGCAATTCACTTTTGCCGTTTGGACTTGGTTTTTGGCAATGAAAAAAAAATGGAAAAATTAATCAAATTCCGATTGAAGCATTTGTGAATTTATTAATACAAAAAAAAAAAAACAATAAAATATGTACTTACCACTAAAATGAGATAAGTTTTGAAAAATTCTGGGTTGAAATTTGGATTTTTGCTACTTGTGAATCAAGATTCAGTTTTAATATATTTTCAATTTAATAACATGCTTTGCGCAGTATATAAAAAAAATTAGCACAAACAATATAAGAAAGAGAGAAAGACCGAGTAAGAGAAGGAAATATATATAGGTATATATATCATATGATCGTAAGATAGCGGATATACATACATAGGCGAAAATACAACAGTGAAATAAGGAAAATTAGCCCCTTAAGGTATGCAATAGGCTGGAAAAGTGTATATTATTTGCAACTTTTAGTATGTCACTTAAAAATTAAAAAATTAAACTTGGACTGTTTATTGCATACTTTTAGGAGCAAATATCCACCGCCTAAATCCGCCTTTGATAGGATCTTGTACACATTTATGAGATAGACAACATTTCGTTTTTTTTTCATTTTCGTGTGTTGATAATGGACTATTAAATATTTAAGTTACATTTGTTTAAAAAAATATTTGCTCAAACACACACATTCAAGTGAATGAATGGCCTTTCGGTAGTGTTTGGGTTTCCATTTTGTTTGATTTTGTTAGCTTTGACTTTCGATTTTTTTTGTTCAACAATAATTGCGTTACTACAAAATACCATAATATTAATAATAATAATGATAATAATAATAATTAGGTATATATATATATATATATATATATATATATATATATATATGTAGATAATATACATTAGATATATGTCCGTATGCCCATTATTATTTGCCTAAGAGACGATCCTAACCCGAACAGGCAGTGCACAATGGTTTGTTATCCTCCACGGCGAACGTGCTGGCCGTAATGGCCGTGGCGCATTTCTGGAATCAATTGAACATTTGGGATTAGCACTTAATTGGAGCTGGGTCCAAGTACATACCTTGCACTTAAAGCACTCCCGATGCCATTTGGCATTTAGAGCCACAATTGCATTCTCCGTTATGGGCAGTGCGCAGCCGGCGCAACGAGCCGCAAAAAGTTGCTCAAAGTCCACGCGACAATATGGTTTGCCATCGCGTTCGTAGAACGAGGTGCCCACCAGGGGTTTCTTGCATGGTCCGCCACACACGAAGCATTCCTCGTGCCAACTTTGATCCATGGCCTTAATTGTTCGCTGCAAATACAATGGAAAAAAATGGGAAAAAAATCTCAATTAACAAGTTTAATAGCATACTTTTCAGCTGCCTTGACAAATTTAGTTTTCTCGTAATCAAAAGCAAAGCCAAACAAAAGGCGGCTATCACATGAGCTAACAATTGTCAATAGAGTAAAAACATTCATTATTTTGTCTTGTTCTAGAATATTCAGATTTAAAAGACTTCTAAATGATTTGGTCTATTGCATAAGGAAACTGATAAATTATAGTCTTCTTTTAAGCTAAATTCGTGGTAAGTTTTTAAAATAACAATCTCAGTATTCAATTTAAAGGAAAATTCAACCCGTACAGTGCGTTATGGGCAGTCAAAAAACTTACCTCTTGAAAACTATAAAGAACTATGAGAATGTGTCCAGGCTAAAAGAAAACCCTCACTGGAGACAATTTGTTTACTACATAATCACTTAAAAGGTCTAGTTATCAAAAAGATCTAATTAACTTTATATATTAGGAGATAGATATGTGATAGATTTCGCCCATTTCACATCTTTGAATCTAGGAAATTCGATATTTGCATAAACTACAATTTAAAAACTACAGTATTGAAATTTCGTAGGCACATTAATACGACTAAAAATAAATTTCGCTTAAGACTAACAAAAATATCCTGTTTGCATACTTTTGGGCATTGTCATCAACTGTTCAAGCAAATTTATAAGAAATAATTTAATATTATCGTATACAATTAGATAATAGAATATTTAAAATTTAAATAGATTTATTTGTAGCTCACTGAAAATCTTGGATCTTTGATTAAGAAAGCCGCAAAAATTAAAAAAATTGAGTTACAAATTTAGTCAAGTTAGTCAAGGACGAACGGGGACGAGATGAGAGAGGACATAGCTACAAAGAAGGATTAGCTAATGTCACGAGACTTGCGTTTTTAGGGCTTTTTATTATTCTTTCGAATAGTGAGAAAAATAGCTGCAAAAATATTTTCGATCTCTAAAAGGTTAGTCATTTTAATTGAAAAATTCGGAAAAACTCTTAACTTCGCGAATTTTGTACGATTTTTGCAATTAAAATCTTTATTTAACGCTTTTAGATTTAACTCAATGTTAATTTTCAAGTTTTAATTAGTAATCTTTGCAAGCGGGACAAACAATGTTAAAGAATAGCAAAGTATTCCATCTAAATAAAATATAACTTTTTGAAATCGATTAAAAATTGGCCAAAATACAGTCTTAGCTTTTGCTCACCTATTTTGGGTGGAAACACCAATGATTTCTGATTTAAAAATATCTCAAATATTTACAAAAAACAGGATTTTACGCCTCATAAATTAAATTTCTGACCATAGTGCAATGCTCCAAAATAGTTAGGTTCGTATTAATCGATTGAAATCTTTCCTTAGCTTTCAATTCCAAAAGTAAAGCATACATATGAAATGTTTTTATTATTATTATTATTAAAGTTTACGATATAGTTATAAACTATCAACCAAACTATATTTTTACAAGCACTGGCAACTAAGGCCTTCAGCTTAGACGAAAACTACATTCATACACTACATAGTTTGGGATTCGAACCCGGATCCTCGTTGTTCAGTTGACTAAATGACTGGGCCACTTAGACAACTCATCTACCGAGAACTGCACATATGAAATGTAAATGTCCAAAAATCTATGAAAATTACTGGCAACCCAAAAGTGAACAATTTTAAGCTTCAGCTAAAACTGGTTTTTAGCCGGCTTGAGGTCTAAAAATCCTACTAATTTATAAGATTTTAAATCAAAGGTAGGACATGTAGTTTAAATTGAAGATATATTAAGGCCATTACAACTCTGGAAGTCTGCTGATAATAGCTGATAACTTGGCGGTTCTTAAAGTTGCTATACAGACAATCTGTTCACCTTTATGTGCTGCTTGAAAAAGGTATTAATGGCATACCAAGGATTTAGTTAGATTCTGCCTAAGGCCTTGATAGAAGGAAATGTAAAACCAAAACCTTCCCCTTCTTGGCGCACAGGGCTCTTCCTCTCCCTCAAGAAGCCGAAAAAATGCTCCAAAAAACATTTCTTATTTGAAGAAGTCAAAGACAAAATACTAAATTATTTACACTTAACTATTACACCTCCTGAAATAGAGAATAAATGGTTTGTTACGTTCACTTTAATCTCGATACTACAAACAAGTACTTATAGACACGTATTTATTATGGATTTCAACAAAACGATGAGACGACAATCGCTGTGACTGGCCAAGAAATTGTTTTTATTTGGTCGAGTATATTTTAGACCTGCATCAACCTACATATTCGAAAGCATCTGTTGCTATTAAGTTACCTTAAAATAATTGAAATGAAATATATAATTGCCAACAATATTTGTTTAGTTTTTCTATTTTTTTCTAGTTTCCAAGAAATGCATTGCAGTGTTAGCTATTTCCTCAATCAAAATGATGATAAATACTTGAGTGAGATGCACTTATATTATATTTACTATATATGTAGATAGTACATATATAGATAGTATCTATATATGTATGTGTGCACATGCCTTGATGTACATACATTACAAGGCATTATAGCGTATCAAGACAAATGTTGACAATATTAATTACATTGGAGCTCATAAAGTGCCAAAGTTTATGACAAACAGACGACAATTGCCCATGGCGATGACTATGACTATGACGTTGACTATATCTATGACGATGTGGATGTTGATGTTGAGGAACTACGTCTTATCAAAATAAAATATGATGATATTCATTTACTAACCTCTAGGATGGGCTGTTTGCAACCGAAACAGGTGCCCGAATAGTTTTGCACAAAGCAATCGGAGCATACCGGTTCACCGTTTTGTATATTGAATGTTGAATCGGTAATTGGCTTTTGGCAATCTTTGCAGACAAAATGCTCCGGATGCCAAGTCTTGCCCAAAGCCGTGATGATGCGTTGCTGGATGACCTCATTGCACTTGTGACACACCGAAGCTGGCTCAGACTGTTGAGGAAAACAACAAAACAAAAGAAAGTATGTAGAATTATATATTAAAACTTAGAGCTGGGAAGTAAAAAACCGCAGAGAGAAAAAAAAGTCGAAGATTCTAAATGAGTGACAAACGATCAAGAGTTTACGTAATCCAATCCAAATGACATAAACCGCAAGCAAACTCAAATAAAACCAAGTAAGAATTATCACACAAGTAATAGAAATATATATAAATATAAATGGGTACATAATACATATATGTATGTATGTCTGGATTTGTACTGATGATGCGCCTCATTTCAATCATTTATAAAATTCATATTATACAACAAGTAATGACCCAAGTGAAATGAAATTATGGCTATAAAACTTTGAGCTTAAAACATATGTAGCTACATGCACATAAATACATATACATATATACCTATATAGGAATATGTTTGTATGGGTTAGTTTGTTCATAAACTTTTCTCTGTGTCTCAGGTTATTGAACTTTGATAGAATCTCAAATTTCAAAATCGAAAACAATACAAAACATTCAAGTCTGGCTTAAGCTTAAGATAAATTGATATTTGTCACTAAAGATTCATTATGAATGATCTAGCCAAGTTTCAAACCCAAGAGCAGAAAGAGCCCGCAGAGGGTGCTAGCTGAAGAGAGACTGAATTTTGGTCCTATTTTTACTGATAACACCGGCCAATACATTGAACAAAACTAAAACTCATAAAAATTCATCGAAAACAAACATGTGAAAAATGGAAATAAAGTTAAATGGCAGCAGATCGTAAATTTTGCCAATTTGCACGCTCACTTGCAGCTCCACACCCCGCTCCGCCCCTCCCCCGATCCGAAATGACCACATTTCTATCAGTTGGCAACTACCATCTTTCCATGACCTCCCTCTCTTTTTTTTGTTTGGCTGCAATATATGTGGGTGGGTGGCTGAATGGGTGGGTGATCGGTTGATTGGCGTATGGGGTTAGCCTGGTGGAAGCATGGTGGTGGTGGTGGTGGTGGTGCTAGTGGTGCTGCTGTTATATGAGTGGGCGAGTTCTTGACTTTGTTTTATTTACATTTTGCCGAAAAATTACAATTTGTTCAAATTAAACGCACATTAAATTTATTTCGGGCCACTTTTCGGGCTGCTTCTTGCTCTTGGTTTTCTTTTTGTTTTTGTGTTTTTGTTTGCTTCTTTGCTTATATTCAAGTTTTGTGCGCCAGATGTACATACGTACATATGTACACACAAATATGGAAACAACTATAACTACAACAAATTTTTGCATAGAACGAAGACGCGACGTCTCACTTAGATCATCGCTAGAGTTAGAATTGAATTAAACAAACACGCACCGGGAGAGTAAGAGAAGGAGAACTAAAGATACAATGAGAAAGAGAAGTGCCAAGTCAATAAAGGCGGAAGGCGGAAGGCAGAAGGTGAAAGGTGCCAGGCAGGTGGGGACCATGCCAAGGGTTACAGTTTGGTTCTCTCTTCTTTTTACTAATCGCACTGCCTCTCTTTGGCAGCACAAACGACAGCAGTAAGAAATTAAAGCAATTAAAAACACAAAAAAAAAAAAAACGAAAATTAAGAAAATGTTTAGCACTTAATGGGAAACAAACAAACAAAAAAAGAAACAAACAATTTTGAATCGACAACGAATATTGTATACTCTAGCAAATTGCCTAAGAAATACACTTTTCACAAGGAAAAACTATCCTAAAAATGGAAATAATTAACAAATATTTATATAGGGTACAGAGAAATGAAATCGTTTAAATTATCCAAATTATCCAAATCTATTGCTACCTTTGATTTAGCTTTAAAGTCTTCTTGGTCAAAAACTATAACAATTATCATCAGATTAGTATATACAATGAAAATGGAAATGAAATCGGAATTAGAAATAAAGAAGTTTTTCCAAATTAAAGATAGATTTCTAAAGTGATTGATATGAAATGCTGTAGCATTGCCCCTTTAAGTATGCAATAAGCTAAATAAGTATTCATTATTTGCATGCAAAATAATGACTTTTCCTATGCCAAAAAACTTTAAAATTATCTACATGCAATTTTTGCTTGATTTTATTTATATCCACAGAATATTTAAAAACTTCTTTATATGTTTGAAAAAGCGAATTTTAGGACTTGTGTCTATTGCATACATTTAGGAGCAAATTTCCCTTGGGTTGCCCCCTCTAGAGCCGCCTATGAACATATGTTCCGGTTTGTTTGGTTTTTGTTTTTTGTTTTGGTTTTTGTTCACGCTTTAATTTGCTAACAAAAAATCTCGAATAACAAACCTTGCCACGGTTTTTTCCCCCCTTCTATATATACCTATATACCTGCCTGGACTGCAGCTGTTTATACCCATAAATACATATATATATATATATATGTATATATATATAATATAAGTAGATGCATGTATTGGGCAAATTGTTAAATGTTGACTTGCATTTCTTATCAGTTAATTGCATAGAAACAGAAACTACAACAATAAAAAGGTCATACGAAATTTGCAAAAATACTATACTATATACCCATATATATATATATATATATATATATAGATGAATACCATTTGAATTGGAGCAACAATAATGGAAAACAAATTGATTTTGTTTCGTCTTCTCCCTTTTGTTTTTTTGTTTTTTTTTTGCATTTGCGATAATTAAAATATTGAGTGCATGATTCATTAGGAATCTGTGTGAAGAGTGTAAAACTGGGGGATGGTGGGAGGGGCGGTTAGGGTAGAAAAGCAAAAAGTGTGAATCAATCAAAGGTTGTCAATCAATACGAATTAATAATTTGTTGTTATATCCATGCCAGGGAAACAAAAAAAATAAATAAATAAATAGAAAAGCAAATTAAAAATTCAATGTTCCACAGTGCGTATGATCAATGTGATTTTTTTTTTTAAGGGAATTTGTGAAAAGTTTTGAGAAAATGTTTGGACTATTTTACACTCTGAAATGCGAAAATAATTGAGTCAGTTTATTATGGTTTTTTGCTTATCCCCTTATATTATATATTTAGTTCTTGGTGATCTCATAGGGAAACCAGTTTTAATCTCATCTAAATTGAAATATTGATTCAACAATTTATCACTCGAAAAAGTGCAACAAATGTGAGAGGACGATAGAGAAATAGAGAGAGAAAGAGAAAACCTCTATACGAATATTATAATCAATTTAGATATTTTTAGCAACCTTCTCTTTTTTTTTTTGCCCCTCTAATCTTTTGAAACGTCAAATGTGAGTAATAAAATATCAAACACCAAATTCGATCACCTGTAGCGTAATTACCATAAATATGTAGCTTTGAAATCGCATTGAATCTTTTGCATAAATCAGTCAACATTTCTGTAATCTTAGTCTTTTGAAAAGCCATAAGCACAAAACAATAGTTTGCATAACAACAAAGCAAATGAAAAATAATTTACAAGACACTAACTAATGTTATGCCCAGGGAAATGGTATATTGAAGTTGAAGATTATGATCATATTGACTACAATATTTGTGATCAGCATCAATAGTCAAGTATATACATATCCATGTCTGTCTGTCTGTCCTTGTGATCTCAAAAATTATAAGAGCTATAGTTAAGAAATTTGGTATTCGGACTCGTTTAAGAGTTTCTTTGCAAAATAAAATTTGTATTAAATTATGATTTTGCTTTTTTCTAGTATTTAAATGAAATTTGGCAAACAAATTTGCGTTATTGAGAGAGTCTTCTTGGTTGGAAGTCTGTTTTAGAGATCCTTTTAAAAAAAAGTATCATTTTTAAACGAAAAAAGTTATCAAAATTATGTTTTCTGTTTAATGAGCCTCAAAAAAAGGAAATGCATGTGACGGCAAGAAAAACTTAAGGCAGGATCGTCCGAAATTAAAGTTTATCGTGGCATGAGAATCAACATATATGTAACTCTGGTCCTGGCCACATTTCGAATTTTGTGTTTTTTTATTTAGATTGAAATTGTTGGAGTTTAAAAATGTTTAAAAAAATTGTTATAAACCATTTTTTATACCCTTGCAAAAAGGGTATATTAATTTTGGTTAGAAGTGTGCTACGCATAGAAGGAAGCATCTCCGACTACATAAAGTATATATATTCTTGATCAGCATGACGAGACGAGGTCATATAGCCATGTCCGTCCGTCCGTCTGGATCAACGCAAACTCCTAGACCATTAGAGCTAAAGAGTTAAAATTTTGTATGTAAGTTTGTACATACTGCAGGGGTTGTATATCTCGGACTCAGCCGGATCGGATCACTATATCATATAGCTCCCATAGGACCGATCGGTCGAAAACAGTGACTTTTGTCAGTAACTTCGTTACTTTTGAAGCAATTGTCATAAAAATTTGTATTTCTCAATTTAGCATAACTATTAATGTCTGTGCAACGTTTTATTAAGATCGGGTAACTATATCATATAGGTTCCATAGGAACAATCGGTGGTGAACAGTGACTTTGATCAATAACTTCTTTATTTCCTAAGCCGTTCTTTCGCAAACATTAGACCTTGCAAGGGTATACAAACTTTGACGCGGTCAAAGTTAGCCCCGGCCCTCTGGTTTCTTTTGTAGTTTAATGTCAAAAGAATTAGTATTTAAGAATCCTAAAATTCTGAATGCGGTCAGGACTAGAGTGGTGGAAATTATGAGTCGATTGCACTTTGTTTTACTGATAACCTTTCAGAATTACCAACTGTAAGTTTGTCGCCTGTTCAAAAATCGTGTTTTCGAGATAAACGCTTTTAAAATTTGAAAGTTTGCTTTACTTGATAAAAACATTACCTCACAAAGAATGTCATATCTCCTTAAATATTTTGAACTTCAATATTTTCAGTAATCCAAAAAAAAATAAAAGCTAAAAACAAAAATTGAAAATAAAATATCCCCAAACAAGATAACCCCTTGTATTAGCTTATTGGCATTTCATAAAAATCATATTAAAACCAGCCAAGTACGTGGTTATAAACGGATATCAAGTAAGAATAAAGTAGTTTTAAGTGCTTGTTTTAATTAGTGCTAAAATTATCTTGACGACCAAGTACAAACTATACGAGTAATAATATACATAGTACATACTAAATTGCTAATTCCATTTCTAATAAATTTTCCAAACTTTCGTTTGAGCAGGCACTGTTTTAACGCCAAAACCAGTTGGGAATCACAATAAGAATTACAACGACAAAGTTTACTTTGGGAGTTATCACTGTGCATAATTTGAAATTGATTACGAAAACATGACTTTAGAATTTAAGCACTAAATTTTTTAATCATTTTATATATAAACCAAATATTACAATTTATAAACTGAATTTTGTTTTTGTAATATGTATTCTCATTCTAAGCTGACGGCATTCGCAAAAAAAAAAAAGAATAACAATAAAAAGAAAATGGTTAATAATTTAATGAGAACAATAACAAATTTTTTGTTCAATCATTTGTTGTTTCGCATTTTATCAGGCAGATGATTTATATTGTGCTCATTTTATTAATCAGACTTAGTTTTGGGGGGAAAACCAGTTGAGGGCTTGAAGGTCCTTTGGGGGCTGACGAGGGGGCTAAGATTTAAACTGATGGATTTGGTGTAAAAATGATGTCAGAGTTTGGACTTTTATTTGCTTCTTGTAGTTTTTTTTTTATATATGGTTGTCCTCCACTCATCTCAACTGAATGAACGAATGAATGAATTGAGGGAGTGAATGAATGAGTGAATGAATTAATGAAAGTTGAGAGACTTTTGAGAGTTGCCCACACAAATTCGAAATTAAAAATTGAAATTGGAAATTCAGGGAGGTGGGAGGGAGAGCAGCAAACACTTGGCAAACTCTTCAAATTGTTTTTGGTTTTTTTGTTGTTGTTGTTTAGTATGGCAATTAACATAAATACTAATAAGGCAAACCAAAGTCATTTGTGCGTGAGGTTTTTTTTTTGTTTTTTGTATTTTTTGTGTGTTTTTTTTTATACTTTTTGGGTAGGCAGCTCATAAAAACGGCGTTAGATGACAGTTTGTTTGGTTGGTTTAGTTTGTAACACTCTAAAAATTCCACGCACACTCGTCTGTTATGAATCTTGCACATGGTTGGTGTTTAGACACTTTGGAAACAAAACAGAGGAACCGAAAAGAAGAAAAAAAAGGCAGCATATTGAAAAATGAAATGAAATGAGCAATAAAAGCGTTTTTGGGGAAGGCGGCGGCTGGCCAATGCGGCGTATGAGCAATACACAATCGCAACCTGTTTGCCTACGCCCACAACGAATCATAACTATACGACGATCCGATCGGATCGGATATTTTCTGCTGGCGAGGGGGTGAGGGGGACTAGCGGCTCCAGCTGGGGGGCACCAGAGCAGCCAACAAGGCGACGACCCGCCAGCTAGCCGGTTGGAAAGCATTTGAATTGGGTTTGAAATTTAATGTTCCTTTTTTTTTTACATTTTGTTTCCTTCTTTTCAAGCCCCTTCTCCTCCTTAAAATCTCTTTTTAATTTTTTTGTCTTTGACTTTTTTTTTTCAACTGTGATTTATGTTTTTAGTTGTATTTCATTTATTTACTTACCATTTTGTTGGTGTCGCTTTTGTTTTAGTGTTGAAATTTATACTTTAAACAGCAAACCACGCCAAACCAAACCAAACCAAAGAAAACAACAAAAAAAAAAGAAAAACAACAAAACAAAGTGATATATATTTATAGGTAATGTAATATATTATTTTCATCGGTATCCATTAATCACCCAAACGAAAACATTAACAAAATTAACAGAGAGAGAGAGAGAGAGTGAGAGAGACAACAAGAGAGGGGAAGACAAGAAAATTGAAAAGAAATTCTACAATCACTTGAAACAAGTTTTCGACAAAATTATTTATAAACATTCAACAGAATGATGTATATACGGTAAAGTGCTTAAGTACACCTCGATCTTTGATTTTTTATTTGGATCATAAATGATTTTTATTTCACTGGAAGCTATTTAGCTATAAAAGATAACATATACAAAGTGCCGAAAATTTGCCCTAACTTTCTGTTTAACTCTTATTTTACTTTGTGTTCTATATACAAGAACTATCATATTATTAGAAAGAATAAATAATGACTATGTATGTGAGGCTGTTCTATCTATAATGAGGTTTTGAAATATAGAATAATGGCTTTAAAAAAGATCAAATTGAATGGCATAATCCCATCTTAACTTGTTCTAAACAAGAGTTATCTAAATTAATCAGCAAGAACAGAACATTTAACTAACTTCTTAAGCACATCTGGTTTTAAAGTCTAGTCATTGAAATATTTAAACTTTCTTTTAATTCCTTCAACGATTGAGTTTCATTTCGAAATTATGTATTTTGACATTTATATGAAATGATGTTTCATGTTTTGCCCTGGAAAAATCTCTCAGAAATTGTTTTCTCGTTTTCTATTAATGGATTAATTAACAATAATTTTCTCAGAAAATAATCATTTCTTATTTTTCATTTCTTTTTGTATAGTTTTGATTTTTGTTTTTTTTTTCGTTCCATCCAATTTATTTGTTGTTGGTATAAATTTCGGTTAATAAACGGGCAAAAAAAGAACACAAAATAACAAAACAGAAAAAACAAGAGGAGACCACTAACCGATAGAAGCCGCGAATCGCGAACCACAGAGAGAGAAATAGGGAGAGAGAGGAAACAAAAAAATCGACGAACTGAACCGGCGAACGTCGACCAAGAAACTGAAACTGAAACTAAAACGCCGCAGCTGCTGCCAAGCAGAGCAGAGTGACGACGCTGTCGCCGTCGCAGCCGACGTTGACGTTGTCGCTGGCGTTGGACGTCTAAGCAAGAGAAATGGCAACACCAATGGAGGAGCACCAGGAACTGAGGTCCGAGGGTATGGGGCGTCGTCGTCAGATGGGGGCGCGCAGGCGCCGCGATGCCGCACAAACATTTGGCCAACAGCAGCAAACGAAGTTCTCTAGAGCCAAATGGGTCACAGAGAGCTCCAAGACGGGGAAAAGCTTGGCGGTGGTGAGACCACAACATAGTCATGGATCGGGAGTCGGGTCCACGCTCGTGGGTGGCGGTGGGGGGGATGTGATAGCCAAAACTCGGACTAACGTAGCCACATCTCGATCGGCATTTGGTCGCAGCTATGTGGCACCCATTGTCAGTGCGGCGGCCACTAAGACGCCACGTCAGACGCGTTTCAGGTCGGTCAAGGCCAAAGTGGACAGTCATCTGTGTCCGGGCATTAGTAGTATGACATCAAGGATGCCGATTGCTGACAAGAACAATAAACCGCTGACCGCAGCTCATGAGCAGTTGGAGTTGTTGCTCAATCAAATCGAACAGAGCAACGATCCGGTGTCCCATACACGGCGCCGCCGATCAAACCAAGCCCATTCCAGTAAGGCAACGATGCGTCGACCCATGGATCAACGTCCCATGCCGCCAGCTCCAGCTGCGTCGCCCATGATGAGTGCACGTCGTGGTGGCAATCTAGAGATGGCATCCACAGTCTCGTCCACAGAGACGGCGCGGCGTTCCCTTAAAATTCTCGATGTGCACACTGGTTCGTTCATTAGCTATGAGGAGTCATTGCGCCGACATCCAGCCTCCAGTCCCGGTCGCAGTCCCCGACCTATACAGGCAACTGCTTCCTCAGTTCCCGTCCTGCCCAATGTGCCGCTAGTCCATAATCCTCAGTTACTGCCACAGGCCAAACGGGATGCCCTAGTCCAGCTGCTGTCACGAGCCGAGCAACATGACAAAGGCATTGTGGATATTTTACGTAGTTCACCGTGTCACGATCCATCCCGGGAAACCATGCGCATGATGCTGCAAATGCTGTGAGTATAATACCCTATCTTTAAGTCCCTAAAACCCCATAAACCCCAAAATCTTAAACTTAGAAGAACCCAAAAAGCACAACAGATGCAAGAACCAACAAATGACAAGTTTTCATACAACTTTACACTCCTTGGCATTTGAATAGGGCCCCCTTGAATTTGGTTTTAAAATTTATAAAGACTGAAATTATATAGTTTTAGAATTAATTAACTAAGCTTTTCGGATTTTCATTTTTCATGAGAAAAATAGAAAATTTCAGACCCCCCTCAAATCATTATTTCTGAAAGGTACATTTTGATATTGTATAAAATCATTAATGCTGACAATTTTTCAAATCATACGGGAAAGTAATTTAGGCTGAAAAGTTTCATTTGTTTATTTCCAACTTTAATAAGTTTTCCAAATTTTCTAAAAACTATTACTTTTCATTATTTGTTAAATTGAGATTAAGTTCGAGAATAAGTTGGTGATTAGAAACGAAATCCATTTGCTTACAATGATATGGTTAAAGTGTTCTATTCAAGTGGTTCGGAGTGTGCAAGAGCGAAGATGAGGGACTTATCAAGCAAACATTATTTGTTAAGCTCATTTGATCCAGAATCTCATAGGGCATGTTCAGTGTGTAGTGATGTGTGGCAAAGTTATTGAGAGAATGAATATACCCTTTTCTCCACGGGTTTTTGAAGAAACTTTGTGAATCCAAATGATGTCATCGTCAGCTGCGTGCTCGGAGTGCTCCCTCTCTCACTCTATATATTTCTCCCACATACATACCTTCATTTGGCTGGATTTATGTTTGAATGTGTGTGTGTGTATGTGTATTGACAGCAGCTGACGCCATCGTCGCTGACGTCGAAGTCGACGTTGCTGTTGCTGTTGCCATCGGCTGCGCTGCTTGGGGCTTGGGGAGTTACTCACCCAGCAACGACTCCCAAAAACCTAAAAAGCCAAGTTCGCTAGCGTTTGCGAAAATTTTTTGTGTTACTTTTTCTCCGCCTCCCTAACCCTCTCTCTCTCTCTATTGCACTCTCTTCGCACTCTCACTCTCTCAGCTGTTTGCCCTTCTCTCTATATCTCAATTGACTGTTTTGGTTTTCGTTTGCCGATTAGAAGTCTATTTACTACCAAGTGCTATGCGAAGCTAATGCTACCAACTTTTTTTTATGTTTATTATTTTTGTCACCATTCGGGTATTTTTATTTAAATGATCAATACAATCTAGTATATATGTACATATATAGGAGCTACATACATACATATGTATATTAAAAGTGCTGACAACTCGATTATCTTACGTTTAACTCTTTTTAACCGGCATCGGAATTTAATTTAATAAACTCTTTTGTAAGATATAAATATTTAAGCCCATTTTAAAGCTCTCACAAGAATAGAACATCCTCTTCACATTTATGTTTTTAACTTATAAGTTAGCTAAGTTAGATCATATAAACTGCATTAAAATGCACTATTGATCTGACATAATGGAAGAACAAACTATGATGATATATGGAATGAGAAGATTAGTGTTTTTATATCAAAGACCAACTCCTTTAAGCCTGATGAGTTTTTATTTAATTATCATATATACATATATTTGTAGTTTTTTGAAAATGTTTGAAATTTATTTAGAAATTCGAATGCAGTTTCATTGCGTAAATTAATTTCCCAAATAATTTAAAAAATCTCAGTGCCAAATTAAGTCAACGCGGTGCCTTTAGCGATCCAAATACCTAAATATGTATATCTTTTCGGTATAATTCAAATTGTAAGATCGCTTTCTAATGTGAAAGTTAGAACATGAAAGGTCGGTTAAAAACAACAATGTTTTTGAGACTGTATTTTGGCAAATTGATTACAAAAAGTTATATATTAATTAAAATACAATTTAGCTAATTAAATACTTGGATATTAAACAAAAATTGACTTCGACTCAATTTTCTTGCAAAAATTGACAAAAATTTCGAGATTTGAATGCAGATTAAATGATATAATCCAAACCTGATAACAACGACATGAGTTTTGAAAATACTCATGAAATTGTATAAAATAGAGCTTCATAAAATTCAGGTTTATTGGAATACTTTTCTTTATAACTTTCGAAAATGAATTCATATTTGGCAAATTTATAAAATTGCAAAGTTAAAACTTTTTAAGAATTTTCAGAAATTCAATTTTTGTAAATTTACTATATTTTCATATACATTTACTATATTCACCATATCATTATATTTTCAGTGATCATATATCTCTGTTAGCGTGGGGCCCCCAAATGTGAGGGGTATTTACTAATTCTGCTATATGGCTAATCCAACACTGCAAATAAGACTTTAGTTTTTATAGCATAGATAGGGCTAATGTAAATAAAGTAATAGATTGAGGGAATCTTATCTCTTAAAGTTTATATATTGGGAGTTCAGCAGAAGTGGCTAATAATTTTTTTTTTTTTTACCTAAAACAAACTCTAACCTGCAATTAAAATATGACTCATGATGGGCATAAAATATAGAATAATTTTAAAATCTATGTAAAAACATGCTTTAACTTTATATATGCATATACTTTATCGATATAACTTTTTTAAAATTGGTTCAAAATTGGGGAAAATACATATCTAAGGCAGAGTAACTAAAAAGTCTTGTTAAAAAATTCAAAGAACACAATGTTCAGTTCTAACTTTCATATTGAAAAGTGATCTTCTAATTTGTCTTATTAGCCCGCGCGGGGTTTATCCGGCACTGGTTAAAAGGAAATATTTAAAAGGCTATAAATAATTAAATACTTTAATTCAAAGAGTATACAAAAGTCATCAAAATATTAGCCTTTGTCAGTGTTATGGCTTATGTTTTCTCTTATAAAATGATTTGCCCATTGTTTAACACTTTTAGTTAAACTTCTATTTCGATTTATAAATTATTATAATTACAGCTAACATAAGTACATATACTAATAGTATACATATGTACGTTTATATATTTCGTTCTGTTAAGACTGTCAGAAGCTGTCAATCGTATGGCTTACTGCCTTATCAATTTTTATGGTGGAGACATCTGAGGCTTACGCATTATCTACAGTCACTCATTTAGTTCAGCGTAGTTTGACTAACTAACTCGCCAAAAAAAGAACCGAAAGAAAACTATTTCCCGAGTGTTGCTCGAATTGCAAATAGTTAAAAATAATAAATTTCTTAGTATTTATAAGTCGTCAAATTTTTATCTGGTATGAATAGGTCGCATAATCGTATACTATGATCGCTAATCGGCAACTAAATGAAATGGAATTTTCGTTTGCATTTAACTAATCTATATATACCTATGTATGTATATGTATGTATGGGGTACATGTCATAACGCCCAGTGTCATAAGGCCCTTGGGCCTTATGACACACATTTTGCGACATAAAGCCCACGGGCGCAATGACACTTTTAAATGTGACATAAAGCACGCCGGACTTTATTTCACTTTTTTATGGGCGTTATGACACGATTAAAGGGCAAACAATTACATTTTTTAAATATTTTATTGAATATTCTTCAATTGTGTCGTAGCGCCCTCGGGCGCTATTTCGTTTTTGGAGTGGGCGCTAGTTCACATTTAAAAGTGTCTTAGCGCCCATGGGCGCTAAGACACACATTTTTGCGACATAAAGCCCATGGGCCTTATGACACTGGGCGTTATGACATGTACCCGTATGTATGTATGTATATACCCCACATAGCTTGCAATTCTAAACGTCTTTGCTTTGCCCTTTCGTATTTTGTATTATTTTTTTCCATTTTATTTTTGTGTTGTTTTCTATTTCTGGTTCTTTTTAGTTAAGTTTTGCTGCTGCGCTTTATTTGTTTGATCAATAAGTTTGCACCTCTTCCCGTAAGAGAAACCCTCGCATGTTCGCCTCTTGCCCATTATCTATATAAATACACACACACACACACACACACACACACACACACACACACACACACTCACACACACACACACACACACACATATGTACATATGTGTGTATGCCAAAAAGAAGGTTGCCTCATCGGCAATGCTCATCATACTGCTACTATATAGCTCTTGCCGCGGTGTTTATTAATTAATTCTTCAACTGAATTTCTTTCAGTTTTTTTTTCGTTTTGTTGTTGTGTGTGTTTTTGGCTTCTCCATTTCCAAATTTGATTGTGTCATATTAATGTGGTGGGTTTTATTTTTGGGGTGGCCGAAAATGATATTTAACCCTACAGTGGTCAACCCACCCACCTCCCCTGGGGAACCATTGATGCGACTCATACATAGGTGTTAAATGAATGGTTAACCATGTAAGGGTAGGGCTAATAGTTTCTAATGTCCATGAGGGACCACCCAAATTATATGGATATACATGTGTCAGCCGACTTCTTTTTATTTGAATATATATATAAGTTAAAAGCATTTGTATGAACAAACAAGTTTCCAAGTGATTGCACATTATATACATATATATAATATAGTAGGTAGTTATATCGCTGCAATTTTTTGCAACTGCAATAAACGACTTTAACAACTCAGCTCGTTAGGCGTAAATCAAAAAGAAAGAGAAAAAGCAAATATATACCTATAATTTGTATAACCGATGCAAATTGATATACCCTATAGGCCGAGGTATCAAAATCGAATGACATTTGCATACACTGCTAAAACAAATAAATGTTTAAAACATTTGCTTACAACTTGGAACTAAAAAATAAACAAGGTAATTATGAGTTCAAATATAATCAAAGCTATAGATATTTGTGGGATTAAGAGAGTCAATTTCAGCTCAAAGAACTCTTAAGTTTCTAAACGACATCCAAACCCCAAAGAAATTTAAAGAAATTCCTATTGTTAGAGTATAGCAAACTCATGTTTAGTATTTTGGTTGGTCTCCTATTTTTGACATTGGCCTTGAGACATGCTGGATGGGGAGGGGTAAATGGAATGAGTGTGGGGGGAGGGGCATTAAAGGTCGTGACTAGTGTGCAATTCCCAAAGCGCGAAAATTGCGTGTCGGCAGTCTATATGAAACTTAATAGCCTCCTTTAACTACTTTACCCCATAACTCTTTATACATATATATGTTAATGATATGTTTCCACTTTGCGCTTTTGTCTGTGTAGTCCCCTAAATCCTGGCGATTCGCCATATGGCGAAAAGTTCTGGGCCGGTCATCGATATCTGGAAGAGCGTCAGAAGCTGCATCAGCAACTTAAACCCGATGATATACGTTTCAAGGAAGTGAAAATCATACGTGAACCGAATGGACAAATGTACCTCTCACGCACCCTAGAGGAGGAGCTCAAAGATGAGAAAATGGTTCTGGAATTTATGGAAGCCGAAATGAAGCGACTTGCCAAAGCGGATAGAGATGAAGATGCGGACGAGAATGACACTCTAAAGCCTCTGAATGAGCGCCAAGAGCGGGCAATGCGAGAACGCGCTGAACTAGATGCGGAGAAGCAACGCATAAGTGATTTACGGGCCAAACATAATCGTGCAGAAATGAAAAAAACTCAAAAGGTGCCAGAAACAGATCCAAACATAAGCCAACAAGGGCAATCAAACACAGATACTTCTGCACAAAGCATTGAAGAACTGATAGGGCAACGTTATCAGTTTAGAGCACAATGTCAGCGTAGTTGCCTCTACAATAATCCCCATAATGCCGAACCCTGGAAACTGTATGCCAAGTAAGTAGGACAACAACGTTTCTCATCCAACTAAAGCGAAATATTATGCAATTGTTTTACATAGTGTGGCCAAAAATATTAGTTGCCACCTTGTGGACAATATCGATGGCGAGTTCAATCGAAGTGTGGCAAATTATATCAAAGACTTTGTGGATAGCGAAACGCATCTGTGATCCCTGGCTATCCTTCACCTCTTGTCAACTGAATAACTATACGTTATACACATTTAAATTGAGGATGTCTAGCATATCGAAAGTTTTATTTGATCGCAGAACTGAGAAGTACCACAAATTTGCCTGTGTCTAAGTGAAAGTAATTTAAACGTATTGAGAAAATTCAAAACTACAATTCACTATGAATTTAAGCAAGTAACTACATAAATGTAAATTAATTTTCAAATTAAATAAATTGTACAATTTAAAAACAATAACGAAAAAGAAAGAGAAATAGTTGATGTACATGTTAAACTAAACAGAAAAACAGTTGAAACGTAAAGCATTTTATCAAAATGGCCATTTTTTGGCACAACCCGAAAAGTAGGCAACAAAGAAAATGCTTATTCAATGTTTGAATGTTAAGTATTTATATATATATACATATATCATAGGTATAGGTATATATATTAGCAAGTCATTCTTATAATTGTTCTGAAGCAATGGAATACAATTTAAATTCAAATTTTTATACAAGGGGGTCCATGTAGGTAACATTGTAACTTATACAACTAACTATTAGAATTAGTTTACATACTAGAAAACTATGAAATAGATCGTTCGTTCGTTCATTTCATTTTCTTACTACACATTCGGTATGCGCGTATACATGATAAGTATATAATCTACTCGTACAATTTCTTTAAAGAGTAAATTTAATGTGCTCCTCCGAGTGTCTTTGAGAGTGTAGAGTAGAAGGGAAATGGGATAGGGTATCCGTTAGTGATGTCAACAGTGGCTGGTTTCATTCATTCATTGAATTAAAAAAAAAACACGCATTATTTATGCTGTAATTTAAATTAAATTCTTACAAATCTAAATCTAGAGTAACTAGTGCGCGAGTGTGTCTTTGTGTAGATATATGTATGTCTGTCTATCAGTGTGTGCGTGCGTATGTGGGTGTGTGTGTGTGTATGTGTTTGTGTATGTAAAAAAAGTACAATAAATATATATGTCTTAAGGAATTGTACAACGTGGCAACAAGCAAAAATCGAATTAATTCGTATCCCAGGCAAAAGGACGCTCCCAGAAGCTCCTTTCTTAGAGCAAATTCGAGCAGCTCACTTCAGAGGCGGCACAATTGGTTGAGTGCGGCAGGAATTGTATATGCTGCCACGAGGCATTAAATCTGCAACAAAAGAAAAACCAAAGTTGATTATTTGGATTAGATGTTTAGACTGACTACTTACAGATACCGCTCTGCCAATTGTTGCTCAACATGCGGCTTAATTCTGGCATAATCCTTATCCGCAATGGCCGTACTACAATGCTGTTGCATATAGGCCAAAGTGAACAGTTCATTCTCATTGTAGGAACGCAGTCCAGGCACTCTAAGACGCTTAGTCAAACCCAATGTCTCATAGGTGCCAGCCTGATCGATGCCGGCTCCCTGGATGGCTCTGCCTGCATCGATGGCCGACACAAATGAGCTTAAGGCTCGCGCTGCTGTCCTTGCTGCACTCAGTGTCACATGGAAACTCTTTAAAGCACTTGGCGACAATTCGGCCAGTTCATGGGACAAGTGTGGTGGTTGTCCGGCTGCCAAACAATTCACATCTGGTTGAGCGTATCTTATTTCTGGCACTGCATCGCTTAGATCAGCACTCTGGGCATTGAACTGAAGAAGGAAAGTCGCGAAATTCTCAATCAATGTCTCCAAGATGTCCGAGCCAATGCGAGCAAAATTAAGGGCGCTAAACACAAATAGACGAGAGAAAGTCAAAATGAGTGAAAATCGCAATCCAAACACAACATATACATACACTGGATATCGATAGTCATAGTAATTGGAGCCAGCTAATATCGGGGATACGAGCAGCATATTCAATTTATTGGAGTACGCAATGGCTTGCGGCTGATTTCTTGTATACATTTCGGAAACAATGCTATAGAAGAGGAGAGAATTTATGATATATACGAATATAAGATGAGATTATCTTAGGTCTACTTACGCATCCTCCATGCCAAGGGGTTTGAGCTTCTGTTCCATACGCAATCGGCGGAATGTCCAAATCGATTCCAAATGCTCCACAAAATACAAATTGTTCAGCATGAGTTCATTGTAGTAGTCCTTGAGATAATTGGGCTGATACAATATCTCATTGGGTATGCCATATTGTAGCCGCATTTCGCTAAGTTTCTTTTTGAGAAACTGCTTGGCCGAAGTCTCCAGCCAACTGGCCTGCTCAAGTGAATCCTGCAATTGATTGCGCAGGCTATAGAACATGAGGCGCAGAAATTCTTCGTTGCCCTGTGTTTTGTTTAGCCCCACTACTCCTCCTCCTCCTCCTTCGCCTCCATTTCTAAGCTCAAACTGCTGCTTGGGCGGCTGCTGTTGCAGTGCATCCACAGCAAAGGGTAGCCAATCGCGGACAACTTTACTGCAGATTAACCAGCGCGGATAGCTCGCAGTTCGTCCATAAATCGCATGATCGAAATGCTCGGCCAGAGTTCGATATTCTCGCGACAGATGGGGCAGCATTTGACGTACCAGAGACCAAATGATGAAATTATTAATGGGTCTGGAAGAAAAGTTTAGACAATTTAGACAAATCCATCCAAGATATATTTTTCACAATTTACTGTACTAACTTCTTATCAGATGTCGAAAGCAGAGTGGACAATTCATGGAAAACCTCAACATCTCGCACTAGAACTTCGGTGTCTTCAGTGATTTTTGTATTGGGAAATATTGCCTGCAGCGACTCAATAATGGGAAGCTGTAAAAGAAGATCATGTATGATCTAGTGCATTGGAGAAGCTTAGAGGACTTGGTTCTTACCGATGGCGCTATACTTTTCAATTCGGCCAAACGCATTAGTTTATTCAGCTGACGATCTCCACTGGCCTTGGCACCCTCCACATGAGTCACAATGCGTCGCTCATAGTGGAAAATATCATCAGCAAAGAGATCCGCTTCACGTGACACAATGCCTAATGTGATGCAAAATGTGTGTAAATCATAAATTATTCTCAAGATCAAAGAATATGACAATCTTACCCATATTGATGGCAAAGTCGCGCAATAGAAGTTTATAGCCCCGCACCACTTCCTCATCGGCGCCGCTGCTATAGAAATACTTGTCCGGCATACCAATCTCCCCCTCATCCAGGGTAATGACATAATCGTGCGGACTGTTATAGCCGTTCTCCACACTGACACGATAATACGGAAATATGCCATATTTGGCCTGCAAATGCACCAGAGCCCGTTTATATTCCCAATGTTGTAATCGATTATTGCTAAAAGCATGCCAGCCATCTAAAGAGAAAGGAAAAATGTAAAACAATTGGTATCAGGCGGTTTTGTTTTCCGTTTTATTATTATATATTAAAACGATCAAGCGATACGGGGAATGACCGGCCAAGCTAGCCGGCTGACTTCTTGGGATTTTTTGGAGAGCATTTAAAGATGCTAATGAAATTCCCCAAAATCATAGACATGAAATTTAATTTCTTCTTTTTTTTGCCAATCAAAAACTGGATTAAAACTTATGACTGTCAACTTGAATGCATAAATATATATATGACCATACATATATATCAAATACATATGTATATATGTATGTATATACACATACTGGCTCTGATCTTGGCTGTTTATAACAATTAAAAGCGCTAAAATGTTTGGTTGCAATCTCTTGGAAATTTCGGGGCGCCCTCTTGCAATCATAAAATTTTAATGAATTATCGAATATAAAGTGAAAGAACAAAATACATTTCCAACGAATTGCATATGCTCTTTAATAAAAATTTATATATAAAACTCACACAGGAAGATATGTACCCCAATCTCTTGATATTTCAGGAGAGTAATGATTCTTCATACAGCGTTTCTGTATATGCCCCTTTATTTTGTCTTGGTTTTTAAGAATTTTGAATTATTGAAATTATTTGTTGTTACGATCTCGAAAAAGAATTGCGACTAATATAAATAAACATAAATATACGCCATACGATCCTCTACAAGCTCTTAGTCTCATCTCATTACTTAAATTAGATATTTATAAACGTAGTCTATCTTAAACTGTTTGCTTAAGTTACAACCCTTTGAAAGAGTAAAGAAAATAATCTTTCTTTCAATAAGTACTAATGGTTTTTTATGCAATAAATAATTGTAAGAAAACTTTTTAGATATTTTCATTGGAGAAGATTTATTTCGTCTTGGGTGATTCCGGTATAGAATTTCCTAATTTGCCTTAAAGAACTTTTCAACAGTTTGATTTCCGCTTACATATGTCCGAGATAATTTAAAGCGATTTAATATAAGTTTTTAGCTGATATTTCTTTGATTTCTTTCGTTTTTGGCAATTGTCAAAGCCTTAACATCAAGTCGACTATATCATTGAAAAATCATGCATAGAAATTTTTGTGTGATTTCAGTTTTGGATTTGTTTGCATTATCAATTAGCGCCTACTGTTTAAAAAGCCAAAATTATTATTACGAAGAGTTGAAAAAGATGGTTTTGGAAGAAAAAAACCAAAATCCGTGCTAGCCGGACTTTGGGCATGTTATAGTTTTATTTTTTATTTTTTGGTTTGTTTTGTTTTTATAACAATTTATTGCAAATCAAAGCAGAGACAAGAGCCAAACACCAAGACGGATAACCACTTTAATTAACTTCAATTAAAATCATATTCGTGTGGTATAAAAGGTGACAGTTTAGACCAAATAGCGCATCAATTCAGTGCAGTAGCTTCAGGGTAACAGTTCGATCCGATCCGATCTTTGTCCGTCATATCATATAGAGAACATGAATAAGTTTGTGGTAAGTGCGTGGAAATATCTACAAACGGATTCATCTCTAATTCTGTAATTTTCTGTAATTCTAGGTAGTATTCTTGGTGGCAGCATTGCTGGGCAATGTTTCGGCAGCACCACGTCCCCAAGTGGGTTACAACTACCAGGCCGGTGGAATCAATGGCAACATTGTGGCACCACCAGTGACTGTGACGTCATCCTATCAGCCGACAGCAGCTGGCACCAATTATTACAATTCAGTGCCCAGTATTGGTCAATATAGCTCGTTGACGGGCAGCGGATCCTACTCGAACATCGGCAGCTCGTCTTCCTCCTCCTCTTCGTCCTCGTCCTCCGCGTCGATTGAAGGCAGCGACAACATTGGCTTGACTGGCATCCATCCGGGTCCATCCATTAATTATAACGAACAGGAAGCTTACATTAGCCACTTGGCCAACTTCCAACCCGCTCAGATTTCAAAGCATTTCTACATTCATACCGCTCCCGAGGATCATGATGAGCAGCAAATTGTCCGCTATGTGAATGTTGGCAGGCCACAAAAGAACTATCGTGTTGTCTTTATCAATGCACCCACATCGACCACCAGCAAGGCCAAGATTATCGCCAATGTGGCTCCAGTTGAGGACAAGACAGCCATCTATGTGCTCTCGAAGAAGTCGAACGCCCTGGATGTCAGCGCTGAAGTGGTTACCCAGCGTCCAGTTAACCACAAGCCCGAGGTCTACTTCATTAAGTACAAGACACCACAAGAGGCTCTGCATGCCCAGCAGACCATTCAAGGTGAGTGCCCAGCAATTATCTCTCGAGTCAACCATCTTTAACTTCCCCCATTTGCCATTCCATTCTCATTTTAGCCAACTATGATGCTTTGGGTGGCAGCTCCCAGACCAGCGATGAGGGCATCATTCCTGTCTCCTCGGTCATCAATAGTCTGGGTGACAACGGAGCCTCTGGTGTGGTCACCGATAATTCTGGAGCCATAAACATTGTTGGCACTGGTGGTGTGCCCACTGCCGATGCTGGTTATGCCAATTTGGCCGGCATTGTTGGTGAAGGCAGCAGCCGTCAGGTGATTGAGACAAGTGGAACCGCCGGCTATGGCACCAATGCCCAGGTCACCTATTTGCCAGCCAAGCCAGTAAGAAAGTAAAATTTCTAATCTTCCAAGCTATCCATCATCCATTCAATACAACACTTGCATCCCACTGCCGGCTCTTAAACTATTTTGGAACAATTCTTTGGCCTACAAACGATTATTGTCTTCCCTTTTGGAATGGGTTTACATAATTATGGCCAGAATGTGTAGAAAACTTTGCGATTTTCCTTTGGATTAGATTCTTGATTTCGCATTAATATATATATATATATCGTGCATTTTTTTTTTAACAAAACTTAAGGACTTGTATAAGCATTCAAAAAAATTAAACAAAAAAAAAAATACCAAGCATAATGAGTTTCTATTAGTTGTGAGATTGCAATTGCAACATTTTGTTGTCATCAAAGTCATCGATGTTCACGACTATTTGGCAAGCTCTTCATAACCGATCTTTCCAACTGGCCAACCAACCAAAGGCAACCAAGTCAACTAAAGTTGACACAATCCAGATTCCAGCCACCAACCACAAAGCACCACCAACCGCAATAGCTGGTAAATAAATTAGCGTCTTAAAAATGAAAATCAAAAGTCAACAGAAAAAAAAAGAAACTCAATATAAAGAAAAAATTCAAAATCAATTTTACAAGGTCAGCTAATGCATTAAAATACCAGAAAGTATTAAATGATATATGGATATATGTATGTATGTATAATACTAGGAGAATCACTGAAACACAGCAGAGACCACACCCCAAGAAACAAAAGAGAGAAGTAAGAAGAGTTGGCGTCCGCAATTGATAAACTAATATTATAATCAATATATATACCAGACATTAGATCTTAGAGATCTTTCCGATCGATCGAATTTTCGAACGAGATTGTTATCAAAATATGCATAACAATGGGTTAGCGCGATCTTTAGCATAAAGCTAATCACACCTACTAAATAAAAATGAAAAACAAAATGCTACACGACAGACGGTAGCTGGCAAACAGCAAAAACAAAATAAAAGATGTAAAATTACTGAAATGTGAAGAAAAAAAAAAACAACAACAACAACGAAAATTGTTGTCCCTCGACCCCCGAAGGCGTCGTCGGTGCCCTTCTTCTTCTTCATCATCGTCGTCGTCGTCTCCTCTATAACCTGTCAACTTTAATAAAATGTTACATAAATTTCCCACTCACAGCATGCCGCCGATCGATCCGATCCGAACCGATTCGATTCGTTCCAATGCGAATGTTAAAATTATGGATATGGAATGCCTAATTGATAATTATCATTTTGTTAAACATTTTTCTTCATTTTTCGATTCCAATCTCATCAGATGCCCTTAGAGAAAAAGTAAAACCCAGACACCCAGCGACAGACAAAGAGTGAAGGCGAGAGAATGAACGAAAATAAGATCAAATGCATTTTCTATTAAATATTTATTTGTTTATTGTCTATCATCAATCAAAGCTAATAAATCCCATTAACAAATAAGAAATATACTTTATATATACCATATATATATACCTATATATATATCTTATATGTATTCAAATTCAAATTCAATCTGCTTCCACACATTTTCGATCAAATTATGTTTTATGGGTTCAATTTCGTTGTTATTGTTGTTGTTGTGGCTTGTTGTTTTTTGTTTTTCTATATCTTCTTGTTTATATTATTACTATTATTATTACCACTATTATTTTTTTGGCATAGAAACTTAAACATTTGTTGTTGCTTCTTTTGGAAGATGGACGACCTCCAGCTGGTGAATGTCCAAGCATATTTTTGGTTTGTGTCTCAGCTAAATGTCTGACTCAGAGTGCAAAATTTTTTAGCGGTCACCATAAATGGGTATTGTTTCTTTTTCTTATTTAAACAAAAAAAAATAACAATACAAAAATAAAAACATGACACAATGGTTGGTTAAGCATCCAATAGACACAAATACGGCATTTAACTTGAAAAGGGAATGAAAATACATAGCTACTTCAATACATCATGGGATTTTCCTAAAAGAACCATCTTAAGAAAACTCTCTATTACAAATTTTTGCAACTAAAAATACCTACATTTTCACTTGACTTTCCAAATAGAATTGTAATCAGTTATGGCCTAATTATATTTCATAGTTTAAAAACTTATTTCCAAAATCAGGCAGTTCGATATCCGTTTTGGAAGGGAAATACATAAGTTCTAGCATGGAAATTTGGCTTAACCAATGGGACAGATTGAAAACTCCTATTTTTATCGAAACATGTACATATGTATGTTTGGGGAGATGACTGAAAAGGCATTCGACTTTTGTTTCTAAGAAGATTTTCTGCAAATTGCTGCAAGGAATCAGTCAAATTTACACATATACAGCTTATTATTAATTTTCATGGGGTTTTTCAATTGATCAAAATTTGAAAGAAGAAGACGCTCCGTCCTGGGCTTCTCTTCCACTGTTAATTTTAAACGTTCCCCGTATATGTGTTTTTGGCAATTTTATGGATTCTTTTAAAATCGTTTACAAAAATAAATTAAAAAGTGAGCGAGGCTCTGAATTTAAGTTTAATTTTCAATATTTGCACTCGACATACGATTCAGGCCCGATATTGTTAAAGGGACGTTCATTGATTAATTGAGCAATTTTCCAGGAAAATCAACCAATTCATAAAGAAGCAATGAAATTTACTTAAATAATTAAATTTTGCGTTTATCCATAAACTATTTTGAATAATTCAAATGCCAAGCCCAACAAGTAAAAAAGTAGTTCTTTCCGTTTTAAATGTTCAATGTGCTTTATTATTTTTGATACTAATGTCGAGTCTCGTTAATTCGTAACTCGAAAACCTCAATATTTCGCAAGAACCTGATGGTCCTTTAATAAAATTTAAAAAATTTAAATTTTATTATTAAGGTCCTAACGGAGCGCTTTAATTGAAAGATAAAATTGTTATTGTGATATTTTTGCATCGCTTTGAATAAGATATATACTGCAATTACAATTAATTTGTGCCAAACTCTTAAAAAATTGTCAATACTTGTAAGTTAGGAAATATTTGTAACTTCATTTAAATTTAACATTTATTTTGAAAACATTTTTACCATTCATACCAATTAAGGCTCAATGGTACTTTTAAAAAATTAAGTTCGTCTCAATGATAATGCACACCAAAAGGGGCCAACTTTATTCAAAATTTAATCATATGATATATTGAAAATCACTATTTTTCATACATCATAGTCGATTTGGTCAATCTAGGTTATTAGTAGATACTCCTATTACATTTAATTTAAAACTCAAATCTTTTAATTTTTTGATAATATTTTGGTATAGAACTTTGTGATATTTTGTTTTGCTATTTCTTTAGTAAAAAATAAAAGAGCCACTGTCCCATCGAGAGAGGCCCCTCTAAGGAAAATATTTAAGATCAAGATCATAATCATTCACATATGACCACGGGAAGTTTGGATACAGTTCTGTTCCGTTTGATAATGAACATGCCAAACATGCCATAAAAACAATACAATATATGTATACAATATATGTGAATATATAATATTTCTACAATGTTTATTTCAATAAAAAGAGTATGACCTAAATTAAATTGTTATTCAACAAGAGTTTCAATTATATCTAATAAGAGACACTTCAGGTATGCGATAAAATAGCCGCTTGGTTAGCATGTTTTTGGGTTTCCAACTTCTGATTTTCTCGACTCCCAAAAATGTTTACAGCATAACTAAATTTCTCCCTGTTAATGTTCCAAGACATTTTTTTAATTAATTTTTCAAGTATCTACATGAATTGAGCTTTCTGTAATTTTCTTAGACTTTATCATTTCAGTCACAAAGTCTTTGGAATTTGTAATTTTTTTTCCAAAAGTTTCAAATGACATATGTATGTTTATTCATATAAAATTTTAATGAATTTCAACAAATTTGTCATAAAAAAGAAATCTATATTAAAATATATACTTGCCAACTATTATAGATTTGCAAATTTATTATGTTGAAGCAAAGAAAAACCCAAGCAAACTTGTTTCCTATACATATAGGCCCATAAGTCTGACTAACTAAATCATTCAGTTACGAAGAGTATATCAAGTCGGGGCAAAAGATTGTCGATTAGAGCTCTAGAAATGTAAAAATGTTATACAAACTGATGTGGCAAGATGAATATATATTCATCACTTATTTGAAATGTTTCATTTCTCGTGAATTACATCAAGTTTGTGTTAGATTCTATATGGATATAACAAGAAATAGGTATAGATAATTCGTATAGATGAAATTTTCAAGTTGTGCCTTTTGGGCCTATGCGAGATTGATGTCGCCTTAGGTAATAGGTGTGTAGATGAATGGATGGATATACAGTGCCATTTAAATACAGGCCAATACGAATTATAGACAGATAGTTATATAGATATATATTGAATATATATGAAACGAGACAAAGAAAGAGAGGGAGATACATATAATACTTTCAAGGCTGTGCATTCAGTATTCAAGTTCAATGTCAGCAATGCCAAAAACCTATCCAAACTGAGCCAGTTTGAAGAGACACAGAGAGCAGCCAGAGTGAGCGAGAGAGACAGAGAGAAAGAGAGGGAGAGGGACAGAAACGCATCGCAACAAACTAATGCTGAGCTAGTTCTAATTTGAATAAATTTTAGGTCAACTCAAAAGACTCTAAAGACAGAGAAGAGCCCAGCAGCAGCAGCAGCAAGAGACATAGTCATAGGCTTAAAGATTTCAATTTGCATAAACTGTTGTTTTTTTGTTGGTTTTGTTTGGCGACGTTGCCGCCGGCAGAGGCTGCACAAAGCATATATAACTCAAGAGGAATGGCAACAAATGCATTCATTCCCTCAAAGCAATTCGACAACGAACTAACTAAAAAGCCAAAGGCAACAAACAACGACCAAACAAATCAAAGTGATACAAGGATTATCTATCATCACACACTCTCACACACACACACCCACATTCATAATGATGGCCCTTCGTTTGATCATCAGCGGATGCTGTTTAATGGCCCTGGTCCAGTCACGTCCTCAATATGGCTATGAGCCAGCAAATGGCGGCATTGGAGGAGACTCTATCAACTTTGGTATCGGCGGTGGCATCGGCTCAGGCATTGAAGGTGGTAACGGTGGTGGTATTGGCTCTGGATTGGTGGCTCTTCCACATCGTGGTGGCGATAAATATTTGCCCCCGGCCAGCACCACACCTGCTCCCATAATCAATAAGAAATTCTATTTGGTTTCCGCACCCGAGGATCACAGCAATGATGGCAAAGTGAAGCACTTGGTATTGGGCCGCCCACAGAAGAATTATCGTGTTGTATTCATTAAGGCACCAGCTGGCGATAATGGTAATGTTAAGTACTCGGCCGAGTTTGCTCCACAGGAGGAGAAGACTGTCATCTATGTGCTGAGCAAGAAGAACAACGATTTGGATGCCAATGACATAGCCACACCGGCTCCTACCCAACCCACAAAGCCAGAGGTCTTCTTTATCAAATACAAGACCGATGAAGAGGCTCAACAGGCCCAGAAAGAGATTCAAGGACAATACGATAAGCTCGGCGGCACCAATGAATATCAGGAGGATACAAATGCTCCCATCACCTCGGTCATTGGCAGTCTGGATGGCCTCAATCCCGATGGCAGTTACAACTATCGTCAGATCAATCGTCCACAGCCCAGTGCTCAATATCTGCCCAGTTTGTTGAAGCATTAGGACACACCACCACCCCCCACACACACACATAGCTTTCCCCCCTTTGCCCATCCCTTCCCCCATCCCTTTTCCGCACCATTTATTCCTTTTCGTTGTTCGTTATTTTAGTTTTAAGAGCAAATTACACACAACATTTTTTTCCCTTCGCTTGATATCGTTTCTTTATACAATTTTTTTTTTTTGTTTTGTTGTTAATAAAAATGTTTATTTAAAAAAAGTTTAAAAAAAACCTTCATATTTGTTTCTCTTCTCTTTTTTTTTTGACGAAATAAAAATTAGCCTAAATGAAGTGAGAAATCAAAATAAGCTCATCAAATTTAATTAAAAATAGCATAAATTTTAATTTCATTATATTTTTTTTTGTGGTGCGCCTTTTTATACATTTTTATACCCTTGCAAAAAGGGTATATTAATTTTGGTCAGAAGTGTGCAACGCATAGAAGGAAGCATTTCCGACTATATAAAGTATATATATTCTTGATCAGCACGACGAGACGAGTTCATATAGCCATGTCCGTCCGTCCGTCCGTCTGTCCGTCTGTCCGTCCGTCTGGATCAACGCAAACTCCTCCTAGACCGTAAGAGCTACAGAGCTGAAATTTTGCATGTAGGCTTGTATATACTGCAGGCGTTGTATATCTCGGATTCAGCCGGATCGGATCACTATATCATATAGCTCCCATACAAATGGCAAAGTCACGAACTGTGACTTTTCTCAATAACTTCGTTATTTTCTGAGCTATTGTCATGAAATTTAATATTGGTCAGTTAATTACACATATAAACGACTATGCCAAATTTGATCAAGATCGGGTGACTATGTCATATAGCTCCCATAGGAACGATCTTTCGAAAACCGTGACTTTTGTCAATAACTTCGTCACTTTTGACGCGATTGCTTTCAAATTAAACATTTGTTAGTTTAATATAACTGTTAATGACTGTGCCGAATTTGATAAAGATCGGGTTACTATATCATATAGCTCCCATAGGAACGATCGGTGGAAAACAGTGACTTTGATCAATATCTTAGTTTATTCCTATGCTAAGATTGTTTTCGCAAACATTAGCCTTTTTAGCTTGAACGTTTTTTCACTTTGATGGCTATAGGTAAGGAAAGAGTTACCATAAAAGTTGCAAGGGTATTCAAACTTTGACGCGGTCGAAGTTAGCCCCGGCCCTCTGGTTTTTTTAGTTTTCGATTGGACCATTAAACTGACGCTGCATAAACTAGATGAAAAAATCATTATAAAAACAACAAAAAATCTGATAAACTAAAAAATCACAACGAATCTAAAGGATCCAAAGGATTAATATACCATTTTGAATGCAAAGATTCTAAAAAGTGCTTGTCATTCAATTTAGAATATTACTGAAGATTGTTTTTTGTAAGTCTTTTTGAATGTAATCCAATTGTGTTTGATTTCAATGTCCCCGCTCTACTGGCCGAAATTCTATTGAAATCGTTTTCGAAATCATGCTTGAAAACAACCTTCTTCTTTTGCAACATCTTCATCTCACATATCGAGCCAGCCGGCGATAGAAACAATTTTTCTTAATAAAACCAAATCATAAATCAAATTAGCTGTACCATTTTGCTTAAATGCGACATGAAAGTGTGGGAATTACGCGTCAATTTATGCAAATCGCATGCAAGATCGAACCAGTTCAAAGACCAGCCAACTAGCCAACCAACCAGCTAACCAACCAAGCAACCAAATCGAAAATGCGCTTTTGGCCAGCCCCATCTAGGCTTTTGTCTATCTCTTCCTCTCTTTTACCTGAGCTCTATCTCACTCTGTATGTGTGTGTGTGTTGATATTTTAATTGTCTGGCGACTTGTTGACAACAAAACGAAATTAATCCACTAATATCAACGACGAGGCTGAACGCAAATAAAGAGATCCATACGAAATGACTCTGAACGATTTGATCATTAGTCAAATGGCAGACAGAGACAGAGCGAGAGAAAGAGATAGAGAGGACACCAAAGAAGTGCGAGGGCGTTGAATGAATGATGCCCCAACTTACCCCTTGCCTCTGTACCCTGCTTTGAGCGCATCTGAAGTCTAATGGTCTTGAGCCACACCAAAATGTTCAACTAAATATCATCAAATCAATATGATAAATGATCTTTTGCCAAATTGAATAAATGAGTGTGGAAAATATGGCATGACAATCAAATGATTAAGAGTTCATTTCGCTAATATTCAAAAGAGGAGCAAACATTATTAGATAATTAAGTGATGAACAATTGATAACTTTAAGTGAATAACAGAGAGAGAGAAAGAGCGAGAGAGTAAGAGAAGACAAAGCTTAGAATGTGTTGAATCTTGATATATTTTTTATAATGCCAATTATACTTAAACTAAAAAACTTTTACTTGCAACACTTAGAATATATTTGAATATGATTGTCCAATTTCTTTAAACGATTTATTCAGATCTTTTTATTTATTTACGTCAACGAACAGAGCAGTCACGGAAAAAATTAACTTAAACTAAAAACAGTTAACAATTAATTATAAAATAAGTAAGCTTAAACTAAATACACAACCAAACAACCCCGACCCGGGTCAAGTCAGGTAAAGGATGTGAGCAATGTAATGTCCAAAATGTTATCAGAGGATATGTAAAGAAGTAAGCGAAGTGAAGAGACAGAAAGGTGAGGAGAGATAAGTTAAGAAAACTTGTTAAAAGATTGGCCAATACCAAGAAGGGGGTAGTTAGTGAGGCGTCCACTGAGATAAATAGGATGAACAAATCTAGACTATCTAGTAAATTTTAACAGTCAACTTGATCAGTCTATGGAGAAAGAGGATGTCAAATACAAGACTTTGGTTTTAAAGTGAAATAAGATTAATAAGAAAAAGTCTGTCTGAATAAGAGAGTAATTAATCAGAATGATTAAAACATTAAAAACTTCACCAGTCAATATTCATTCAAGTTTTATGTGTAATCGAATATTATATTTTATACAGTTTTTTATTTTCTATCTGCTAGATTATTTCAAAACATTAAAAACTTCACCAGTCAATATTCATTCAAGTTTTATGTGTAATCGAATATTATATTTTATACAGTTTTTTATTTTCTATCTGCTAGATTATTTCTTTGTTGAATATCGCTTAATGGTTTAGATTTTGGCATAAGTCAAATGGTCAGTTGTTGTTTGTTGCCAAATTTCACGGCTAATTAATTTTCACTTTTAATTGTGTGTAAACCAAAGAAAAGTCAAGTTTGTTGCCTAAGTCTTTTGTTTCGGCCCCTTTTAATTGGCCGAGTTACAGAAAAAAATAAAACAAAAAACCATTCCAAAGGCATGCCAAAACTTAATCGCGGCTCTACACAAATGGTTAGTTTTGGCACATATTAGATTTAGAGATTAGGATCGTATATATTCTATATACATATATAAAGATGCCGTCTCGCATTCGTTTCGGATTCATAGACAGTTTTCATTTCACATCAAAATGTTGTACCCTAAGGGCAGTGGCAGCAGCAGCAGCGGCTACATATTAGTTTTACTCTGTCTCCTTCAACAGGATCAGCAAATGGCCAAGGGTCAATCGCATAGCTATTTACCATCTATAAATGGCCAGGACACGGCCCCAACTGTTGCGGCACCCATCATAACGAAACAATTCTTTACCATTTCGGCCGCCGAGGACGAAGAGGACAGACAGCCACGGACAAAACATTTGGTCATTGGACAACCACGTCGCAATTATCGCATTATCTTCATACGGGCACCTACAGGGGGCAGCGATCAGTTGAAATACACAGCCGAGTTGGCACCCCAAGAGGAGCGCACTGTGGTCTATGTATTGACGCGCAAGCAACAGGAACTGCAGGCTGAGGATATTGTGGCCCAGCCACGCCCCGAATTGGAGCATAAACCGGAAATATTTTTCATCAAATATCGCACGCATGAGGAGGCGGCAGCTGCTCAACGTGAGATTCAAACCCAGTACGATCAACTGGGTGGCAATACGGAGCAGGCAGCGCCATATGTGGCTCCTATACAATCGGTGATTGGATCGTTAAATGCCAAAGATGAGAGTGTTAATGGGAATGCCCCTTATGCTGGCGTGGCTAGTGGTGCTATTAGTGGAGCTGGCGGCGGCGGCGGCGGCGGTGGCTATCATTATCCAGCACCAGCAATACCACCCATGGCTGTGACCAATTGGTTGGCGCCACCAAATCGTGGCATCTACTAAAACACCGAAGTTTTCATACCCTTCTCTCATTTCTCAGCATCTTTGTCAGCTACAAATCATTGGACAAACGGCTAATTAAGTAAAGTCAAGCGAATTCGATGATCTAGTTCGAAACGAAATGTAATTTCTTGTGGGCGTTGGTTGGAACTAGTCGGTGAGGCTAACAAAAAACTTGTGCATACTCTTACGTGTATTAAACATACAAATTAACATAAACTTTGATAAGCCAATATACAACAACAACAACAAAAACTAACTGATCATAAATGTTAGCGAACGCATAAATAACAAAAAACTGTTTGTCACTAAGTTTTTGCAAATTTTTTTTATCTTTTTGTTTTGTTTGATTATTTTATTTTATTATTATTATTTTTTTTTTTTTTTTGCTGTTATCTGATTTGCGAATTTTTGCAAAAGTGCTTTGACCCTGTGCTAAACGTGAGATTAACAAAAAAGAAAAAGAGACCTATCAAAATAAACAGATTGTGTATACCAAAAAAAAAAAAAAGAAGGTATATAGTAAGAAAAAATGTGGTCTAAATATTGTCACAAAAACACAATAAATGCAACTTAATGACAATTTTAATTTAACAAGTCTTAAATACTTTCCTTAGAAACTTTACTAAATGCATCCAAACTTATTCATCGAGTAATGTCCTTGATTGGCATTTGCAAAAATTATAAGATGCAGCCACACTATTTAGTCTTGTCTCCGCTTTAAGCTCAATTTACATAAATTTGTCAATTCGCAAATATCAAGATAAAGGAAAAAAAAAACCAAAACCAAAATTCCAAAACGGCAATGCAACGTTAAATATACCCTGTACCACAACGAAATGTAAAAGGTATATGGAAATAAAACGAGTTTATCTTTACACTTTGTCTATTGAACCAGTCGAGAGTCTATAATAGTCTTTTCGCCAGCGTAGAGGGAAATCTTTAAAGTCCTCCAGTTCTATAACTAAATAAGTGCACAAATATGTAAAATTAAGGTTATTTGCCCATTAAAGTCTGCAATGGATATTGAAAAAATTAAGTTATTGATAATTAAGAATTCTTTCAAATATCCTGTAGTTTAAACGTTACAAACACCCGAAAACTAAGGAGAATATACATACATTTAAAAAAAATCCCTACTGTACTTTCTGTAGTTCAATTACTGTCTTTAACAATACTTGGTTTAAGTTTTTATTGGAAAAGTTTTTATTAATATATTTAAATGTTAATGTTAATTTTCCGACTGAATATTGCATAGTTTTGGGAGCAATTCTCCCTAAAAGGGTATCAAGTGGTCCATGCCCACATTAAAAGTGCGCAATTTATTTGTATTTGTTTTCATCATTTTCATAGATTTATTTCCATTTGCATTTAATTAATGGGATTTTGAGATGCGACCATATTTGGGCATCAACTGGGCGACCTTTTTTTGATTGGCAGCAACTAGTTGGCAGCTATTAATCTTTGAAGAAGAAAAAACAATCCGAAAGACAAAAAAACTCAAAGAAAAGTTAAGCAATAAACCAAAAAAAAAAAACAAAATTAAAATAAAAGAAAAAAAATTCGCAAACAATTTCAAGGTCAATGCAAGCCCCCAAAAACGATGGCTTTTGTGTTCTATAAACGTTTCGATGATAAAAAGCCAATTTAAATGTATAATAATAAACAAAACTAAAAAGTTTCTAAGTTTTTTCAAGGTGCAAATATGGGCATAAATCATAACACCAAGAAAAACAAAACAGAAACAAAAAAAAGAGAGACAAAACCAAATCACTGAAAGGCCCAGCCCAAAGCGCATTTAAATTATGGCAATTATATTGAAATTTATATAAAAAAAATAAAACAAAAAAGAAAAAAAATGAGAAGAGCCGCCGTTTGGAATTTCTGCTTTTAGCCTCCTTATCTAAAAATAGACCATGACACAACATAATCGAGGCATCAGTTTAGGTTGGTTGACATTTTCATACCCTCTATAAGTTGAGTTCACAGCGGTCAAAGAACAAGTGAAACGCCAAAGATTGCCTACAGAAGATCAAAGGCCCAATATCTATCAATATCTATTAAAAAACAAAAGAAAGCATCTAGATCTTTCTAAGATTCTTTAAAGACTGTGAAATTCAACGAGAGAGGGTAACTCGGAGTCGGTTCGCTTCACTTGGTACTAATTTTTCTCCGTAACTTTGAAACTCATCAATGGAAATGCTTTAATTTATAGACCCCCGTCAATATGATATGATTTGGTAAGACTTGTCTTTTAAAATTGGCTTTTAAAAATAGTAAAGATGGACAAGCAAATTCATTCTGTTTTTGTGTTTTTTTTTTTTTTTTGTCTTTCGTTTTGGATTCTTTAATCAATAAATGAATGCAAAATAAGAAACTGAAATCAATGCCAATTAATTGCTTATGCCTTGGGCCACAAAAATTATATAATTCTTAAAGTCATTTGGCTTAATGCCTGCGAACATGATTAAATTCTTGTTAACAATGGGCTTTAGATACGTCAGAGGCAAACGAAACTTTGCGGAAGTTAAAACACTTCTAAGAAGAATCACTCAGAATCATTCACAGGGAATACATAATAATAATAGTTGATATCTTCTTATTGGGCGTCGCTTGCAGACAGCAGATAAATTATATTCCATTAATAAAGATAAAGAATAAAATCACAAAAATAAGAAACAAAAATCCCTAGCCAATGGCAAAGGAGAGGAAGAAACAAAGAAACTGAAAGCTTGGAGGGGAAAGTGCGTAAGCTTAAAAAAAAATAATAGCAAAGATCATTTATATTTTTATATAAAATGCCTTCTAAACGTGTGCTTATCGATTAAAAAGATTAACGCTAAAAGGGGATTTTTTTTTTATTAGGTTTTTGCCATGACCTTTCTTTTGGTCAGTCAAGGCCTTTGATTTTAAAAAGGTTTTCCACGAATTTTCTATAGCTTCACGATTCTGTTACGATTTAAAACAATTAATCAAATTGCTGGTAAATTTAAACAATTTAAACTTTGAAATCGACTAAAATGCAACCGTAGCCGATTCAGGTAATATATATTGGTTTGTCTATGATTTATGGCCACACACACCGCACACCACACACACACACACACATACTCAACACCGACAACAGGTCACATTAAAGGAAGTTAAAGAGAAACCGAGAAACTGAGAAACGGTCAGAGAGATAGAGAGAAGATGATGTTAACAAACGAAACAAGTCAAATGTCAGAGGTTCGGCATAGTCAAATAATTGAGCAATTAATTAACTAACAAAAAAAGCAAGAAAAAAAATTATAGAAAAAACTCATTGATATTATTATTGATTTTCAGCTATAAAAGCATGAATAGATAGACAAGGAAGAGCATTAACTAGCTAAACAGCAACTGAATAACCCGAAGAAAGATGCGTCTCTTTGTGGTAGGAACACGAACAAACAAAAGGATTAATTTTTGAAAACTATCACCAATAATCACTTCTTTTTTTTTTTGTAGACTCTTAGCACTCTTTTGGCTTTGACGGCAGCCAAGCCTCAAGGATATAACTATGGCAGCGGTGTATCAGGAGTTCTTTCCGGTGGCCACAGTGGAGGTTTTTTAACCGCTCCAAGTAATACCCAAAGTGTGGCCTCTTACGGTCCATTGGGGGCATTCCAAAGTGCCAGTGTGGGTTCCCTTGTGGGCCAAAGTGGTGGCTCTGTATCCGCTCCTAGCCATTATGGAGGCTTCGGCGGTAGCTCCAATACATATTCGACATCCAGTGGAAGCGGCAACGGAGGCTTTGGAGCTAGCTCCAATACTTATTCCACATCCAGTGGTGGAGCTAGCGGCGGCAACAGTGGAAGCTTCACTGGCTTCGGACCCACACCAAATATTGGTTTCGGCGCTCTATCGGGCTATCAGGCACCCAGCTATCAGCAGGAACAACAGCAAGAGGAACAACGCGGCTTCCAGGCACCCATCATTCATAAGCAGTTCATCACAATTTCTGCACCCGAAGAGCATGAAAATTTGGAGCGCTCCAAGCATTTGGTTATTGGCCGTCCCCAGAAGAATTATCGCGTTGTATTCATTAAGGCGCCATCGTCGAGCAGTGCCAATGTCAAGTTGTCTGCCGAATACGCTCCCAATGAGGAGAAGACTGTCATCTATGTGCTCAGCAAGAAGGATTCATCGTTGGAGGTCAACGATATTGCCACACCAGCTCCCACAGTGCCCAGCAAGCCGGAGGTCTTCTTCATCAAATACAAAACCGATGCCGAAGCAGCTCATGCCCAACAGCAGATTCAGGGTAAGTGCCAAAGAATGATGTAATACTATGCAAACTCTCCAATCCATTTGCTCTTCTTTCAGCCGAATATGACAGAATCGAAGGCTCCTCAGAGCATACCAATGGTGGTGTTGCTCCTGCTCAGTCGGTGGTTGGCATTCTTGATGGTGGCGCTGCTGCAGCTGCCAGCACTCACTCGTCCTCTAGTGTTGTGTCCAGCGGCTCTCAAATTCTAGGCTCAACTGGTGGCTCTTCTGATGGCTACTCTAGCAGCAGTTCAGGCAGCACCTCTGGCATCTTGGGGAATCAGATAATTGCTACACAACACAAGACCGTCCAAAGTCCCACCTACTTGCCACCCAGCGGCAAATAGATTGAGACAAGGACCCTTCCCAATCCCAATACCAATCCATAGATGACTTTATTTGTGTTTTTTGTTAGTGGCAATAGTCAAATAGTCAATTTTCCGCGTATTATTTTTTTTTATGAACAAACCAATAAAATAAAACATATAAAGAAAACGAATTCTAGTTATTGATCATTTGTGAGTGATCCTTGGTTCGCTATAGTCGACAAATTTTATTCTTATTTAGAGTAACGTGCTGGGGTACTCACCCACAGAATTAATGGCTCGTTTTAACAGCAATTCCGATTGACTTTTGTCCATGGTATCGATTTCACGACAACTACGATATAGACTAGTAATTGTCGATTCCACTGAATAGGCAACGGACCCCTCGGCGGCATTTGTTGGCAGCATTGAAATAAAACGATTCAGTTCATTGAGTTCTGCAAAAGGAGAACAGAAGAAAAGTTATTATCAAATTTAAAGTGTTTGTTGTTAAGTAAACTTACCCTGATACTCATTGTAAGTCTTATAGTTCCATTCGCCACGCTTGATCACAAAATAATCACCCTGGCCATAATCTTTGGCGAAATTGCCACAAGCCCAATCGTAGGTCTCATGGCAGGGACTCTTTGTGGTATTGGCCCACAAGAGGAGCTGACGTGAGCTCTCTACACACTCACGCTCTAGGCAGAGCGGAGCACGCATATGGAAGGGAACCTCTGGCCAAAATGCCAGCATCATGATGATAATGACAAAGAGCAGGGCACACAGGCAGGCGGTGGTCACATAGAGGATGCGTCGCTTGCGCGATAAGCTCATCAGAGCATCAAATGATCGACGTCCGGGTAGCAGCAGGGCTAAAAATGCAGAAAACAAATCAAATGCCAATAAATAATTACGTGAATATATTACAAATTGATGGAAAGTGAAGTAATATGAGATGGATTGGCATAGTGGAAGAAGAAGGTTTGTGTCTACACTAACCCCTCAGTCCATTGGCCGATGGATGTGTTGAGTTTGGTGTATTTGCTGAAGTTTGCTTTAAACCCCCACCTGCTGCTCCACCGCCGGCGCCGACGCCACCACCACCTCTTCCGTCTCCTTCACCATCAGTTCCCATACTAATGCCAGCCTCCAAATCTTTGCGATTGAGACCTGTCTCGTCCTTATGTAGCTTCTGTTGATTTGTGGTCAATGGTGCCGTTTCACTGCCCTCAATTTGTTGTTGTTGCTTCTGTTGTTGTTGTTGTTTATTATTCCTCAACATGTCGTCATCTTGATTATTGTGAAGCTTATAGCTGCGATCATCTACCTCATCGATAGCACAGATCGTTGGTTTATATTTGCCCTGATTGATGGCCATGCTGAAGACTGACAATGAATTCCAAACGCAATGGTTGTTGTCCACGCTTAGCAGAGACGCATCATTTTCTGTCATCAAAATAAAACGAAAAAAAACAAAATATTGACAAAGCTTAAAAACATTAATAATATTTAGATGTTTGTGATAATTAGTTCACCTTGTGGCTTACTAAATGCAGTTTTCAGTTTAATTTATTTTCTAGTTACTCTTTAGAATTGTGTCGCGGGTGGCATTAATAAGTATATATATGTTACACGTACGATTAAGCTACATGAACATGCTATAAAATTTCTAATGAAAATCACAACAGCAAAAACAGAAAACTACATACTGTAACTGGGAAAAACTATTTTAAGCCCTGCATAATAACCACACAACAACAACAACAACAAATGTGACGCGTTATTTGTTAGTTACTGTTGCTGTTGTTGTTGTTGTTGTCAGTGGTCAACCAAGCGCATCTACATAGATACATACATATGTATGTACATACATACATCATATAAAAGTACCAAGTTTCTACGCCTTCAACCTGGTTGTTGATCATAAAAGATGTTCATAGAGAAGATCGAAATTTAAGCTAGATATCTTAGATACCCATCATCTTAACTAAACTGATGATGACTTTAATTTAGATCGGCATAGGTGACCTCTCGGATGGGCGGACAAGAAAAGAGAAGGTACAGAAATACCATTTTTAAACAAATTTTCAGCTTTTTGGATATGGTTTTTTTTTTTAATTATGACTTCTAATTAGTTCATGAATAAGTAAATATGTACATTTGATTGATTTCCTTCAGAGTGTGTTTTTGGGTGAACATGTTCCACAAACTTATTTCTCTTTGGCTCACAGTTTTGTTTACTTCATTTGCGCCTGCTTCACGCACAAACAAATCTCCTTTTCTCTTTAATTCTTATTTAAATCTATTTAATTGATTTCTAAATTACAATTGAAATGACAATATTTTACGTCAAATGTAAAGAAAGACACTTTAGAAGGCCAAGTTAACTTAATGAATCTCATGACTTTCAATCAATCTTAAAACTACTGAGGGATCTCAAAGACAAGAAGGACAAGATGGTGAACAACTGAGCAAAAGAGTCGATGAAGAACTGAAAGAAGTGAACAGTGAGTAAGTGAGTCACCAAAACAATTGGATTAACAACTGAGTAAGTGAGTAACTAAACTAGTTTGGACATTCTAAAGTGAGTGAGTAAACTCAAGATGACTCACAACACTATTCTACAGGGTATATTTTAAGGCGAATATATATACTCCGATTTAATGCTAAACAGAAGCGTTGTACTAATTAGTATTTATGCACACTTTACACAGGCATAAAGACAAAAGAATGAATAAATGCTGCAATGCACAAAAAGTGGGGGAAAGAGAGAGAGAGAATAAAACTTGTAAGTAAAGCTTTGCCAATTGCCAGCAATTGTTGTCAATTGGAAATTGAAAAGAAGTCAAATGTTGACAAGAATTGCCGGCAAGATGATGATCGTGCATAAAGACTGATCTATATGCACACACACACACACAACACACACACAAACTATATAACTTATATAGAAAAGTTAAGTGCCCTGCTATCTCAGGGCAATTTTCACTTATCTGCGATGCTCTACATTACAAAAAAAAAAAGAAAAAAGGTTTCTTGATTGCGCAAAAAACTGTCTGTCCAAGTGTGTGTGTGTGTGTGTGTAGGTAGATTTATATATCATGTCTCAAGGTAATCTTTTTGATAATCAAGCATTCTGATTACGCTTAAGCTAAATGGAATTTCTATTCTATGATAAGAGAGTAATTAATTTATTCAAAAAAAAAACTCAAGAAAAGTTGCTGGAAAAGTAGAAGAGAAAATAAACCTTTTTTTAGTCATCAACTAAAAATAACTTTGACTAAATTTTCACTCTATCGCTTTAAAGTTATACAATTGATTAACAAAACAAATGTACAAAATGAAATCATATTTTAATCATGTAGAGAGAAAAATTCTCCCAAAAATATTGCATCAATTTACAATCTTTACCAGCAGACTGAGGAATTTACAATGAACCAAAAAAAAAAAAGTGATTTATCAAATTATATTTTAACTCTCGGACACTTTAAGCCGTTGCAAATCTTTCAATTTAGCGATAAATTGTGGTCAGTCGTGGAGCGTAGAGGATTTAGTCACTCTGACCAAGACATAGAACAAAAACCTTACTATGTTTATCTTATCAAATGCGATTATGACTTAAACACATTCAACTTTTAATCAGAGTAAAGTTTCTTATAGCTCTGTGTGTGTGTGCGTGTGTACAAATATTTCAGCATAACAGATATTTGTAATATTTAAAAAGAAAACGAAAAACAAAAAACCCAATTAAAAATAACATGTAGAACTATATCTATAGGTCGAGACCAAAATTCACTTAAGTCAACAACAATGTGGAAATATGTTGACTAATTGTAAGACTAACTAAAGGCAAAAACCCAAAAAGTAGATACCAGATAAAATTTAAGTAATCTTCCAGGGATGCATCAAGTAGGGCGACCGGGGCTAACATCGGAAGTTTGTATACCCTTGCAGGTTTTTTTTGTTACTCTTCCCTTGCCTTTACTGACATCAAAACCGTCCCCAAAAACCGTTTTATCTAAACAGGCTATATATGTACATAGGTACTAGAGTCCTGCACGAATACACTCATTTGCCTCAGTCTTTCAAATACTTACAAATTTTCCTATATTTGATTTGATAATATTGCTTCGGAACGAATGAAACGAGATGAAAAGTCTCGAAGTTTTGTGTTTCGTAGTTCCTGAATGTATCAAGCCGAACAAACAAAAACAAAATCAAAGCAAGCCGAAACAAATAAGAAAGACTACAAACGAAACAAATGAATACGGTACTTCTTTCAAGTTACTTGGTACTTCCAAGTACTCGTGAGTCTGGTCATACTTATGAAATGTCAATAATTTTCGAATGCCAATTTAATTTTGTTTTAATCTCACTGGAGTATTTTCCTAATATAAATTAAAGTTATAGCTTTGGTGACTTATTAGTAAAACGCCGAGCAGACTACAAGCAGCTCGACGGTGTAAGGGTTAGAGGTCCTGCCTAAAATCGACGAAACTCTGGTTCAACCCCGGCCAGAAACTAGTTAGCTTTGGCTTTTCATTTTTTTTTTTGCTTTTTTAATAATTATTTTTGTCTAATAGCGAAGTAGGTCTTTCGATGATTTGTAGGAAAATATAGAATAGTGCGCCGAAATATTTCACACAGCTTCAAATGACGGGGTATTCTACAACATATCCAAAATTCATCCAAATCGGTGATTCGCATACCTGAAGTTCCCCTTGTAAGAGTACTTTTAAAATTAGTTTAATATTCATCTATGTATGTACATATCCAAATGTATAAGTACACTATACATATACATATCTTTTTAAATTAGCATGGAATTTCGGAAAGCTCAGGAGTAATCGAGCATTTTGGATCGATTAAGACCAAACTGCTGACAGGAGAATATAAATTTAAGAAAAAGAGAGGACGGAGTGAAGTCTGGAATACATTTTGTCTGGTCATGGATGAGAATGAAGAAATAGTCTCAGATTATTCATATCTTCACAAAAAATGTTTGAAAATGTGTAAATAGTTATTGTTAAGATATCATTGTTAAATTTATAATAAAATCATGTTTTTATTTTTATTAAATACTGTAAATATTTAAAAAAAAAGAATTTATTTTCAGATGTTTCATATTATATACATTGAGTCTGCTGTCAGGTACTTGCTTCACAATTCGGTATACCGAGAACGAGCAAGACATTTGAACAGTATCTAGTACTCGGTTCGATTTTCGGTCTTTGCTTCTCGATATGCTCGGATTTGCTTTACCGGATTTTTCGGTATGTCCTGCTCGTTTAAACTCATTCGTTCGTTTGAGATGCTTGATATACTCGATTTACAAATACGAGTAAGTGTGAAAACGAGTTCCGAAAGTGTAGAGGGATTTCGTTTTCCGTTTCGAATGTATTCATGCAGGTCTCTAATAGGTACGTAAAAGAAAGAACGGCTTACAATTTTAGGCAGTGCAGTAACATGACATTTCATCGTGTATTTATATGACAGCTATATAAAAAGGTTTCCGATTTTGATGAAATTTGGCACTGTCTGTTATAATAGGTAATAGGTATATTTAAAAACCAAACATTAAATTTTAAAACAATCGCGACAAAAATAATAAAGTTATTGATAAAAGTTTTCGACCGATCGTTTCTATGGGAGCTATATGATATAATCACCCGATCCTGATCAAATTTAGCACAGTCATCAATGGGTATTTTAAACTAACAATGGCTTGGAATATAACGAAGTTATTGAGAAAAGTCACTGTTCCTGAACTTCTATGGGAGCTATATAATATAGTGGTTCGATCCGGCTGAATTCGAGAAGCTCACATGGTTATTTCAGCGCTTTAGCTCTTATAGTCTAGAAGAAGTTTGCGTTGAAGGACAGACATATGGACGTCGTCTGATCAAGAATATATATACTTTATATAGTCGCAGAAGGGCATAAAAAAGAGAATCCAAGACTTGAATGGCTCTGTTTAACTACGGATTAGTAAGATTGTTAGAAAATTTCTCAATTACTTAAGCGTTCGAATGAATATTTTCTGGAATCTCTAGCTCTAATATGTGAAATGTTGTTTCAAGTGTTCAAGATAATGTCTTTCGGCAATGAAGACATTGTTTTTTTAAACAAATCTCATTCAAAGATAAGCAAATTGACAGCGAGAAGATATCTAATATGATAAGAGGATACGATCTCATAAACACAAACACACATAACAAAAAAACTCTCTTGCAATTGAAATTTTTTCTTTGGCTTAGCCAGCATTTATATAATTACCCAATAATGATGATGTGACTCATATGAATCAGTTTTGTTTTTTTTCGGTTTCATTCAATTTGTGGCCTCTTTTATTTATTGTTATATATATTTAATGCTGATTTTTCATATATTTATGTGAAATTTAGTTCAAAGCGACTTTTGGCCGCAGCGGCATTTTTCAAATGAATATTATTGCACTTGTTTTCACTACACAACGACTGAAGTTTGGCTTATTCTGCATTCTGGGTTCTTTTTTAAAGAAGACAATGTTCTCATCGATGGCTTCCACAGATGCTGCGCATTTTCAATGTTTTCTTTTGGGGGGTTGCTTCACCTACGCTGTATCGGTGGTTGGTTGATGGTTGGATGGATGCGTTTCTAAAACGCAAAAACAATATTAAATCTTAAGACGCAAAAGTTTTCTTAAAAGGGGACAACAAACGGGGGATGGTTGCAAACATAATTGAAACAGGACGCAGAGGACAACCAACACATTTCAGGGGCATAATGCAACTGAAGTGCTTTTATATCACTCTTGCATACATTTTCAGTGTAAGGCAGTCGAGATCAATGCAGAATTAACCACATTTTTCACATCATAAGTTCTCATAGAATTCTTTGCAAGTTTGTTTCATTTTCACATTGTTAAATTTTAAAGAAATAACTTATAGAAGAAGCTTTGTTGTGAAAGAGATGAGAGATAAATAGAAAAGCTACCGAAACGAACAGAAGGTAAGTTTATAAATATGTTGAAATCGCAACCCAACGGAGACTAAAGTAAGAAGGGACTTGGTAGATATCAGGAGTAAGAGGAAAGTGAAGTTTATTGCCGCCTTGAAAACATCTCAGCTAATGAATATTATTGCTAGTTCATGGCCTTAGTTCCGAGTGTTTGAGAGAGTTTCCTCCGCTTCGGCTTTTACCCTTTGTCATACCAAAAACAGGAAAAATTAACCAGAACCATTTGCATTAATTACACATTTCTAGGGGTGGGGGAGGGGATGGGCGTAGCATTTTGGATATTTGTTATTAAACAATTAAAATGATTTGTCCGTCAATTCGAGTAAATCAATTTGACAATCCATATGAGCGTGTAATTGATTGTCACGTACTACAACCGTTTTTCATCGTTTCGGGGCGATAGTATGACAGAGAGAGATTTGTGACGACATACCTGTTGGCCAGGTTGGTTATATTGCTTGTGTTAGTGGCTTGTTCTATTGTACATATATTGACATTTAATTTAAGCTAATGGCACACCAAATAACGGGCACTCATAATATTATTGTTGTTGTTGTTGCTTCTTGTCAAACTATTATCAAAAAAGTGTTGAAACACAATTGCCGATTGTTAGGCCCGATTGATTGTTGGCCAGTTGCCTAGCTAGTTAACTGACTGACTGACTGACTGATAACCTTGCCTTATACAATCAGGCAAAACAATTGTATCAACTTCCCAACAAGGCGAATTATTCTAGTTTTATGAAGAAGAAGTTCCCTAACCAACTAGATTTTTATATGTCTCTATAGCGGATATATAGTTCTAGCAGATAGACTCTACCCTGAGGTAACTCCTATACAAAGATCGTTCATGCGTTCAATATTATCTACATAATATGCACCGTAAAATCGTTTAACGGAAAAAGGTGTGGTTAAGGTTAGCTATTGCTTGTTGTATTTGCTGTTGTTGTTGAGAGTGTGCGGCAAACAAAGCGGGGCCAACAACAAAGTGCGTACTAACACGAGTTGAAGCACAATGAACGCGACAACAAAATGCACCGAGGAGGTTGAGGTCATCATTTGTGGCAGTTAGCTCCGCTCTCCGTGCGTGAGCGCCACAATAAGCGGCAAAATGCAGGAGAACTCGAAGCGAAATGTAAAATATGTGCGGGCGGTTCCTTGTAAGTGGATACAGCAGTAGTTTCTTTTTTGTGTTTGTTTTTGCTTAAGCGGAAGAAGCAGCGGTAAGAAAAAAAGGTTTACAAAGGGGGCGGAGAAAGCGGTGGGGAGTTTGGCAAAGTAACAGGAAATTGTGAGTACATACCTATGTACGTATGTACATATGTTAATATGTATGTATGTAGATTACTACAATACTTTCGCCGAATATGTTACATTTCTTTTTTTGGATACTAAATTTTTACATCGTCAACTTCAAGAATAATACATAAACTATATCAGAAAGTGTTATTTCATTTGTTTTCACTCAAAATTCAACTAAATCTAGATTAGTTACCGATTTATAGGAGGAAATAATGTCAATAACCATGAAAAGAAATTTAATATTATAAATTATATATATTTCTTATTTGTTATTAATCTATATTGGATAAAAAACTCCTACTTTGACAAAGCTTTAAAGTTTAAACAAATCTAAAAAAAAAATAACAAATATGTATAATCACCACTTTGTGTAGAGAATTTCGTTTAGTATCAATTTCCAGATGTCATAATAATTCAAAAAGTGTCTATTCTGACAAATGATCCCACTACTTCCCCATTCTGAAATTTACCCCCGATTGAAATTTCAATGTCAAGCTTATCAGCGATCTCAACGCGTTTACATCTGGCCGTTATCTCTCCATCTCCTTTCCTTGCATTTCTTTGAATAATTTTTTTTTTGTTTTGTTGGTACGTGCCCTTCGGTCGACTCTCTTGCTCTCTCTTTCGCTGACCGTTTCTCATTGACTGCCGGACGAACACGTTCTTACGCATTAATTATGGGAATTTCTCTGTTTGCGGGACAACATGGCATTGTCAAGAGGGAGGGGGAGAAACTGTCACACACACAGAGAAAGCGGGTGAATGAGGAACTTAAGAATAGGTGAAAGAACAAGAGGAAGATAAATATGCAGAGGACGAATGCAGCCAGTGAGAGCATCCCATCGCATAATAAACAAGTTCATGCGTATCATGAATTATTGTACATTCAATTAATTCTTTGCAAAATGGAAAATCACAAACATAAATTTATATTAAAAGTAATAGAAAAGATCGTTTTGTTGGCAAAATGTAAACAATTTATTAAAATTATGTCTACTAAGAAAACTACGTGTTAGGTAACCTGAAATTTTTAAAAACTTTTAAGCTTGGTTTGGGGACAATTAAATATTTCTAGATCTCTGCTAGTCTACAGATCAGACTACCTAGGCTAGTTGCATCCGTTTTTTTTTTGTAAGCCCTTGAAAGCTTGTGGATGAAAACAAAGTTTGACATTACGTCTCTGTGATTATTTAGAACGTATAAACGAAGTACAATGTACTGTAAGATCAGTTTATTTCTTTGGTCACTTGCTGAACCGGTTCTGCCGGCATTTCAGACACACACACACTCACTCACACACACGCAAAGAGAGAGGAGACGCACATGAAGTACGGCTTGAAGGTGTACACGATCTTGCCTTATGCGGCACTGGCAGCATACCTTAGCACACACATACACACACACAGAACCATAGAAAACACAACCACTCTCTTTCAAAAATGTTGGTAAAGTTCTACTTGTACTTGAAAATATTTTACATACACGTAATGGTGTGTTATAAATATAAATTTAAAACAATTAATCAATCGTTTTAATAAGCATTTAATTCTCGTTTTGAATAGGCGCTAAAATTTACACACCTATAATTTAGCGTTTCAGCTCGTTTACTTGGATCTTCATTGAACTCCACATTAAAACATAAGCACTCACAATATCACAATATACACATTCACAAGTTAAAAAAGAATTTATTTATTTTTCAAAAAACAACAGTTAATTTACGCGCAACACCCGCGAGAGAAACAAAAAAAAAAAAAGAAACGTCCCGCTATATTCGAAATTGGTTCAGACCACTTTTACGCGCAACGCATGCACATTGAAACGCAACAACAAAAAACTGTTGTACATTGTTTTCGTCTGTAATTTAACATTCTTTCCAGAATCAACTCATATTGAGTCTGTTAGCTCATTGACATTCGTTGACTCATTTTCGATTCTGTTGAAAATTCAAAGTAATTTGGAAGTTGTGGAATGCCAAATTTGTCCAAACTACCGGGATGTCCTTAGAAATATTGGAGCAAAATGTTGCAGCAGTTCTAAATATTAAATCTAATCCTTTGAAAGTCAGATATTACAAACTCAATAACATATTACACTCCCTTATCGATGAATATCAAAAGGCAATTTCTTTCACAATTATTGTATATGTTGAAATAGTATTTACCCACATCGTAGCTAGACGTCATATATTAACCTTCATCATTGGGAAAATAAATCAAAATTATAAAAAAGTAGTGACAAACATGCTCAAGATACGCGGTTTTAGTCTGACAACATTTGCAATCAGCTATATAAAATCATATTATATTAAAATTATATCATCAAAATATAAGTTTGTCCAAATCTTGAAAAAAAAAAATTGGTACTAATTTGCGAGCGCCTACTGTAAGGGATTTCTTAGTTTGCAGTGTCACATCAGACACGAAAAAATGTCAAATCCACTTTTTTGGTATTTTTCTGCTGACCACATTCAACCCCATGTAAACGGAAAACTGTCAGCAATAAACGAAAAATAAAAAAACGGAAAAAATGTTCCAATAGGATATATAACGATCTATCGTTCTTATGGACACTATATAAATTATATGGTTGATCAATCTGAGCGATATTTAGGAGTATCATCGGCAGACGGCAGTAAAAATTCGAAAAATTGAAAACTTAATGGAAATAATTAAAGAGTCAAAAACTGTTTTTCCAATTTGAACTTGTTTACGCCCGTTTCCAATCGTTCCTATGGCAGCACAAATAAGGATATAGAATATAGTTTTTTCAACAAACTGAAAAAAATGTCAACGGAAAGCAATACACCAGTGGATCCACGGGTTCAGGTAAGCAAAGGATTAAAAAATGGTAGCCAATCAAAGAGCGAATCTCTACCAATTTATTTGTCTCTCCTGTCCGTTAGATTGAGCTGGAAAAGCTAAACACAGCTACGGATAATATAAACCGTTATGAAGTGGAGCTTGATGTGAGTTCTTATTTATTCATTTGTTTTTTGTTCCAGAGTTTTGTTTTGTGACCATTGATTATTATTAGACTTTTATTGATTTTTCTATTTGGTCCACTTTACATAACAACAACATCAAAAACAACAACAATAACAATAACAAAGGAGGCCAAATGCGAGTTCAAACGGTTATTGGCCGAGAGTGTGGTGCGAATCAAGGCGGCAGCCCATAAACTAGGCAACTCAATTGATGCCGCCAAACCGTATTACGAATCACGCATTTACGCTGCCCAATTGGCCAAGGAGACCCAACAGGCGGCAGCCAATCATGAGAAGGCCAAATCCATACATGCGGCCGCCAAAGAAATGGTCTACCTGGCCGAACAGGGTTTGGGCGAGAAATCAACCCTGGATACGGCCTGCCAGGAAATGCTCAGCCATGCGGCCAGTAAAGTGAATCAATCCCAATTGGAGGTGACCGATACACGGAATGCTCTCAAAATGTGCCAACTAAAATTGGAGGTGGCCAACAATCGAGTGGGCAAACTGCAAGGACAACTTAAGCAGGCCTTGAGGGCATCCAGGTACCTTAATAAAATCGACTACATTCATTTTAGATACTGGGATATGGTAAAACTTGAATTTGTAGCTTTAAAACTTATTTTGTATTCAGAAAATGATATAATTTATCATATTTAAGCAAGGATATACCTATATATATATATACCTTGTTTCTACTACGATTATAATAGATAAACAAAATCTTGATCTGTATGACTTTATTTAGAATCTGCTGTCTTTAAATTTGTTTTTATTTTTTTTATCTATATATTTACTATCTTTACTTTTGGTATTGTTTCATTTATTTATTTTACTGTCACTATTTCATTTCTTTGGTTTTTCTTTCTTAACTTGATATTTATACCTTTAGATTGCAGATCAAACGCAATTACCTTTTGTTGAGATTCCTAAACTCAATGCACGCTTTATATTGTCCACTCTGTTCGTGAGTATTTCCTTTGATTGTTTTGTTTTGGCACGTTATCCACTTTCCCATATACATAGTTATTTAAGTATATCTGAGTTAATTACTAACTGATACTACATTTTGTAGGCCCTATTACGAGACGCGTGCCAATTATAATGGTCTACTGAAGGCCCAAAAGCTGCGCGTTAACGAACTGGAAGCGAAAGTGAGTTCGGCGAAAATGACATATAACGAGGCTTTAAAGAATCTGGAGCAAATCTCCGAGGATATACATAGGCAGCGACAGCAGCGCAACAATTTGCTTAACTATGAGGCTATGCTAAGGCAGGTGGATACTACGGGGGCAATCAAACCGGAGCCGCAAGTAGAGTCGGAGCAAGTACTAAGCAATGTGACAGCCAATGCGAATGAGGAAGAGGATGAGGAGTATTTAAGCATGCCGGAGCGTCTGAGTATTAGTGAGGCGAGTTCACCGCATCGGTCGACATTGAGTGATCCGCACGATTGTCCACACTTGCTGCAAGATTTCGAGGCTGTATTGACGTTTCCGTCAAAACGTTTGCCCAAATCGGCTAGTGCCAGTGCCACAGACGGAGACTCACTGTTTGCTCAGTCGCAGGGCTTGCACGGACCGTACGAGTCGACAACGCCGGCTCCAAATCAGGCTCAGGATCAGGACATTGAGCAATGGACAGAAATTCGTCTCTCGCATTCCGATAGCACTAGTTCCAGCTACTCTAATCAATCTCGAGGAGGATTGGGTGGATTGGGCTCACTAGAACCGGACATCGATGCCCAGTCGCAACATTCCACTTCGTCATCGGATGAGCCCAAACGGAAAGTGACCTGCACAACCATATTTCATCAGGATCAGGATCAGGATGGCGGAAATGGAGGAATGGGATCTGGTCAGCAGCAGATGAGCCGCAAGCAAAGTCTCAGTCAATGGTTGTCCCGCTCGAATAGCTTTAAGAGCAGCGGTCGACGACAGAGTTTCGATTTGCTTATCGATGCCGGCGACAAGGTGAAGGATGTCTTTAACTATGGCTTTCAGAAGGTGGGCAGAACATTGGAGCGCCGCAATAGCGAATCGGAGATGGCTCAAACGGAAACTGGCGGCGCCGGTGCTGAATCGGAGGCTTTGCTGGCTGGTTCGACGACGACAACTCCGTCATCGGTGACAACATCCACATCTTTGGCCTCAGGCAATGCGTCTGGTGGCAATACCAGTGACTTCTTTCTATTCAGCAGGTCAGTAGACGGAGGCAACGGGGCTGGTGGTGCCAGCGGCAGTCGTGGCCGTGGCGGAAGCCTTTTGAATACGCTCCAGGATCGCCTGACGAAGCTTATTTGAACATGAATTTTAGCAACGATTTATCAATACGTTGATATCGATCGGTCAATCAGCCAAAGAAGCAATCAATTTGAATACAATTGAAAACGAATTTGATAAAACTAAAACATAAAATTGACAAACAATCGATCGATAATTCAACCAGCAATTAATCGGTAAACGATAAATCGACACATAATTTGATAAATCCAGACAAACAAATCGATCGATACAAGAAGCTAAATCGAACAAAATAGTCTGCAATTGAATCATTTCAAAATTTGATTGAAATTATTGAAACAAATGCAGTAATAAATCGATCCCATCGATAGATTCATTTAGCATAATACGAAACCAAAAAAAAAAAAAAGAATTGCACTTATCGATCAATTATTTGAAATGATTGTTCATGCAACAAATCGATCGATCGAACCGTTTTTCCATCGATTAAAATTCCAACAACAAAAATCAAATTTATATATAATCTATATTTGCACCCATTTAACCACCAAATAACAAAAACAACAATAACATCAACAACAAGAACAACAACAACAATAGCTAGAGACAACTACAACATCTCTTCCAATCCAAGAACAACAACAGAAAACTAATTATTAAAAAATGTTAACAAATTGGCTCCGCTCATTTATCCCTCCAAACAAAAAACAAAAAAAAAAAAAAATAACCCGAAACCAAAACAAACCAAAACTCCAAATTAAATTACACAAATTTTCAAACTTTAACCTCCCACCATCCACCAGAACAAGAACAAGAACAACAAATTGCTTTGCACGACCGCACGCTTCCAATTCAACAAACATTATTACAATCCAATCAAATCACAAGATAACTTCCTGTATGTACTACCTTTTAAATTAAGAATCTCATGTTCTTTTGATCATCCTGAGCGTAGACCGAGTCCTCTCCACGTTTAACCAACAAAGAGCTCACTCCGATTGTAAAATCTATTCTAATCCTGGTAATACTCCTATCAAATCTGTCTGTGAACTAAAGACTGTACCGATATCTACATATATACACTCCACCTATGTGTAGTAACTTTATTTTATAGAAATTCGTCAAGTTTTTTAAGACAAAGACTGATTTTAGGACCACTTGTTCCTTTAGGTGCTATAAGAGAATATAGTCCACCGATTTTGATAATATAAAACAAAAAAAAAAAAATTAAAAATATTTCATTAATATACAAAATCGGCGACATCTAATTTTATATAGAGTGACTTCTGTCTACGCCCAGTTTTGTTGTGTGTTGTATGTGTGTTATATATATATACATATATCGACTCTTTGTTAATATCCTCTCACATGATGCACTTTCACATTTCATTGCTTTTAAATTATTTTCTAACTGTCTATCTATGTATATATCTGTCAAATCCGAATGTCAGAAACAAAATACTAAAACTAAAAACCTATTACAAACAACCAAACCAATACCTACTACCTAAACATTCCAGATCCTCAGAACCCAAAGAATTACTATCCGATGAGCAGGTTGAGAATTTACTTTTAAATCACACGGTGGACGAGCATGGAGCCATTATAGTGGAGGAGCTTAAATCGCCAACAACAACAATGCAACAGCAGAAGCCACAACATCCGCTGAGTGTGGCAGGAGCTGCACGTGCTGCTTTGCTCTTTTAAAAGGCTTTATCATGTTGAATGTTTTGTTTCTTGGCCGAGGACTGTGCACAAAACACAAGAAGAAGAAAACACTCATTCAAATGCGGAATGATGTAATTGACGACCGAATGACAAAGAAAAGACCATATCAATGGGAGAGAAGAAGACGATATAAAAGATGTATCTAGGACCAGAAGCAGGTAATGGAGGCAAAGATGATGATGATGTCGATGAAGCAGTACCAGACCAGTACCCGCCCGGTATTGTACTATGTTGTGCTAACTATTTTAAATATTTATTCTAATCAAATCCTACAAAATCATGTGCAATAATAATAATAATAATGTTGAAATGAGAGTTAGTTACATTTTATGCTGTTCACAAAAAGCAATTAAACCTTAAACCCCAAAGATGATAAAAACCTAGTCAGAAAAAAAAAACACAAAACAAACAAAAAAACAAAAAAATAGAAATAAATCCGTTGTAGTAGCAGTTATTGAATGTGTGTGCAAAATGAATCTAATGCAATTTAAATTGAGTAAAAGGCAAACGGAAACGAAAAAATACAAAATAATTCTAATTATACAAATGTTACGAGTATATAGCATATACATACATACATAGATCTATAAAAGATTATTTGACAAAAAGTATTGATTATCTTAAATGAAGTTTTATTTGGGGCCTGATTGGAAACTGAAAATGGAGCGCTGAAATTAATGAAATTGGGAATGGTAATGGTCTTATCTCTGGAACATTAAAGGAACACATTTTGATCCTACAATATACATATATATATATATTTGTATGTATGTAGATCCATATTTATGGATATTGCTGATTTAGATGCTTAAAAACATTTTCAATTTCTCACTGGACATCCAATTGGAAGATGTCTAATAAATCATAAGAATCTGGAAATAACTTTTTATAAGTTTCAATTTAATTTAACGAATTTGGCTAAAGCTAATCTTTAAAGCATCCTTATCAGGTTCAGTACTTATGGAACAAGGATTTCCAAAAGAGACGTGCTGGCAACATGGAGTCTCGTTTCAGGCATTTAGGATGCGTCAGACTGGAAAAAGTGTTGAAATTCAATGAGCTAATCGAATCAGGGTTTATATCTAGCACTTACAGAAAGTTAGCTTGTCGAAGGCGCTCCAAATAACCATCGGTAGCCACAGCGGTTAGGAAAATTTTACGTGCAACGCGTGGCACCTGCGGCTGCAGTTGTCTGGCCAGCTTTAAATGTGTATTTGCAGCACTGGCCACCTCAAATATGCACTCCTCCACGCCTTTGTCGTCGCTGGCACTTCTCAGGATACGCTCCTGGCTAACACCGTGACGCACCAATACTTCGAGGGGCACACATATCTGCTGCTGGCGTCCAGCCAATGGAATGGCTCGCAATAAGGTAGCAATACCCTGAGCCTTGCCCAAATGCGAGGCAGCATGATCTACTTGCATGTCGCGCACGCCACTAGCTTCGACAATGAGATGAAGTAGGGCCGAGAAGGTTTGATCAGCGTATTCCTCCAATTCTTTCAAGGATTCAAACGCTTGGCTTGGTGGACGCTCGCGGGCAGTTACCAAGCGACGTAAGTAGATTTTGTTCAGTTTACGCATGCCAAGTGTATGCTGCAATTCGCGCAACACAGGCTGATCCTTGACGTATGAGCCACTGGAGGGGGAAGCCGACTCGAAGCATTTGTCAATCGAATCGTACCAGAATTTCAAACGCATCTTGGCTAATTGGGGCTCCGAGAGCTAGGGCAAACACTCAATTATCAACCAGTACATAAATTGGTCATCATTCCACTCACTTGTCCATGTCCTCCTACAGCTCGAGACACTTCCACATTAAAGGCACGCAAAGCAAATGCTGTGCGGCGTAGCTCCTGCGGCAGCAGCAATGTACTCAGATAGTTTTCATAGTCATATTTCCTAGGGGTGGGAACATACATATATCATTGATGATGCATATCCGGCAAATCCTGGACGACGGCGACATGAACTTACTGCACAAGGCCCATGCAATAGTTGGCGCCGAATCGGTCACTTTTTTTAAATTGATTCGATTTTGATTCTGTGACCGTAGCTCCACTCAGACTCCTGGTTATATTCAAGACTCCTCCAATAGACAATTGTCTATGTTGTAATAGGCGCCGCATTTTATTTGTTTTTATTTCTGATTGTCGGTTTTTTTTTTTGCCGCCACCTACTAAACAGCTGTTCGGTCAGCTGCGACGAAAATATCGATTCGATAAATTCGATACTCGACAGCTAAGCGAATTCACAATAAGTAGGCGAATTCACTTCTCCACGTCATAGTTGTTGTTTTATTTCACTAAAAATTGTAATTAAAAAAAAAGGGAAACGTTGAGTTTATGTAGTGTCAGCATCATGGTTTACATCGACCGCAGTGAGTAAATATTCGTAAAACAGTTAGTATCCATACTAACCATATCAATTGTAGATGGTCGAGTCTGGGAAAAGCGTCCTTGGGACTGGCAGCGTATTGTGGAGATATTTTTTGGACTCTGGTACATGATAGTGCAATTGTAAGTCGGAAACTGTTTACTTTTAATATGAAACCAGAAGTTCACCTATAACTCCTTGCAGCTTTCAAACTTTAGTAGCCCCCTTCAATGGCAATGGCAACGGCAATAATGACAATCAGCGACGTAGTAACTGGGGCGGAGGTTGGGGCGGTGGAGGCGGTGGTGGTGGTGGAGGAGGCGGAGGCGGTAGTGGAGGTGGTGGTGGTCTGAGACCCAATCGTCGAATTGGACGCATACCGCAGCAAATGAGTTGCAGTACTTGCCCAAATGGAGGATGTGGGTAGAAGAACTAAATACAGTTAAGTTAATCTCTCCGCGGATGTCAGGTGTTCACAAACTAGTGTTGCCGACATTTTCCCCTAAAAAAACTCTAAAATTGTCATTCATCTCCATGCAAATCTAATAGTAAATTAGATAATTAATTGTAGATATAAGTTTTATACAAAATTCATTGTAAAGTGGTAACTTTAATTACCTTTATTATTAACTTTATGATTTTTTGGGGCAATAAAACTATTATAACAAGATTTATTGACAATTAAGAATGAAATCTCAGATGAATTCAAATGTATTGACGACTTATTGTATGTTGAATTTCTAAAATAGAGCAAGGATCGGCCACTAATTTTTTCAATTGCAAAATGTATATAAATACTATAATTAAATGATGAATTTACCTTATAATTGGTTAAAATAAATTCGAATTGTAATTAATCTAGTTTAAATTTTATTATGAAGAAATCGACAGTGCACAAAATATATCGATTACTTATCGCCAGTTTGCACCGATAACCAACACGAAATTGATAATACAGACTCGATATGCGCTAACAGACTCGCAATGAGTCAATAACAATAATAAATAATCTTCAGAATCCGAAGATATCCAAATATTATAATTAAAAAAAGAGGTGCAAGTGCGAGATCTGTCACTGCTTAGTGCTACTAGGACGAACGGAAACTCATTGGAGATTGTACATATAGTGAATAGTGAAAGACAAAAAGGAGACTAAACATGGCCTACAACGACAACATCAACAACGAAAACGTTTGATGTCAACTTTACCAAGGTGAGGCGAGGAGGATGAGAGCGAGGTCAACTGCATCCATGTGTGGGTCTTCTCGTCCGTTTCTACTAACCGGTGTTTAAACTCTTCTAACTAACAAGTTTCACAGTTATCCCTCGTATCCCACCCATCTTACTAAATGCACAAAAGCTTCTCCTTCTTCGTCTTTCTTTCGCTTTTCTCTTTCAAGATCAAGATCATATTTGGGACAACAACTGCTGTCACCGGGCTATATATAGATATTTAATTTCTTCATATGTATACTGGATGCATCTGGCATTTTGGTTAAGGGTGATGAAGGGGGCACGCTAGCTATTCGGGAAATAGCCTCTTATTATAAAGAATATAAAAAGAAAACTTCCGCCTATTTATTTAGGCCAAACTGCCTCCATTTCCATATAATTTGCGTGCCTTGGACTATTTTGGTGACTCGCGCTTCTCTCACCTGTATATATGTAGGTGTGTATGTTGGCGTTTGTGTGTGTTGTTGTGTGTGTGTGTGTGTGTGTTTGTACGACAAACAGGTTTCGTTGTGTTGTATAAGGAAAAAATAAATAAAATATTTTTGCACCTTTGCTTTTGTCAACAACGTACGCTTCAACTTGACCTTTGCCAGTTCTCCCCCAACAGTTTTTCACTCTTCCAGTCATTCCATACGCTACAACTTAGAGTCAACCCCGTCTCGCTGCTTGGTTAGCAACAGTCAAGTGAAGCCATCTGCTCCAACACATATTTAAGACACTATATATGCATATATTCTTAATCAGCATGATGTATAGAATTGATGAATTTTGTTTAAAGAGCCATTTGATCTACCTTTGTTTATAGCCCAAGTGAAATTAAAATTTTAATCTAAGCCATTTAATGAGGGAAGAAATATAAATACATATGTCTTAAGAAAAACTAATAATGACTTAAATCCGTTCATTTAAAATAATTTGCATCACGATCACTAAATGTTGGAAAAATTATGATTAACCAAGGATCTAGATCTCCTTGCCAACAATGACAGTGACCCAGACTAATCACTTCCACCCTGTCCTGTTCACCCAAAGTGGGTTCAACCCTTTTGAACACTTGTCTGTACTCTAAGCTGGCCTCTTTTTCTTCTGGCTAAACACTGTGACCCTGCAGTCAGTCCCTAGATTAAAAAGCGTCACAGTTCGCTGCCCGGTTGTGTTTGGTCTACATTTTTGTTTGTGTTGTCGGTTAGTCGAAACTAGAGTCACTGCGACGGCGCTCTGTGAGGAGTGTGCGCGAGTGGATTCTATATACATACATATGTGTGTTCCAATTCAGTTTATATTATTGTAGTATTATTTTGCTTTTAGTAAGCGGCAAACATTGAGAGCGTACGCATTTCTCACTCTAGAACGCGGCTTTTACCGTCGTCCGACTATACATCTGACATCATTCTGAATGGTGTGTCGATGGGGTGTGCGACTGTGTGTGTGTGTGTGTGTGGTTGTGTAAATGGTGACCGATACGTTTATCAATTCATATTGAAATTAAATTTTTAACCAGCAGCTGCTAACCGCCATAAAGACAGTATTATTGACCCAATAACGTTGCTCGTGTTCGTGTTCTCCGTTCTCCGTATTCAGCTACCGGGTTCTTTTTACTTTCCGTCGGTTTCAAACACTATGTCTTGGTGGCCCCAAAAGACGCATGCGTGCCGACATTATAAAAGGGAGGAGAAGAAAGCATCGTCTAACTGAGAGCGAGGCGAACGATCGCTCGAGTTTCCATAGAAAAAAATACAAGTGACGCCCAAAGGATTGACAATATTCCGCAATTTAGTCATGTATTCGGCGGGTAAATCAAACTAACAAATAACAATTTGTCGATTAATGTATCGTTGTGACCACTCAATTTACCTTTTGCTTTTTGTTTTTAGTTTGTTGCATGAAGTCATCATTATCTGTATCATCATCATCATCATTATCAACATCGTCATGATGATGTTGTGGCGGAAACTGATCATCAAACACCCTAAACTCACTTAGTCACTCATAACACAGTTCACCCCCCACCCACATTCAAGACCCCTTCCCTCTCAATTATATAATTGACCGCATTTAAATGACCTCACAAAAAATGTGCCATTGTACGTATTTATGTTCGACTTTGATATCAGTATTAGCCACTTTTTATTCCCTTCCCTGCACTCACCCAGAGTGAGTGTATGTATGTATGTGTGTTCTGATGATAAGTTTACCCGTAAACGAAATTCCCTAATCATCATAATCTAGGATTGGTAGCGGCAGAACGTATCAATTAAATTTATCAGCAAATTAATATGAATAGACAGTTGGCAATATAGTTTCATTAACATCTCACATGGAAACTCATAATTTCAGCCAGAATCCTGAAAATTCATTCATCCTTTCTTTTGGGTTACGTTGCACATTATTTCCATCATTCGCTTTTGGTATCAAGCACCTGTAAATTGTTTATCCTCTGTTTTGGTTTCTGGACTAATGAAACTTATCTATCCCCCCCTTTGCAGTCCGCACACACGACGATTATCCAGAATCGGAGATGGACGAGCGGGAGAGCCTATATTTTGATACTATATCGCTGGCCGATTCGGAGGCAGCTGCGGTGGCGGCAGCGCATCGTAAATCGCTCTCACAATCAAGGAACACTATCTATCATTCGGCTGTCGATTTGGCCGGCGATGGTGAAACGAGGAATAGCATGCGTTTGGGCAATAGCATGGGTTGGCAATATCAGCAACCTGGTTATAGGCAATCAACAGCACTGGAGCATTTAAATGGCAATGGGCATGGCAATGGCAATGGAGCGGGAGGAGTTATGGATCAGGCAGATGCTGCGATAGCGGCCCAAATGCAAATGCTTGGTATACAAAATGGACGCACACATTTACCCACTGGACTGGGTCTGGGTATTGCTGGAGGGGGTGCAGGAGGAGCAGCAGTTGGCGGTGCAGGCGGCGGACGACCTGGCCTAGGAGGACCTGGCGACGATGAGGTCTCTAGATGTCTCTTAAGACAAAGTAGCACAGTTTCGCATAAAGATAAGAAATTGCCAATTACATACTCCCAGTGGAAATTGAGGGTAAACAAACCACCAACAACTCTACAGTCAACATAAATCAAAAGTGATATGAGAGATTGATCCCTCCACAAAAACAAAAAAACAAATATTAAAAAGGATCAAAACTGATCAGATCGGATCAGACTACATAGATCAGATCCAAATCAAGCACCACTAAGCAACAATAACTTTCTCTCCTCTCTCTCTCTCTCTATCTCTGTACCTTTCTACTGCTATTTTTCTGTCTACATCTGTGCTCTCTCTCTCTTTCTCATGCACGCGCTTCTCTTTTGTTGATCGCACTACGCCAGCGTTCTACAAGATCGCTAAAAACAAAAAAAAAACAAAATAAATAAATAATAAAGTTGGCTTGGCCTTCGGCTGGCTTTGCATCGCAGCACCCCCCATGCACGCATATATATATCTTCTTCTTACTTTTCTCTCTCTCTTTCTCTGTCAAATCTCAAATTCGTTCTCCATACTCTCTCTATCTCTCTCTCTCTCTCTCTCTCTGTCTTACTTTACACACTCTAATTTTTCTGTTCTGTTCTTTCTTTCTTTCTTTCTCTTCCCTTATTTCTTTGACTATAGTTTGCTTGCGGGAATGGGTAATGGCAATTTTTTAGCATTACATTTTATAAGTAAAAACTCTATCTAAACAATTATTCATTCAATTTTTTTTCTGCGCCCCTATATACCTATTATACATAAATACATCAATATTAGTTGTAAATCATATACAAATGAGAGCTAAACTCTTGGTCTAAAGTCTATAGTAGATCGATTTCATTTGGTTAGTTGGCTTATTGAACTAGAAGCTTTATGGGCACAATTGTATATAAAAAGGAAAAATACGTATTGTAAATACCATCACCGTAGGTCCGACTTACTTGTAATCCATTTTCTGGGGCATCAGACCCATATCAAGTGTAAATTCTTAGAAGCATCCATTTGTTTGTGCTCCATTTCAAATGTTTTTGTTTTTTCGCTATACTCCAAACATTTTTGTTGATATCAGGTTTTATTGGAAATCATACACATTTCATTTTATTCCGGCTATCCGAAGCAGTAGTACGCAACAATCAGTCAGTTGCTGAACGTATCTCTAAGAACAACGGGGTTTGGTTTTTTTCCTCTGAGAGTGTTCCATGTTTAGGAGATTCATTCTAAATGTTGCCCGTTCACTGGGAGAGGCTGAAAGCCAAGATAAGTCAGATAAGGTGAAGAAGAATAAGATTAAAGAAAGTGTGCACCCACACGTCGCTTTTCTATCAAAAATTTTTTTAGTTGCAAAAACATTTATACATATTTATTTATTTATATATATATATACGTTGTTCATTCATTCATACATATCAACATGTGAATACTTTTATTTTCCACAATCTTGTATATTGATGATTCATCTTAAAATATCTCTAACTCATTCAGAATCTCTGTATTGCTCTCTTTCACGCTCTCGGTTTTTCTTCTTTTTTTTTTTTGGTTCTTCTTCTATAGACTATGTCGGCATGTGTAAATCTAATTTCAATTTCATTCTTCCTCTCTGTGTGTATATAGACATATCGGCGTTTCAATGATGGCAAACGCAGCGTGGACTTTGTGCTCGCCTACAATGGAGAAGATCTGATTGAGGAACATCGACGAAAACGTGAGATTTTCGAGGCAAATCTTCAACGCGAAGGTCTGGAATTGGAGCACTATGTGGGACAACGTGTACACTTCATAAAGCTGCATGCCCCACTTCAAGTTCTATATCGTTATGCGGAAATTTTGAAAATCAAATTGCCATTGCGCCCCATACCGGGCCAGGAGCAAATTGTCGAAGAGTCTGAGCATGAATTCAAATCTTGTCTGACTCGCATGTGTCGCAGCCTGTTCAGTTCGGTGCAATTGAATACGGCTCTATTTCCGGAGCGCGAAGCACGCATCCACTTGGAATTCTCACAGAAATATTTGGAACTCTACGATACGGAACATCCAAATTTCTTCGATGCCAGCACTAGATATTCGATTATCAATTTTATACTCCAGCGGCAACATTTCGTTGAGGGCGAAGAAACGGCTGACAATTTGGGCGTTGAGAAGCTAATACAGGATGGCATCTACACCTGTGCCTATACACTGCACGATGTGAGCAAAGAATGTTTTGAGAATTATGCAATTTTGCTTAATTTTGATCTAATCCCTTTCAGAAAGAAGAACGTGACCGGCTACTTAAAGAGTGGGCCAACATTGGCAAATGGAAGAAGTGAGTAATTGGCAGTAATTAAGAGATCTTAAACACGAATCTCACTTTGATTATCTTTATATTGCAGTCTGCAGCCATTAGACCATGTTAAGGACTATTTTGGAGCCAAGGTGGCTCTATATTTTGCATGGCTTGGCTTTTACACACAGATGCTAATACCAGTTAGCATTATTGGTATTATTTGCTTTATCTATGGGTTCATAACGTGGAACAGTGATCCGATAAGTCGCGATATATGCAACGACAATGGCACCACAATCATGTGTCCGCAATGCGATCGAAGCTGTGACTACTGGAAGCTAAGCGAGACATGCACATCATCGAAATTTAATTACCTAATTGACAATAGTATGACTGTGGTCTTTGCCTTCGTTATGGCCATTTGGGCGGTGGTTTATTTGGAGTTCTGGAAACGCTATTCAGCCGGCCTGGTGCATCGTTGGGGTCTCACCGGTTTCAATCACAATGTTGAGCATCCGCGTCCACAATACTTGGCCAAAATATCACGTTCAAAGAAAATCGCTCAAAAGGCATCAGCTCAAGGCGGCCTTCCTAATGCTCTTGATCCCGATGTGCCGTTTTGGAGTATTAAATTTTTGCCAAATTTTACTAGCTACAGCATTATGGTTTTGTTTGTAAGTAGAAAGATTAAGAAGACGACCAATAGATCAATTGATTAATGTAACTTCTCATTTATTTGTTTATAGATATCCATTTCAATCATTGCAATAGCAGCCATCATTATCTATCGCATGGCACAACGTGCATCAAGTAGTATTCTGGGTAGTGAAAATTCAATGACCTACAAAGTTATGGTCCTACCCATGACAGCTGGCATTATAGATTTGGTTGTGATCTCTATACTTGATTTGGTCTACTCGAAATTGGCCGTAAAGCTGACCAATTATGAGTACTGTCGCACCCAAACCGAATACGATGAGAGTCTCACAATTAAGTACTATGTGTTCCAGTTTGTCAACTACTATTCGTCCCTATTCTATATAGCATTTCTTAAGGGTAAATTTGTTGGCTACCCAGCCAAATATAATACGGTGCTTGGATTCCGTCAGGAAGAATGCAATCCCGGTGGCTGCCTCATGGAACTGTGCATGCAATTGGTAATCATAATGGTTGGCAAACAGATTGTTAATGCCGTTATTGAGATGCTTGTACCATATCTAATGCGTACGATCAAGAGATATATTCAACATTACAACTGGTATAGACGTCAGCATGAAGATGAGCCAAGATTGGTGCCCTGTAATCAATTCACAGAGGATTACAATCTCCTGCCTATGGAGAATGACTCCCTCTATGCAGAATATTTGGAAATGGGTGAGTTACCTTACTGTGAGTTAGATTGTATTGGCAATGGCTAAATTTTCTCCCCCTTTTAGTGGTCCAATATGGTTTTATTATACTGTTCAGTTTGGCTTTTCCACTGGCTCCGTTGCTGGCCTTGATAAACAATGCGATAGAAGTGCGTCTGGATGCCATTAAGATGCTTCGTTTCTTCCGTCGACCAGTGGGAATGCGCGCCCGTGATATTGGCGTGTGGCACAATATTATGACTGTGGTCACTCGCATCGCCGTGGCCTCCAGTGTGAGTAGTAAAACTCCATTCGAGTTATCACCCTGTTGTTTAATCTACTTGTTTTCATTTCTTATTGTAGGCCATGATTATAGCATTTAGTACGAATTTGATACCGAAACTTGTCTATAAACACTCAACGGGAGATCATGAGCTGAATAATTATCTAAACTTCACTTTGGCCTACTTTAATACCCAGAATTTCCAAAGTCCGCCGATTTCGACGAGCAGTCAATACGCGAATATCACTGAATGTCGTTACACTGAATTCCGTAATCCTCATTGGGATGAGCATCCCTATAAGCGTCCCATGATCTACTGGAAAATACTCACAATTCGCTTGACCTTCATTGTTGTCTATCAGGTGAAATGTTGCTTTTTGAATTTCATTTAACCGATCGAAATTAATATCAAAATTTCCCACTTTCTATTGCAGAACATCATCAGCATGTTGCAGGGCATTCTACGCTGGGCCGTACCAGATGTCTCTGGCCGCCTGCTTAAACGTATTCAACGTGAGAATTTCTTGCTACGCGAGCACATTATTGAATATGAGAAACATCAGGCTCAGGCCCAGCTTCAGGTCCAGATACCGACCACTAAGGAGTCAGAGACCGCGCTACATCAACGCCCACAAAGACGTAACGATGGTGCGGGAGACGATGCCACCTCATATGTGTGAAACAAACTAACAAACAAGAAGAAAGGAAACCCACCCACATCTAAAAAGAACCCAACCGAATCAAACTCGCATTCAATCTTCCTGCTTCATTCGCCTCAATTGCTTGGCCAGCAATAGCTAGATTTATAAGATCAAGTGCATTTTAGTTTAAGTCCAACAACGGCGAGTTATCGATTGAACACAATCTGGGCGAAGGGGGGCTTTCGATTAAGGGTGGACAACAACAACAACTCGAAAAAAAAACAACCAAATGAAATCTACAACACTTGTTCATATTTTTAGATGTATTTACGATTAGAATGAGTCGAGGTCCAGACAATGCGATCTCTAATAGTAACTCTCTATATACATATATAGAATATGAGAACCATAATTCATACCAAAATCAATGTTAAATACTTTGGAAACGCAATTTGACTTTGTATTTTATGTTGTCTTACCCGATTTGGTTTATATGTATGTGTAAAGGCAGTATGTATCTGTTTTGCTTTAGCTGATTTGGTACATATACATAGATATTTATATAACAGATAGTAATTGTTAATGTTGTTGCGCTCCATCGTACTTAAGATGAGATATTGTAAATGCTTTGTTGTGTTCTTTTTGTTTTTCGTCTTTAAAAGTGATTGCTCAAGGAAAAGTTACAACATACAAAAGAAAACCACGACGATAAAAGCGATAAAAAATGTTATAGTCGATCTTACAGTATATTTTTGTATAATTGTGTGATGAGATGTTAAGTTTAGATTCCGTTTGCTAATACACTACAAATTATTTATTTTAAAATAAACCAGAATTAAGTGACTAAGTATGCCAAATTTGATACAAAAACCAAGAAAAACAAAAAAAAAAAATACCAGAATTCAAATGAAGTTTATATACCCAATGCAAAACTAGTCAAAATATTTGATAAACTAAATACCTTAGAAACATCTAGGTAAAAGTTTCCGGAATTGGAACAGAATTGGATTCGATCAAAATCAAAGAAAGAAACCTGTTACGCTGCCTCGACACGAGTTCTCTTCAGTCAGATCCTATAAACTGAAGTTTTGAATTTTCAAATTGATATATTCTGACTTAAATATCAAGTTGCATTTATGTATATGATACATTTTTTTTTGTTTGTGTGTGATTAAAAAAACGAGAAACTGTATAGAAATTTAGCTAGATATTGATGAGATTGATTCGGTTATTGATACATAGGATAATGGATAGGTTTCCGCACACAAAACGAACGTCCTGTGTGAAGTAAGGATCACTCAGAAACAGGCACACATACATTGAAACAAGTAATTCAAGAACGAAATAAATGGATTAACCATTTCACTGTAGACTCTCTCACTCTATTGATAAATCGTTCGAATCATTCAGCACAGAAATTATATACATACATACATACATATGTATGGGTATAAATGTATGTGCGAGTACAAGTCCACTTTTAAAGTGCATTAACTACCAGTAACATTTAATATATAGGAAGATAAAGATGGGTATTCAGAATTTGTACCTTTGGTTTTTGGGGTACACATTACAATTAAACACTAAGAAACAATCCAACGTACCTTACCACACACACACGCACACTCACACACACATAAACAGAGAGATACACCCACATATAAAAGATACAATCAATTGTTTTTGTTGCCAAGCACAAATACACATCCACACACACCCACACAAACACACATTGAATATGAAATATATTTTATACAAAATGAAACTCTTAACAAAATGCTACTTATTAATAGTGAATTGTTGTTTTGATAAACATATTTATATGTACAAACAAAGTATAAAACAAAAAATCTATATACATACATATGTATATGTACATACACGTGTACGATTATGATTACGATTACGTTAGAGATTAATAAACCATTGTGTTGTGGCAAATCGAAAACTAATATAGTAAAAAACAAACAAAAAATAACCATGTGCAAAAAAACAAAAGGAAAAAGAAATGTAAAACAAAAAATTGTATATGTATGTATGTATATTGGGGAATGTATTTTCTAAATTCAGGTCTTCAAATATTTATAATATGCTTTTGTTTTTCCAAAAAAAAAAAATAAAAAAAACAAAAACTTCCAAAATGAAAGCACACAATTTATATATAAATATTCCTGATCATTCAGAGTAATTAAATTATGCCGAAATTGTTTAATATAGTTAACGATTGTTTTTAGAATTAAAATTTCTATATAACTGATACATTGAGTTTTTGATCATTTAATTGAATTGCCTATATAGACATTTTGGGTTTTTTGTTTTTGTATTGTAGATTGAGTATTTAGTTGCCTGAGGTCAGGGCGAGAACCGGAAATGACTTGAGCAATTTCATTACACAACATTGGCCATAGCAAATCAATTGGAAGAATGCACAAAGACAGAGGGGGCAACCGAGACCAATTGAGGCATAACCAAAGCGTCGAGAGATCGACAACGAGATCGAGATCGAGAATGAGATCGAGATCGAGGTGGCATGCTAATCTAATCTGCTGTAAAATAAATTGAAATGCATTTGCACCCAAATCCGATTCAACCTCTTGCTCCTCCACCTCCATCTTTATTACCTCACGTGAAGCAACAATTGTTTTTGCCAGCAGCAGCTAGTGTGAAGCTCATTTGTCGGCTTAGTTTCAAATTTGTCGCGCATATCGGTGAGCGGCTCAACGCTTGAATGAGATCCGTAGATAATACCTTATATTTTGCATAAGTCATACAAGTCAACTTAAATCTTGTTTGTTCCATAACACAAAAAACAAAAGGCACAGAGAACCCTTACCCAAAGAAATGTGTGAGGTGAGTCTACAAAATGTGGCGAAAGCTTTTGCATCATTTAGCTGTCATCAAGCGAAATTACTTGCAAGTAGGTGAGGGTGAGGGTGATGGTGAGGTGAGGGAGAGAAATACAAACTAAAAGGAAAATGAATCAGAGTTTTTAGTTTCATCCCATAGATTGTGACTACGTAATCGTATAAAATAAAACTATATAATATTCTCTTGTTTATTGAGATCAAGCCCAAGCATATCAAAGAGTTGTCCAAGGAGGAGCGACAAAAGTTCTTTGACTCATTCGATTTGGTACTTTGCGATTGTGATGGAGTGGTTTGGCATCCCTTTCGTGACTTTATACCCGGCTCCGCCCGGGCCATAGATCAATTGCAGCGTTTGCATCGCAAAAAGTTGACATTTGTGACCAATAATAGTGTCAGCTCATTGGAGGAGCATCTGGAGAAGTTTGCCAAACAGGGTCAATTGAATATAACAAAAGTGAGTTCAAATAGAAAACGTTTTCTTTTCTCTTTCATAATTTTAAATTTGTTTTTCCTGTCGTCTCTAGAATCAAATTGTGCATCCAGCTCAGACCATATGCGATCATCTGAAGAAGATACAATTTAAGGGTCTTATCTACTGCCTGGCCACGCCACCATTTAGGCAGCTACTCATTGAGGCAGGTTTCCAGTTGACCCAGGATTCGGTGAGTTTTCACCCAAACTCGTAGTGGGCATATGTTTGAAAGGAATCTTTTACAGATGTCAACTGGCGCCAAGGCCATTGAGAGTGTGCGTGATCTACACGAAGCCATCTACGGTGGTTCCGCAGTCCAGGCTGTCATCATTGATGTGGATTTTAATCTCTCGGCGGCCAAAATAATGCGTGCCCAAGTTCAATTGCAGAATCCCGAATGTCTGTTCCTGGCTGGAGCTGCAGATGCTCGTATTCCCTTTGGTCGCGGGGAAATAATCGGACCGGGAGCTTTCATTGATCTTGTGGCCAAGGCCAGTGGGCGTCAGCCCCTCGTACTTGGCAAGCCTGGTGAGGCATTGGGTCAATTGATGCTGCAGCGGCATAAGGCAACACCAGCACATCGGGTTCTCTTTGTGGGCGATAGTCTCGCCAGTGATATCGCCTTTGGCCATGCCAATGGCTATCAAACATTACTGGTAATGACAGCCGGCAAAAGCGAAATGGAAAAGCGCTTGAAGGATATGGCAAAGGATCACAGTGAAATGCCTGACTATGTTGTCGATTGCCTCGGCGATTTGCTTATCGAGCAATCTTAGATACTTGAAATTAAACGATCCTTTTACAGAAGTCTTTTCTTACATCAGATACAATTTAGATATTGTCATTTTATATATATTTTGGATCAGTTAGATCAAATGTAAACAATATATACATATATGTATGAATACGAATATTCTGGACAAGATATAGGATAAATATTATGTCTTTACGGCATCTAGACATGTGACTTAATGGTTTCGCCATCAAACAACTGAACCAAATCCGCCACACTGTCGGCATAATAGTCAGGCAAAAGCTCCGGAAGTTTCTCAGACTGCAATTGTTCCAAAGTACATCCGCCCGATAGCACTAGCAATGTCTGGAAGCCACAGCGACGTCCGAAACACACATCTTGGGCCAACATATCGCCAATCATGAGCACACGACTGGGCACGGTTATGCGATGATGCTTCATCAACATGTCACCCAAATCACGACCAGGTTTGCCCATTGTAATAGCCTCCCGTCCACTGGACTCTATTAGTATGGAGCTGAACATACCGGGGCCAATAATATTTACACCCTTGGCCACTGGCAATATCCGATCCGTGGCACCGGCAATGAGGATACATTCGGGGCGACGAAGATATAAATGGGCGCGCATCAATTTCGCGGAACTCAAATTGAAATCCACATCGATGATAACAGCACTCACGGGTTGACGATCAAAGATGTGTTTGGCCAAAGATTCATAGTTCTCCTCAATAAATTCATTTGGCTAACAAAACAGAGAGGGAGAGAAATATGGGAAGTGAATCTACATAGTCATGAGATACTTACTCCGTCTAAAAGCTTAAATCCTGCTGCCCGTAGAATATCCTTAAACTCTTTTGTCGCTATTATATAGATGAGGCCCTCAAATTTTATGCTGCGCAGGTAATGGACTGTAGTTTGAGCCGGATGCCATATCTGTTCTGGGGCCACCTTCATGCCCAACCGGCCGAAGCGTTTAATGCATTGATCGACTGTGCGGACACTGTTATTGGTGACAAAGGTCACCTCTTTGCCGGCACGCTCCAAGGCGGCATAACCCTCAATAGCTCGTGGAACATTATGCTCCATTGACCAGAGGACACCATCGATATCGCTGTATACCCGATCAAAGGATGCTACAAAGCGTTTACGCTGATCCTCACTCAATTGCAATATATGCTGTGGTTGAGGCTGTGGCTAAAAGGGATTGCCAATTAGGTGATGTTGTGGTACATTCCACGCCCCCCCGTTACTTACAATGCTAGCCATGTTGTTATGGTTTTTCTTTGGGTTATTTTCCGTCAATTTCAGATGCTACTTATCAATTGAACGTTCAGTAGTCAACTAACATCAAAGTCTGAAATGTCGCCTATAATGAAATGGGGCGAACTTAAAACCGAATTTCACCTCCACCTCCTCCTCCTCTTCTTTCTCCCCCAACCAGAAAATTATAAATTATTTAGCACCTTCTCATGGTCTCGGGCCAAGTAAAAATGCTATAAACAAGAACGCTTCCCGCTTATCTCGAGAGTTACTCTCTCTCTCTCTCTCTCTGTCCGTTACACTTACTCTCTACCACTCTCTGTATATGAGTGTATGTATGTATATCTGCTCTATATCTATATCTTTTGTGGTTTTTGTAATGTTATTACATAGATAGGATAAGAAGGGAGCTGAGTGGTATAAGTGGGTGAAGTTGGTGGACAGCTGGGTAAGTGTTTCGGGTGTGTGTGTGTGTGTGTGTGACAAATGGTATTCCTAGAAACATTCTTATCACTATTAGTAAGCAAAAAATCGAAAAAAGGGGCATTCCATTCATGAGGTGTCTAGTAAAGAATAATATTTACAATATTCATACTCACTAACTGTAAATAAATAAATGCATATGTACATTATTATTTCCCTGCGCACAGCTAAATCACGTTTTGCCGTTATACACTACTGCCTTGATGGAAGTTATTGTTTTTGCAAAATAATAATCTATGAAATTTGATAAATGTTTGCGTTATGTACGTATGTCAATGACTTAACAGATACATTTGTATGTAAGTGTGTGTGTGTGTGTGTGTGTATGTTTGTATATGCATGTATGTATGTACATATGTACATAGGTATGTATGTACATATGTACATATGTACTTCTGCATTTCATGTATTCTAAACACTCTATGTGGAGGAAGATTTTCTCCCCCTTGGATTAAAAATGTAGAGTATAGACACTTCGTTGTAATAGTCTAAACTTTTTTCTTGTTTGCATATAAAATAACTGAGGATTGCAAACTAGAAAAATTAAATAAGAAACTTGGAAGATATGGAATACACGATCTTCTCTTTCTCTCTGTGGCACTAATTATGTACATATGTATGTATGTTTGTATGTATGGGAAATACATTACCAAACAATTTGACATTTTTTGTTACTTTGTACATGAAAATTGACAGATGCGATTGAGAGCTTTTAAACTGTTAAAATTTTGAAACCTTGACCTTTCACATACCAAAGTTCGACTTTTGAAATGTGTTATAAATTTTACAGAATTGCATTTTTATTTTGGTGAGCCGACAAATAGAACAAAGCTAACATCGGATGAAAGTTGAAAATTTTAAGTGTGCCAATACTTTTTGGGCTCACTGTACAAATACAAAAAATTCATGTACATAGTATGTTTAGCTAGCTCCATGAGAGTTATGGAAGACTTTTTCAATTCTAAACAAAATGTTGACAAGATATAGGATGCGGGGCAAAATCTTTTGTCTTTTATCAAATTTATAAAGTTTCGAAATTTTCGGGGTTTTTTGAGCGCACCGAATCGGGATAGATTAAACCAGATGTTACCCCTTCTCTTCGCCGCTGTGTATAGTAATCTCTATTACTGACGAACAATATTAACAATTTTTTTCTTTCAGACATTTGTCTCGTACAATACAAATGCATAGACAAGGATATGATCACCGTCCTTCAAAACCATTTTGTACACGCAAAGGATAGAATTTTGAAAAGAAGACTTTAAGATTAAATTTGTAGAATAATTATGTTGTTAAATATTAAAAAAACAATATTTCGACTCCATTTTTAATTTTTGTTATTATTGAGTAAAAATTTGTATCGAATTTAATTTAAATAAAATATTTCTTATTTTTTGGGGAACTTCATCACCTATTTTTTCTATATAACATATGTACATACATATGTATATGATATAGTGGTCCGATCCTGACCTTTTCATACTTTATCTTAACCGGGTTATAAGAAGCTCAAATAGTTTCGTTCCAATAGCTCGTAAGATGCCTGAGTAAAACACATACGCTCCGACGGACATGGCTATATCGACTCCGCTTCTCATGCTGATCAAGAATATATATACTTCATGGGATCGGAATAATTATGTATAAATTATGTTTAATTAATTATATTAATTACTCACCAATTTGTTAATGTTAATTAAGTTCAACGACAATAAAACACAAACAAAATTTGAATAATTAAATGGAAAGATAGATAAATTGGAGTTAGTTTCAGATTTAATCAAAATCAAAATTCTATCATTTAAAATCCCACCGAAGTGTATTGATTTATTTCCAGTCACTTTCAAGGGTTAATTGATCGAAAAATGACAGCGAGTGAGCAAGGAAGGGGCAAGCGGGGAAGACAAAAAACAAAGGAGGATAACTATCGAAAAGTGCCGCCGAATTTCGCAGCTCTGTGATCCCACAACGCAAGCAACAGTTGCTCTCTGCTTCCCAAACGCACCAGTGTGAAGTTAGTTGTTTTTTTTTTTAGTTTTTAGTTTAGCTACACAACTTTTGAAGGATAATAATTTATTATATGATGAATGTTTTTTTTTGAAGTTTATTTAGTTTAATTTGTGGCTCAAGCTAAAATTTCATATATTCATTTATATAAACACTATATACATAGAGAGTCAAATTGTTTGTGTTTGGAATTGTGTTACAATATTATTAAAAAGAAAAAACAAAAACAAATTCAAAACGGAGCCGGGTGCCAGACGCTTGACAAGATTTAGCACCGTTATATAATACATACATATTGTATGTACAGACAGAGACAGAGAGAGCGAAAGAAAATACTTTACAAATCATGTGTATCATGTTTTAAGAGCTTCGGTAAGTGCATAATTTACGAATATTTTCAATTTGTTGCTATTAGTTCTTTTTAATTCTTTTGCAGCATACATCACTTTTCTTCACCTCTGCTCTCTTCTTTTTTTAATCTTCCTCTATACTCACTTATCCGCTTTGAGTTGCATATTCTTGGCTTGGCTTGGCTTTGTATAAACGTAACGGCTCTTTCACACGAAACGAAACGAACAAAAATACGAAAACGAAGAACCAACCGAAGGGGAAATCAAACATTTGTGTATGTGTGTGAACATTTTGAAGTTGAAAACATAGATTAATTTAAATCAACGGTACTTTTTACACTGGTGGCCCACAACACAGTCAGGCCCCAAGAAAAAATCAAAAAGGAAACCGCAAAAAAAAAAAACAACAAAAAAAGAACAAAAAAAAAAGACCTTTAAAAAAGCACAAAAAGTATTTAAAAATTAATATTATTTATTAAAAAAAAAAACAATCAAAACAAAAAGAAAAAAACAAACAAAAAAATTCAAAAAATTCGAAATAATTTTAAAAATCTTATTTTAGCATTTAGTTAACACACAGAAATTAAATTATTAAGTATTGAAAATAATTGGGCTATGTTTGCCAGCCAAGCAGCCAGCAGCAGCGATATGAAGATATTTGCCACAAATGTTGCTGCCGTTGATGCCGGCGCGATAACAGCCACCACAGCAACATTAGCACAACAACAACAACAGCAACAACAACAACAGCAGCAGCAACAACAACAACAACAAAGAGAATTCCGTCAACGTTATTCAAACGGATCATCGCCCGCATCTAAAACGAATCAGGTGACTGTAAAATTTAATAAATATAACAATAAGACAGCAAATTTATTGCGTCAAGTGACCAAATTTCATAATAACGGTAATGGCAACACTGCGGAAAATAAGAATATGCGTTCACAGCAGCAGCAACAACAACAAATGCAATACACTAGCAGCAATAATAACAATAACAACAGTAACAGCAACAACAACCATAATAATAATACTAGCAACAACAACGGCAGCAACACTAACAACACATTGGCAAGGAAGAAATATTATAGCCATAACAACAACATCAACAACAACAACAATAATAATAATAATAATAATAATGGCAGCAGCAGTAACAACAACAACAGCAGCAGCAACATGCAGCATCAACAACAATCACCGCCATATTATCAGCAATATCAGCTAAATAATAATAATCTGCAAATGAAAAATCAAAATGTTGTGCATCGTCAATTGACAGATTGCAAGCAGATTTCCGATAATAATAACAACATTAATAATAATATTAATAATAATAACAGTAACAACAACAACAATAGCAACAGCAATACGTCTAACAAAATGCCTAACAAAGCCGGTAAATGGCTTAACAGCAACAACAACAGCAAGAAACGGAATTCACTTTCCTCATCAACAGAGTCGACATCATCCTCTTATCATCGCAGTTGTTCTGAATCCTCTAACCCAACAACAACATCAGCAACAATTGCAACAGGTGCCACAACTGCGCAAGCGCCACCACCACAACCAGCAAGAGCAGCAGCAGAAGCACCACCACCACCACCAACAACAACAACAACAAAGTCAACAGACAAAGCTTCAGATATATCAAATAATTCTGAAGCAAACAAACCATCGCCACCAGTTGGATCCACCAACCCCGAAACAGCACAAAATGGTGGCAAACAGCAGCAGCAGCAACCACCAACAGCTAGACAGCAGCCACTTAGCTTCTGGAAGACCAATTATCCACAGCAGCCGACGAATCAGCAAAAGGAAGTAAATCACATTGACATTGACATTGACATTGACATTAGCATTAATCCAAAAAAAAAAACGCTGTGTGACCAAAATTTAGTCTTGGTAGGCTTTGCAAAAACTATGAAAGATGACAGAACATATTTTAGGGCATTCTAAGCGAAACAGTAAAGAGATACACACATAGTAAATTTTCAGTTCTCAACAATACAAGTAGAATCGGCCATTTGGCTTATTTTCTTCTATCCATTCATTGAAAAATAGATTAAAGATTCTTGCATAAAGTTTTTCATGGTTTTACTATTAGTTTACCTAAGAGATATGATATTTTTTGGATATTTTGCACGCAGTGTAATAATTTGGATTTTCACACATTGTTTTACATATATTAATCTACATATTTTCGAATTGCAGCAACAATTGGAGGCTGCCTTAGCCAATCAAAAGGAGGTAGCAGCAGCAGTAGCAGCGGCGGCAGCGCAGGAACAACAACAACAGCAACATTCAACAATGGGTTATGAACAAAGAAGAAATAATAGTAATAACTATCAGCAGCAACAACATTGCTATTCTTATTACTATCCACAGCCGAAGCAGTTGACTATAGCATCATTTCTACAGAAAGAGTTGCTTCCTGACAGCAATGGACATAGCAGTGGTAATGGCAATACAAATGGCCAAAATAACTATACGCGGCAGCAGCATTTAGGGCCAGGCTATCAGCACCAGCAGCATCAGCAGCAACAGCAAAATCAGCGTTATCGTCCAACTCACTATGCCTATCAACAGTATCACCAACATCATGTGCACCAACAACAGCAGCAGCAGCAGCAACAGCAACATCATTTAGGCAACTCCCATTTTCGGCGTAAACATAATGGTACAAACAATGGCCAAACGAATGCCATTACTAATAAGAAGCCCCATTATGCAGCATCCAATGGAGCTCCAGTGGAAGATGGACCAGTCGGACATCAACAATCAATCGAGATTGTGCCTAGCAACAATTTGAATGCATTGCATCGTCGAGTTCAAAATGGTGGCAGCAATAAGAATACATATTATTCCCATCACTATCATCCTTCCATGATCGATGGAGGATTGAATGGCGGAAGAGGTGGATCTGGCACAGCAGGGCTGCCACGAACATCGCCCAGTGCAGAGCATCAGCATTTCTACAATCTCACCTATGTAAATGTAGACGGCACGGCTACAGGCTCCAATTCGGGAGCAGTAGGAGTAAGTGGCATTACCACGCCAACAACAAGCAAACCGTCTTTATTGCTGGTGAAGCCAACGATTAGCGTAACGACAGCAACTACGCCACCACCAGCAGCACCGCAGGTGCAAACAAATATGTTTGTGGCTCCACCGCCACCACAGCAGCAGCCGCAACGTCCAACAGCTCTGCAGCTAACAATGATGCTACACTCGCCGATGTCAATCACATCTCCACCGCCTGGCCCTGTGACACTGACTCCAAGCAATATGATAAGCTGTGCCCAATTGGACGAGGCCATTACAACAGCAGCAGCAGCGAGTCACAGCCAGTCGGGGGAGCAACCTACAGTCAATATACCAAATTATTTACAACAACCACCGCCACCACTTCCACATCTAATCTCCGCTAATAATCACCACCACCAGCAGCAGGCGCAAGTCTTTTTCGGGTATGCCGAAACAACTACTCCAGCGTCACTTCCGCCGTTGCAGTCCGCCTTGCCCCTGCCATCGAGTTCACCATGTTATGGCACAGGGTTACGTTCAGTTTCGCCAGCTTCATCCACATGCTCATTGGACCAGCATAGTAGGAATCGGTACGAATCATTATTATTGCCAGATTGACCTGTGTTTATATATGCTTTCTTGCTCTTCCTTGCAGATTACCGCCGCTCTCTCCGGCTCAGTTATCGCCACATTTGGGCGAAATGAATACTGCTGGAGTGCAGCATCCGTTTGGGGTGCAGGCACCTCGTCAGCTGTCAGTTGCCTATTCGCAAACGCTGCCTCCTCCACATCCGCCTCCACAATTGCCCCATCATGCTCACTACTGTACGCCGCATTCACCCGTTACAGCTGCTGCCGCCGCCGCCGCTGCTGCGGCATTGGGTGTCTCGTCCACTGCTTGGTATGAACTCATTTTGCCACCAGATCGTTATCTAGCGCACGCTCGTAACATGGAACTGGTAACGGAGCCAGAGCAATTGATCTGTCACTGCAAGTATGATAATCTCTCATCGGATATCTGGCAGAGATTCTGTAATGCCCAGCAAACGCACAAAAAGTTTAAGCTCAAGATGCGGCTATGGCGACATCTGTTCCTTTGGATTCATGTGAGTGTGCAATACCAACCTAGGAATGGGAAAGGGGAATTCCAAATGTATTGCTTAATTTTTGCTTTCTTTGCAAAATAGCCCATGTTCGCCCGGTATCGAATTTGCCTGGTGGGATCGACAATGACTGGATTCGGTACCGATTCATCCGATATTGATATGTGTTTGCTACCCGAACATCCGCATCCAACGCCCATTTACTCCCAACATGGCCATCATCATTCGCATTCACATACGAACTCACATCCGCAGCCGCACCAAGAGCAAAGAGCGGAGGCTTTGATCATATTGAATCTATTTCATTCAGTACTCAAAAATGCGGGTGAGTTCTATCAGAACACCTGGGCTCTAACTGCTGCTCATGCCGCTCCTTCCATGCACCCGACAGAGGTGTTTCAAGATTTTAACCTAATCGAGGCAAGGGTGCCGATTCTACGTTTCCGCGATGCCCTCAACGATATCGAAGTGGATCTCAATTATAACAATTGTGTGGGCATTAAGAATACATATCTTCTTCAGCTATATGCCCAATGTAAGTTATCCTAATCCATTCCATTCTCTTTTGTAATCTTATACTCAAAACATTCTCTTTATTTCCGGCGGGGCGCTAGTGGATTGGCGCACTCGACCGTTGGTGGTCATTGTAAAGCTCTGGGCCCAATATCATGACATTAACGATGCCAAACGAATGACCATTTCAAGTTATTCGCTAGTATTGATGGTCATTCATTATCTTCAGCATGGATGCATTCCACATGTTCTGCCCTGCCTGCATACTCTCTTTCCGGATAAGTTTCAACTGTCACAACAGGATTGTTTAGATTTGGATCTGATTGAACCGATCGAACCATATCAGACGCTTAATAAGCAGACACTGGGTGAACACTTGCTAGGATTCTTTCAATATTTCAGCCAATTCGAGTAAGTATTTATATGCAATTTAATATTAAAATTTCATGATATCCCATTGGAATAGTTTTCGCAATCTTGCCATCTCGATTCGAACGGGCGGCGTTTTGCCAGTCAACGCTTGTCGTCTGGCCAAAGCTCAAAAAAATGATATCCATCAATGGAAGGAGCTTAATATTGAGGAGCCCTTCGATCTATCCAATACGGCTCGCTCTGTCTATGATTATGCCACATTTGAGAGGGTCAAGGCCATCTTTGTGGCCTCTGCACATCGGCTGGAGCATACCTTGGACTTGAGTTCCATATTCATGCCGATACATTATCAGCAGCAGCAACAGCAACAGCAACAACAACAACAGTATCACCAAAATCAGCATCAAATGTCAACAAATCATGGAATACGGAATGCTGGCTCTGGAACGGAAGCAAAGACTGGAGGAATGGGTGGTGCAACCACAGCGGGAGCAACCGCAGCCGTTCCTAATTTAGCGGCCTAAACCAAATCTTTCAATTGGGCAGCCCACATTGATCAGGTAGTTGTAATCTTATACAAACCTCTTTAGAAGAGATCGGTTAAAGATTACATGACATAATTCAATTAATTATTTTACAGATTTGGATTAGAGGCGCCTAGCAACCAACTCAAAAGAAAATATATATGTATTTATCAAGAAGAAGTTTTAAGACCATTTAATGTCTATTTCAAAATGATTCTACCCCGCTTCTCCGTTCGTCTTATTAGTCAAATTGTATAAATATATATATATTTTTTTTTTGTAAAATCAAATTCAATTAGAAGATGCAATTTCTACTTATGGCATTGAACCAATTTCAAAAATTTGTTCCAATATATATTTAAAACACGTCCAAAGTTTATTTTTTTTTCTCTTTTTATATTTGTAAACATCCGGGATTGGTTTATCGCTCCTCTGGCATGTATAAAGAACATTTAACTCTGTACAATAAAAACCGAAATGGAATCCGTAACTAAAATATGTAGATTTTTCTTTTTTTTTTTTTTCCAGATCTATTGCTCTATTGGAAAAAGAAATTGTTAATTTTAATTTGCAAAATTCGTCTCTACTTTTGTTTATTAATAACTATTCCAATACGGGTTAGGGAGCTTGGGGGGATTGGGTTTGAATGCAGAGGAAATGATTGAATTTAAATGAAAGTATATTTTTTAGGGAAGGGGGATGATGATGGCTTTAAAGAAAAAGTTAACAATCACAATCATGTAGCTAAATATATATATTATATATCGTTTATATCGCTACTACGCTTTGCAATAGAAAATAAACTTGAGCGAGCTCTCTTTTTTGTTTTCTAATTTTCCAAAATATTCCTCCTTCATTTAATTTTCACATTTAACATGTGCGTGCGATTTTTCCAACTTTTTATTTTATTTATTTTTTTTTGCACGCACAGTTTTCTTTCTTTAATTTCACATATTTTCCAAATTTTGTTTCGATATTCGGTTCCGCGATTTTAAAATGAATGTCCAATCAGTATAAAAATTTGTTCAGAATTTTCGTGTGATTGGGGGAGAGTATACAGAAATTTAAATTGAAATTCCCAAAATAGTTGCCAAAGTAAAAAAAAAAAAAAAATTTTAAAAATTTGTATACATGTTTTTTCATTGGTGGAACAAGAGTTGAAGATGACGGATTAAGTGGGAATTTAGAGGGTGATGGGGGGGACTGACTGGGTAGAATGGGAGCTGTTAAATTCGTGTCATGGAGGTTGGAGGATTGTGGTGGTGGTAGTGGTGCTGTTGGTGGTGGGGTTTGGGAGTTTCTCAAAAAGAAAATTAAGGTATTTTTTATTGTTTCTTTTCCTCATATCAATTGCCGCGCCTCGCCGCTTTGACCTCGGTTAATGGAGAGGTTGGAACCAGTTGTTGGCTGTTGTCCTTGCATACAGCCTCCTCCTTATTCTGCTCCTGCTCCTCCTCCTCCTCCTCCTCCAGCGACAGCGCTATTTATATTTATAGGTATATTGAGAGCGCATTTTGCTGGTCGTGTTGGTGGTGCCCGTGGGTGACTTGATGGTGGTCATATGCTTTGGGCGCGTTTTAGAAACGTCGCCACACAATCCATCAATTGAGGTTCTCTCTAGCTCGCACATACACACACACACGCACATGTTCTCTGCCCAATTTCTTCTCTCTGCTACTGATGATCACACACTAATTTCCTTCGTTCCGCTGTGCTGTGTATCGCCGTCTCGTTCACGCCATGCTCCTGACTTCTGCTGCTCCTAAATGTTCTTGGTTCTCTTTTCCGTTTCCGTTACCGTTTACGCTCTGCTCTGCTCTGCTGCTGTTGCTGTCGCATTGCCTGCTGTTGTTTTTCTACTCATGCTCTCATGTTTTGATGACTTCAAAGTTGGACTTGGTAGTTTGAATCGTTTCTCCCATTTGCTTCTCCCATTTGTTTTTTTTTTCGTTTAACTTGCTCTTGCTTTTTTCACTCGTTCATGTTGTTTGTTGTGTTTGTAAAGTTGATTTGTGGCAATTTGTGCGCATGCACCTCCAGCTTCTCAATATGGTTGTGAGAATTGATTCAGACTTCGTTCGCCAGGCTTAACGGAGGGAGAAAGAGATTAGGAGGAACTGCATCATATCTCACTGGACTCGACTTACCACATTGAAGGACACATCCTGGGAGAGCAATCCATCCATTTGGGATATTTGTCCGAAGTCCTGCGACAATTCGGGTTGCTGAGACAAAGCAAACCCGCTCGGTTGAGTCATCTGTAGCGACATGGCAGCCATTGGCTGTTGGCTAAACGGTGAAGTCATATTGGTGGTCGTCGTCGCCGCCGCCGCATTTGCCGCTCCGGCTGCTGCTGGAGTACGAGATTTGCCTTGCTTCTGTCCCTTGGCCGCTTTGTGGCCACCAACTGCAGTAGTTATTCCGCTACCCAAAGATGCGGATACGTTTCCTCCACTGGTGCCCCCGCCGCTACCAGCACCGCCGCCGCTTGTTGCGGCATAATTAATCTGCTGCTGTTGCTGTTGGATGGCTCGATTCTGTTTGGCTGCCATTATGGCCTGCTGATGCTGATTGTAGAATCTCGGCGGCAAATTGCTCATGTTCATAAACATGCCAACCGGAACGGGCATGTTGCCAAGAGTGGCAGCATTATGATCATTGGAAATATAACCAATTGAATCGTGATGCAGCCAAGTGGCGGCATTCGATTGACCGGGCGCTCCTGCGGCATAGTTGTTATTAGACGACGCCTGATAGTTATTCATTAGGGCATTTGCCCCATTGGAATTGGGTAGATTATAACCGCCGCCTCCGCCACCTATGGCGGATTGCGCCTGGAAGGGACCTCCTCCATTTTGATGATTCTGCTGCTGTTGTTGTGGAAGCTGTTGCTGATGAGATGGACCCATCTGTCGATTGAAATTGCTGCTTCGTTCATAAATGGAACCGGGTACCATAACCTCCTTGGCATCCGCCATCATGGTGGACATGAAATGTGCACCCATATTTAGATTATTCACCAGTTTCTTCGGTTTTTGGAAATGAATCATCGATTCTTTCAGATTGTTGAGCGAGCCCTCGACCAGGACTTTGCGATCTTTGTAGAAATTAAGTAAATGATTCCACAGTTGCTGCTTGGACAACACTTTCGGATTGCCCACAATAATGATGCCATATTTGGCACGGGTAAGGGCCACATTAAGCCGTCGCGGATCGTTGAGGAAACCGATGCCTTGCCGTTCATTGGATCGTACACACGACATGATGATGATGTCCTTTTCGCGACCCTGGAAGGCATCAACACTGGCGATTTCAATCTCCTGATAAAGCCGCGAATGGAGGCTACCCTGATACTGCATATACTGCACCAGATAGGCCCTTTGACCTTCGTATGGTGTTATAATGCCAATCTGTTCGGGCTTGACGCCTGCCTTCAGGAAACGTGTTGTGATCTTTTCCACATTGGCCGCCTCGGTTCGATTGAGGAACGATGTGCCCGATCCGGCTATCTCCTCCTGTCCCTGCGTCACCAGGAAGAACATTGGTCTCTCTGGCTGCGGCCATGGGAAATCCAACTTTAATCGTCGATCCTCGGCACACACGCCATTTTGCAGTGATCCTTCGTAGAAGAAATTGGAGGGAAATTGCGATAACTCCGGGTGCATGCGATATTGCACCTCCAGGCGGAATGGCCGTATGCCAAGGACGACCAGGCGCTCGAAGAGACTCTGCGAGAGACCGGCACGAGCGGCCTTTTTGCACATGACCACCGGACCCAATTGACAATGATCGCCGACGAGTATCAGTTGTTTGGCACCCAGCACCACGGGCACCATGCATTCCGGCTCCGTAGACTGCATGGATTCATCGATCAGGATCGACGTGAATTTGATGCGGGACAAACGGCCATCGCCGGCACCAACACATGTGCAGCAAATAACATCCGCCGCCTCGAGCAGCTGGTTTTCAGTGCTTCGCTTTAGACTTCTGTAGCGTTTCTCATCGGCGGAACTCAATTCTCCCGTCTCGTCTTTCAGCTGTTGCAGCTTTTTCAGCTCCGTGTTCGCCTTGATGTTGCTTATCTGATTGTGCAGGGCCAGGAAACTGACAGGCGAGTCGATAGCCTCACGGCTCTTGGCGCACACACGTACCACCTTCAAATTGGTACGATGAATCTTCTCCGTAAGCTGATCGACGGCCGTGTTACTGGGGGCACACACGAGAACAGTGCCGCCATGCTGTTTAACCAATTGATAGACAATGGTCGCCGATGTCACCGTCTTACCAGTACCCGGTGGACCCTGGATTAGACTTAATGGCCGTTGGAGGGCATGCTTGACGGCATACACTTGACTTCGATTAAGTTCAGGCAGATGCGGAGCTGAATACAGCTTGGGCTGGGGTCCACGAAAGAGTACCTCATCAGTGCCATCGGGGCGTCCGTGACCGAGAAGACGAGAATAGATGTAGTTCGATACGGAGTTTCTGTCCATGGCAAAGATACGGAGCGCACGCGCCATGCGATCAAACGAGGTGCATTTCCAAATAAAATCCACTGAAAAGTGACTGGTGCACTTAACGGGGGCATTTGAGGAGGTCTTCATTTCCAGGCCAACATCGTCACCAAAATTATCGGGCACCTTAATCACATGGCCAGTCTCGCTCCACGGATGATACAATTCACCCACGTAACGTAGACGAAGCTCATCTCCGTGCATCAGTTTCATATCCGAATCCGTTTTGGCCAGAGTGAAGTAGGCGATGGTTTTCTTGTTTAGACCCACATCCCAACGAACTTCGATGTTCTCTTGGGTGGCCGATTCCTTTAACTTTTTGTCATAGTCCGCCTCTAGACGAACCAACGGCCCAAAGGTCTTTTCGTATTGATAGCCATCCTCATAGCGCAACAACACCTGGGCCGGTTCGCAGTCATTGCCTGGCTTTTCCAGATCTTGAAACGTGGCCTCTATGTTCTCCTTCCACAGCTCTTCCAGTTTATTGATCTGGGCAGCCGATATTTGGCGCGCCCTCAGTTGACCCTGTTCGCTGGGCTGCTTGACTAGCCATGGCAAAAAACAGCGATCCGCTATTAACGGCTTCCATTGCTCTTGATCCCAATTCATATCTTTGAGGGAATTTTGAGCTGCGCATGGCTGACGGCAGAGAAGAACGACAACTGAATCAGCCTTGGCCGGTATGAAGCCCAAAACAAAGACATTCCGCACACCACACGAATAACACTCTAGTATAGTTTCGCCCAAGGGTCCATCGCCATGAAGAGTGACCTCTCGATGCTTGGCCCGTACCAGATGATTGACAATATGGGAGCCAGACGTGCTGCCGCGTCCATTACAGAACCATTTCTTGCAATTGTTGCACATAACCACTGTGGCCGGATCGTGGATGCCACAGTACTTGCAGGCATGTGCTGGTAACTCCTTAACATACGAACTACTGCCCACCTCGTCATCTTCCTCCTCGAATTGTAGATCAGCCAAATCCTGGGTAATGCTGGCCAAACGAGGATGTGAACCGCCAACAGGGCCACGGATCTGCAAACGAATGAATGATGTGTCAGTGTCAGCTGACTGTACGGTGTAACTAAATATTTACCTGCCGCTCTACTGGCTGTGGTTGCGTTTGCTGTTGATCGTCACCTTGGGTTGACGAGGGCATCGTAAAATCACGATAATCATACTGTGTGGGTTGTGTGTCCGCACCACGCAGCAGCTCATTCTCATCCATGTCCAGGAATGACAGCGCCGAGCTAGGCGCATACGTGTCCACGCTCATCTTCCAACTGGGATTTGGCTCCAGTTCCGGCTTCTTCTTGTCCCCCACACTAATCCACCACGTAGATTTTGTTGCTCAGTGCTATGACTGAGTGCCGTCACCTCAAGGCTTGCGTCCACGTTTTTGGTTCTTGTTTTGCTCCCGCGATTTGTTGCCTTTGTTTTGATCCTGATTTAAATAATATGTAATACGACGAAATGGTAATTTTTCTATGCTAAGAAATTTTCTTTAATCTGTGTATAAAATAAATAACTGTGCTAGCCAATTTTATGGACTGTGCTACGCAGTTTTTTCTCTGTGCTACAAAATAATTTTTCCGCGATTCGTTCAGCAGGTTGTGGCTCCGTTCACCGGGCACCATCCGTTGGAATTTGTTGTGTTTTTGCCTCTAGGGACGACGAACCGATACTGAGGGGAGTGTAACGAAAATAAACTAAAACTGTGTATCAACTTTAGCAACAATTCAATGGCTGCTGGGATTTGGTTTATTTTGAAGAAATGTGTTTGTTAATTATGCCTGATGAACGCAGTCAGCCTGCTGCTTATGCGAGTGGGCATAATAGCAACTCTGTGTTATCGATAACTCAACCTTGACCGATAACGCTGCTACACGAGGAGCGAACGCTTGAATTTGTCATGAAATAAATAAATATTGTTAATAAATATTAAATCAAATACATTTGTAGCATAACAGAAAGAATAACTAAAATTTTTTAAATTGCCCGTATAATCTTTGGCTAGATGGTGATGAGCGGGAGTTCTCACAATGTAATCGAAATTTTGCAATAATTTCCAATATTTTTAATTTTATGATTGCAGCTAAAAATCACTTAACAACAATTACGAAATATTCAATATTTCAATATTTATTTGATTATCTTAATCTCTGTTACAATGCAGTGTAATCGAGCTCGGCGTTGCCACCTAGACCAAATTTTTGATATCCGTTAAATTCGAAAAACAAAGGTGCAGCTACTGTATGTCCTTTTCCCTTTCCTTGACTCCCATCACTCTTGAACAAGCCAATTAATGGACAATCCTGTCAATTCTTATCAACGAATTGTCCATTTACTGGGCTTGGCTTGGCTGTTTAATACGCTATACGGTAAATTAGTTGCAGCAATGATTAGATTATATTTAATGGACCTTCAAAGTTTACTTTGGTATCGTTTTTCGCTCATAATGTATTTCATTCTTAATAGTTAATGGGCTAGTTTTAATTACAAATCAAAGCATTAATCAATTCTATTCTATAGCCTTTAGGTTGTGAAAATTATAAAAAGTGGGCAGGAATTACCCATTTCAAAATAACAGCTGCGCACGCTCACACATCTGAACGAAATATACGAAAAGGGATCATTACTGATTTAAGTAGAGGTTACATCTCGAATGCATTTTTCATAACCTTAGCTAAAGTAAGCTAAATTGAGTTGCGTCGCCATCATTGCAAAATAATTTAGTTTTAGTGAATACCCAAATATCACCACATGATGGCATTCACATAGCTCAAGGACACGTTTGACCAAAGAAAAAGTTCTTCGAATTCCATTTGACAACCTACACGTCAGGTAATAAAATCAGATTTTTCACCCACCACCCACTTCCCAAACAAACACACCAACAGGTAAGTACGTATATCGTAGCCATTCAGGTTTCTTATTAGAAAAAGTCAATATTTTGGCATTAAGTAACTATGTATATATGTATTTACAATGTACATTGTAGGTACATTGTATGTATGTAAACATTTAAAAATCTGCAACGAGAAAATGCATTCATTTGATTATATGATTTCAATATGAATCACCTACTTCTAATGAACATTTTAGGTATATTCTATTCAATCGGATAATGTATAAAATCTATAATTATAAATAATTATTAAAAAATGTGAATAATAAAATTTAAATTTCTAAAATGGTTATTTTATATATACTTTTTCATTGTTTTGTTTTTTTATATGTGCATGTTTTTTAAACCTTTAACTTTGCCAAAAATACACTTCTTTTGTGCATTTTAATTTATTTCTGATTAAAATTTACAAAATTTATTTTATTGGGTTATTTGTTAAAAATTAGTTGATTAAATCGGTGGATGGGGAAATACATTTCTGATCTTAAGACATTAAATATAGCAAACAAACAGAATTTGAATTTTAGCAGAGGATGGAATGCGCGGCAAGTGACAACACTCATCGGTTCGATGTTAGAATCATACATATGTTCGACTCAACGGTTCGAAGTTGCGAATGTTAAACAAAAGTTTGTGGAGCGGTAACAAAATGTGGGGCAAAGTGGGGCAGTAAAATACGTTATAGTTGCTGTTAACATGATGAGAGGACATTTTATAATAACATTTTCATTTTTGTTAACATGACTGAGCGCAATAATATTTGCGATTTGTATTACATTGAGAGTGTAAAAAAACAGTTAGTGTTGTTTTTGTTTTTATGGTGAGCGGGTGTGTAGTCGCGATATTAGTCGACTTTCAAACATTTTAGTTTTTGGATTGCAAGATTTAAAAAAATTTATAAAAACATATTTTTCTACGCGGCGCTAAAAAGAAATTTAAAAAGAGATATTATAAATTAAAAGAAAAAAACTATAGTCTGTGGATTTTATTAGTGCTTTGATTATTTTCGTTTTTTTTTGTTTGTTTTTAACGTTGCATGGATTTTTGTGTTTCTTTTTAAAAAGGAGAAAGAAATTGTTCTCTTTAAAGGCATTATGCAAAAACCAAACTTAAACTTAACCAACTGCAACAATAGCAAAACGTAAGCAACAGCAGCAACAGCAACATCAATAACAACATGCAACATGCAACAGCTGCGACAACAAGAAGAATATTACAAAAAACACATTAGTTAAAGCTTAAACATTTGGGTTTTTTTTTGGTTTGCTTTGGCTTTGGTGAGTTTTAGTTAATAGAGTTAAACAATAGTTAAGTTAACAATTTGAAATACATTTGCAAATCAACAAAAAAACAACAACACCAACAACGACAACAACAACCAACTGTTGCAATCTCAAATCTGTGGGTAAACAAACGTATCAAGATATATGTATAATGGAACAGGGAACCATACTTACCATATATATCTACCTATATATATGTATATATAGAGGTATTTGTTAAATGCTCTGTCATTGAGCGATTTGTGTGTGTTTCGCTGAATTTAGTGACAATACAACAGAAAATTTGTTTGAATATTATTATGCATTCTATTCCGATAAAGGAATTGACAAAATTTTGGAGCTTTGCAAATGTTTAAATGAATCTTAAAAGATTTTCAATCAGATTGCTCTTAGTAAAAGCTTCTGGTTAGCTTGTAATTATCATTAGTGACTTATTACTGTACCTGTCCATTCGCTCGATGATTAATTTAATGGCCAACTTCATCGTCGTCTTTCCTCAAAGAGTAGACAACAAAGAACACAAAAAAGATAAACTGAATTGAAGTTGAAGTTGTGAAAACACACATTCAAGTTAAAAATAGTTTTCAATTGACAACTAAAAAACACTCACCCCAATTATCTGCCATGTAAGCAATTTTAGTTGAAGTTGATAAAACTCCTATTAGAGGATAATGAAAAGAGTTACTTTGGCTTTCATTGATAAGTCTTTAAGTTGGATTTGAATTTTCAACTGTTGAACACATTAAACTCAAGCTATATATCTCATTCTAGTCTGATTTCAGTCTTATAGACATCAGACACGTGTGTCGAGGCGGCAACATTGTGGCATTGTTGTATGTGATCCGTGTGTGTGTGATCTTTGTGCTTTCTGCCAATATGACGGAAACGTCAACGACAACTACAAAAAAAACCAATTTCAAAATGATGTCATACGTCTGCCCAAGCCGCTTCAGCATTTTAACAAAAACATATATACACAGAATCAAAGTGTAAGAAGATATCTTTAAAACAGAGCAGCTAGTCTAGCATTATATTGGGACGAATTTATCATTCTCTAAAATTTAGATACAGTTATAATATGCTCAAATGTTATTTGTTTGCTGATTTTAAAAGAGTTCTGTTTTCATGAAAAGGTTTTGTTTTGTTAAGCTATGACAGTTAACCCTTTAAACCTTTTATAATAATAAATACACAGCATATAGCAGCGTTTTTTGTAATGTTTCAGAGATATGCATCTTGTTTGCCAAAGGTAAACGAGATTAAGAAATAACCAGGAAACCAAAATATCTCTTTAGGTTGTGAAAAATTTCGTATGAAAGAAAACACATATTAGATTTTCAATTTATTTGTTGAAATTGTAAAAAGTCTATATTAATGGCTCCATGAAGTATATCAAATTTACTGATGATGCGAAAAATTTGCCGACTAGAAAGAAATCTTCTATGGAATTTAATTGCTATGTGACTCACATTTCACCATGGGCCACTAGCAGCAGCAGCAACATCTAAAACAAAGATAAGGCATTGAGAGAAGTATATATACATAAGTACATAAGATACAGATACGATAAGTGGCACAAGCATATATATACACACACACACTCGCACAACATAAACCTACACACAATGGCAAACAAAATTACAAAACGCAACTTCAAAATCTTAATAAAACTGTTTTGCAGGTAAATTACCTTACAAAAACAGAAAAAATAAAACGTGTGCGCATAAGAGAGCGAGATAGAACTAAAAAGATTGCTAAAATATAGTAGATACATAACATATGTTTAGTAATTTGCCTAAATGTGACTCGTTATATACAATTTAATGTAATATGGAGGTAAAAGTAAAGTTAAAGTTATTAGCAGAGCCCAAAAAACGCACTAAGAATCATCTCTTCTTTCTTTAATACAATGTTTTCTCATAGTTTGTTCTGAGTTATTCATTCAATTGATTCGCAATGAATCACATTAAGTCACATGTTTACATAAGTAAATCATTCATTCATTACTGTTCTATACGGCAAATCATCAGAAAAACCTTTGATTAGCGTTTCTTAAACCACTTTTTCCATTAACTCATTTACTGATTAACTCCATTAATCAGAGAGCCACATGAGTTATAATTGTAAATACATACATACATATGTACTGGAGCGTTAAATATATTCATAAAGCGAATAACTCTACGAGCTCTAAAGTTGTACTCATTTTTATAGCTAACGAATGAAACGAGTACTCCAAATGAAAACGAATAGAATAGAATTCAACTTCAACTAGAATCAATTAAAATTATCTTGATCTTACCAAATTTCTTGGCAGGGACTCGACTTTCGAGGAGGCTCTTTTGACAATTTTCACTGATTACTTTACAATAGAACTTCAGAGTCCGACAAATTCCAAAATGTCATACATTAAATAGAGTTTTTAAAAACAAAAGCACCAACATTTTATGTGTTTTATATATTTTGGTTGTTCTTTCTATGTTTCCTAAATAATATCGCTCATACGCCATGTTTCTTAAATCCACTTTATGTTCGTTATACCTTTGCCTTGACCTTGGTTTCGAATCAAAATGATACCTATAGTTTGCATTAGTCTAGACCTTTATCAATCTACTTTAAATTGGATTGATAACATTTCTTAAGAATTTTCTCATATTAAAGTCAATAGAACTATGTTAATAGATGGAAAATTATACCTTGTCTGTAGTTTAGGTTGATTGCGGTTAGAAAAATATGAAACATTTATTGTTTTCGCTTTCGGGATGAACATAATACGAAACATAAATCTAAGACTTGAATAATTTCAAAGAATGTAAGAACCAAATCTTTTTATAGATATATTATAATGTCTGATTGCCATAAGACAGTTGTTTTGATTAATTTGTGTCTTGATTGATGGAAATCAATCTCACAAGGGGACTGGACTCGCATGATCTACACATTTTACAAAATCAAATAGAGACCAATAAAAATAAAAGAAGACAAAGACAAAAAAAAAACAGAAAATAAGAACGAAAAAGTGAGGACGATGAGGCAAGTTGTGCCAGTCATGCCATGGCCAGGGCCGAGGCAACGTTTAATTGTACTAACCTATTCCGGGGCAGACCAGACCAGGCCAGGCCAGGCCTGAATGAAAATGGCCACTACAGTAGAGGCAATAGTGAAAGTATGTAAAGCGCCGCGACGGGACCATGGACAATCGAATCGAGGGCTAAGTGCACGGCACACACATCATCATCATCATCATCATCGATGTGGAAAGCACGCCGACGGTCAGTGTCAAAGGCGAAGGCAATAGGACATAACTCCCCATGACTTTCCTTCTCTTTCTCGTCGACCGTTCTTGTGTCTCTCTCTAGTAAATACACACACACGCACACACACACACACACACACACACACACACACACAAACACACAAAATTATATCGAACAACTGACGAAAGGTTCACCGCGCGCGCAAATGTCGTGATGTCGTGGCGAATATAGCGTGTACTGGACACTATAGACATACTGTTGGACACTGGACGGGTCTCTCTTTCTCTCTCTCCCCCTCTCTCTAACTTCATCCTTTTCTCGTGTTAAGAGGGGACCGGGGACAACTCCAAAACTCTGAAACTTTCCGTTTCGTTGTAGCGAAAATGTGAAAAATGCAATTTCAGTGGCAGAACAGCAAACATTTTTTACAAAATGGCGTCCTGTGGTTTTCTCCGCTTCTAACCGTAAAAATGCCATCATAAAGAATGCTGTTTGTTTTCACATTCAACCACCACCATCACCCACAGCTGTTGTGTTGGTGTGTGTGTATGTGTGTGTGTGTGTGTTCGTCAATATATGAGAAAATAATGTGGCAATACATTTTGACCAGGGAATTGATTTACTTAGCGAGTAACTCCAACTGCATTGACAAAAAGAAAACAACAACGACAACCGAACCACAGAGACTTCTCTCTCACTCTTGCTCCACTCTCTTTTATTTGAGAGGAAGGGAGATAGCTTGCTGGCTAGCTGGGAAAGTCTTTGGCTAAGATATATTAGAGTCCCATTAATATGACCGTCAACTAAAGTCCGACAAGGTCGGAGTTTGTGTAAAACATGTATCCATATGGTGGTGGCAAATGGGTGGTAAGTGATGATGAAGAGTCAGAGGGGTAAGAACTTGGCCAATTCAGTTAGAGTGTGGAAATTTATAAAGCGACATTGATAGCAAACTAAAACTAAACTCACTAAAGATGTTGCTAATGTATGAAAATTGAACTATCTGTCGAACTATATACATATACATATGTACATATGTAGAACAGGATCCCCTTCCCAATGGTTCATTAAATAAAGAACTGTAACAATGTGTGTGTGTGTGCTTGTGTCTATGGCTTACCTATAATATTTGATAAATCTACCAGATGGCAATCGTTAATTAGTAAGCACACTTCCCCAGCGAGACAGATGATATGCAATTACATTTACATTCAAACTACATACATATGCATACATATATACATACATATATGCATATATATATATCTACGACCTACCTACAATATATCAACATTGAAGTGCTTCTAATAAACTTTTTGAAATAGTTTTCGTTTTTGTTTTGCGACACTTAAATTAAAACACATGACATATGACTATATCTTAGGACCATTATTTTATTTAGTTTACTTTGTATGCAATGCGAAAGGCATTTATTTTTGCAATACATCATTCTTAGCAATCATCAAAAACAACAACAAAATACATAAAATTAGAGAAAAGTAAAATTCAAAATTCTTTAATTTCAAATTGGTCTAAAATGCTCCATGATGATTTTTTAGATGGGTTTTTTTTTGTATATCTTCGGTAAATTTATGACTCTCTTTTGACGCCATGCAATTTAGATATATTTTAGGTATTAAGACCTTATTATAATCCGGAATCCCATTGAGCCATAGCCAGTACAACTTCATTGTTCAAAAGTGAGAGAAATAAAAAAGTAGAAGTTTGAGACAGATTTAATAAAAAAAACTATTTAAACAAGTGTTAGTCCCTTCTACAAAAATAACAAAATCGTGTCAAAAATTTGCATTTATAAAGATATTGAAATATTAGCATGCATGTATGTATGTATTCCCAAGTTTCAATTAGATTGCTTAAATAAACCTGCTGCAATCGTCAATACAAATAATTACTGCATAATTGGACGTCATACAGCAATTTTTTGAAGTCATTTATATAATAAATACATATGAGACGCGGAAAAATAGTTACAAGGGTATAAAAAATGCGGCATAGCTGAATAGGATTTTTTGATATTTACCATTGTTATGCAGCTTTTCAGGGGCAATCCACACACCAAAGATAGAGTATGACAAAAATAGTCTGCTTTCCTGGATTCCCCCGAGACAAGGGAGATGAATGAAAATCAATCAAAAACGATTCGCAAAGATAATGTATCTTTTCTTTTTTTTTTTTTTTAGAATAGATAAAAAACATTTAACAATTTGCTATTTTAAAATTAAATTTCGATCATATCTTTGAAAAAGAAAACAAAATGTATTTATATAGATGTAGGGGAAAGGTCCCAGTTGTGACTCTGTCCCAGTTGTGACACTCTCAAATCTTTTTGAAATGCGGTATTGAATGACAGTTTGAGCCCTGTAAATCATGATCGTTAGACATTCTGCAGTTTTTCGACAGACACCAACGTTAATAATCGCATTGTATATACGCGTACCAAACATCGTGTTGAAAAACTGCGAATAAAAGTCGTTGTCATTTATGGCCATTGGAGGCCAGTTTCTTTTGTGTTTTTCATTGTTTTTGCCATTGAAGGCCTTTATAATAAATAATTCCTTTCATATTTTCTTATTTTCAGTGAATTTCTTAAGGTGACTCATTTCTGGTTAAAAAAAGTTATCCAAATTAAATCTGTTCCAAAACATTTTGAGTTACTCAAATAAACATACTTTCTTTGAAAAAAAGTTGCGTTTGGTTAATATTTAAATGTTAAACTTCTTAATTGTTCATATTCCGGAACTGAGGAAAAAATGTTGAGGTCTTTTAAAACCCGGCTCATAACTGGGCCCTCTCCCCTACATATATGTATGTACATATACAGGTATCCCTCGTATAACGCGGTCTTATACAACGCGTTTTCGATATAACGCGATTTGGAAAAATTAGGGGTTTCAGTACAACGCGAAATTTAGCCTTATATAACGCGAAGGGGAAAATACATAATTATGAAATATGTATGTACATGTGTATTATTATTCATATTTTGTGTATTTAATTGTAATTAAAAGTATGAACTTTAGTATTGAGTTAAAATATATGTGCATCTGTTATTTTGTATGTATTTTATTTAAAAAAAAACATATTGGAACATAACCCCCAAATTTATATGAAAACTATGTTTTAGATAACTCGCAATTACATAACGCGCAATTCTTCTGGAACGTAACTATCGCGTTATACAAGGGATACCTGTATACATATATACAGTGTCGGCAAAAAATTTGAGCACATTTTTTTTTACCTAAAATTCTGATTCCATTCGATTGTTACTTAATGTTAGTGAAAAGTTTTAAAATGTTAATTGGTTATTCTATTGAGATGATGTTCTGTAAATTTCGTGGGCAAATCTCTAATGGGTTTTTTATGTGGGTTTTGATAAAAAGCCCCAAAATTCGAATATTTGTTTTTGAGGTTTTAGTGCAGGATTGTTGGAGAATTTTTAAGATATTTCAGTCAATTTCTAGCCGATTTCGAAAAGTTATATCTCAAATTAAGCGCAATTTATTATATTTAAAATGCCATTAAACACTTGGATGTTTGAAAACATTAATTTGTGCAAAAATTTAGGAAAAATATAGCTTTTAAGATTTTAATGCAGACGGAACTGAACTGAATACATTAATTTTTCGAATACTCCAAAGCTTTGTGAAATTATGCTTTATTGGAATATTTTGCTGTTCATTTGTATTTTTTGTCTCATTTAAAAAAAATTTCAAAACCACCAAGTTCTACGAATTTGAGTCAATGTAGCAAAAGAATTCCAAAACTGTAGTTTATAATCTCAATATTATCAACAACTAAATAGCAGAAAGCAAACTGAAGCGAAACCACAAATTTATTGAAATTGAAATTGGGTTCCCAAACACTCTTAAATCAGAAACTGTCTAACAGGTCGTATGATTAATATGTATATTACTTATGCTTGCCCTTGAAATGAAAAGCAAGCTTGATATTTTTTAAACTTTTTGCCATATATAGAATGTTTCTTTTTTCCGAATAACTTTCGTGTTGATTAGAAAGATATGTTCCATTGTAAAACTTATTCTTATTACTTGATACTTATTTTATTGTTTGCTTTCCATTGTCATTCGCCATGGAAACATCCTTTTGTTTTTCGATATTCTTATCTGCTGCTGTGGTGGATCGCACAGAAATTGGGTTAACTTGCCAACAAAATAAGAATGTGATGGGGTGGGGAAGGGTGACGGGCAACGAAGTAGCAGGGGTTGGGGTAAGGGGGGAGTTGGGGTCCAAGGCGTTGTCACGCAACTAAGTAGAGACACACGCATAACGCACAGCTGGCTATAACTCAATTGTGTTACTATTTAGTGGTATTCTTATTTTGGGTAATTTATATTAATTTCCTTTTCTTTTTTTTTATTTGGCCTAGAAGCGACTCTTGGCTCCTGGCGTGCCACACAAAAGCCCCAAGTCAACAAGTTGTTTGTTAGGTTCAGTGAGAACTGAAGTCGAAGGTTTTAAAACGATTGCACCGATGACACCTGGCCCGAGCCCAATCTCTGTTCGGGTCTCATGGTGGTGCTGGTTGATAGCTCAGCTCATTATTTTTTCACCCACGTGTCGCTGTGCTTTAGTTGTTTCAATATTTTATTAATTTTTAATGCCACACACGCATACACACATGAAGGGGCAGACAGATACGAACACTCGATACGATATGAGTCCATGGTAATTACCCACATTGAGTTCTTTCTCAGGCCAACAGACTTTGGATGAGACAGCGGTTTAAATGGAAAATCCATTTAGTTTATTATTAATAACCATTTAATTGTAAGAAACTCTATAGATATGTATATGAACGTACATACCACAGGCTCATACAATACATATATGTATAACCATTACCTTGTCTGACATCAACACAATGTGTGATTCCCCAATTTCCTTTTGTATTTAATCAAACATGACTCAAGGTTGGGTCTATTTTGTGACAGCCAAGTGAAGACAGTTTCAATTATCAACTGTTTGCACTCCATGGCGATTCGAAAATGTTCATGATGACAGGACGCGGCAACAATTTGCGGTCCTTCTAGGAGATACAAACATATATTTGTGGGAAACACTGACCTTCAATGCACATTTTGCGTACAAAGAATTATAAATTGAAGAGGAAAATAAACAAAAACAAAACAGAAACCAAAACAGTAGGAAAGACAACAGTAAAACAATTGCTAAGGAATTTTCTAGTTTTCTATACTCTTTGCAGAGGGTTAGGTAGAATTTAGCAGATGTTCTGTATTTATTCCCTACTATACTTATACTTTACTTATATATGTACATATATTTATAAGTATGTATTTTTTTATTTTTAATTCTATTTTAGTCAGTAATAAATCATTTGATTGATCAAGCAATTAAGTGTTATTAGTTGTTAAAGAAAAACTCTTTTTTTTTAATTGAATAGTGTTGTAAAAGTTTAATTAAAGCAAAGCACTTAAAGAAAAAAAAGAGAAGTCTCAAATACTTCGAATACTTTGCCATACTTTGACAGTTTTCATTTTAGATCATTACATCCTTGATTAAAACGATGTTTCTGTTTAAATTCCAAAATTAAACTCGAATAAAAAATGTAAAGATTATGCCTCTTGTTTAAAAGATGGCAAGATAAATCATATAATACGCAATAATCGATAAATTTGCTGAATCCTACGAAATAATTGTATTTTAAAATATTTTTTGGTTAATCGAATTGTTAATAGATTAATGTCTGATTATTTAACACTCGTTGTTTAATATAAAATTAAAAAAAAAGAGAAAGGTATAGCTAAACTATTGAAAGCAAAGAAAAGTTAATTTTGAAATAAGGTTCTAACATTAAACACTTAAATCTTTTTTGCAACACAAAAAGCTCTTTAAATTTAGTCCTTCTAAATGTCTTTTCCCATTTCAAATGACATTTACTGTACGGATTAATTTTAAAATATTGAAAATCGGACAATATTTAAAAAATCGTTTGATTAATCGATTTTTTTAATTTATGTTTTTTATGATTTAATGTAATTAATAATGGTGCCATTTCGATTAATCACATCATTGAATAATTGGTTATTGATTTTTATTTGCCATCACTAGTCTTGGTATGGAAACCCATTTAAAAAATATGTTTTTTCTCTGAAAGGATATTTTGGGGGGAGTTTTATGCACTTTCTCTTGGTCTCTTGTCATCACATGAAATAATTAATTATGTTTCTTCCAAAATTTCTGCCCTCTTTATAGTAGTAATTAATATTCACCATTGGAGTCTAATGTCTATAGCGATACTTATATAAAGAAAGCGAGATCGTTGTCTTTCAAAGTCAAGACGAATTTGGTCAAAATAGTTTTATCTACTATTGCAGGACCTCTATTCCCTAGGATGTCAAGCTGCTTAAAGTCCTCTTGTGATTTTACTTAGAAGTTACCGAAGCTATAGTTTTAAACGCCGAAATATTTTACACAGTGTTAAATGATGAGGTATTTCGCAACATATCGAAAATTTATATAAATCGGTTATTCACATACCCGAACATTCCCTTGACACAGGAAAAGAGTTTGGAATGGTAAAAAAAGGGTATATAAAGTTTACTTTGTTTCTTTGATACTTTTATTAAGTATTTTTTTGCGGTTGCTCTTGACAGGTACTTAAAATGGAAGTTAAATAATTTATGCGAATTTTATGTAAGTGGCGCTAAACGTGGTGCTCCCCCTACCGCCCCATCCCCCTCATGCCACCGTGAACTTTCTCCGGTCGGTCGGGCGTTGTTGCTTACCTCATTCTCATGGCGAGCTAATTGCGACAAATCAATTGAAATTGTTGCTTCCGAATGCCTTCAATTGCATTGATTGCATTCATATTATTTGAGTGTCTAATAGACAAACAGAAGGTTCGCTTGTTTTTCCCCCTCTGTCTTTACCACTGCCCCTTTCGCACTGTGCATTCACATCGAGTGAGTAAAAAGAGATCCATTCTTTTCGATAGGATTCCCATAGTCGTGCATATATAATGGCTATTAAGCAGCTAATGATTGCATTATCTCTACTTTGTGGCTCCTCCAGATATGCATGGGTGTACATATAATGCCATCTATCTATATACTGTTAAGCTGTAATTACATATTGTAAGTATATTTACTTACACAAACTTATTATATTTATGGCCAAGGCCAATGAGTTAATGAGTTTGAGTTTGAGTGGTTGGGGATACAAATAACTGGGCCAACAATTCAGTTAACCGAGTATTTATTTTTATGTTTCTCTCGTTTCTCTCTCTTAGGGCTTGACTTATGGGTGGGTTAAGATTATTTTTTTAGTTTTAGTTTTATTTTTGGCGTCATAGGCGGTTCCTGTAGGAAATGGGTATGAGAAATAATAGATGCCAAATGGCTTCTTGATTAGAATCGCATAAAATGTTGGTAATACAATACCCGAAAAAGCGATCAGTGAAAATGGAAATTAGCGGAAAAATGTGGAAAGGTACTAAAGTACATACATACATATATGTACATACAGACACAAACATTCATATATATATATGTATGTGATATAAGTAGGTGTATTTAATTGATTCTATAATCAATCTTTAAACTGGTTTAAGTGAATTTGCTATGGCTATTGACCGCTTAACGTGATGATATTTAATAATATGTTATACCAAATTAGACCAGTTTAATACTTGATCTGGTTACCTAACAGTCTAGTCTAGATTACATTAAAACATTTATATAGATCTGGAATCTAGGATGAATAAATCTTAAGGGTTAGTTCATTCTTTATATGGGAATAGGTACCTTTGGAGGTGAAAAGGTGGTCAATTTAGAGAAAAAGTCATTCGAAATTCATTCCCCAAGAATCTGGCACTTGACTAAGGGCAGCTCATATACTTAGGACTACGGACTAAGACTTACAATTAGTATTGGAAAATACTTTTGTAAGCATGACTATACTGAATATCAGTCTGAATCATAAAGAGCTTTCGGCTTTGACCAATTTAAGTATAGTCTTTAAAGATTTCCAGAAATTTGTTGCGATCTTTAGCCAGTCATTACAAAATACGTCAAAATACTTGACCCTGTGAGTTTTCCAGTTATTTGAATAATTTGCACTTACAAAATTACTCATCTGTTTGTTTATTTGTGTAAACTGTAAAACGTTTGCCAGTCGAGTTACGTGTTTTCGATTACCTGTTGTTATGAAAAGTTTAAAGAACGATTAAGGTAGAAAAGACGGCCAAGACATTATCACAATTACATATTTGTAGATCAGACAAGGTTCAATATACTTATTTATATTAACCACATACAATGCCAAGTCTGGAGTTTTGCTTCCTCTCTTCAAGATGAAAGTCAAATATCTTTCTTTTCTTTTGTTTTAAAAGGAAGGAGGAAAGTTGCTTACTAAAATGGATATGCGATATGTACTTTGTAATAATAGAGACATATGAATGTAGAGTACATTTATTCCTAATTCATTCAGCAAAGTTTTTAACTAGTTCTAGGGAGGGTATGAAAATATTAATATAAAAATAACTGACAGCAAAATTTTAACTTAATTAACATCAATTTATGTCTAAACTGGGTGAATTCGGTTTCTTGTTTGGTAATGATTGATCGGCTAACAAATACCGATTTGTAAATACTTTTGCCATATTGTCTATCTGTCTCTCTTTGTCACTATCTCTCTCTCTCTTTGTCGGTCTTTGGGTTCTTTCTCTTAATTTGCATTTAAGTTCATTTGCACTTGGCATATTTCGGATTTTTTTTTTACATATACGTAAGCTTGACTCTGGGTCTGGGTCTATTGCTCTCTCTATCTCGCTTACACCTTCTGCTGTCTCGCTTATACCAACTCGTACTGTGAGTCATATTAAGTTAATTCATTTCATTGTTGTTACCTATTAGTTATGTTAGTATTTGTTATTGCCATTATTAATTCTCCATCAGTTGCTTGTTTTTTCTCTGTCTCTTTCTCTTGCTCTCTCTATCTCTTTCTCTCTTTCTCTTCTGGCCTTGTTGTTGTATACGCTTCGCAAATAAATTATGAAATATTACGCGAGCATTTAGAGGAAATACCTTTGGTTAACCGCCGCCAGTGACCCACAACCGGATCTACAAAATAATATATAGGCACATATCTTAATGATTTCATAATACCGACTAAACAAATACTCTAATTGAAACTAAAAAAAAAATCACGCTTGAGTGATGAAACATTTGAATTTGAAGTCTAGCAAAATACTTTTCCGTCTTACTTTCTTCCGATTTCACAATATTCTTTTAGACTTATGTAATGTGTATTTAATGTAGTCTTTATATTACATCAACTAGCACAAGAAACTAAGTATACTTAATAAAATACTTATTACTGTATCTCGAATTGACCTACTTACCTACTTGAATTAAGCCCACAAGAATTTGGCCTTCATTATGGTTATTAAGTAAAAGAGAGTGCTAAATAAATGTTCCATTTTGCTTGATGTTACATCATTCATGGCAAATCTAATGCATCTATTTCACCATTTCATATGGTTAAAAGGGCATGAAAACGGAAAACACCAAAAACAAAAACCGAAAATTAGGTAAGAGCGAGATAAAACATCAATAATACGGCCAATTCATAGGCAAAGCTCATTAAGCTAGATTTTGTGGGTCATTTATTTGACTTGCAATCAAAACATAAATGTCTATCATATAACAGATAGATGGAAAACGTTAGAAACAAATCGTTTCGAAACAAAAAAAAATCTTTTTTAAATCAAAAAAAAAAAGTTCTAAACAAAAGCAAACTAAGCGTATAATTTGAAGTTTCGTTTAAATTTTTGTATACGTTATAGGTACATAGATTCCACTGTAGCTAATCCATAATTATAGAACGCTCTAAGCATCATTTTCGTACGTTGAATAATTTTGACTGCTGGCTATACTAATAGTTAGTTAATCTATCAAATCACAACAACAAAATGGTAGAATTTTCTCTGTCGTTTGGTTTTGATGCCGATGGGAATTCTGCAAGTGCAAAATAAGGCGTCACAGGGTAATCTTTACCACCAACAGGGACCCTTTACCCTTCACATTCACAACTGCACCCGCCCCTTCTTCAGGCCAGTCATAATCATCGCTGGGTCCCTCAACCGTGCGACAATTAACGTGTGGACGCATAAAATTTTTAATAGCTGCGACCAATCCCAGTCAAGTTTTAATTTAAAACAAAAGAAAAAGACGAACAAAAAAAATGTGGGGCGATAAAACTGGGGAAGGAAAAAGTACAAAAAATTTCCATCCAGCTGTGAGAATCCATACCGATTCCCATGTGGAGGCGACTTTCTGGTAGCCATCCTCCTTCCTAAGTTAGCTCTTACATTATAATTTATTAAAACAAAAATCAGAAAAAACCATTGAAGGGAACTATATAAAGTTTTGTTCAATATTGTTTTTTCTTTTTTTTTTTTGTTGTTGTTGTTCTCTGTGGTTTTTCGTTTCGATAATGATTCATATTTTGAATGCTTAGTGAATCTCTCTCTCACCTTTTGCAGTTGAACGGCTACACACAAAGCCAACACATGGAGGTTTACCACGTCTGCTCAGTGACCAAAAGCAGAAGGACTAGAAGGACAACAGCACCTACAGTCACCACAACAGTCACTGTCACATTAGGCAACAGGCAACCGAGCAGGAGTAGTCGTCCCAGTAGCAGAGGACTTGCTCCTCATCCGCATCATCCGCAACAAAAGCAGCAACAACATCAGCCTTAAGCACTCGAGGAGAAGTTTTGCTGAAATTAACTAAGAATCACAACAAAAAATGGGCACAAAAACTCAACCACAATTAACCAAAGGTAAGTCTATAGGAAAAAATATCCTATTTTATATCGATAATTTCGGTTGTTTTTTTACTGGTGTCTAAAGTGTTAAACAAAAGTGTAATGATCATATTAAATCATTAAAGTGAAATTCTGAAATCAAAGCCCTTTGATTAAATTATTAGATCGATTAGTGCCACAATTAATCGTCTCATGATGTGGAATATATTTGAGCCCAGGTTTAACTTCATCTTATCTTAGTTTCAGCTATAAAGAACATAAAAAAAAAATTAAGGAAACTATTGTTTTTACAAGTGAAAAATTTAAAGACGTTTCACCTTGTGGCGAAGTTGAATTTGAATGGTCCATTGAAACTTCTCAAACTTAGGATGAGCGTTACGTGAAAGCTTTTCGATATTGTTTCTTAGCAATTTTCCAAAGCACTGAAAAGAGAAACAGATTAACAACAACCCACTTGTTCATACTAGACTAAATGTCTTATCCAATTGCTCTTGCTTTCAAATTGGATCAAATTGGATTTGTCTTTTAAAATATGAAAAATGGGGACAAAAATATAAAAAAAATCGTTTGACTGATCGATATCATTTTTCTTCGATTAATGATGATTCAAAATCGTACACTTTTGATAAATCTATTAATAGAGTAATCGATTAATGATTTTAATTTGCCATCACTAGATATAACTATGTGTTCAATTAATATTTGATTTTGATAAAATTTAATGAAAATATTTAATCACGTATGTATGTACATACATAGGTATTAATTAAAACAGTTATTTATAAGTTTCACTTTCAAGATTTAATGAAATCGAAAAAGTTCCATCACTGCTCATTGAAAATACGAACTATGATAACATTTCTACGGTTTAAGTGTCATCTAGAAAACTTCGATTCGTCTATTCCAAAAAAAAATGGATAACCATTTTTTATCAATTATATGAAACAGAACAAAAATTGTATGATAACATAGGCCAACATTTTAGAGGTCATGAAAAAAATGCGTTGAAATTATTCAAATTGACCTCATTTGCAATATTTTGTTGTTATTATACTAAAAACATTATTATTTTAACCCATTTATATATTATGTATGATTTAAAAGCAATTTACAAAATGTTATAATGCATAACATCTTCCACTTTGGATATGGTTCTAAAATTAGTTAAATTTGAACCAAAAAGGATGCTATAGGGATTCGAAGAATTTGCATCTTTTTAATATTAAACAATAAATTCAGTAAATTTAGTAATGTTTGCAAACAAGAGCTATTTTTCTTGAACAGGATATTATAAAATCTGATAAAAATGTAGTAAACATTTTTTAAAAATTTCTATAGTATACTTTTCGGTGCGTATTTTCCAACCCCAGATTCCCAGATTTCACAAAATCTGGATGTAATTTCTAACAAAAGCATCCAATTTGATTCAATTGTTTTTAAGGATTTCTTTTGAGTTTAATTTTTTTCCCCTTTAAAAAAAGGAAAGGATTTGTTTATCCAATTTTATTGTGCAAAATTTTAAAAAAAAATTCTAGTATTTTAACTATCAATCAGATGATTAAATTTTCAAAAAAATCTATTAAAATTTGAAAATTTGAACAAAGAATGTTTAAATCTAATTAAATAGTTCAGATATGTAAAATTGTATGAGAAGATAGGAATTTATGCTTACTCATTAAAGGTTTATTTTTAATTAATCAGTTTCATTTAGCTGATTTGATTAAATATCCTTTTGCGTCGAGCCATTTCACAACTTGGCAGGGGAGAAAGTGAGTGAGGTGTGTAATGGGGAGAAAGGTGAACAGTTGTGAACAATTCGAATTGACATTGGCCCAATTCGCTGACAGTTGGTAGTTGGATAGTTGGTCTCCGACCGTGACACGAATCCAGGGCTATTGTTAACCATCTGCCACCTTGGGCTTTGGCGAACTAAAAAACAAAAAAAAAAAAAATAAATAAAGCGCTACCAAATCAACTAAAACGAAAACAAAAACACAAACTCTTCGATTTATTACGCGTTTTCGCTGTAATATGAATGAGCGAGTGAGTAAATGAACGAATGAATGAATGAAATGTGAGTGAGTGTGTAAATGTCAGACAGTCAGTTAGTAAAATGGCAACAAAGTGTGTCCAAGTTAATGGAATCATTTCCGCTTTGTGTATTTTATATACATATGGGGTCATGATTTCCAGCCTCATACCCTATAACCATATGGGGTATATTGGAATTAAATGTCAAAGAAGGTAACTCTGGCTACTGTTATAAACTTTAACTTACTCTTTTTCTCTATTTTTCCAATATCAGTTCTATGTCTTTAGAGTATTATGCGTATACGAATCGGTTTTACCTAAAATCTTATTCTTTCTCACCCTCTAAACACAAGCTGACTTTTTTGCAGATACTAGCTGTCTGTCTCTCTTACACTCATATGAATTTATGGTTCTCGAACGATTTCAATATGCTAAAGATGTTCGATCGATTTAATTTCAACAAATGTGCTACAAGAATGAAACGTGAATGTGAACAAGAATGAAACATGAATACAACATTGTTTCAATATCTTAAAAACCGAGAGACTAGTTTGTAGACTAGACCGACAGTCAGACGGATACTGACCAAGTCCAATTTACCTTCTGCGTAATATGACACTAGCCTAAGCTTATTAGTCTCGTAAGTGTTAAAAGGGTATCTGTGAGTCGTCACTGGGAACAACATTTGTTATTTCATACGAGTGATGTGTTCTTTGGGCATTTTCGTATATTGGTTGAGCAGAAGTCACAATAATATGTTTACCTTAATTTATTTTGCTACCTGTTAGTACTTTGCAAAAAACACCAAAGGCGTTCCAAAAATTGTATTTTGTCTTTGAAATGAAATCGCAATTTAATTAAACTTTGAGAATCAATTCAATTTCCTTTTTTTTTTACAGTAGGGCAGGGCAGGGAAGGGAAGGGTAGCAACATATGTTTATTGAGTGTAATGATCGATTAAAGAAACTTTCTCACTGAACTAGCGTCACTTAATCGCAGGCATTCGCATTGATTACCCAGCCCACTCCTCCCCTCCCCACAAAATTGAGCACGGGAATCGAATCACACCTTAACCTTAGCAACGCAAACAAAACTAATGGCAACAACAACCAAATGGTTTGCCTCAGTGAGAGAATGAGAGCAAAGCTCATACTCATTTGCCTTTGACATTGGTTTTTGTATTTTTTATACCCTTGCAAAAAAGAAGGTATATCAAGTTAGGTCAAAAGTATGCAACGAACAGAAGAAAGCATATTGGACTAAGACTTATAAAAAGTATCTATATTTATGATCAGCAATGTAGGTGATTAATTTGAGCATAGAACAATTTATCGCTTTGGAAATTTTGAAAAATATCGGGTACCTAGATATATCATTGATATATGCGCCGACTTGCTCCCGTTGGAGTTCGATTCAACGCAGAAAAAATTGCGAGGGTATACGAATTTCGGCATGACCAAAGTTAGCCATGGCCTTTAGGTTTTCTTTTATTTTGGTGGGGTCGGTCGGTCTCTTTTAATTGTTTTTGCGCTTTTATTCTATTCACGTGCGCTCCCTCTATCTCATTTCTCTCTCTCTCTCTCCCTTTCTTTCTTTTTTTTTCTCTGTACGTTCTCTCTTCGGTGTTGGCCAGAGCGAGTAACAGAGAAAGTGAGAGAAAAAGAGACCTTTGGCTCTGTTTGCTCAGTTTTACGCTTCACAAACTTAAAATTGTTTGACGAAAATATCAAAGTTTAGACCATAGAGACCTTTGCCATCACCTATATAATTCTCCAGAACTACTCTTGACCTGCAACTTGACTTGGAATTGTCTTTGCTTTATTGCTTAGTTCATATTTTGTAGTTTAAAGCTCATTAACTAAACAAATTGCTTTCAAGCTTAATATGGCAATGACCTAAAATCTAATATTACGATACCAATTAAATCTATCATAAATGGTGAAAAATCATTAAAAAACAAAATATAAACTTTATTCAAATGAAGAACATAAATATATATCCAAAATAAGCCTGTGTGACTATGTATTGATTGTGTAATCAGCCAATTTATGTGATTTGCTTTACAAATAAGTTTACATTTTTCGAATCCAATCCATTACTGTCAAGGTAATTTTTCATATTTTTATCATTCTAAATTCCAAAACACAAAAATCATGTTTTCTAGTTTTATCTATTAAGGGATCTATTTATACTATTAGTCATAATAGAAGTTACCTCTTACCATCCCACAAAACACTATTCAATTCACCCTTATAGTAAAACAGCCTTCAATAAGGATCCCAAAAACTATATATACAGTCCAAGACACTTTGATTTTTCCTCCAAGGAACTGCGCCAATGCTTTGACAAATCTGTGGATCAGGTAGAATTTGAGTTAATGAGTTTCGAAGTGAGAATTGGAACAATATCAATTTAATGATTTTTTTATGTCTTTTTATACATATGCATTTAAAAGAGATTCAAACATTAATGGAAAATATAATTTTTAAATCAAAATCCTTAATATTAGCTAATTACAAATTTTTAACTAACAATAAGAGAAACAATTCTTTAAACCTTGTTTCTAGGCATGTGATTGATTTGATCTTATTTGATATGATTAAAATTCAGAAAAGTCACGAAATTTATATTTATTTAATTAAAAATTGTTTACAAGCAAAACCAAAATAATATAGGAACATTTTTTGAGGATCGAACTTCAGCCTTCTTAAATTTGCTCAATAATATAGTTCGATGTTGAGGAATAAGATTTATCTGGATGATAGATACATACATATGTATACATAGATATGTGGCTTATAAATCAAAGGGAATATTGGTTCGATTATTATTCGTTTCAGTATTTAAAGAGACCAAACAATATTCTTATAAACACGATTATTGGCATAAAAAACAAATACTCAAACATTAAGTATTATACTTATGGGTTACCTTAAATCAACCTTATTGATTTACATCGACTAATATGATTAGATTCTGAAAATAAAAGGATCCTTCCTTTCTGATCCATCCTTTTGGGGGAATCATGACGAAAGTGATGCGAAGCAGCTTTTATAATGAAAGAGGAATACCAAGCATATCAAGCATTAAAAAGGCCCTCTTTCTAACTAAGCAGCGGTAATTTCCATGCCATATATATGATTATATTTTGGAATAAATTAGTGGCGTAATGCTGGAAGCATATCAAGCATTAAAAAGGCCCTCTTTCTAACTAAGCAGCGGTAATTTCCATGCCACATATATGATTATATTTTGGAATAAATTAGTGGCGTAATGCTGGAAGACCAAAAAAATACATACATTCTTGTTGAGTTTTCCAATCGGCTCCAAAATGAACCCTGGAGCCAATTTGAAAATTTGTGGTTTAGATATTATCTTAGTTTTACCTAAAACTTTCTCCGAAAATCGGGGCTTTTTAGGAAAATTCATAAAAAACCGTTTAAGATACGCCCACAAAATTTACAGTACATCATCTTAATAGAACGACAAACTCAACGCTATAAATTAACACGTCAAAACTTTTCGCTAACATTATATAAATATCGAATGTAATCAGAATTTAAGGTCAAAAAATAAATGTATGTATGTCTCAAATTTATTTGCCGCCACTGTATGGATAAACCAATATGCCCAACTGACCTGACACAATATTCCCTACAACATCTGCAGTCGACTTAGGAAGTGTTGAACACAAAAAAAAAGTACATAAAATGAAATAAAATAAAATAACCATTCAACGGTCTTTTCTTTTTCTTTCGAGTCTTATAAACTGTTAGCTTGTCCTGGTGTCCTGTATGTATTATTCCCATCCTGCTTGTGCTTGTCCTTTTGCTTCTCGCGATTTACGCTTAATATGTTTACATACATATGTGTGTGTGAGAGCGGAGAGTATGTGTGTGTGTGTTTTTTGTGTTTGGCTCTGTTTTTTTGTTTTTTGTATTCCAAAGAGGCATCGTTGCTAGGCTGGCCATGCCGTTGCCTTGGTGAATTGCCATCATTGGCGTCGTTGGCGTCGTTGGCGTCGTCGTCGTGCTTCTTCGTGTCCGTTGTGGTGGTCGTCGTTGGTGCTCGGCTCGGCTCGCTCAGCTCAGTTGAGTTGATGGCGGCGTTTCTTGGCGTCGCTCAGTTTGGTCGCAGTTCGTTAGCCCGCAGTTGTCCGCTTGGTTTTGGCTTTTTGGCCCACAAGAAAAAAGAAATAAAAACAATAAAAACACACACACACAGACACACGCAAAAAATATACAAAAAACCAATTCCTCATTTGTTTATATCGCGCGCGGTAAAAAGAAACAAAAAAAATTTCTTAAATTTTTGTTTGGTTACATCTTTTGGCCCTCTGCCTCGCTCTGCCCTGGCCTGGCCCTTCTTGTTGGGCCACATTTATGATATAATTTACAAAAAAAAAAGTGAAGAAAGTCAAACAAATAAGAGGAAAACGTTACAAGAAATGGTGCTAAAAATGTACGCAAATAGCAAGAACAACAAAATGTGCAGGAGAATGTTTGGGGAGAGGCTGAGAGAATGAGCATCGAGCATGATGATGATGATGCACTTGGCACCTGGCCCACACTACCTCACCCTCCCCATCCCCCCCGCTCACCATCGCCTCACCCTCAACAGTTACACCCCTTTTTAGTGTGTCAGTGTATTTGTTTTTTTTTTGTTTTGTTAGCTCAGCATAATTATTGAGCCTTCATCGATTCATTTGTTGGCCTTTTCGTTGCACTTTTTCTTCTTTCCGTATTAAACACAAAAAAAAAAAAAAAAACGGTGACGCATACAAGCAATTGTTTGTACAATGTGTATGAACAACAACAAGAAACAAGTAAAATGAAATGGAAATGAATTGAGACCAAGGAGCAGTCAGTCAGCCAGTCAGCTAGTCGGCCAAGCACATATTCTCACATTCGTGACTCATGGCCCAGCAGGATAATCACCACAAATGAGAGAGGGGTTGGCGCCGGTTTCAAGCACAGCGAGCAGTGCCACGAACAAGTGCCCTCAGCCATAAAAGGGAGGAGAATTGTTGATGTCCTTCTATAAAATAAGTCCTGATATTCAGGACAACAGAAAAAAAACCAACCATAACAGATTTTCAAACCACTTTAGAGCCAGCAATATCCTTTGCAATATAATGGTGAATCCTTTTGACTTATAACTCCATTGTTTTCTTAAGAGAAACATTGTAAAGCAAAAAGAATCTGTATCTATTTTACCTATAATGAATTCCAATTTAACTACATATGTTTAGCTGTTGAGATGTGCTAAAACCATTTTGCATTATCTTATATATATGTATGTATTTATATTAATCTATATTTCTGTAGGTATATATAGAATATACAATTAGCTTCCTTAGGGAAGCCTCCCACTAACTAATTACTTGTTTTTCATTAGAATATACATATGTAGTAAAGTATTCTGAAATGCGTCAATGTGTACTGACTTATAAGGGAAATTAGATTTAATTACCCTGTAATTAAAAAGACTGTAAAAAAAGTTCTAGGTCTCGTGAATACTCTCTCAGATAGATAAATTTGCATTATTATTACGATTTTTGAATGAAATTTTGTTTATACACAATACAATAAATTCTTTGGCAACGCTTTGCATACTTTAGGGGGCGAATTTCTATCATTTTAGATGCCAAGATCAATTTTTGATAGTGCACTTGGAAATCACTTCACATGGCAAGTTGGACATTACTATTGCATACTTTCAAGGAGCTAAGAATATACCCACACTTAGTCTATATACACAATATGTCAATATTTTGATAGATTCTACGTTTCAAGGACCCTTGTCAAATACTTTATGGCAAAAAGTGAAATGGCAACGTGGTTTTCTATTGCAATAAGGGGGACAGAGGGTGGGGCCTAGCTCTAAAAATAAAACTTTCCATGCAATTCCAATGCATGAATTGCATTTTCCATTATCCGATTTGCATTTCCTTTACTTATTTATTTCCTAGAATCAACATTTTGCAGAGAGTTAGTTAGTCTTTGCCCGGGCAAAATGTACATACATAAGTCTAACCAGCAAGTCAGTCATTTGCAGATACCAAAGGCTGTGGCCTTGACAACAGTTTTGACATTGACTTTGTACCAGTTGCCGCAGCCACCCACACCCACTCCCACACTTCCACACTCACAACCACATCCACACCCACAACCACCCAAGAGACAGAGGAGAGCCAGAGAGCTACATATATTTTGCAGCTTCCTAGCTGGTTGTTTTTTTTTCTTCTTTTTTTTGTGTATTATTTTTGTTTTGTTTCATCTGGCCCTGAAGCACCTGTTGCTCGGTTGCTCTGCTCGGTTCGGCTTGGCCTCCTCACCTCTTTTGGCTCGGTAAATGAGAATCCCAGCAATTGCCTGAAGCCGTCTCTCCTCTTCTTCCCCTCTCCCTCTCTCTCTCTCTCGTTCTCTGTGTCTGTGTGGCCTTTATGCGAATAAAAAAAAAATTTGCAAAATTCCAAATATTTGGTTTCCTGACTTCCCCGTTGGCTGTTGATGTTGTTGTTGTTGTTATTGTTTTCACATTGTGCTGGAGGCAAAATTTAATTAAATTAAATGAAATAAAATTAAATTAAATATGAGAATACCAAAATTTCACTATGTAGCATTTATGTATTTCAATTTGCCCTTTTTGAAGAGGAAAGGCAATTTTAATGAATTATTTCATCCTCATGCATATATTCTGAGGGTTCAGGACTCCTTTCTTCCTATGCGGAAGGGAGGGAGCTGAAGACCCGAAACGACGAGTGTCAGATTTACTTTCCCCATTTAAATTAATGGGGCAACAAATTTGATTCCAATTATAAATTATAAAATAGTGTAATCAGAGATCGAAGCGAGATAGATGCAAACATATTTTTTTTCTTTTGTTAATGAACTGAAAAATGTGAAAAATGTTGTAGGAGATTCCGTGTGTCCACAGACGGGTGAGAGGGATGAATGGGGGGGGGAATGAAGGGCTGTTGATATCAAAGTGGAAATTGTGTTTATTTATTTATTATGGCAAACGCCATATGTACATACGTCTGCTGATGTTCAGTTGATGGGAATCGTTTGGTTCGTTCTCGTTCTTGAAATTGTACGCAAATATATGTATATGTACATATATATATATGTATATGGAGTTTTACGATCCGTCTTTTTGTTTTGGAATCTTCTCTAGCTGAGCTATTATGCAAATGCGATTTGCGTGGCAATGATCCCAAATGGGAATCACTTAGTTATAAGTATTTATTAACACATATAAGAACGTTGAAACGGTGTCCGTGTCCGTATCCGTGTCGACGGCGTTGGCGGTGTTATGCCGCGTTTACGCCAGCGTCCAGACACCCTGGAACTGGCCGTTCTAGGTGGACGACAAGGAGAGCGACACCAAGATTATGACACAAGCGACGCTGAAGCTGAGGATGAGGATGGAAAAACTGCCAATAAAACAACAGCGGCCACAGGAATCGCAACGGGAACAGCAGGAGCAGCAGCTGCACCAGGCCGTTGGTTTCAATTTGTTCGCCGTTCGCGACAAAAGGGACATCGACGACGACGACTGCGCAACGATATGAATGGCGAGGACGAGGACACAGATGATGCAGCTGAGGCGGATGGAGGCAAGCAGGCGCAATTGGCTCAACCTGAAATCATGAATATTGGCAATTCGACGCAGACAATTGCCACACCATTGACCACATTGACCGCTAGCACACATGGCGATAGCTTCTATAGTCTGGCCATGCCGGGACCAAATGCTAGCCATAATGGGGAACAGGAATATAAACAGCAAAGGCAGATGCCTGGAACCAAAAAGGTGTCACTGCTCCAGCGTCTGTCCAGTTGGAAGGGCAGCGATGTTCAAGATGTTCCCCCTGCCCGTTGCCAAAATCATCAAAGCATTAACAATTGCAACCGCAATAGGAGTCGGAGTCAAAGTCATGATCTTTCGGCAGCGACCTCCACAACAACGCGTAGTATACGACGGCTTTCCCAGATGCGACGACGTCGTAGTTCCTACTACTTCTCGGGTAGCTCTCTACACATCTTCTTTCTTAGATATTGCATCTTACTCAACTTCTCTTTCACTCTTCTTTTCTTTGCAGAGAACGAACGCCGAATTCGCGCAAACGACAAAGAGTTCAATACTCAGTTTAAGTATCATGTAAGTATCCTTCAGTCACACAGACGTTAGTTGAACCGTATTGAGCAGCTGTGTGTTCCTTTTTACAGAACAATTACATCAAGACCTCAAAGTATACGCTGCTCACATTTCTGCCCTTCAATCTGCTGGAGCAGTTTCAGCGATTGGCCAACTTTTATTTCCTATGTCTATTGGTCCTCCAATTGATCCCGGCAATCTCTTCGTTAACTCCAGTAACCACAGCCATACCTCTGATTGGTGTCCTCACGTTGACCGCAGTCAAAGATGCCTACGATGATATTGTAAGCTGAGCTGAAGCCGATCAAACTTCAAGCTAACGTCTCTTCTCTTTATTTGATTGCAGCAACGTCATCTCTCGGACTCCCAGGTGAACAATCGCAAGTCCAAGACGCTGCGCAGTGGCAAACTAATTGAGGCCAAATGGTCCGATGTCCAGGTGGGCGATGTCATACGCCTGGATAATAATCAATTTGTGGCCGCTGATATTCTGCTAATAACCACGTCGGAGCCCAATGGCTTGTGCTTCATTGAGACCGCCGAACTGGATGGCGAAACGAATCTGAAGGCCAAACAATGTCTCACCGAGACCATTGAGCTGGGGGAGCAACATGATGCACTGTGGAGTTTCAACGGCGAGATCATTTGCGAGAGACCCAATAATTTGCTTAACAAATTCGAGGGTACACTCATCTGGAAGAATCAGCGATTCGCTCTCGACAATGATAAGATCCTGTTGCGCGGTTGTGTCCTGAGAAATACCCAATGGTGCTACGGGGTTGTCGTCTTTGCCGGTGTGGACACCAAACTTATGCAGAACTCTGGCAAAACTCAATTCAAGAGCACCGGTGTGGATCGTTTGCTTAATTTCATTATAATTGGTGTGAGTATCTGTATTCATTTAATCCAGTTGTGGTTCCTATTGAATATGGTTTCTCTTACCCTGTAGATTGTCCTATTTCTAATATCAATATGCGCCTTCTTTGCCGTCGCCTGCGCCATATGGGAGGGCCTTATTGGTCAGCATTTTCAATTGTATCTACCTTGGGAACATATCATACCCAAGGATATGGTTGCCTCGGGCGCAACTGTTATTGGTCTGCTGGTCTTCTTCTCCTACGCCATAGTCTTAAATACTGTTGTGCCAATCTCTCTCTACGTTTCAGTAGAGGTAACTTATTATGGTGTTTTTTTTTTGTCGTCGGGGTCACCATTACTATATATATCATCTTTCATGGCAGGTAATACGCTTTGTACAGTCGTTCCTCATCAATTGGGATGAGGAAATGTATTATGCACGCACCAATACATATGCCAAAGCTCGCACCACCACCCTTAACGAGGAGCTGGGCCAGATACAGTACATCTTCTCGGACAAAACGGGCACACTAACCCAGAACATAATGACGTTCAACAAATGCAGTATTAATGGACGCACTTACGGTGATGTCATTGACCTGCGCACAGGCGAATTAATTGAGATTAATGAGGTAAGTTTGAAATCCAATTTGTTTTTGCCTAACCGCAATTCGGGTTTTTGGGGTTTTGGGATTAAGTTAGTGAAAATCCTCGTGTCTCTTATGTGTATGTTGTCGGTGTTTTTTGTTATGTATATTTTGTTTTTTTTTTTTATAATTCTCTCTCTCTCTCACACTAAAATGAACTGACTCTGAATGAGATGATCCTTTTTTGTTTTGTGCTGTTGTGTCCAACTCACACTACTCGTTATAGCAGCAAACAATTTTCCACAATAGCAACGCGTCACCAACGTCGGGGTCGCCACCGACGATCCTAGTGCACTACCATGACCATCAAGTGGAGGCCGAAATACATGGCAGGAAAAGTGCCTTACTGGTAACGGCTCATGGTAAAACGCAGGTGGCTGGGGATCAGCTCAAACCTTCAATAACATTGCGTGAGAATCCTCGACGCAAACATGTTCGCTATTCAGCCCCTTGTCGAAGTATGAGCAATGAAGAGGATCAACAGCAGCAACGGGAACCGAGACATGCCACAGCATTGGCTGCCGGACAGACTCATGTCCGTATGGGTCGTCAGCTGTCTACCATGTCCACGTCCAGCAGTAGTGAAAAAGTAATGTTCCAGCACGAACCATCCAATCACCACCAGACAGAAGATCAAGAACACTTGCACCAACACCAACACCAACACCAATACCAATCTCAGCTTCCTTCCCCTCCTCTACCTTTTGTTCCTGCAACTAACTTCAAAAAGATTAAGCTCAAATTCAAGAAATCCTCATCGGCATCTGCTCTCTTTCTCGACGATGACTATGAAAAGCCAAAAGAGACGACTAAGGAGAAGGATAAGGGGTTGGGGATGGAGGAGAAAATAAAGAATGGTTATCTAAGCACTTTTGCCGCCAATTGGACCAATTCCGCAACCACCAATATACATCAGCGAGTGCACGTATGCATGTGTTTGTCCCTAAAACCACTGTTCCATGTTCCATTGTTCCATGTTCCATACTGATTGTTTCTCCACATATTGTTAGACCGCCATTGTAGATCCGTAATCGCATAGATGTGTGTGTGTATGTGTGTGTGTATATCGTAAATTTACAATATCGTTTATGCTTCTCACACATAATTATCCTCGCTCTCTCGCTTTGTGTCTGTTTCTATTTGTGCGCTTTAAAAAAATTAAACGCTAACGATATATGTATTTATTCATCTTGTAAAACTTTTCCAGTTTTAAAGTTTTTATGCGATTCTAATGATCTGTCCTTACACGTCGTTCACAGGCTGTGCCATCAATTGATTTCTCCGGCAATCCACATCATGAGAGCGACTTTCGCTGGTACGATCGTACGCTATTGGATGCCGTCCGTTCCGATGAGGAGCACACTCACATATTCTTTCGCCTGTTGGCTCTCTGTCACACTGTGATGGCCGAGACAGTGGATGGTCGACTGGAATATCAGGCCCAGAGTCCGGATGAGGCGGCTCTTGTGTCGGCTGCTCGGAACTTCGGTTTCGTCTTTCGTACACGCACCCCCAACAGTATTACCATCGAGGTGATGGGACGTCTCGAAGAGTACGAGCTCCTTCACATACTCGATTTCAATAATGTGCGCAAACGCATGTCCGTCATATTGCGGCGCGGCAACGCCGTGGTCCTCTATTGCAAGGGGGCGGATAATGTGATCTATGATCGTTTACATGGCGGACAGGAGGATCTTAAGGCCCGAACCCAGGATCATTTGAATGTAAAATGTCTTAATTACCAAATGAAGTTTCATTTTGTTAATAATTCTAATCGAATTCTTTCGTAGAAATTCGCTGGCGAAGGTTTGCGCACATTGGTCCTAGCCGAACGTCGGCTCACCGAACAATACTACAATGACTGGCGGATTAGGCAGCAGGAGGCCTCTTTGGCCATGGATTCACGGGAACAGAGACTCAATGCCATTTACGAGGAGATCGAGAGTGAAATGCAATTGGTTGGAGTTACGGCCATCGAGGATAAATTGCAAGACGGAGTCCCCAAGTCTATAGCAAATTTGCAAAATGCTGGCATTAAGATTTGGGTTCTAACCGGCGATAAGCAGGGTGAGTCTCGTTTTGTTGCCTAAAGAGAGATCAATCTATCATTGATGATCTCCAATTCGTTTACAGAAACGGCCATTAATATTGGTTACTCATGTCAATTGCTAACCGATGAGCTGGCCGATGTCTTCATTGTGGATGGCAGTTCTGTCGAGGAAGTGGAGAAGCAATTGCGTCAGTTTAAGGAATCGATCAAGATCTTTAATCGCTTTCGACCAGGTGGTGAGCAAATGATGAATTCTCCCCGACCAACCTCAATGGCTTATTCTCCCCTCTGCCGCCCTTTAGGTACCAATGAGGCTCTCAATCATTTGAATAGCGGCAGCCAAATGGATCCGTTGAGTGTGACCATGACCCAAACGTCGGCTTTCATGCAGGAGACAAGTAACACGCCCACACCACCACCGCAGATACCACCGCCAGCTATATCGGTGGTTACCTTTAGGTGGGATGACAAAATTAAGGATAATAAGGGCGGACCGGACAGGTAGAGGGCCAAAATCCAAAAAAAAAAAAGCAAAAAAAACGATATCAAAAACTACCAACCAAAAAATGTTCTTTGGCTAGCCACAATTCTATTTCTAGATAAAAGTAAACTAAATCTCCCCTCCCCCCATCCATTTAGATGAGTGAATCTAAAGACCTATACCTGTCACCTGGCTACCACTACTACTACTACTACTACTACAAAACCTGTTTTATCTACCTAATCAATTGATAATTTTCAAATCGTTTCTACCTAACCTTAACCTGAGCGTAAACTAAAACAACAAAAAAAAGGTGTCACCCTTCCTTATTACTATTTCTCTCGCTCTCTCTCTCTCTGTCTCATTAAACCTTTTGGAAATCGATCCTTGAATCCATGAGCCTCCCTCCCTCCCTTCTCTTGCAAACGATCGACATTATTGTTTTCTTATAGAATGGATATAACCCTCTATTGGTACTTGCTCCGCCCGTCAAGTAAACATTTCAAATAGTTGAAATTTTCATTTAATTTAATTTAATTATTATCTATAGTTCATTGTATAAACTTAAATTTAAACTCAACTCTCAATCAAATCATTCAATTTAATTCAATTCCATACGATTCAGTTTCGTTTCGTTTTCGTTAAGTTTTTGTTTTGCCTTGTTCTTTGTATGTGATTTATGTGGATCATCTGAATGCCTTCTAGAGAATCTAGATCATCTGTAAATTTTGTCCATTAAAATCGATCTCTACTATTGTGTCACTTTCACATTCACTTTTTACTCTAAATTTCTCTTACCATGTGTCTCATCTTCATGTCGATAAAAAGTCTTTTTTTAAAGCCCCACTAACTAAATACATTCCCCCCTTCTCTCTCTCTCTCATACCCTGATGATGTGCAGTGCCGAGTGCAATGATGTCTTTGGCGATCCAGAGAAAAGCGAGGATGGACGCACTCCCTCCTCTATAGTGGTGGATGAAAGCACTGGGTTTGCTCTGGTTGTCAATGGACATTCATTGGTTCATTGTCTGTCACCAGAGCTGGAAAGCAAGTAAGTCTTGAACTAAGCGAAAAGTTAGTTTGATAGAAACTAATAATGACTTGTCTGCTTTATTTAGATTCCTGGACATTGCCTCGCAGTGCAAAGCGGTGATCTGTTGTCGGGTAACGCCCCTACAAAAGGCGCTGGTCGTCGAATTAATAAAGCGTGCCAAAAATGCAGTAACCCTGGCCATTGGAGATGGAGCTAACGATGTCTCCATGATCAAGGGTATGCAAAGAAATCCCAATTTTCTATATTCTTTACATTTTCTTATTGCATTTCTTTTTGGCAGCTGCACACATTGGAGTGGGCATTTCGGGACAAGAGGGCCTGCAGGCAGTCCTATCTAGCGATTATGCCATAGCACAGTTTCGCTATCTGGAACGTTTGCTATTGGTTCATGGTCGTTGGTCATATTATCGCATGTGTAAATTTTTGCGCTACTTTTTCTACAAGAATTTTGCATTTACATTGTGTCATTGCTGGTATTCGCTCTTTTGTGGCTTTAGTGCCCAGGTGAGTTAAGTCCAATCTATTTATTCATTTAATGCTAATAATCTCTTGTTGTAGACCGTTTTCGATCCCATGTTCATATCGGTGTATAATCTATTCTATACCTCTTTGCCTGTTCTGGCTCTTGGGGTCTTTGAGCAGGATGTATCGGATAAGAATAGTTTGGAATTTCCACGTCTCTATACGCCCGGCTTGAAGAGCGAATTGTTCAATATTCGCGAATTTATCTACAGTGTATTGCATGGAGCCTTCACATCGCTCATTCTATTCCTCATCCCCTATGGCGTCTATAAGGATGGTGTCTCACAGAATGGCTACATATTGAGCGATCATATGACACTCGGAGCAGTTGTTGCCACCATTCTAATTGTGGACAATACAGCTCAAGTGAGTTGAGAGATAACGAGAGGCTAAAGAAAAGGATTTTGGAATGGATATTCTTTCCGTTTTTAGGTATCCTTGTACACCTCATATTGGACGGTGGTGAACCATGTGACCATTTGGGGCAGTCTCATTTGGTATTTTGTGCTCGATTACTTCTACAATTATGTGATTGGTGGACCGTATGTGGGCTCGTTGACGCAGGCCATCAAAGATTTAACCTTCTGGGTGACCATGCTCATCACAGTTGTCGTATTGATGGCTCCCGTGTTGGCCTACAAGTTCTATTTGCTGGATGTGCATCCCAGTCTGTCGGACAAGGTCAGTTTTTAGCTTTGCCATGGATTCTCTGTGTCTCTCATGTATTATTTCACTTTCCTTTAACAGATACGTCAGAAGTCGCTTAAGAAGATTCATTCGCGTGCCTCGAGCGATGTACGGCGTACTCCTTCATCTCGTCGTGGACGTCGCTCCGTACGCTCTGGCTATGCCTTTGCCCATCAGGTAAGGGAATTATCTATTTCCCAGGGTTGAAGGTTAAACAATTTCCTTTTTATTTTTTGTTTGCAGGAGGGCTTTGGTCGTCTTATCACTTCGGGCAAGATTATGCATAAATTGCCGCAAGATTTCGCTTTCCCTCTCGGATTGGGCACAAAGAAGACCCAAGCCTTGCACAACAATGTCAGCGAGGGCAACAACACCAGCAGCACCAAACCCACAGCCAACCATCACAACAATAATAACAGCAACACGAATCAGAATCATTCATCGATGGCGGATATTACGGGCGGGGAACTGAATGGTGGTCCCAATGGCGGATTGGGCGGTGGTGATAGACGTGCCACTGGAGAAACTGTACGTGGCAGTGGTGGCAGCAGTGATCTAAGTCCCCGAGCTCCTTGCCAAGATCTGGATACAATTAATTTATAAAACAAAAAAAAAACAAAACAAAAAATCAACACCAAAAAATGAAACTTTCAAAGATTTTGAAGCGGCTTCATAATGAGTCTTAATATTAAGTTCTACATTTTATATATATATATTTGTGTAAGTGTGAATGAATGTGTGGGAATGCTTGTCTGTGTGTGTGTGTGTGAATGCCCTCGGACCCTGCCCCCTTCCAGAACAAGAAGAAAGCATATTTTCACAAGTATTATTAAGAGAATTTGTCCATCCGTTTCCCAATACCCAGCTAAGAACGTTTTGAATCCTTTAGTCTAAGTCCTTTAGTCTTAAGTCATCTTGAAATATTTTTGGATTTTTGTTTTAGCTAATTATTGTTCTTGGTTTTTGGTTTTTCTATCTGATTTGTATGTGATTTATTTGTTAAGTTTTTAAATGCGGTTTTTGAAGAATTTAATCAGAGATATGGAGAAAGAGAGTAAACGAATCCAAAAAAGACATGATAATTAGTATATCCTTTAGAAGTATTTTTTTTTTTTTTTAAAGAAACCGTCGTCCCTGAAACTCTCCTCCCCTCCACACACTTAATCTGTGTTCGACAATCTTGCGAATTCTCAACCGGCAAACAAACTCAAAGCTATTCGATGAATTTCGTTACAATTTTTTAACTGCATTTAGGCAATGCCCCTCCTCCCCTTCCCACCATCGACCTCTTAACACAACTTTTTTCCACCACCACCGCTTCATTTCTATTTCTAGATAAAAAACATAAAACCAAAAGGGAAACTATCCAAGTGTACTTAAATGTTAAATGTTGTGCTGTGTGTTATAAAAAAAAAGTCAAATTGAATATATATATTTTTTTTGTTTTAAATGTAAACGAAATCAGGCCAATACGACGAGGAACAACGATAGATAATGAAAGTGTAATGATACCTACTAGTTATAGTTTTATCTAGATAACTGTAATGCTAGGCTAGTTAGTGTGCTAGGATCGCTGAGTCTGTGGGCCAAGGAGACGCACATGAGGAAGTCAAAGGATGCAATCCCCCGGCTTAGTTGTGCGTTTTCCCAAGTCTACGACTTGAATAGTGTCACCTATGCACTAGATATAGTGCTTAATGCTTCAATTGTCCATAGCTGTATACTATATCTCATCTCACATACACACATAGATACACCCACACTTTTGTGTTCCTAACTAGCGCTCTATATATTATATAGGTATACATGTATGTAGAGTTAGATTACGGCTAGAATGTAGTATGTAGATTTTAGAATTTAGAGCATTGCAGAAAAAAAATCCTGAGATCCTGTGTCCCTGTTGCTTGGCCTCTGTCTACAACAATATCCCCAACATTATGTTGCCAACATAACGCAATGTTGCGAGTTAAACTTTAGCAACATTTTCTAACAGTTATTAATTATTTCTCATGCTTTGTTAATATTATCTTTTAATTGGTTCGATGCAAATCGATATTTGTTTTTTTTTTATTGTAGATACAGAGAGATAGAGAACGAGTATTAGTTAGAGCTTGTGCGGGTTGTGGCGGGCTAATATATAGTGAAGGGGGGGACTTTAAGTGATTAAATGCAATTGGCAGGAATTTACTTTAGAAAAAAAGATTAATTGGAGACATGGCTTTAGAACTAGAATTACAAAAACAACAACAAAACATTAAAAGATTACAAAAAACAGACACACAAAACAAAAACAAAAAAAAAAAAAACAAACATATTTTTGCATGACAAATAAGACAAAACAAAAAAAAAATGTTGTTGAAATTATAAGTGAAATTTAAAATAGAATATTTAGGTATACTTTTAAATCGATTTCAAAAAACCAAAAACACTTTTTTATTCTATACATATTTTATTTTTTTTGTTTACTTCTTTTCCTCTTGTAAATCTAACAGATTTAAGCAATTAAATGGAAAATTGATTACAAAAGTAAATGGCAACAAGTATTTTCATGAATAAAAATTTTGAAATTTCATTTATTTACAATCTACTTTTTTTAATAGATTGGTTATCACATATTAAACAAGCTGATAACAAAATTAAGTTTATGTCTTTCTGTTTTGCTGTAGCAACAATTGTTTTCCATCATGAAATTGTAAGAAAGGTAAGTGGACAATGTTGAAATGTTTTAATACACATTATAATTAATACTCTTGCAAATTCAAGTCTTTGCTATTTTCCATTAAAATCGGATAAAAAATATATAGACTTTGTTGCTTCGCAAAGTCTTAACAAGGAAAAATCCTCAATCAATCAATCTCCTAATATCAGATATCAGAGGACGAAATGTTCGGACTTTGATTAAAGATCAATAACTTTAAAGTCTATTGTCTATTAAGAACTTTCAAGTTTAAGTAAGAAGGTGTTTAATACTTTTTAAGCAAATTTGAATAACTTGTGGCTCTACATCTTCATCTGTATTTCAATTTTTAAACATCATATAATTGAAATAGGTTTATCATCTTTATCAAGAGTCATCATAAGCCCTGCTTACATTTCCTACATTTAGCTGAGAAACACGGAGATCACTTGGAAAGGGTATACAAGGTTTGATATTTAGAATTTTGTCTATTACTCTGGCTTCTATTGGTCTATACTCAAAAGCTCTTTACATATACATATGTTGGATGATGATCGGAGTGAGGGGCATTCGGCTTTAATATTCATTGAGCATCGCCCACAAAACAAAAGATGAAAACAAAACAAAACCAAAAATAGATTGAACAACAAACACAGTCATTTAATTTTTCAACCCTCGCTTGGGATATTTATCTAGATATATATATATATATGTATATACATATGTATATATGTAGTTTTTTATTAACATCAATTGAGTTTCATTTTGTTATTGTTTATTCTTGCTGATTTTCTATCATTCTCTCAATTGGTATGGTCGATTCTCTCTCATTGTCATCCTCTCAAGCAGCTCGGGGCCATATCCTGGTGAAATTACACAAATGGAATCCATCAAATCGAAATACATTTGAAATTAGTTCTCAAATGATGCTTTAAAGCTGCACCCTGCATGGTGCGACATAGTGATAAGGTCTTATCAGATGTGGTAATATAAGTACTAGTAACATTAATATTCACATACATGCTATGTATGTGTATCTATATCTATATGGGTGGCTAAACGAAGGCTCCACCCTAAAACTAGAGACCGGTTCGGCCAAACATCTACAAATAGCGCGCAATTGTTATGAACATCCCACAGAAGCTTTGCCGCATTCAAAGCGTACAGATCGTTCTTGTGATTATATTTATATAAATATAAATAATTAATCAAATCGGAAAAAAACAAAACAAAACAAAACAACAAACAAAATGCTGCTCATTACCTTGGCCTTGGGCCTTCTGGCCGTGGGTCTCTTTTATATGATGTTCACCTGGAATCATCATTATTGGCGCCAGAGGCGAGTGCCAGGACCCAAACCAAATGTTTTCACCGGGAATTATGATAATATGTACACAATGAAGCGTCATGCGATCTACGATCTAAATGATATATATCGGTGGGTAGTCTGTGTAGTCTGTGGATTGACTAAGGATATGTAGAGAGGCTCTTTCTTGAATTTGCAGCAAATACAAGAGCAAATACGATGCTGTGGGCATATTTGCTGGAAGGAATCCTCAGCTATTGGTCATCAGTCCACAATTGGCACGTCGTGTCTTTGTCTCCGATTTCAAGTCTTTCCATGATAACGAAGTGGCCAGTTTCATTGACGAGAAATCGGATTTCATTTTCGCCAACAATCCGTTCTCATTGACGGGCGAAAAGTGGAAGCAGAGGCGGGCTGATGTCACACCCGGTTTGACCATGAGTCGGGTAGGTCTACCAGTGGATGCTTGGATCAACATGGGAATTAGCTAATGCCGTTTGCTTTTTAGATCAAAACTGTGTATCCGGTTACGAATGAGGTGTGTCAAAAGCTCACCGAATGGCTGCACAAGCAAATACGTCTAGGATCCTCCGAGGGTATCAATGCCAAGGATGTGAGTAGTGGCAGTCTAATATCAATCGTAGTCCTTATCTCTCTCTCTCTCTCTCTGTCTCGCTGTATAGATGAGCCTTTGTTTCACCTCGGAAATGGTCACAGATTGTGTGCTTGGACTTAAGGCGGAGAGTTTCACGGATAAGCCAACACCCATTATGGGTCACATCAAGGATCTTTTTGGGCAAACTTGGTCACTCATCCTTTACTTTATAATGCTGAGTAATTTCCCCGCGCTTCGTCATCTGATCCGTTTGCGATTTATTCCCAAACAAGTGGAGGAATTCTTCATTGATCTTATGCAAAATGCTGTGCATGCTCGAAAGGCTCAGTTAGCTGTGGGTAAGCAATTCGAGCGTGTCGACTTCCTGGAGTACATCCTCCAACTGGCCGAAAAGCGGAATCTGGACACTCGTGGTCTGCTAGCCTATACGATGACCTTCTTGCTGGATGGTTTCGAGACCACGGCCTCAGTGCTCTCGCTTTTGTTACTGCAACTGGCACGAAATGTCGAGAAACAAGAACGTTTGCGCAAGGAGATCAATGAGAATTTGACAAATGGCAAGGACTTTATTGAATTTGAAAAAATAGCGGAACTACCCTACTTGGAAGCCTGCATACAGGAGACTATACGTCTGCTTCCACCTGCCCCTATGTCAAATAAATTGTGCACTGAACAGATAGAGCTGCCCAACAAGGATGGACCCAATTTCATTGTGGAGAAGGGAACCGTTGTCGTGGTCCCACACTATTGCTTCAACACGGACGAAGAACTCTATCCCCAGGCCCAAGAATTCCAGCCAGAACGCTTCATGCAGCCAGAGGCAGCTAAAGATTTCCGGGAACGTTGCGCCCTAATGGGCTTTGGCGATGGTCCACGCATTTGCATTGGTAAGTTTCCCTCAAAACATTCATTGAATCGATACATTAACAATATTCATTCATTCTTTCCAGGCATGCGTTTCGCCCTTACTCAGATCAAGGCAGCTGCCGTTGAGATAGTAACCAAATTCAAATTTCAACCAAATCCAAAAACACGTACAGATAATCTATTTGAACCCACAGGAGTGATTACTTCCCTCCAAGGAGGCATCTGGTTAGACTTCGAGGCGCTTAAATAATCCAAAACGTTTTCTCGATATCTCAACAACTACATAAACACAAATATATGTATATGGATCTATTCTATAACCTAACTTTAGGTTCTTCAGCAAATAAAAGAAAATATCTACGTCATCCTAAGAGTATACTTTTATTTTATGTTCTACATCTTGTGTGTGAGAGACTATGATTATTCATGATTATTCAACAAGCTTAGTAAAAAGCTCAAGCATGATTATTCAAACATATGATGAATCAAAAGTGCGCGATTATTAATTACGATTAATCGCAGAATCATGAAAATAATTGATTAGAAAAATGATTTTTATAATTTGGTCCCATTTTTAATATTTTAAAATTATTCTACAAGGCAAATAAAATTTAAAAGCAACATCAGTTCTTATATTAAATGTTAGATAAAGTCATTTAGCCAAAGAGTTATGCTTACTAATTTAAGATTCTCTATTATGCAGTGAGTGTTTATATTCTGTTAAAGATAAAAATTATTATAGAATTTCTTTTAATCCTAATGTACCTACATATTTAACTGTGCTGTTCCGGATTAAGCCAGCTCGGGGCCCATAGAAATCTAAGAAATATGAGTTTTCTTTTTCTTAGAATTTTTGGTGCTTCTATTCCTATGTGTCCTACTCCTAACCGATTTCAAAAAGTTACATCTTAGTTTAATCGCAATTCAGAGCACTAAAATGTTATTAAGTATTTGAGTATTTAAAAGAAAAATAGAAGAAAAATATAGAATTTTAAAAAATTCAGAAATTTGAGGTAAAAAATTTGCATTCGTTATCTTTAAAGAGCGCTCCTAATCCTACCACATGGCTAATCCCACCTTCATGTATATAGATACATATGTATGTATCTATTAAAAATTACATTTTTTCTGAAATATCTTAATGGACAATTTCGCACAATTAATGCAGGGTATAAAAGAAGCGTTATCATACCTTGTCGCATTGGTCCTATCTCAAGTTATAGCAAATGAATAAATGTAGATATACACATACACATATGTATGTGTGTGCGTGTGTGAAATTGGGGGGCACGTTACCACAACAGAATCTTTGTGATATGATAAGAGTGAACAAAAATAAAATGCTAGTAGTAAATCATTAATTAGTTGAATGCCGAAATGCGTTGTGCCTAAAATTTGTATCAATTGTGTCGACGTAAATAGCAAATTGGCAAGTTCAATATTTAAAATTGGTGCAAACCAAAGGGATGGGGCCCATTGGGAAAGGTAAGAGCAAATACAAATAAAACACTTTATATGTACATAAGGTGTCACTTAGTTGACTTATAGTTTGTACCCTATAATGTTGGGGGTATAAGCAAAACTTATATACATTATAAGTTTAAAACTAAATTTAATGAATGAATATAAGGTTAGGCGTTTGCAGCCACTACGCCGATATGTATGCTATACAAATATCAAAAGAGAAATAACTTTAGAATCTTATACTTTGAGATTGCCTGTAATTCTAGAATGCATTCGCATTTCCAAATTGTCTCTATGTGTATGATCGTCATATATATTTTTTATTGTATTATAAATGTCTCACAACTGCCAAAAACAGGTGAAGCAGCAAGTATATGTATATTTAGAAAGGTTGTACCTGACAGTACAACATATAGTAAAGTTAAAATTTATGGACAAGAGTTACTTTAAAGTGAAATAGGAAAGATAAAGTAAAATCTAAAGTAAAGGTCGTACAGCTTTCCGAGACGAATCATTATAGTATATACATATGTACATTCATCGAGACAAATAAAACCTTACAGCTTATAATTTTGTAGTCGCTTATAATTTAGTTGTACCTATAACTTAAAATCCATCATATTGGATTCAATCACTTCTTAAGTAATGTATGTATACCCTTCATATAATTTGTCTATTACGTAAATACGCAAAAGTTTTTTACAAAAAAAAAAAAGGTTTTTTTTACAAAAATTAAAGCAAATATTCAATACTCTAACTTGGGATCATCTTCTCATTTTATAGCAACCAAACATACAATATATCTTTGTGTAAATCTCCCAAGAAAGAAGTTTTGCTTGATTTTTGAAGTTCAGTTTTTTCTAGTTCTCTATATCTCTATAGCACATTGGATTTGAAGAGGAAGAAAACATTTTTCAAGCGGTTTCTCGTCAAGGTATCTTTTGATAGAAACTTCTAGAATATATAGAACTGTGGACTACTTACGTTTATCTGAAAGAATTGGTATTAAATCTGACAACTCTCTAGAAAATTGTGTAGATTGCAGAGTAACATGGAGTCGTTGTTTGACTTTCTTACATACATATGTATATATGTATATATAAATATATGTACATATATATATATATATATAAGCACGCATTCGCAAACTCGGCCGGCTGCTCATCACGCGATAAACCTATATATAGTATGCATATGTACATGTACATGTACATATACATATGTATATATAAATTGCAGTCTAGATGTGCATGAAAAGCAAGATTCGCTTTTTATTTTATTTGAATATGCTAGAATATTCAAAGTGAATTCGAACTTGAATTCGAGTTCGAATTTCGTCTGCCAACTGGGCTTATCTCGTTGAATTTTCGTTGGTTTTTGTTTGTCTAGCTGGCCTGTTGGCTTGACTTTGAGAAATGAAATTGATAAAAAAAAAATATTATAAACACTCACACACACACACAGACACAGTGTGTATGCTCACGATCAGCAGGCCAAACAAAATTCAAAAACCAAAAAATCTGAAACCCAAAAACCATAAATGTTTGACTGTATGTCGTATCTCTATCTTTTTATGCATGCTTGTATGCACATGTGTGTGTGTGTGTGACTGAGTGTGTGTGTATTGGTGTCAATGTATCTAGAACTCGTTTCTTAAATGCGTTGTGCGTTTTATTTGTGCGTCTTATTAAAAACAATTATACATTTATATGTAGTTTAATATATTGTTCATATACATACATATGTATATATATATATATATATGTATGTGATGTATGATTTCTGTAGTCTTTAGCTCTTATAAAATAAGTCTTAGTTTAGGCAAAATAAAAGAAAGAACAAAAAAAAACAAATTAATAATAATAAAATGTACAAATAATAAAACATCTGTTCGACAAAAAAATAAAACCAAAACATGTGGAAAAATTTTCTGCCATTTTCTGCTTTGCGTGATTCCCAAATCGTTCGTTGACCACTTGAGAGATTAGAAATGGGGAGCAGTGCTTCTTCAGCTCCAGTGTCACATTGAGAATGTTTCAAGTAAGTGGATGACGGGCTAAACAAGCTGAAGGTGAAAAGGGGCGTGTGAATGGCTGGGTGGCCGGGTGGGCGGGTGTGCGGGTGTTCGGTTGGTCTAATGTCAAACGCTGAAGGTGACCAACACCTTTTTGCTTGCAGCAAGATGCTAATTCTTGGCCGATCCATTGGTGGGGCCAGCAGTTGCCTTGCACTGCAGACAATAGCTATAGGACACGGGCTCTGGCGGCTTCTCGTGGCCGTTTGTGGTTGTTGTTGTTGCTGCCGATGCAGCTCCACCGATGCTATCGAATGGATTTGGCTTGCTGTCCACTGGACTTATGGGGAAATGCTGCCAATGGGGGCATGGCATTTGCTTGGGCGGATGAATGGGAAACGGCATATTGCACTTATCAGACTTGACTTGACTTAAACACAAAAAAAAAAAACAAATGAATTCACTTCACACAAGCACGTTAAGTAAATATATCCAAGAATGAAGTTGCTGCTGCTGCTGCCGCTTTGCTCAACGTTTCGAAGGCAACTGTGCGGCTTGCTAGAAGCGACGCCAACAACGTCAACACGCACACACACAGTCACACACGTAGACGCAGCACAACAACAAAAAACAAAACAACCAAAACATAAAAACGTTGAAACGAGAACAAAAACTTAAAGTCGATCTCCAAATGCCCTGCAAATGCAGAACAGTTTGGGACTTTGAAAAGTGCTTACCATTGTATCTGAGAAACTGAGAGACTTGAATGATCCCGTCATATTTTAATAAAATATAAGTACCCAAAAGTGTTTGTTACCTTTTGAGAATCCTCCGACTCACATCTATTAATCTGGCCTAGGGTGTACATCGATACTTGCCCTGCCCTGTCTATTTATTTGCGCAGGTACAAATGATCATAAAAAAGTAATTTTCTTCTTCTAAGAAATTTTTAAATCGATTTCTAGAATACTCCAATTCGTAAGTTCTTGTTGCCCAAACCTTTATGCTTTTATATGTTAGTTCTAAGAACTTTTAATCTAGTTCTAGAATGAATTGATTTTGAACAAATTTTTAAGCCAAAGTTTAAAAATAATTCAAAATTCTGAGCAGTTCCTTGTATATGATTTCTGTAAAACTGTTTAATCCTGACAACAAAATAAATTTTTTAAAGTTCAAACGTGAAGTTAAATTAAATTATTTTTGTTTGTTGTTTTTCTTTAAAACAAGTTTTTAAAAAAAAACCTTAAAACAAAAATGTATTTTAAAGCCTAATCTTTAAGCTAAATTATATAGTTTTACATTTTAAAATTTTATAAACCAACCACTCTATAGAATAACATCCGATACGAATGCTGTGAATTTGATTTTCTTAGTATTTACTTAAAAAAAATTAAAAAATTAATGAAAAATTAAATTAAAAACTTAATTACTTTTGCCTATTTGAAGTTATTTTTAATTTCAATGTTTTATATTTTGTCCATTTGACTTAATGTTGAAAAAGGTTAAATCTATTACTGGTTCAATACGAGTTTCTCCACGTAAGGGTATAGAAGTTGTCGCATACATATATAGACACACACACACACGCACACAAAGAAACAGCCGGTTCAGCTGAGGTCTGGTCTGGTCTGGTCTGACTGGATGGTTGGCGGGCTCGTCGTCTAGCTAACAGAAAGAGCCAGAGAGGCCAAGATAGCGAGAGAGAGATGGAGAGAGAGAAGGAAAGACCGGGTCTGGGAACTTCTCTTTCTCCCGCTATCTGGTTCTCGCTCTTTGTGTCTCTCTCTCGTCGTTGTTGTTTCTCTGTTTATAGACGACGCTCGCCTTTGTGTGTCTGATTGGGAGTGCTAAACTCTGATCGGATGAGTGGGTGGTTGGGTGGTTGTATTCGGCGGTGGTGGACGCCGTCATGCAATTTGCCCTGTTTTAAAGGTTTATGCTTTGTTTGCTGCACTTATGTATACGTATGTATATATATATATACATATATATACATAAGTATGTATGCACATACAAATACATAGGTATGTATGCACATTTCTCCATTCTTGTCTGGTCTCGTGCTTTTGGAGTCGGACTTTGTTCGCTACCACTTTCCGGGTTCGCCACTGAATGAATTTTCTTATGGCAGGGGATTCGCGAAATGTTGTTAACCTTTCTCAGAACGCTCAAATTGCGTATTCTTGTCAGCGTCATTGAAGTCTTTGTGCAAGTTTCTTTATTAAGAATACGCAACGTTGTAATTAATTGACATGGAGATGAAAATTAAAAACTAAAAGACTATATATGGAATTACACAGATCTACATAGACTTGACTTTTAACTAGGTGTTATTTACTCAAAATGCTGTTTTTATTGATTTGAAATCCAATATATACTTAAGATCGAAAAGTCTTAAAGATGGCAAATCTCTAGTATCTTCCACTTTAAGATGTATCCTTGGCACTAAGTTTATTTCACAACCCTTTCCATTTTCCCCAATAAAAATACTTTTCCGTATGGGGGAAACGCCACTTAAGTCGGGACTCCACTAAGCCAAAGACGAAGGACTGCATCCTTATAGGTATAAGATATAAGTGGTTGGATATTTTAGGAAGCTGTATATTCCAAACGACATTTGAGTCATTCAGTCCCAAAATAAATCAAATATATGAAGCTTATATTAAGCAAATACAATTACTGAGGTTGTATCGATCTCATTCATTTAAAAATTAAATATAATGATTGACATGAAATAAACATTTTATCTTGTTGTGAGTAGGATTCGTACTCGAGTCCTGGCTTAGGCAGTAAGACTCTAAATGAAATGGAATAATACAATGTTTAATGTCCTTCAAAACTCAATAATTTTGTTTCAAAGGCATGAACTTTATGCACCCATTGGAATGCACGTTCAAATAGCTTAGTATGTGCTAGTAAATTCCCTTCACAGTACCTAGTATGAATACTCAAAATGCTTTAAATAGTCAGATTTCTTTAAGATTTCGAATTATTTAGTCATTCGAAAGCGTGTGGGTACTCAAAGCACTCTGAATATACAAGGTATTTTGAGTCGTTCAATGATTTATTCATTCATTATTTGTGTCAAGTTTACAAAAATTCAATCAAACTATTGAAATATCAGTGCTAAGGAACCCTCAGATTAACGGTAGTTTTAAAAGCTTTGAAAGGTCAATGACTCTCGAGAAGTTAATAAATAAATGGCACAAACTTTACACGAATTTACAAATAATATTCATTCATTTCACATTTTTCAAGACCGCCAACATATTTAATTGAAAGTAGACAATTCTTTAAATAAGTTAATCATTTAGACTTTTATTGAACTTATTAATTAATCCAATACAATTGCTGTTCTCTCTCTCTCTTGATCATTTTAATGTTTTTTCCCATTTCTATTTTAATTATCTTTCTAATATCAAGTAAAATTTTTATTATTATTTAAAAGAAAAAAAAAACAAAAAATACCTAAAATATAATAAATTGTTTAAATAACATTTCTTTGTTGTTGTTTTTTTTTTTGTTTTGTTAATCACTTTTCGCAGTGCTGCCAAAAATTAATGTAAAATTTGTTGTTATTCGATTCAAATAAAATTACTTTGCTCTCTTTTGATCTCTCTAACTGCGCTTTGCCTTTTCTCTTGTTTGTTACCGTTCATAATTAAATTTATTTACTTTAACAATTGCCTACAATTAATTTGATTTAATTAAATATAAGTATATATATTTAAATATTATTTCTTTTAAGATTCCATTCGTCTGATGTTTTTTTCGTTTTTGTTTTTTTTTGTTTTTTGATGTAAAGTAATTCGCGTTACAATTGTGTTTCCTCTTTCCTTTTTCTTTATCATGATCATCTATTGTTTTAAGTAAGCTAAACCCTAGTTTATCTATATATATATTAGTATATATATATATGTATATATATATACATACACTTGGATGCTCATATATATTTAGGCTACAAAATAAACAATTAATTAATTGCCCTTAATATGTAACTATATATGTGTAGATTATGCCTTAATTTTGTCACTAGTTTAAGATAGATAAATAGATATGGAAATACATACACATTTATATAGACATATATGTATGTATGTATATACACACACATATTGATTATTTACAAAAAAAAGAAAAAAAAATTAAACAAAGCTCTCAGTATATAGAAATGTAAGTGTTTTTGTTTTTGCAATGAGATATAGTTTGAGATGTGCTTAGATCAGTTAGATGCAATTAGATGGAGTCTTAAGAACGGAACGAAACGAAATTATAATTCGAACACCTGAGTTTACATATTTTCTAAGTATATATATATAACTATGGATAGATATCAATATATATTGTGTAATATCAAGAGTGTGCCTATATTATATATATAACTGGTACATAAAATTGAATTGTTGTTGTTGTTATTGAAATGGAAACATCATAAAAAGAGATAAATCTAGTTTCTAAAAGATCCTTCTGTTCTTGTTTAAAGACAAACATTATTTTAGATATATATATATATATATATATATATATATATATAAAGTATATATAGTACTATATTTTAGTTGACCAGTGCTGAGAGATAAGAGATAAGAGTAAGAGCAAGAAATAGGAGAAATAGATAAAGTCAGTGGGCGAGAAGAAGAAAAATAAAGTTAAAACTAAATTGATAGCTTCCGATATTTATGTTTTTATGCCTATATATGTATATATATATATAAATATATTTATATATATATATATGTATCCATGGAGACTAACATTAATTTAGTTGTGTATAAATATGTTACATAGAAAGAGATTACAAGTTTATGTAGTTGTCACACATTATCTTATTATAAACTAGTTAAAAACTAAGTTTTAAAAAAAAAATATCTCTTTATATATATAAGGTGATTTCAAGTGCATTCCTCTATGAAAAAAAGACAAGAAGAAGCATCCAGACAATTAGAGGAAGAAGAGCCTTTTACGAGGCATTCGACGCAGCTGCCCCACCAGCGGCAGCGGGCAACGTTACGGGTGCCTGTCGATAATATATATTGGCTCCCTTAATGGGCAACGGATGTGCCTCAGTATTGAATACCCATTCATCCAACGGCAGTACGGAATCATCCGAGAACAGCAAGTACAGATACTGTAGATATATAGACAGATAGACAAATTAGATAGGCATATCTAAAGAGAAATGCAAACTTACCTTGAGCGTTTCGGCCAGGAAGAAACTCTGCTGCACATCATCCTTCTGTGGCTCCTGCAGATAGACATTACGCAATCCGCAATAACCATGCGGCGTCCGGCAATGTTTCTCTAAAGCCAAAACGGCCTCCCAGCCCCAATCACGATACTTTTGATCGTGAGTTAAACGCCATAGCACAAAATAGCTTTCGAATGTCTCCGGCCTGAGTATATAGTATTTCTCTTGAGATCTCAATGCCCGTGCCTCGGCTGCATCACTGAATCTGTGTTGGAAGATAAGCCAAAGATTAGTAATGGTTTCCTTTTCTTTTTTTTAGCTTCAATCTTACCTAAAGGCTTCGGGTCCCAGCTGAGTGGGTGCACGTATATAACTTTCGTGACAGGTATTCGTTATGCCCTTACCCACCTCCATATATTTATCGGTATGCTCATTCTGTCGTGTGGCAGCGCCCAATGCAAAAAGTCCACCTAAAAGTAAGGTTCAATTAGAGTTTAACTCAATCAGATGAGATGTGTGCCCAGAACTTACCCGAAAAGCATGCCAAATGATCCATTTTATGCTCTAAACGATCGAATTTCAAGTCCGAAACATAAGTCAGGCCATTGGGACTGGTTCTCACCATTTTATCCATTATGGCAAGCATTGCCTCGTCATACATCTCGCGTGCCTCCTCATCGGTTTGTCCCGATTGCAGCCAAGCCTTAAGCAAATATTCATAATAACTGTCACCCAAAGCACCCAGCGACATGTGCACTAAAACAATAATACAAATAATAATCATTTTGATATATTTTCGTTTTTGAAAATTTACTCACATTGACCCCATTTGCCGGTCTTGGGATTAAGGAAATTGGGATATAGTCCCTTTGGTTTCTCAATCTCTTTGAGGACTTGTCGTATGGTCTGGACACGTTCGCGATATAATGGATTTCCTGTGATATCACTCAAATAGGCAAATTCCAGATGCAACGTACCAAATTCAGAGAGAATCGAACTGCCACCGGAGGCCCAGCCATAGTTTTTGGCCATGCCCGTTTTGGTATTGACTAGAGCATACGGGATGCCAGTGGGCGTTTGGAAGGCAGGTAATAGCTTATCAGCAATATGCTGAGCCTTTTCCTTATACAACGGATCCCCGGTGAAGGCATATAGGGTTAGCATACCGCCAACGAATCGTATATTCGTTTCGAATACACTCAATTCGGCGCTTATGTTATCCAACGAGAATTTCCTCTCAATCCAATCACGTCCCTCTTTGTACTCACGTTCCAGACCCATGATATAAAGAGTATCGAGTCCATCGACTATTGTGGCACCCAGATCATAAGAGCCAAAAATACTACCGGAATGCGGTCGTTGTGACAGGGGACGCAATTCATTTTTGCCCCAAGCATACAGTTTATAATTGTGCCACGCATGTTTCATCATCTGTAAAAGATTAAAATAAACAATAACAGAATTAGAGAGATGTTTTCAATACACTGACCCAAAAGAGACAAAGTTTGTCAAATTCCCAAAGGACCCTTTCGTTCCAACATACATCGTACATCGTTGTCAAAGCTAAAGTTCTTTTAAGCAACTAAGAGGATTGACGTTAAAATGGGGGAGGGCGCTATTCCTTCCACTTTCCCCGCCTGGTTACAACATTTCGTATTAGTGATAATGCGAGTTTGCTTTAAAAATGTTCAAGTTTCGACTTGTTCACTTGCACCAAGAGCAAAGTAATGGTCCAATGCTGCCAACTTGTGCATGCTGAGACATGCTTTCTTGCATTTCGGGCAAGTTTTATGTAACGCTCGGCTTATTAGAAATACATTTTATAACTTGTTTTAGGACATCGCATGCTTTACATACATATATCAGCTCACATTCAAGGACTATTTTTGGTTGCCTGCTGCTGTATATAGCATTTAGCTGCCCCAGCCAGCCCTTTCGGCTATTCTTTTCAATTGAATTTTTACCACCACACACACACGCAGACACATCCATCTGCGTACATACATTTTGGCCTCCCTAGAGAGAGAGACAAACACAGACTCACGTGAAAAGTCACGTAGATCCTTCGAACCGCAAAAAATGTTAATGAAATGGACGATGGCGATGTCCATGCCTCTAGCCAAGGCACCAAAAATTTAAAAGCTTCTCTGCGTGTATCTATGTATGTATGTGTATGTGTGTGTGGTTTGTGTATGTGTGTGTTTGTCTTATGTGTATTTGTGTAGGCCCGGATGCATATGCATGTGCATGCATGTTTGTATTAGTACTGGCAACATAGCCAACAAAAATGGCTACTTGTAAAATATAGCCAAAACTAAAAATAGATCTAGCATCTTTGGCTAAACTTTTCGAAATTTTGTTGTTAATCAGGCCTGTTTTTGTTCCAACTGGAATCCAACTGAGAGATGTTAATATTTAAGTAGAATCACCAAACATTTTTGGCGAATTTTCGAAAAAGAATCATATTGAAAAATTGAACTGAACCAGAAACTGGAAAAAAAAATTTTACGAAATATTTTTGTAAAGAACCACAAGTTATATAGAAACCATTAAAGTTTTTGATTTGGCAGTAAATAGAAATTATTGAACTTTAAATCGGTTCTTAGGGACTTAAGTGCTATGGTCTAATTTAGCCTTCAACCCTTGCAGTTTATAGAAATTTAACTGGTTTTAACTTTAACCTGAATAAAGGCAACAAATAGTTTGAGCCTAGCTTACTTTAGAAGTTGTTAGCTTATTTTCTTAGCTTCTTTTTTTTGGCTAGAAATCAGTTGAATGCGAGCAAGTAAATTGGCATCACTTTGATATGGGTTCTCAGTGTTTTTTGCCATTTCGGATTCCTACTTGTAGACACACACACACAGAGAGAGAGAGGCGCGTGAAAAGCAGCAGCTGCCGCAGAGGCAATTGTTGGCCGCGCGCGGCCTGGCATAACATAATTTGCCATTGCATACTTTTTATACCCTGTTAACCCTGTGGGTTATGCATGATGGGTACATTGAATTTGTAGAACAATTTTTGTCAACAATAAAAACAAAATGGATTACATTTTGTAAAATATGAGATAAATAGCATGGATATGGGACTTCATAGATTTTTCTGAATTTGATTAGTTAAGTGGAATTCGAGAGTTGTGTCGACCCAACTCAATGTGATGGATGCATATTTGGTTTGGGTTTCTTTTCGCATAACTCTTTGGCAAAATGAAATTACGAGACTTCTTTTTATGTTTGCTCGTTGAAAAAAAAAACACACAGAGCTTGAAAAGGGAGCAAAGCAAATATTAAGAGTTCTTTTACTTATTTTTTTCTTTTCTTCTTTGCAATTAATTAAAAATCACAAAAAATAAAAAATAAAAAACGTTGACATAAGCCACAATCAAAGCAGGCCAAGGTAAAAGGATGCTATGCAATAACAAATGTAATGCCGCTTCGTTAGGTTACTCTTCATTTTGCTCTATTGAAGAGTATTTTCCGTTTAATTTGTGGCATTAAGAGGACACACTCTCGATGTTCAGTGCAGAACTAAAAGTCAAAATGTTTGGGGGCCACATCAACAGGAAAAGGAGCCAGCTTGGATGGATAGATGCCGTCAATAATGTGACGACATTGATGATGATGATAATGATGATGATTACATGAGCGGGCCCCATAACGATTTATGTTTGGCTAATTTTAAATATCAGCCATTTAAGTATTGAACTGTAAATCATTTCAGATCTACTAATTTTAATGGGAAATTACATTGGATGGATTTTGACTGACTGACTGATTGATTGATTGAATATTTTTGGTCCATGGACCACCAAATAGCAGGTAGCAGATAGCTGATAGCTGGTAACAGGTAACAGGCAACAGCATCCTGTTACCCTTACAAACACTTACTCGTTGACTCACTCACGTCTTCATTACGAATTAAGTTTATATCCTTGAAATGTGCAAACGTGGCGCAAAACGTGAGGCAGTCCACAAATGTGTTTTCTATATACGGAGTGTGTGTGTGTGTATGCGTGGCTTGTGCGTGTATGTGTCTATGTGTCTGTGTACTTGTGTTTGAACATCATTTCCGCAATAAAAAAGGAAATGAAGTAAGTAAGTCGTCTCGCCGACTTGGGTATACCATACACCAGGTGAAACAAATATTTAAAATTTCGAAAACCAAATGTATGTCTACTAAATTGTTTTAACATGCCTCATACCATTTGCTATCTCGCTCACTCTACAAACACACAAGCACTCTAGCGCCGCCACTAGCCAACGGCCAATTCTGCCCTTATGGATCGCGTAGCAAAATACGTTCGTACGTATATTTTGTATGTTTCTAGTCCGATTTTAATCAAATTTGGTAGTTTGATAGAAATAGATAAGATTTATTAGTCTGCCAAATTTGATCGCGATGGTCAAAAAATTGCAAGAGCCAATCGGTTTTTTCTAAATTATGGAGGCGGAAGTGGGCGTGGCAATATATTAAAATATATGTATTCTGCGCGCATACTAAGCCAATATACATGCTAAATTTGGTGTCTTTAGCTTTGTTAGTTTTCGAGAAAATCAGTTTTGTTTAATTTTCGGGGGCGGAAATGGGCGTGGCATAATTTTTAAATAGTCAATATCTGCGCGTCTATTAAGCTAAATTACATACCAAATTTAATGTCGGTAGCTTTCATAGTTTTTAAGAAAATCAGAGTTATGTAAATTCCGGGGGCGGAAGGGGGCGTGGCAAAAAGTTGGAAGAATTATTTTCTGCGCGCTAACTAAACGAGTATATAAACCAAATTTGATGTTTCTATCTGCTATACTTTTTAAGAAAAACAGTTTTATGTAAATTCTGTGGGCGGAAGGGGCGTGGCAAAAATTTGAAACAAACTCGATAAGCGTACATACTACACGAGACTGCATACCAAATTTGGTGGCTCTAGCTCTTATAGTCTCCGAGATCTAGGTGTTCATACGGACGGACGGACGGACGGACGGACGGACGGACGGACAGACGGACATGGCTAGATCGACTCAGTTTTTGATCCTGATCAAGAATATATATACTTTGTGGGGTCGGAGATGCTTCCTTCTGCCTGTTACATACATTTTGGCGACTTTAATATACCATTTCACCCTATGGGTGTATGGTATAAAAAACTGTGGTGAAGCATGCGTCATATACATACATATGTCGCAGATATTTGTTATCCAACTTGTCCCCAGATAGATGATCATACACTGGCAGAAATCAAAGAGTTTCAAAAACTTTCTTTTAGAAAATATTTGTCGACGAAAATCTCTGCCAGAAGGCTCCAAGCTTAGTTGCCTAGAGTTTAAAAGTGGAAACAAAAATTGAGTAGTCTTTTTCCAATCCTTGTCAGATCGTCGTCTAATAAAAATCAGCTCAACAGAAGCTCATTGACTTGATATCAGTTTTTTCTATGCAGTGTATTTCTTTCAATATTTACACAAAATTAATTCACAGTGTGCTGAAGTGGCGACAAGTATGTATGTTTCAGTTGGACAATATTTCGGCTGATTTTGCAACTGTGGCCAATACCTGTCGCATTTTGCGCCATACCGTCCGACACCACCACCACTAAACCACTCAAACAGCCAACTAACCACCCATTCCACCCACATCGTCAACAGCACGTGACTGTACCAAAAATTTGGGTTTTTGGGTGTTTGACGAAAACTAGTTGAAAAAGAAATTGAGAAACGAAAATGGGTTTTCCATTTATGTATGTTACTAACAATCAGAATGGGCAATGATTTATAAATTTCAATTTGATCAAAATTCAGCATAAAATTTAAAAACGAAATAATTTCGATTTGTTTTTTTACCACGCACCCATAGGGTGAAATGATATATTAAAGTCACCAAAATGTATGTATCTTTTCCGACCCCATTAAGTATATATATTCTTGATCAGAATCAACATCCGAGTCGATTTAGCCATGCCCGTGTGTATAAACGCCACAAAATTTGGCATGTAGACTCGTGTGGTATATAAAGTTAATTGGAATTTTGGCCACGCCCGCTTCCGCCCCCAGAATGGAGAGTAAGCGAGATAGGATATGCTACCTATGTGGCATGTAAGAACAATTTAATTTACATACATTTGGTTTTCGAAATTTGAAATATATTTTCACTTGGTACATGGTATACCCAAGTCGGCGAGACGGCCTACTAACTTTATGTCTACATAGTACAGTCGACTCTCGTTAATTCCAACCTGGGATATTTCGAAGCCCTTAAGCATTCAAAGTTATCATTTAATTTAAAATCATATGATGGTCAAACATTCGAGTACGTTAGTAAGAACTTTGAACTTTGGGAATCCCCTAGAAATTACCTTTATTGTGCGTAGTTGCATGTTAGTCGTAAGCCACACATATCGCATCGTTGGTATACAGATCAAAAAGATTCTATTAAACATCGGTGGTGTTAGTTATTTCTGACTGTGTTCAAGGGAATAAAGATGTTAGGATTTCAAGATCACTAGCCAATGGTGATACAAATAAAACTACAGAAATGAAGACGATAGATCATAACCTTTGGCAGAGTTGTCAGATAAGGTAACTAGAGCTTCATTCGATAATTTTTAATAATAAAAGTTTTTGTCTACAAATCGAAACTGATGAAAGAGCACATCAGAAATTATTTAAAAAAAAACTGAGTTCTTTTTCAAGATTAATTAATTCACATTATGAATATGTAAAATTTTACCAGTTAATTAACAACACTTGATAATTCAAAATGTTTTAATTTTCTCTAAAAAATTCATTACATTTCTAGAGTCTCTCAAATTTTGATTTAATTCGAGTCGAGTGTATTAGTTTTTGAGGTTTTAATGTAAATCAAATAATCATTTTTAAAGACATACATACATTTTGAAAACACCTAAAATAAAAACATGTCAATACGGTTTTGGGGAATTGAATGTATTTCTTTCATTGCTAAACGGATTTTAAAAAGTTCTATCTCAGTTTAATCTAAGTTTGGCTTAATCGTTTTGCATACATTTGCATACAAATGTTGCAAATGCAACTTTTTAGTTGGAAGCTTCTTCTTTTACTTGCCGCATTTTGGTTTATATATTTTTCTTTTATTGTTTTCTTAACGAAAATTAAGAAAAAAGGCGAAAACTACGACAGCAATGCAAAGGAATGGTTGAAACTTTTAAAAAATTGTTAAAAAAATATGCACTCACTCACACACACATACACACAAAGATACACACACACACACGCAAAACGAGGAAAAACTATAGCAGAACTAACTAAGCTTAAATCCGCCTCCACCCATCAAAAACAAAAAAACAAAACCCAAAAATTCACCCCAAAGCCGTCACCATAGAGCAAAACTTTTCTTGGCCAACAAACTCGAAAAAGAAAAATAATTTGCTTCAGGCCATAAAATAATGCAAAATAATGCAAGCCAAATGACTTCCTCCTCTACTTTCTTTCTTTCTTTCCTTCTTTCTTGCCATTTGCTCTCCATTTGAGAACAATGGAAAACTATTTTGACTCTCAACCGACTGGTTAAGAAAATACAGAAAATATATTAAGTTAAGAAAATGCTTAAATATTCGTGTGTGTTCAAAAAAGGGGCTAAAAGTTTTCATAGGTGTGTGTGTGTGTGTGTGTGTCAATGAATTGTTGTCAATTTGAATGTTTTCTTCGACCCCTTCCTTCGTCTACACACACATACTTCTTTCTACTGCCTCAAGCCCCTTTCTCAACCTTCATCGCAGGCTGACAATGAAAACGGCCAACGGTCAGAAATGTTGATAAGAATGCGTCTATAGGGGGCAAAACAACAACAACAACAACAACAAAAATGGGTTAGTGTCAGAGTTAGAATAGTAAATAACGAGGTGAAGGTTGTGGTGATGGTGGTGAAGAGCCGATAGCTAAACAAAGGCGATTGATGAATTGTTGGTCAACTGCATGTGCACAGTGGCTGTCATAAATATTTGTATTCATTCGCCATAGCATAATCATGCCATCTTGATCTCTCTTTGTAAGCATACGATAAGCATTTCTACAAAGTGCGAGAACAGACAGAAAGCTGAAGAGAAGAAAAATGATCTTGATTGTTAAACAATGCTGAGTAAACTTTATGTCCATGTCCACGTCGGAATAATCCCAAGAAAAATGTCTCCTAAGCAGTGCGACAAAATAAGGACCTAATGTATACATAGAGAAAAATGTAACAGAATGATCCGCAGGTAGGCTATATTTGGGTAATAAACTTAAAGTTCAATACATCAACTTTTTATTGATAATGTCATATCAGACGTTATAGAGTACTATATTTATAGGAGGAGCTATAGCTCTTCTTATCAAATCTGAACTACAATCAATATTGTTGGTGGTATAGAGAGCTTTATTTATTTACATGCTCCAAGTCAGGCTATATAGCCTCACCCTTTTCTTATTAAACCATATTTTGGTACTTATATGCAAGTTATGTAATAGTAGTAGCATTAGTCGGTTCCACTAATCTGCAGACGCTTTTTGGACTATGAAACCAAAAAATTAACTTTGGCCTTGAGAGCTATGATTGTTTTTTTTCGTTTCATCCGGTTGCAATTTTCAACTGGTTTGAGTGTTGGAGTAAGTAGTATGGCGTTACAATTCTAGAGTGATAACGAAAGTCTTGTTGATGAGGGAACTTGTTAGATAAACTGCTAATCTCATGACTTAAAATCTGCTCATTCGAAAGTAAAATAATTATAATTTGTTACTTATCATATAAATAACCGATTTTTATTAACTTTAGCTCTTACGTCTTACAAATTTCGCGGGAAAAATGAGTTTTCAAACCACTGTCTTGAGTTTCTGACATTCCTTATCTCACTCGCTCTCACTCGCTCTCACTCGCTCTCTCTCTCTCTCTCTCTCTCTCTCTATGCGATTGGTTGTGCACTGTTCATTTTATTTGGCCGTCAAATGACAGCGAAATGGTCAATGCTACGCATTATGTTTTGGTTTTCGACCGATGCGACTCAGTTTTCTCTCTCTCTCTCTCTCTCTCTCTTTCCTCTCTCTCTATATATTTTGGTCTCTGTATTCTTATTCAGTGTTACCTTGAACAGGCGGCTGGTCAATTCAGTTAGTTAGCTGTGTGTCAGTTAGTTAGCTACATGGTCATATGCGAATGCCGAACGTTCAAGGATAAATAAATAACAGCAAAATGAACGACGAAAAACAAAGGCACGGCGCAAGGGTAATAGGCTTAGCAAAATGCCAAGCGGATTGAAGCAAAATTCGATTATTAGCCATAGACAATAAGTCAAAACCAATTAACTGTTTGAATTCCAAATTATTTATAAACAAAGAAGCAGAAGTTTCGGTTACAGTGATGCCAGGCAGAAGATAATTCAGGCTAATCAGTGTTGGTTAACTCTTTAAAGTGGATAAGAAAACTGATTATTTTGTTTTACTTATCGTTGATGTTAAATAGATTTATCAAAAAACATTTGTGCACAATGAAGCTAAATTGTCTTTATGCAGAAAAGGCAATAAATATATGTATGTGTGTGTGTATGTGTGTGTGTGTGTGTGTGTGTATGAATGGCAAAACTGTGTGATGGAATGTAACTCCAAAGGACCCCAATGCCTGTTCAACATTTCGTTTGCCATTTGCATCTTAAGTACTGAACATAAATTTAAAGTAAAGAAAATTTACCTGTAAAGCACACACACACACACACACACATATATACACGCAAGGAGAAGAAGCAAAAGGGAATAAGCGAAATGAATGGAAGAAAAATGTTAAATGAGTTAAATCGAACGAACGAAGGAAGAAAGGAACAAAGAAGCCAAGAAACATATGCATACTCCATTGTTCTGCTTCAAATGCACACAGAGAAATACACACACACATAACACACAAATATGTATGCATATTACACTTGATCGTCCTTTTCGTCTTCTTCCTCTTCTGACCATTGCCTAATTTGAATAGCCAACTGCTAACGGCATGTTGTTTGCTCCACTTACAGACAAACACACACATGTCTGAAAATGTCCTTATATATATGTTGGTACATATGTTGGTACTTGTAATCAGGACGATTGAATGTTTCAATCCATGTAAAACTACCTGCAATATTTGCATATTTGCACTTGAAACAGAAATAGATATGTATACGAGATATGTTTGAAAGGGGAAAAGAGTCCTTTTTTTGTGTTGTTGCTCCTTTCGCAAATTTCTTATCAACTATGTGTATGTAACTGCATTCAAATGCCAAATATACATACCTACATATATATTTCAGCAAATGAAAATGCAAAGTCAATAAATGGAATTTAATTTAGTTTCCTCCTTGTATTCACACAGACAGGTGAAAAGCAAAAAATAAAAAAAACCTTCCACAGAATGTTAATTAAATTCGAGACAAGAAAAATGAGAGAAAAAACCAGAAATGAAAATGCCATGCAAACCATGAGTTTTTCCATATACATACACACATATATGTACATATATAGTTAAACAAGAATTAGATACATTTGTATAGTGGAAATGTTATCCAAAGTAAAACTTTAAATTCAAATTCGAAATTCGATTTGCAAAGTGTATGAGTCACTGTTGAACTTCAATTGAGGTAATACAAGGATAAGCATAATGGTATCCTGGCAATGCGGACAACATTTGTTTCTGCTGCAATTGCAGCACTTGCAACTTGCCTTCTCCCTAAACACGCTTCTTACACCTCTGCCCTGCGATTTTACCATAAAGAAAAAGGCGGCAAGAAGGCATCGGGCGAGAGCCAAACTCAAGTGAGCGTAATAAACGCCAAAGCCTCTGACTAGAGTGTAGGGCAAAACGAAGAAGTGCCTTCGCCTCCGCCCCTGCCTCTGCCTCTGACCCTGACTATCTCTATGTACCCACCACTTGGTAGAAGAAGAGGTGGTCGTGGTTGCTTCTCATGCTCGTTCCCTGTTCTCATGTGCGTGTTTATCGCTCAACTGCAGATGAAACGGTGTACGTAACGAAATGTCACTATGGCAGGATAAACGAGACTTAAAGGTGAGCGGGACACGATGAGAGAGACGTTTGTCAGTGCTAAATTAAACATATTCTTGGCATTTCAAATAAAGACTTCATATGCTTTACCTTAAGACTTATTTATAATAAATTGAATAATACATTTACACTGGTTACGATTGCTCTATGAAACATTGCATAAAGTTTTCAATTTTCACATTAAAATGGAAGAAAAGAAATAATTTTCTTACTAATACCTACTGTACCAGACATGTTTAACGAGAGTCAACTGTACACGGTCTTACATTTCATTCCCAGCTGCCAAGGGCGCAACAATTTAGGGACTACCACTCACTCACCTGGACGACTTTTTCACGTTTCGTGTAATCAATCAAGCCGCCGGTGTACGGACCCAAGGGCAGAGGCGGAGATATCAGCATCGTAGTAGTATATGTCTGATTAGATTGCACCTGCTGTGGCAGCTTTAGCTGTAGGCTCTTTGGTTTGCCCTGCCAAATAACTGACGATAGTTTAGGCTCCTCTTCATCTTGCTGATGATGGTGATGGTGCTCCTGCTGTTGCCTCACCGAGGACATCTCCTGGCGTATTTGATCCAAGGTGCGTGTATCACCAACATTTTCGTTCTCTTCGTTGGCGTCTAGTGCGGTTGCAGGCGTACTTGACTGATGCGATTGACTACCATTATTATTTGTGGATAATGGCAATTTGATGAATATATTCTTCGGATGATTATTAACATAGTTGAGCTCTTTAATTTGATTATCGTTTGCACTGACACTGTCGCTGGCTACCTTTTCGTTTAGCCGTATTATGTTCGATAGATTAATGTTATTGATCAGGGTTATACCGGTAATTACTACCAGAACAATAACAAATCCAATGCCACCAATTAGCAGCAATGGCGTTGTCTTTGACGTTTTGGGACACATTTTATCCGGCGCGCACACACACACACGCACAAGCGACGTCGGCGTAATGAACTGAATTGAATTTTTTCCTTTTTTTTTTTTTTTGGTTGTTAATAGCTCTAGGCAGCTTTTACAGCGAATTTGGATTGAAATTTACTTTTTTGTTTTGGGTGCTCTTTTTTTTCTATTCTTTTTTTGAGGGGAAGGCTTTATTTGATTTTATTGCTTTTTGAATTTGTTCCACTCTTACGCCATGGTCACATGATTCTATTGATTTTTATATTTATTATAACTATATTTTGTTGTTTTCTGTTTTTATCTGCTTAATTAAAGCAAATTCAATACAGTTCAAAAAGAGGCAGAGGCACACTCGTAAGAGGGATAAAAATGAATCGGTGGGTGGATGAATGAGTGGGTAAATTAGCTCTGCGGTAGACCACAATAATTTTCATTACTTTGTGGTTTTTCACAATTCTTATTCTCTGACACAAGTCGAAAGAACATTTGCAAGTCAAACTTATAAAATAAATCAAACCATTTTTAAGACAAACTTAGCAGCTTCTTGCAGCGGGAAGTTGCATAATGTAATGCCGCACAAAAGTAGGCAACTGTTTTTCTGCTTTGCCCTCTCCCAATCTCTTACTCCTCCCAGTATTCATTTGCCATCAACATCAAGTATTTATATTTTGATTGTTCTGAGTTTCAAAGCGCACGACTGCACTTCAAATTCGAATAATCAATAGCAAATGGCAAAAAGGAAGTAAGGCTGCAATCGGGAATTGGGAGGGCGGGTTGGTATAAAGCAGAAAGAGAAATAATTCCCCTCCCCCCATACCACACACACACACACACACACACACACACACACACCATTCCTGATTTAATGATGATGTGACCACCCCAATCCCCTCCCCTCCCAATCTTATTGCATTGACTTCTTTCTTCAAGTTGGCAAACATGTCGTATGATTGTCGCCACATTGCGTATACGCAGTGGCCAAGTCGAAGCAATCAAAACAGACAATCAAAAACAGAGAAAGAGACAGATAGAGAAAAAGGAAATATAGAAGAACAGAAAAAATATGGCAAGAATGCAAAAGGAGAAAGTTTACAATTGGACAGGAATTGACAGAAGTGGCAATTGAATCAAAAATTTCTATGGCCTACTTTTAAGCGTTTGACATCCTACTGGAATTAATATTTAAATACTAAATAAAAATAAACCAATTTCTTAGATGTACAAATAAATTCTAAGAATGTGATTCATTGTCATTCGTTCTTGATGCAAAAATACACAAAACGATAATACATTTTTTATTGTTTCATTGCTCTAAATGATTCATTCACTCGTAAAAAAAAAAAGAAAGAAAATAAATAAATAAGAATTTTGCTTGCTTTGCGATAAGTGCGATATTTGCTTGCAATTCAAACCATCCGTCCGTTATCATTCAAGCCTCTGAAACGATCGAGCCATATGGTTATGGTTCATAGGCGGATCTAGAGAAAGTCTGGAAAAGTATTCATTCTTTTTAACAAATTTATAACTTTTCGTACGACTTAATAATTGTCTTTAAATGAATGTTTGCGTTGCGGATTAATTGTTTATACACACGACATTTACATATATGTTTTAAAACGATGAATTCTTCTACTGCTTATTTCATACTTTAGGGGGCAAAGCTCTAAATCCGCCATTGATGTAGTTTACCCAAGGGGTTAGAACTGGGAGCTCCAAACGAATAAGTGATTTTCTTTATGTGCCTCAATAGACAAATTGATCTAATTAAAAGTTGCATTGTAGATTGTACCCAACCAACATTCAGTCCAGTTATTATGAAAAGAACTTGATTGAAAATGCAACGAGACCTCTTTAAACGAATGCCATCAGATTGTGTAATTGCAAATCCGGCACATTGAATGGGCATTATTATTTGAATGTTAACAATGCCTTCTTCTATACTCATTTATTTAAGTGATATCAATTCAATCAAAATATAGCAAAAAAAAAAAAAAAAAAAGACACACACAGACAAAATGGGAACACGCTAATCACTGGACGGGACGACCTTTCACAATGGCTCTGTCAGCGATGATCACGCTCTCGGGCAAATGGATGTATGTATATGGACTTTGGCCAGATGTTGGCATATCAAAATTAGTGCTTTTAGTTCTTTTTTAAATTCCCTGAATATGGTAGCGATGACAAAGCCAACATAGGCCTGGCCATTCCAAGTTATGTTTGTTTTTACTTTATATATATACATATGTATATATATATGCATATGTATTTATATTCTTTTCATTTTTCTAGTTGTTGGCAAACACAAACTACTCATTGAAAGATGCGTTTAAATATAAATATGACCGTTACGAGCAGAGAGAGTGTGTGTGGCAACGTAGAGGCATGCCGCTCAAGGACATCATGTAGTCGGCAATTAAAAATCAGAAAAACAGAAACAGAAACGAAAATAAAAAACATAAACATCAACAGAAAAACACACACACACAGTTAGTTTCACACACACACACACACACACACTAGTACATATTTGTTGCCCCAGGACAAGGAGCTAACGTAGAAGAAGTGTACACAGAAGTGTGTATATAGCTGGGCTTCGGGGCTGATGCATAAGAAAAACGTGTCAAGCATGGACCAGCCTTCCTTACACCTATCCCCTCCCCCTTTTCCACCTTATGTACACACACACACACATCCCCCTTGAGGTTCATATGCAAGTTTTGTGTTTTTTTATTTTTATTTTGGACTTTTTCGAAAAAGTTGTTCTTGATTAGTTTGAAGTTTTTAACATCGCCCCCCTCTTCACTCCATATCATCCCCTCACGAATTTCTGCTTTTTTACTCTTTTGAACTGTTGCTTTTTGGTATGAAAATTTCGTAAATTACATTATAAATGCATTTTTTTTCTGTTCTTTTCCCTAAACTCTTTGCAAAGTTTTTGACGTATTATTTGTTTAAACTTTTTGTTTTGTTTTATACAGTTACGCACTTCAAAATACATATACTCATAAAATGTATATATGTAAAAGCATAAAGTGTAGAATTTGTTATTAATTCTTGCGCTTCTTTTTTTTTGGCTTTTCTTTGAGTTGAGTTAGTTTCGCAGTTTCAGCGTTTCGCGTTGCGACCGAACCGAACCGAACCGAATGCGGCAACTGAGGCAATGCCAACTGGGGGTAAACCGACGAAAAACCAAAAACAAAAAAGCACAAACCACAAATCGAGAGAATGAGAACCGAATGCAAAAGAAACATTGACTGAGAGAGAGCGCCAGCCAGATAGAGATGGAGAAGTGAAACGAAATGGCAGCTGACGGAACAAAACACACACACAAGGCGCAACAATTTGGCAATGGAGAACGCAATGAAAGCTTTCACCACCCCCTCATCCAAATCGTCCCGTGGGATATTGGCAGTGGGTGGAATTGAGGGCATGGCCTTGAAATTGATATTCAAATACGATCTAAACATTCAACCCCCCACTGAAACAAATTCGCTACAGCTAATTGGATGGTATGAAAACCACTTCTTTAGTTTGGAACGATACTATTGGGATAATGAATCTATATAAAAGAAAGACCTAAAGGGTGACTCAGCTATCAGTCAACTATCAACTGTACGTCTAAACTAATTTTTCTAAATTTATGTTGCTGCTTAAAATAGATTTCACATTTTTATAGTATGCTTTAAATATCTATTGATTATATTATTAAAACAACCAATTAAAAAACTTTAGCATATATTTCCCTTAAAACAATTATGCCAAATTGCCTGACCATGATGTGATGTATATAGTTGCAATAACTGTGACAGAAAGCTAATTAATTTCATGGAAAAAATTTAATTGAAAATCTAAAACTAGGCTAAAAGTATAATAATATAGTCAAAAAAATACAGTAAAAACTAGTTATAACGACAAACTAAGAAATGTTTGGTTGGTATTTAAAAAAAAACTTGTTTGGAATGTCAAGCGACTATATACCGCTTATAACGAAGAAGTTTTATTTAAGATATCAGAGAAACATATAGAACATAAGGAACTAACAGTCCCTAAAATATTTGATATATTTGAAAATTTTCTTTAATATTGATCATATTTCAAATCATAAGACTATCAACTTTATGTGACTTGTCGTTTTTTAAAGTATTAAATAATTACCTATGGATGAATATTTGTTTTTTGTGTCTATATAAGATGTAGGGTATGCGAAAGTTCACCTTTAGAATATTTTTACTTATCTTCTTCAGACACCCATATAAGCCCACACACAGACACACAAACACACACACATACACACACACACACAGTGTAATGTATATGAATGCGCTATTTACATTTTAATTATGTTTAATTTATGACTGCAGAAAGGAAAACGAATTACAGAATGGTAACAAGAGAAAGGAAAATCAGAACAGCGGTAAAAGGCCAAGTAAATGAAATGTGTCAAGGGGCCCCAAGTAAGTTGGCTAGATGGCGGTCGGCTGTCGGCGGTCGGCGGATGGCACTCGAAGCGCTGTACGAAATTCATAATGCAAAAATTACCGCCTAGCTAACTGCTTTTAATTAGCCAACGGAAGTGAAACATATAAAACGTATGTTAAATGGTTTAGCCTTGGTGTTATAAAGAAAAAGAACCTGAAGGTAATCAAAAGGCTTGCTTTGGCTATAGGAAATGATGTATGTTCTTATGGATCAGCCGAATTTTTAATTGGTAATGTTTTATAATTAAAATAACCACACAACCTTAGCACGCTCTAAGTCAGAGTTTTTTTTCAAGCCATCATCCTCGGAAAAACCGCTTTCAATCTAAGGTTTTAATTCAATTTTTAAAAAGATTTCTCTTTAGGATTGTTAGACTTGATTTTGAATTGTTTATGAGATGAAAGGGATATATGTATGTATCTATATAATTAGCAACAACTTCGTTTGCCTCGTTAAGGTTCATTTTTCTGTTTTAATTTTCATTGAAATTCTGTTCTGTTGTATAACAACTGTATTCTAGATCCGCTTTTCCTTCCTTCCTTCCTTCCTTCCTTTCATTGCTTCTTTCGTTTTTTTACTTTCTTCGTGCCATTTGGCTTTGCTTTTACCATTGCTTTCAACAAAGGCAAACAAATGAGCTTACCAATTTAAGTGTAAGACTAACATTTTTCTGCCCTTGTATATCACTTTTATATCTTTTGAGTTCTGACAAAGGCAACAAACAGAACACACACACACACACACACACACACACACACGCACATACCAACGAAGCAGATAATATGCGTTGCTTGGGGGTTGGGGCAATGCGGAGGTGTGAAAATAAACCAGAGCAAACAATAAGAAAGAAATCTTGAGTATTTTTGCTGTCATCGTTACCTTCTTTTTTATTAAAAACAAAAAAGGCAAGAGGGCCAAGTTAACAGCGGCCATTATGTTGTCTTAATACTCTTTATAAAAACCGTTTGTTCATTGACCGCTTCTGTTGGTTTCTATGGCTAATAAACACAATGTGAACTTTGATTTGACCATCTCTGATCTACAGATATTTGGCTATAAGAGCTCAAAAGAAAGGGGTTTACATTTAAAGAATATTTTTAGCTTCATTTTGCTATGTTTGCGAGAAGAGGCAATTAACTTGAATGATAAAAGAAGGATAAAACTGGTTTCTTAATACACAAATAAATTTGATTTGCAATTTCATTCTTGGTTTAACATTAGTTTCCAGACAAAGTAACACTACCCGTTTGGCCAAGAGAAAAGAAAAAAAAAAAAACCATAACGAAAAGGAAGAGTAGACAGAAAAAAACGGAGGCTAACACAGATACTGAAACGGGTAGGACGGTTAGGATGAAGTGTAAAGTGAAGGCATTTTCTCTAACAACAATGCGAATTGAGTGCGAAAAGAAAGTGAAACCATACAGCAGACAAGATTCCTTTTATTCTTCTTAGTTCCCCCCAAACGCGTTTTGGCCACATCCTTTGTTGATGCATCAAGCAAAGAATGTATAGTATAGTATGTACAATATATATGTATGTATGTAGGTTTATGATAAAAGAAAAAGAGTTAATTAGAAAAAACGACATGACGGCAACGGAGATTATGAAAAGGAAAAGGCAATTAGTTGTAACTGCCAAGAAAGTGTGTGGCGGGGGGGAAACAAGAATGATTTAGAAACGCGTTTTATAGGCTTACATCTTTTAGCAGAATATTATGTTATATCCATATTAAACATAAAAAAGAAATAAATGCTTTTCTTGGCCATAAAATCCTCTTCGACTTGTTAACAAGACTTTTATTGCAACTATTCTAGAATCCAAGAATTATTTGTTCCCTGATGTTTTTGGTGTGGATATCTGAACTCAAAGAATGTTAAGGGAAACTGATTTTAATTGATACTTGAATTTCTCCGAGTGCACAGATTAATGGGAATTGCTTACGTAAAACTATACCAAAAGGACATAGTTATCCCATTCACAATGACCGGCCATTCTATGGCTAAATGGATCGAAGGATAACCAAGAGGATAGGTTTAATTTTGTGGGGCAGTGGTCGTTTCGTAGTCGTCAATTGCAATTAAACGCCAGTAGCCACTTGGGAGGCAATTGGCATGGCAAAAAACTAAAGAGAAAAAGGCGTGTCGGCACGCCCTACAGTTGCTGCCACAGTTCAATTAGAGTCAGTTCAAGTCGGTCCCATGGGTAAGATCGAACACGCCTCATCGTCTCTCGACCACATTTCACACACAAACACACACACACATACACAAACAGTAGCCACATGGAGCGTATGAGCAATATTCATATCTCTTGGTTTTAGCCCAAGGCATAGGCATCGGCATCAGCATCGGCATCGGCATCGGCATAAGCATCTCTCTTTTTAAGTGATTTTTCTTGCATATAAATTTCCACATAGTATTTAATGTGAAGAAAAAAATGAAATGTAAGGGCCAAGGGCCACTTTGCCACTGCAGAAGCTAGCGGGGAGCTGAGTTGCTCTTTGGCACGCATGTTGTGAAAATATTTATGAATATTAAAACGAAAACGAGCAACAAGAAAAACAACAAACAGCAAACAAACAACAAAATAAATGCGAAAAAGCTACATATACATTTTAATATTATGATAGAAGGCAAGAAGCAAAAAAACGAATTGGCTTGCTAGAAATGTTTAGTATAAAGAAACAGCAACAAAACGGGGAATTCGAATATCGATTTTGGCCAAAACGATTAACGAATTAAATTCAATTACAAAAGTTACAATTGTGGTTTTGCTCCAGTTCTTATTTATATTCCAAGTCTTAAATATTGAACTCTAGATAACATCATCAGTTTCATCATTTCAGTTTGTTTAGTAAATAGTTTTTCTTTTAAAAATACCTCTTTAGTTCCCATTTGATATTCGAGCAGTTATTAGATTAAACTTTAGTTTTCATTTCATATTTCAACTAGTTCTATTCAAATAAAAGTGATTCACTTCATTTCAGTAGACGAGCTATTTGCTCCATTCATCTCTAACATCTTAAGCCCACAATGAAACCCTTCCCTTTACATGTGAGTGCATGTTGTGTAGGAGTCGATGGGAGTGTATGTGTGTGTGTGAGAGAGAGTGAGTGATATGTGTGTGTGTCTGCTGCAGCACACATTACACACATATTAAATTTATGACTTGAACAAACCAACACAAAAAAGAACTCTTTACAGCGAAAAGCACTAAACATTATGTGCCCACTCTAAATGCTACGCCCACTGGGAACAAAACGGAGAGAGAAAAAAAATCCATCCAGAGATATGTAAAATCATGAAATTCACAAACTGCAAAAAGGAAAAAACAAAATAATAATAAAAAAAAAATAAATGAGTAAGGAACTGAATATACTTACTCCCCACAAACACTCTCTTATGCTCTTTGTCTCTCTCTTTCTCTCTCTGTGCTGATAAATGCGTTAAATGGAACAACAACAAGAATACAGTAAGACGAGGAGAACAGGATCTCTCGACCAGCAGCCAATAAAAATCAATTATTATGCAATAAGCTCATTAAAATGTGGGCCAAGGTAGGCGCAAGAGGGGTGAAGGGAAATCAACCAGAACAGGGCACTTTATTAGCCTCATTAAACGCATGGCAGTAGAGCAAAACACACATACACACAGATAGAAAGAAAGAGAGTGTGTGTGTGTGTGAGAGAGAGAGAGAGAGAAAGAGTAAAAGCCAGGCTGGCAGAAATTCGCCAACTGGAAAAAAACTCTCGAATGAAATTGTGCTCATGATTGCGATTATGGTTATGACTGCACTGAATTATTGCCATAGCAAACTTTACTCCACTCTCTGCTGCTGCCCCCTCCCAAGCCCCCTCCCTCATCAACCATCATACAAGGTTCGTTAAACACCAACGAGTTATTATTAGTTGAGAATCGAAAAGGAACATATCCGTATCGGAATCAAAATCTAATTACCAGGAAGAAGAAGACGGTGTGTGCAATTACTAACTAGCCAAAACTAAACCAAACCAGGGTCAGTTTTTCAAGAGCGCTAATTGCCCTGCCCAGTCCCAGCCATGTTAACTTGCTTTATCTTTTGTTCCAGCAGCCGATTTCAGTTTCTGGAACTTCACATAGTCACAACTGCTAATTAAAAATACTTAGCGAGAGACCGTGGGGAAAATAGGTCATACTTTTTCACATTCCATTTTTATTTTTAATCCCTTGAAATATTTTTTAAATTAATATGTAAATGGAATGAAATGCTTGAAAACAAAATGATTGATTCATTCCATTTGTGTTTTTTATTATTATTATTTTACACTTGCATTTCCATTATTACCAAAGAGAAAGGGAACAACAAAAAATTGGCTGACATGGCGTATGATCGATTTATTTACGCCAACACATCCATTTGCAACATTTAACAATTAAAGGAAAAAGTACATAAGGTATATAAAAAAAAAATAACGATTTAAAAATGAAAAGGTGTTGAAAAAACCAATCGACAACAAGCATCAGCACCAGCAACAAAAAACTTCGGCAAAAAATAAAGTGCAGTGAATTGAAAACTTTGATAACCATACAAACCACGAAAAAAACCAAAAAAAAAAAAAAAAAAGAAAAGGAAAAATTGAAATACATATTTGCAAATATTAAAGAATTTTTAAATTCAGAAAAAGGGAAAGCAAAAACAATATTAAGTCAGACTTTTAGGTTTTATCGTTATTTAAGATTAAATCGGATGTTCATCTGAAATGGCTTCACCAAATCAGATATACAAAAGAAAAATACAAAGAAAAAAATTTAACAATGACCGATATCAAGTGAAACGAGGGTTCATCACTTCTAGATTCTAAGATTTCACATAGATGTATACCAAATGAATTCCACAAATGTTTAAGATTAAACATCGTGGTCAGCTGAAATGGCCTCACCACATCAGATTGACCAAAGAAATATACAAAACGAAGCATAAACAAAATAAGTCATAAAAAATTCAGATTTCAAGTATTGTTTAAAACCAAAGAAACATGCATCCGCACTCTATGGAGAAGCTTAAGACCAAAACGGCGCAATATCAAGTCGCCAACGGTGAGTCTGAAATATAAACAATTTTTAAATAATAAGCAGTTTTAAGAACAAATGTCGCCTCGAGTCTCGAGCCTAGAGTCTAAGAATTCAATTATATACACAACATTTTATTAAATAAAATCAATTCATATTTTGAATTCAACGAATGAGGGATTCTCCCGGAATCTCTATTCAACAAATGAGGAGGATTGGGTTATTTTCCTTTACCCTGAAATCGCTATTCACTCGTTTAACTCCAAAACAATGCTACTTGCTACAAGTGTCAGCTTGTTATAGCTATATTTAGCTAGCAAGTTGGCTTTAGTATTTGATAACTGAAATTTTAGCTAGTCAGTTAACCGTTAGTTAACACTGGTTTGCTACCAAAAAATGAAATCATATCGTCCACAGGAAAATTTGCATACAGCTTGTCGCCAAGCCAGTCATCAGACACCAACATATTTTGTTAGCCATTTTTATGTGAAGGCAACCGGCAACAGGTTAAAGTCCTTCATATGGCTCCTGCCAGCCGGTCTGGCATTTACTTTATATAAGTTTATTGAATTTTGTTATGCTTTGCCAGTCAGTCGTCTGAGTTGTCCTTTGCCATAAATTAACTTTGACTTTGACAGAGTTTTTGTATGTGTGTGTGGGTTTTTTTTTTGCTCTCTTTTGGTTTTCCTTTCATTTTCATTCAATTTCCTTACTGTTCTATTTATGCAGCATCAAGGATATTACGCATACGACCCGTCAAGGACGTCGCCAAAGAAAAGGAAAAGCAAATGCGAGGTGATGTTTAAGGAAATCAGTGCAAATTCGATTAGATAGATCAAACGGTAAGGATTTGCTGTTAATTAACATGTCACTGTTAAGGACAATATCTGTTAAGCATATTTAATGCTCTGTTAGGTATAGCATTATGCTGGTTATTAGCCAATTTATTGTCATTCTTCTCGCCTTATCCCCCCACTACCACCACCACCCTTTTCCCAATGCCCACCGACACAGAATATGGCATATTAGCACGCTTTAATGGCTCAGTAGCAGCACCAGCAGCAGCGGCATATAGAACATGAATATAGAATAGGAGCAAAAAAAAAAAAAAAAAAACCACGAACGAAAAAAGAAAACATATTTTTATTTATGACAAGGCATAAAAAATAATACGTAAAAGTTTTATGGCTCGCCGGGCACACAAATGAAAAATTGGTTTTACACGCCGTCGCCGATGCTTCAATTCCCGTTCTCCTCACCCGCATCCGCATTTTCTGCCACTGCTTACTGGTCCTTCCCTCGGATAATAATAATAATAATAATAATAATGCGGGTCTAAAGAGCAAGAGTGGAAACGGCCAGGAGTTGTAGGCGACTAGATAGATAATGGTGGCATTCGTAGTATGTAGTAATGGCAAAGCATCTGGCTAGCCAACACATACTATGGAACAGCAGTTGGCCCTCCAATGCCTCCTGCTGCCCTTTTTAACAATGTTCAATGAATTATTTCGGTTCGATACGATACGATTCGATTTGGTTCGCCTCGTTTTGGTTTGGTTTGGTTTGGTTTGGTTCAGCTGGCTGGTTGATAATGTCACAACCATGCAAAATGTCAACTCAATCGATGGTTGCTGCCGCTTACCAAATTGCATGAATGGCTAAGATTAATGCCTGAAATTGGACTTAATCATTCGCTGCGACATTATGGAGTAATTGTTCTATTTATAAATTTAAGGACAAGTCAGAGAGCATATTTCGAGGACAGTATTGGGCTTTTTTTCTAGATCAAAACCAAATAGCTGAAACTGCGGGTGAAAAAGTTCAAAAAGACATTTAACATTCAACAAATAATCTGCTTACACTACATCTGACTTTGGGGCATACAAAATGGGGAAAAATAATAACTGCGCCTATTGTTCAATTATTGTCATTATTAGTAGAATGAATATCGTGATTGTATCATCACTAGCACCAACAAAAATGCAAACAATTCTTTTAAACTACGCCTAATTGGAAAACTACGTAAACTTAATTAAGAAATATTTGGTACTGCTCCTTTGATCATTAATCATAATAGCCTATAGTCAGAAAAAATATTGATCCTTTTTCCACCTTCAAGGTTCTACACAGCTTCCCAAGATTTGTTTATTAATTTTGTTTTTAAGTTGCGGACTGAATTTTGTGACTTTTGTGTTTTAAATAGTTTCAAAATTCTTTAGTGGTTAAATATGGAGACCCTGTAAAAACATTTTTACTACTGAGGGCAGAAAATGGTAAGGTCCTGCAACATATCATTTTTAGCTTGGAATTATTCTCTAGTCACATTCATATTATTGGTTTTTTTACAGTTTTCGGGGTCAAATTCGTTCAAAATTGATCGAACTTTCACTAAATTTAATTTTTATAATGTTGAGATAATATTATTACCTCACAACATTATCAAATATCCTTAGCCCAAGGTCTCAACATATTTAAAATAACACCGTAACTTAACGATAACTTTTAAGATTTGCTTATGTGCTTTTTAAGATCTGAGCAATATGATATTTGTATTCGAAAACAAACCAAAAACTTTTAATTATTTATCACAAAAAAGTTGTTGTAGAATAAACATCGTATTCATCTGAAGCGGCTGCACCAAATCAGATGAACTAAAGGAAATATAATACAACTGTACTTTTGTCACAAGCAACTAACCTAGCATATGACTAAAATTACAATCAGCCACACACGTTGTGGAAAAACACTTGTAATTCTAAACTAACCCTTTAGGGCCGATGCCGTGCCCAAAATAGTAATAATTTTTCAACCCTGAATACGTGGGTTTGAGTCTTACTAGAATAAGATCTTCTAAGAACAATTGTTACTTCCTCAAGAGCCTAAGATTCCCTATATAAACTCCGTACTTTTGTAAATAAATACAGTTCATATTTTGAATTCAACGGATGAAGATTGGGTTATTTTCCTTCTCCCTGAAATCCCAATTCAGTAGTCAAATATGAAGAGAAGAAACGCAAATTGTACAATAGTCCATAATATAATTTGTGTCCTGCAGCAGATACTAAAGCAAACGGAATGTAGTGTATCCTTTTACAATTTATGCACATTTAGATTCATTTACGTTGTCTAACTAAGCTTCGCTATGCTCCTTCTCTAGCCGCTTCAGAATGGTTGAAAGAGAAAACTAATGGGTGAAATTCAAATGGGTTGCGGGTTAGTCAAATTTTTTGAAATGTCATCTACTGACATTCTGCACTCTCGACATTATCAAGAAGTGTGTTTTTCTTAGCAGTAAATCTAATGGAAGGAGCAACAAGAGCAAATGGAATAATGTGGATGATAATCTACATAAATGTATGCAATGATTTATGATATATGCTCTGAAAAAGTGGCAAAGTGTATAATACACAAACGTGGATTTGACTCTACTGCCAAGACCGTCCATTCGTTTGATGATGTATGTAAATGTGTAATTCGATTCATTTGACGGCCAAGAGTTGTAGTCATTGAAGGAGTAGAAGAAGGGACTCAGTGACTTGTCAAAATGGGATAATGCTTTTTGCCTTGAATTGACATAACTTTGGCATGTTTGATATGCGATGTGATGGGATGCGAGTCAAGTTCAAGTTAAGCTATGCTGTTCAGAGTTGAGTTGAGAAAGTACTAGTTATGTATACTCAATGATGGCCTTGTCATCATTGGGTCCAGTCTCGTCCAGTTGAGTCGCTTCACAAAATGTCGCTTGTGCGTGTGTTTATTATTAATAACAACATTGTTAAAGCCAACACAGAGACCACAGACCTTTCTCTTCCTTTGCCCATGTCATATCGAGAGGCTCTCCCTCTCCCTCTCCCTCTCTTACAAGTTTGTTGGCTCATTGGGGCCGTATTTCAGGGTTCTCGATTGCGTTTGTTTGTTTGTTGTCCTGGTTCTTGTCCAGTCGACTGTCAGTCAATCAAATGATTGAGAGTGAGCCTTTGGCCTTTGACCGGCTGTGTTATACCCCCTTGTGATTTCAATTGCTTATTTTTGGCCAGATAAAACGCTGCGTCATCGCTATCATTATCAGCACTTTTAACGGCACTGTCAGCAGAAAATTGTTAACCTTTTTATACCCTATACCACCAGTTACACCCACCCAAAAAAAAGTAACCATAGAATGAAATGTCAAAATTCTTGAACAATGCATACTCAATTTTATAAAATTTCATTCGACCACTTAGATTCAAGTACCCTAACAACATGTTTTTCCGTTGATTAGGATTATTTTTTTTTAAACACCCTTTACACACTTGATTGGACAGGGTATATCCAAGTCGGAGCACTTTATTGTTGGGACATTTTCTTTCTTTTTTTCTGGCCAACTCGACTTTTTTGCCCTCCTAAAATTATGCAACATAAACTAAAAATTAAACAGACAAAATACTAAACAAATATTGAAAGGGACGGGGGAAGCTGGCGAATGGGCGAGTGGGCGGATGAGAAGTAAGTGGGCAACCACAAAACCAGGCGTAAACACTTTTTTGGCCAAAAAGCAGAACAAAACTAAGAGACAAAGTTTTTGGTCTCTTACTCTTACCCTTACTCTGGTGTGTGTGTGTGTGTGTGTGTGTTAAGAGGCATTTAAGAAGTAAAAAGCTACCAAAAGTTTGTGGCCAAAACTGCCTCCATGGACTGTGTCTCTTTTATCGTCATCCTCGTAGCTGTCGTCGTCATCATCATCGTCATTGTCATCATCATCATCATCGTCTACTCCCACCATTCCATTCTCAATTCTCTTCTGTTTCTTGACGATTATCACAAAGTTCAGTTTGGTTATTTTTTCTTTAACAAGATGTGGCAGATGTTCTGAACTGGAAACTGAAGAGAAGCTGTTGACAGACACATAAATGAATCTTAAACACAGTTCCCAAGAGTTAACTCCACTTAACCCGCTGATGACTTCTCAAACCCCCACCATACACACACACACACACACACAAACAGAGAGAGAGAGAAATGTCCCGCAGCCTTATACAACTCTCATCACATATTTATGATGAAGACTTTTTCTGACAATGGCACAGAAAAACACACACACTCACACACACAAGAGAGAAAAAGAAGGGGAATAACAAAAAGGAGCAGCTGCCGTCTAGCTAGGCAATTGAAATGAATAAAGAAAACGCCAAACTCAGCTGGTCGCAAGTATATGATGAGATTTAAAATCTAAATTTCAATTTCAATTCCATTTTGAATTTGACTTTCAAGTTTCAAGTGGAAAACAACAGGAGGTAAATAGGATAAGCAAATGCGGGTCCAAAAACCGATGGACACACGAAAGTCATTGAGGTTTTTCACGAAAGAGGATGTTTTGAGAGTTTGTGGATTGAGAAACAACTCCGAGGGTCTGATCATAAATGAAGAGGAATAAAGAGACTTGACATAATACGGGGAAAAAATCTATGTAGAAAAAAAGTCTTAAGACATTAAAAATTTGTAATTTTTGGCCCAGAAAGCGATAGAACTGCTGCATTGTAGCTTCATTCGTTTTGAGCACTTCATCAACTGGGGATTTCAAAGAAATTTAACCCCATGAATTCTTAAACCAGCAGAAAAGTAATAGTAATACTAGAAAGTGAAGAAGAAACAGAGAGGGCGTGAAACGGGGGAAGGGAAAACATTTGGCAGTCGTTTGTTTTACGACTATTTCTAATTGCTTCTGAATGCCGGAAAAGGCAATCGGCGGCCATTTTATTTATTGGTTTCTCTCTCCCACACACTAAATCGAAAAAAGAGAGAGCAAGAAAACACACGAAAGGAAATTGCCATCGATAAGAAGCAAAATGTTTTATAGTCCCCAAAAATCCATTGCAAAGCCAAACGGAAACGAAACAGGACAAAAAGAAAAAAAAAAAAAAAAGAAAATACAACCCAGGCAATGTGAACCAAAACGAATGAGAAATTTTTGAACAAAAACCAAATATTATTATAGAGTATTGTGCCTAAACTTTGATTTGATTTCAAGTATAGTATTATTAAGGATTACCTAATTACCACATGTCACATAAATTGCGGCACATCATCGGCGGTAACCACATAAACCACAATATCCACTCAGCCACAAACAGGCTGCTTTTGCCTCCAACCGAAAGCAAAAACGAGCTAAATAATTCAGTAAGGACAATTGATTGATAGCCAAAAGCTTTTTATGCTATCGAATAGTTAACGAAGCGCAACAGGTAAGTAAAAACAACCGCAACCTCTGTATGTTTTGCTGTTTCTCTCCTTCGCTCCCTCTGTCTCTCTTTTTCCCTTTCCTCACTGTGTATTCGTATTATAAAGAAGGCGAGACATCGGGGACAACGACTTAAGCTTCTTTCCTACAATACTTATACTCAAGGCAGAAAGAAAAACAAAAAAACAAAAAACAAGTAAATGCCTTCACCGAGAAAGCCGGAAAAGCTTTAACAAGAGGCGTAAGAGTCAATTTCTTTTTACACTCCTCTTTATCGCCATTTCTCACTGCTGTAAAAACCTTACTAAATATTTTATTAATCTTTATACCAATACTTTTTATCGGTTGACTTATATAAAATACGGCGAGTGCTTAAACAATTATAATATGTATGCGACGTATGAGTTATATGTGCATCACCCATACGACACGTGGTCCAAATGAATCAAACCTTTCACTTTTAAGAAAGTTGAAATCTAAACAATCTTTCTATTTTTTTGTTTCCTTGCTGGCGACATATTCAATTAATGAAATTTAACCATAATACTATATCAATTTAAATATTCTACTGTGAATAGGGGAATCAATTCGATTCCAGAACGAGAATTGTATCCCCCGTGTGCAACTGAAATGCAATTTGTACTGTGACTTTTGAAAAACGAATCGCTTTGCCTGGCAAAGGATAAGAGAATGAGAAACCACAATAAATACTGCAGCAGCAGGTGAAAACGAGCTGGGCAACCATTGACTCTTCTTTCTCACTCCATCTCTCTCTCTCTCGCGCTCACTATGTTTATCCATTTTTCTGCTTTCTATCTCTGTTTGTCGCTTTATGCCGCATCTCCTGTTTTGTACACGCCTTTCATGTCATGCGGAAATTGAATAGTCTCCGGTATTGAACAATGATTACTTTCGACCCCCAAAAAAAAAAAAAAAAAAAAATAAATAAAGCAGGGAAACGAAAAGCTAAAAGGAAAAAGCCAAACTAAAATGAAAAAGCATCGGCATAAGAAAACTTTTATCCAATATTTGCCTACTTCTCTAGTCGGCAAAGAAGAATCTCTTTTCATCTTATCTTTGCCGCAGCAACAACAACAACAACAACAACAATAATTGAGGCGTGGCGCATTGAAGCGTTATATTTTGCTAACTTTTGCCAACACCAAAATTGAAGCTTATTGTTATGTTTCTCCTTCCAACAAAACAAAAAAAAAAGAAATAGAACCTGTCAACAGCCTTGTCCGCCTCCGTGTCTATATATTCAGAGCCGTCCAACGTGTCCGTCTCCGTATTATCAGACAGCATTTTACCGAGATTCCACCGAATCATTTAGAAGTTGCAAACTCACCTGAAAATAAAAGAGGTTGAAAAGGAAAATCAGTACGAATTCAAGTAACAGTTAGGTAAATAATTTATTTTCGGCAATGCCGAAGTATTATATACTCTTACAGTTTTACCATTAAGTAAATGCAACTAACGTAAATGAGCCTTAAACAATGGTTTAACTGGATTTCTTTAAGCCATTTGAACCCTACAGTCAATTGATTTCTACTATGACTATTTATTATATCAATAAGTTGATCTACAGTTGTGTTCATAAAAATAGGAGTAATAATGCAGGTAACTAAACAAGAGTCAAGTTTTCCTTTTTAACAAAAAGATGATTTTAGCTCTCTGAAAAGTAAATTGAAATGATTAATATCAGTCCATCAATAGGGTCACGGTTCATGGAATAAAACTTTAAGGGAATGTGATAAAAAAAACATGTAAGCTCAAGAGTAAGCTGCAAAAAAGTGATCTTGTTTTACCATCTGTGGGTTAATATCGTATATTGTAGACGGATGTAAGTAAAAGATTTTCTCTTTCGTAAAGAACTGTCAGCCAAACTCATCATATCCAATTTTAGAGTATCTGGAATCCCCTCGAACGTTGTGGAGAACTTGTCTCTTTAATGCCAAGATGGACAATAATAATATTAAAAACTAACACTTTAACCTGTACACAATAATAAACTTAAGTACGAAATAGCCTTGGCAGCATTATTGCTATTTTATGTTAATGCTTTAAGTAGACAATGAATAAGCTAATGTGACATCTCTTTCTGATTTTGAGGTATTAATGTTTTAATATTAAATAATGTAAAAAGGGTTTTAATATTTAAAGGATTATTTTTGGATTCTTGTATAACTATAATTTTGAAATTTTGCTATTTGTATTAAGTTTTTTAGCCTATTGCATTAAAGTCAACACAGAAATAAATCTTTATGGATTTAAATACTAAGGAAAAAGGGAAAAAAACTAACATTTCATTTTCTTTTACTTTATAGGTAATACTAACTACATAATTTAATTTTATAATTAATTTTTCGAATAAATATGTGTATATATATTGTTTTTTTAAGATCCGAAAACATTTTATTTATTGAATTACCTTACAGAGGCAAGGGTATCAACAAAAAAAAAAGATGAAAACAAAAAAAAAAAAACACAGTGCGCGTGCTTTTTATATAAAGAGGCTGCTTTTGCATTGCACAATTGTTGTTGCTTTTTTGTTATAAATTATATGGGCATCGTGTTGTCTACGTTGACAGATGACAGATGAGCCATGCCATACCATGCCTTGCCGTTCCATGGCTTGACAGTTGCCAGTTGCTGCCCAAAAACGAAGTGAAGAGAACAAGAGGAGGCTTTGAGCCCAATAAACGGCATTTGGCTTGATGTGTCCTAGGAGGACACGAAAAATGTCAAATTGAAACAAGTGTAGTAGAGGCAAATAATATTTGCAAGACAATAAAAAAAGAAATAGAAATAAAACAAAAAGTATACGCTTATTGTATTATTTTCTTATTTTTTTTGCTGATTTGGAAACTTTTTGAGCGAGACATTTGAAATACATTTGATTTGCAAGTTTTCTGTTGGAATCACAAAGTTTTTGATTTGCCAATATCCTGAAAGCCTATTATCCAGTCTAACTAGTTTTAGTTAACAAGTTCCTGTAATCTTTAACGGTATTTTTTTTATCATCATGTTTATCCAACTAACAATTCTATTTAGCAAGTATCACATACTATTTTTTGGCATTTTATAGAGTATTTAAACCTTGATGCTTCTCTAAAAGAAACTAGTAACTCCAGTTGCCTCTTCACCCCCCCCGGCAAACATTCAAATAAAGTGTACGATAATTACAAGCGAATATTTTCTAGGAACGTGCCGATGGTATGCCCCCAGCGAATATTTTTGGTAATAATTTTAATTTTAATAGGCAAGCCTCTTCATTCCCATTCCAATTGCCATTTCTATTCCCATACCAACACAGCCTCCCCTCCCCTCCCCTCCACCATAGCTTCAGCTCCCTTAGTGCTTTTCTAGCGCCTTCCGGCATTGACTTTGTATTGCACGTGATGGGCCGCCGGCCATGCCCTTTTCAATGTGCTTTTGTTTACCTAAAAAGTTAAGCAATTTATTATTAAGAAAAGTTTTACAAGCCGAAATTCCCCTCACCTCCCCCTCCCAAACTAGGCTCGCTCCCTACACAACTTGTCGTGCAAAATGAGGTTGGGCTCCTAAACCCTGTCGAACATACAACAAAAATATAGGTTCTTTCGCTTTCTTCGCATGCTTTTCTGTCCCTCTGTCTCTCTCCTCTCTCCCCCTCTCTATCTTACTTCGTCTTCATTTTTGTTGTACTATATATGTGTATGATAAATGGGGTTATTAAATAAAACATATAACAAGAAGTAGAAAAATAATAGAGAAAGGGGCGAATAGAGAATTAATATTTGTAAGTAACGAATAGAAAAAAAATCAAAACATTCTACCCTAAAGTAAAAAAGAAAGACTATATGAACCCTATATTAACATTTAGAATCGGATTTACGCATTTTTAAATGACTTGAATTACATCAAAATTTTCATCCTTTTTTCATAAAATGCCTTAACTCAAAACTTGATTTCAAAAGAGGATTTAACTAATAAATCTTTAATAGGGGTTACATTTTTGCATTTTCAATTAAATGTACAACAATAGAAAAATATCAAAGAAGCTAACATCGGCTATGCCGAAGTTTATATACCCTTGCAGTCCTTGGTAATAATAATTTTACATGTTCAAAATTTGTTTTCTGCAACTCAATTTATCAATATACAAACAAAACAATTTTACTCTCTATTTTACAATTTGTTGTTCTTCTTCCCCTATTCCCAAAGCAAAGCAACGCACGCAAACACATACAGTTCATGTAGCGTTGCGTCTGTGTGTGTTATATTTATCCGATCACATTCATATTTTGGGATCTGGGGTTTTATATCCAATATTATCACATATGTAAATTTCATAGCATACTCTGATTTTTATGAAAATGTTTCTTCTAGTTCTTCTAGAGCTATATGATATAGTGGTCCGATCCTTATGAATTTCATACTTTATTTTTCCCGGGTAATAAAAAATCTAGAAACAAAATTTCAGACCGATAGCTCTTAAGACGGCTGAGTAAAACGCATACGCACAGACGGACGGACAGACGGACAGACGGACATGGCTATATCGACTCAGCTTCTCATGCTGATCAAGAATTTATATACTTTATGGGGTCGGAAACGTCTCCTTCTGTGCGTTACAAACATCTGACCAAATTTATAATACCCTCTGCAAGGGTATAAAAATCTTTAGTGAAACAAATGTAACTAAATGAAATGAATAAATTTCAATCTGCCATGATTAACTGAAATTTAAATAGAAAACTATTTACTGCTAGGATCTAGCCCAGGATATGACAATTTTTCCGTTTTCCGAGTAAACATTTATGATAACCACTACCACATAATTTACGACTGTATACTCTTTCAAAGGGCAATATAAAATTACTCAGGTGTTTTTAAGCATTTAAGGAGGCGTTTCTGACTTCATAGAATAGATGTATGTATATCTTCAGGATCTACGTGAGACAAGTCGATATAACGTATGTCTTTAACTTTAACTTTAACTTGGTAGTTAAACTTGCTATAGAAACAATTGAATATCGTATAATGGAAAACTATAGAAGAATCTTGTTAAGCTCAGCTAAGTGACAGATATCTTATAATATAGAAAAATCCTATCATATACAAAATATCAAAGAACCTTTATTTATCCGATCTGATCGAAATTTTGGGATCTGATGTTTTATATCTAAAACTATCATATTAGTAAATTTCATGGGGATACTCCAATTTTTATAAAAATTTTCCTCTAGAGCTGTAGGATATAGTGGTCCGATCCTCACAAATTTCATACTTTATCTGCTCCGGGCTATAAGTAGCTCAAATATCAAGTTTCATCCCGATAGCTCTTAAGATGGCGGCGTGAAGTTGATTTGCACAGACGGACGGACGGGCGGACAGATGGATATGGCTATATCGACTCAGCTTCTCATGCTAATCATGAATATATATATGGTTTTGGATGAGTTTTCGCTTTTCCACAGAGCAGTGTTTTCCCCGACCTATTATATTTAAAAGTTCTTCTGTGCGGTACAAACATCTGACCAATTTTATAATACCCTCTACAAGGGTATAAAAAATTTGACAAACAGAACTTAATCAAACAATTTTATGAAAGGAAATTAAAGATTTTAAAATGCAAGAGTATACAAACTTCGTCACAGTCAAGATTTGATTTTTTTCTTCACTGTTTGTATTTGTTTTTTAATCCGGAATCGATAAAAGTTTAATAATGAAAAAAGCTTTTAAATTCTCACTATTATTATTTATATTTTTTTCTCGACGTCCCATAAATCTTAGTGCAACCGATTAACTAGGCAACAATAACATCTTTTCCCAACACATAGCAAAAAAAAATAGCAAAATTATAATAATAACAAAAACGGAAGTGCAAAAATACAAAAATAAAAAACAAAACCAAATTAGCATTGTAAACAAATAAATAATATATTGACGGGTAAAAAAAAAAAAACAAATGTACTTTAGACTGTATGTTTTTTTTTTTTTTTTGATTGATAATGAAATGCTGAACGAGTTTCGCTAAAAATCAATTTAGCATTCTACTATTATATATTAAAACCAGAGAGTGGGTTAATTTCGGACGTGCCGAAGTTTGTATACACTTGCAAGTTTTTTTTGCTACAACATTTGAAGCGAAAATTAAAATTTTCGACAGCTATTTGTTAAAGTTATTATTATTATTTGTGAAGTTATTTAATCCGTCTTAATCTAGGTCTATGAGAAGTTTGCGTTGATCCACACAGACTGATGGCTGTATTATGTTGTCTCATATTGCTGATCTCAAATATATTTATCCGGTTGGACCCCGATAATCCGGGAGAGTTGGGACCAGAGCCATTACGGAAGGGTATAAAAAATTTGAGGAAAAAAGGTTATTTATGTCGTTAAGCCTCTTAATCCAGCCTGGATTGCAATCAATTTCGATTATGACAAGTTTCTATTTTAAATATTTGTGCTTAATGGTGTGACAAAAAAAGATTGAAAATACCAGTCCAATGTATATTATTTATAATACTAGATTTAATTCATCAGCTTAATTTATTTGTATATCTCTTCGTGACCACTCAACTACCCCATCCCCCCACCATACCGACATCCCGTTACTAGCGTAACACTGGCGAAGCGTTAACCTGGCCGTACATTAAAAATCAAGTAATTAATTTCACACGGAATAAGTTTGCAAACTTAATTGGCTTAGCGTTGGCTTTTGACTCACTCGTAAAGTACATAAGTGGAAGGAGAAAGAGATATGTCTCTATTCAGATACAGTAGAGAGGAGTACAAATTCTCGTGGGTAAGAGGAGGCGTAAGCTTTCAGCATTAAACATTCAACAACATTCACATTCACATTCACCGATACCAACAACGATGTGTATTTGCAACTCAGAAAATTGCATACGGTGAACTTTGGCATAAGCTCAATGTTTCATCTCGCTCTTTCTCTATTAGAGTACTATGTCGACGCTTCATTCTACTCCGTTTCTACTCGTAACTCTCCCTCTCCCCCTCTATCTCTCTCTATCCTTGTGGCTGGGTTAATCGCATTAGAAGTATGCGCGATTTACATGAGATTTTGTGGTAGTTTATTCACTTTTAGTAAAGCTTTATTGTTTCGTTTCGTTTTTAGTTTTTTTTTGTTTATTTTTTGTTAGGCAAAGTTAACTTTAATATACTCTAACCGAAGTGGAGCTTATTGATCAAGTCTTTATGTTAGACCTTATTCAACACTGAACAGAATTGAGAATTGATTTAACCCACTGTGTGATCTTTGGACTCAACTCAACCTTGTTAAAAAATAGATTACTAAGAACTAGATCTAAGGGTATTCAAACCTGCGGCTTAACTTCAGTTGGAGATTGTTATTTTTTCTATTTATTTTTCTCTTTTAGCATTTTTATTTATTATTATTGCTACCATTTTCTTCGTAAGCTATTAAAACTATGTTAATTAGTGTAATCAGCTCTGAAAGTGTACCCGTATGTGTGTGGGTGTGGGTGTGTTTGTGTGTATGTGTGTCTGTGTTTTTCGTAATTGATTGTTGGGAGGAGTTGAAAATTTTCAAGTGATTGAAATTTGAGATGGTTTATTGCATGTGTGTAAATACTTCACATCATGTGAATTTCAAATTGTAAATCGTAATTGAGTGCAGACAATTGATTGCGAAAATTATTATGATCTGGCTAAAGCGTTAAGAGTGGAGCTAGTTATTTGTATTTACCGTTATGGACTCTAGTAAAATGTGATGCGAATACATAGTTCAATTAATTGATTTACTCTAAAAGGCAAATATCTGGCTAATAGTAACTAAACGTGACTTATTTAATTGGACTCTCTATCTTCTATCGCTACCTATTTATCTGTCTAACTTTTATTACAGTCATTGTGCGGTTGTTTTTTTGCATATTCTCCCACATTTAATAGTTGATGACAAATGTGAAAAATTTTCATCGTCAAAATCAGAGGTAAAAGGGGTCATTTTGTTTGATGATAATGATTATTGCGCAATGATGATTAGATAGGCAAATGGAATGGAATGGAGTGGGTGGAGTTCATTGAAATAATCAGCAAATGTGCACAATGCATCTATAAAATAATAATTAAAATTAAAGTTTGACTTATATTTTATTTACATTGAAAGAGCAACCCTACCAACAACTAGTGTGTGGGCGAATTTATCGAGTTTGGGTTTTAGGCATCACAACAATTTACGTCATTCGAAACATTATTTACACTTTACGCAATGATGATACTTCATTTCAGATCTAGCAAAAAAATTATGCGTCCATATGTCTTTTGGAAACTATTAGGTTGGAGGTCGGTTCCTTCATCCTTGGAAAATCTCTAGCGTAAGAACGTAGACTTTATATTTAGCAATGTTAGTCGTGATACGAAATCCATTTAACCTCTGTGTAAACCATTTTCTTAACGTTGGCTCTAAAGGTAAAGCTAAACTTAAACTCCTCTGTGTTAAGTTAACGAATTTAAAGAAAATTTCTGAATTGAAAGATATTAAACACTTTTGTCGATGATATTTTAGACAGAGTTGACTTAATAGAGCTTAAATATAATATGATTTTTATAGACATAAACCAAAAAGAAACGCAAAAGAATTGAATTTGTATATAAAACATATTGGAAAATAGTCAAATAGTTTATTTTGAGAAAGCAACTTTTAAAATTGTTGATTACTTGAATTTGACACTCTTTTTCTCTCTGTGTACCTGTTTGACATGGGAGCGGCGTTCGAATTGTATGCCTGCTGGATTGTGGTCATTAATTGCCATTGTTTGGTCAGCTTTGGGATGCTGTAGCAGCAACTCAGCAGATGTGTCGAAAGGTGTTGCCTCTGTGGAGGAGGTTGCTTTAGTTGTTGTTGTTGTTGTTGTTGCTGCTTGTGGTAGAGGTGCTGCAACGGCTGGCAATGATATGGAATCCACATTGCCCTCCATTAAAGCTTCGGCAGCCTGCAGCATATGTGGCATGGGCATCATGGGTATAGCAGGTGTTGCACCAGCTGCACTGTCATTGTTGCCACTGTTCCTTAAACCAATTTCAATGACAATTTTATTCTGATTTGCTATAGGTTGCTGTTGACTGCCAGAGGATGCAGATGACGAAGCCGAGGCTGCAACCGATGATGATGATGATGAGGCCAGTAGACGTTGCAAATTCTTGGGATGCGTTGAGGCTGATATGTAATTGAGATCACTGCGCGACATATGATGCTGTTGCAATGTGGAATACTGTTGCTCCACCAATGCGGCACGTGTCTGTGCCGCCTGATGACCACCATTGGCTGCTGCCGAATCGCTGGCCACTTTCTCACGCAATTTAACAATATTGGAGATATTGATGCTATTGGTTAAAGTGATGCCCGTAATGCAGACCAGAATTATGGTCAACACAACTCCGCAGATGATTAACGTTGGCATGCGAAAGCACTTGTGGCTGCACATGGCGTAGATATGTCTATGTATAGGTATGCGTGTGTGTGGCGGATCTCTAGATGGTATAACGTTACGTCAATTGCAGAGTTTTGTCCATTCAATTTGATTTGAAAACTACAACTTCTTAATTGGAAGTTCTCTTTCTGTTTTTGTTGTTTTGTTTTGTTTTGTTTTTTTTTTGTTTTGCTTTAGCTTCAATTTTTGTCGTCGTCGATCAGCGTCTGCAGCTTTGGATAGCCGCCACTCGAATGCAGTCGGAAAGCAAAACTGAAGCTGTAGCTACTGCTGCTGTGCAGCTGCATTGCCAGCCCGCTTGCTCTCACTTGCTCTCTATCGAGCTTAACTAACGCTCTCTCGCGTTCTCTCTATCTATCGCTCTGCTGTTTTGGAGTCTCTTACATTGGCGCTGGTTCACCTTGAGGCTTTTCATTGATTGGCATCGAGTTGAGTTTTTCGCGTGTTTTGTTTTTGTTTTTTTGTTCAGCTGACGCCGTCGCAGCTGCGCAGCTGCGACAAGCGGCGAATTTGCATCACGTTTTTGTTGTTTGATGTAATTTGTTTTTGTTTTTTTTTCACGTTTGATGTTTTTGTTTTTTAACTGTTTTTGTTCTTTATTTATCTTTTTTTAAATGTTGTGCTAAAAATAAATATCAGTAACTGTAACATCCCAACAACAACAGTAACAACCAGTTTAAATATTGAACTTATGAGTGGAAACAGCTGGGGAAAAATTTGTCGTAATGAAATTTACAAGAGTTCTAACAGAAGTTCACTTAGTCATGGACTATTAAATTATTTTTTGATCATTTATCCCCCTCCCCTCCCCTCCCCATACATATATAGTAGATGTAACGCCATCTTGCTTCAGGCATAACAATGAGTGAAGGGAAGAGAGAAAGGGAAAGAGAGAGAGGGAGAGTCAGTTTTAGCAAGTCTCCTCTCTTGTTAAGGTGTTGAACCTACGAAAAATGTAAGCAATGTTCATAAATGTACACTTAAGCACACCCCCATTACTCCCTTCCTCCCTCAATCCCTCCCCTTCCACCAATGCCTTGCATGTATGTATGTATAGACTACTTATAGATATCAATTTTCCTGTCTATCACGAAACGCACCTTAATACCCTTTCATCCAGGCGAAAGAGGGGAAAATCCGACATCCCACCACGACCCTCTTAACGAACAACGAGAGTAAAAGGCAAAATATCGTCAGCATTCGCTTCTCATATCTAGCTTTAACTACGTTTCTATACCCTTGCAGAAAATAAAGTATATGCATTTTGTATAACAGTTTGTCACGCAAACAATCAAGTAGCTTAGAAAAAGGATGTTGGGCAGGACTCGGTAACCCTAGCAACATTAGTAAGCTACTAATCTGTTAAGGAATATGAACTTGTAAGAGTATACAAACTTCGACATACTTCTCTTTTTCTCTTTTTTTTGTTTGTGCTTGGGTCTTAGCATTCATTTCATGGCAACCTGCACACGCATTTCGGTTTTTGGGTCTGGGGACACTTTGAGGATTTAATTGAGCCGACACGCATGCTGCACAGACGCAGGACACACACACACGCACAGATGTGAATATGGATTGTATTTTTTATATATGCGAGAGGGGTAGTGAATCGGTAAGAAGTTTTGCGGCATACGCAAAGAAATTTCATTTAATTGCATATTAACGCCTAGGCGAAAATATTTTCGGCCGATTAACACGACAAGTGAGAGACAAGAGATAGAGAGAGAGAGAGAGAGAGAGATGACGATAGCAGCGACTCGACTTAATGATCCGTGTCTGTCCCTATCCCGCTCGTCTTTATTTTTCTTTCCACTCTCATCTTATGTTTGCTCTATTTATTTCAATTAATAAAGCTATAGCCGGTGTCTTATATCAGTTAATGAATTTGAGAATAAAAGGGCCCAAAAATATACATACACACATTTCCCGCGTTAGGGTCTGATGAGGCCAGGATGGAAAATTAACGGATTACATTTTCAATTAAACATATTAAGTCATTTCAATTTGTTGTAATTAAATGACAAATTGTTTACGCAATGCGTACAAACTGAAAATTGACAGCTGCGAATGATGTCTGTATACATGTCAGTTTAATAAAATGTTTAATTAATGATAGATCAGATATATATGTATGTATACTTAGCTAATTAAAATACTTATAACCCTAAGAATGATCAAACTATTTAGAAATATAATAGCTAACAGTATGTAGGATATGCCATAATTATGTTCAATCTTTCGCTCAAACAATTTATATCTTGCATTTATATGTATGTAGGGATATAAAATGGGCCACAACTCAAATCCAATCCTTGAAAACGCAACGAAACATCCATCAAGCTTAAGCTTGAGACGGAAAATTGCTTTCAACAATCTTTCGACTTTTCGTCTTAATTATTTTCAACAGCTTTTTGCCCATGCACCAGCCCAAGCCCAAGCCCAAATGCAGCTCAAGGCAAACAGATTGCATTACAAGACGAAGACAAACCAAAAGACTAAAAGAGAGATAGGTACAATCATGGGGGAGAATTTGTATGGTAGTGTAGGAGAAGAAGGAGGAGGGTGGTTGGTGGTAGGTGTTGGTAAGTGGTTGCAAGGTGCAGGCGATGAAAGGGGGTGGCAGCCAAGTGGTTGAGCAAAATGTTGGCCGTTGGCAACTTTATTAAATTTACGCAAGTAAATTGCAATTTTCCATAGCATACTTTTGTGCGCCAGCCATAAAATTGCACACGCTGCGTATGCGTAATGGATAGGACAGCAATTTCCGCAAACGGAAAAAAAAACCGCTCCCCTCCACTCTCCCTTTCCATTTCCTATCCCATAGTAATTGTTATTGTCACAATAGACCTGTCCTGGCCAGACCCAAAGTTTCTACAGTAACCATTCTCTCTCCCCCCCTCTCTTTGCCCATTACTCATAGTCCTGTTGGCCATAGTTAACTATAGCCATAGTTTTATTGGTATGCAACAAAAGGGAGCAAATGCATCCATACGAAACAAAGCTAAATTGAATTTGCAAGACCTACAAATTCAGCATATTCAAATTTTTCTAAATAAACTGCACATGGAATGAATGATTTTTAGCAAATTTGTAATTCCTTTTGTTAAACCTTCTCGTGTTGAATTCATTTCAAGAGATAACAAGAACTGAAATCAAGATTCATGCATAACTTCAACAACTTTAGCTTTGTTTGTGGAGTGTTCATCATCATTTAGTAGAGCAAATTGGCAAAGGGTTTCCTCTTTCATCATAGTTCATCAAAATGGTTTTTACAATCAAAATAATGAAAAATGGTCGAAGCATTGTAAGGTCATACTTCATATATTTCTTTATTAGATTTGTTAGATTTATTAGTCAACTAACCACGTTTATCACAGATAAAACTCACAATTTAAATTGAAACTGACTAAAAGCTGATAAGAAGAAGAAAAAAACAAAAAACTAAACAAAGCCAATAGATATTTCAAACTAAATCATCTAAACAAATGAACAATAACAACAAATCCAAAATCACCAGTGTACATACATATATATAAAATATATGTATATCTATCTATCTTTTTCTAGTTGCTCGTTGCTCGCTGCTCGTTCCTCCTTTTGTTTTTATTGTTATTAATTATCTAATAATTAACTAAATGATTTTGCTTTCGGCTCGTCAAACTGAGCCCAACTACCACCAGTAAACAGAACAAATGTATGTTTAATTAATATTTATTAATGTGCTCTAAAAGCAACAGCAGCAGCCGCAGCAAAATGTCATTAATTAAATGCAAAAATTTGATTGAGGGAAAGTTGTACAAATATTTATATACGAAACGAAATTAATTGAGGGGAAATTCTTTAGCTAATTGGAAAATTTTGATGCATAGCTTATATATATGTGTGTGTGTGTGTGTGTGTGTGTGTGTGTGTGTGTGTGTGTGTGTATGTGTATGTGTATAAAAATGTTTATCACAGATTTTTCAAAAGGGTTTGACTAATTAAAGCCACAATTGCATGACAAGGACATTGAATTGGTGTTTCCTTACCCCTGGACATCTTTTCTCTTTCAGAAATTGAATTTCGCTGTAGCACACACACACACAAATTAACTTGATTTACCCTGCCCAAAAAAAGCAAAAGAAATAAAAGAAGACAAGAAAGAGATTTTGTTCGGAATTTTTGTGTTTTTTTTTTTTGGGCTTAAAAAGAGCCTGGCCAAGGACAAATTTCCTAGCAGTGCAACAGAAGCAGCAGTAGCCTTGGATTTGTTACTGCCAAGGGAGGTATAGTGTAGTGGCAGGGAGGTGAGGGGTTAGAGGCAAAACATCTGCTAACCAAAGCTATTGAGAGAAAGAAGAAGAACAACAGCAGCAAAAAATATCAAACCGTGTCACGAAATAAGCAATTCTCGTGAAGAGTTTGGCAAAGGGGGAAAGGGGATCAGGAGAGGAGGTTGGGGTTATAAGAGTCCCTCGGAAAATGCAAATGACAAAATAATGCGTTCATCAATAAGACAAAATACAAGACACCGATATTTGTATACCCTTGTCGGCAAAGTTTCAAGTGTAAACACTTAGATGATTATTTTCCTATAAAGTATCACAACCAGCCATATAATTTCTATATATTTTCGGCCAAACATCGTTTAAATTCATTTGGTTTTCCACGTTATATAAGAACAATCAATTAGAAAGGTATACGGCTGTCGGTTACAAACCTATAATCCAAATTGGTACGGTTCTTTTTTTAAGTTAAGGATATGCAAATGAATGTGGACGTCTCATACATACATAAACATATGTATACTCAAAAAACCAGATATTTTGCTTACGTTTATATTGATTTCGGTTAATTATTAATTCAAATTTAATTAGCCCAATTAAAATTCAATTGAAAACAGTTGTGCAAGGATTACAGGACCCACAGTTCTTAGTAGCATGGCTTTGATAAAGATGATGAGGCAATCTTTATCTCCAACAACGAAATCGAAATCGAAGTCTATAACTTTAGAATATGGAATTACTGTTAACAGAAAATGGATTACTCGATCAGCTCATAAAAGGTATTAAAAAATTAAAAAATTTGCCGTATGCAAAAGCTGAAATCTGTGCCAATTCTGACAACAATCCATCGGATGGGATAAAGTTTCACTCGTATCTAAGCAATTGTAAATATTTTTAGATCAACTGACCGAGAGCACGTACTTCTATCGATTAGATTTCGTCTATATATTTACTGTTAGATGACCTCTTCTTTATTTCTAGAATTTTCTAGTCTGTGGCGCTGGCAACTGGTAATTCTGTTTTTTACAAAATGCATCTGTATATGACTGTCTATGTGGCATACACACACACGTGTGGCTTTTTTTGCGTGTATGTGGTTTTAATGCAAAACAAAAGAACACAAGGAATAAAAAAATAACGAAACAAAAATAACATATACTACTACTATATATATATGCACATATATGTTTATATACATATATACTATTTGTTGTATATAGAAAGGACAAAACAGCAGTCAGTCGTCGTCTATTGCAGGCACTTTCAATTATTAAAACTGCAGCACGAGAATAGCAACAACAACATGGCCACTACCAATGTCCTTTTTGTTCGCCCCATTTTGTCTGTTGTTGGTTTTTTTTTTGTTCCTTTTTAGTTCGCAATCCCTAGTGTTTTGTGCATTACAAGAAAAAAAACTGGAGAAAATTTAAAAAGAGATATAAATTTCAGTTTACTGACAAGGCCAAAAATTAATTAACACGTTTTTAACAACAATTTGTTGACAGTGACACACAACACAGAACAGGAACAAAAATAGAAACCCTTGAATAAGCAGAACGAAATAGAGAAAGAGAGAGAGAGATACGGACAGAGAGATTATGTTATAGATTATTCAAAGAAAGTTGGGTAAACATGACTCAGAGCAAAGAAAAGATACTTCCTGTGGATCTGATCTGGAACGTGTTTTCTCTATTAGCCTTTTCGTTTTCTCTGCATCTGTTATTTCTTAGTTTAAGGGTCTTTACTTGTCCTTTCATATTTCTTTTCTTTTCTGGTGCTTTTCAATCTTCCATTTATCTATATTTTCTAGACGTTTGAAGATATTTGCAAGTATGTCTCATATTCAGCCGAAACCTACAAGTATATCTTACAGATCCAATAAAAGGATCGGTTTTGGATAAAAAAGCCTTTAGGATTATCACAAAACTTAAACTAGCATTTTGGCCACTATATCATCCAATTCGCCATGAGAGTTATGGGCGATTCCTATTTCACCTAACCGCTAATCCGTCTCGTTTACTGCTTTAAATCTATGTTAAAGAACTGTTTTCCAATTCTCTTTTTTTTCTTATTAGTCGTCTTGTTTCTGGTCTCTATTTTTTTGCACTTCTTATTTCACCCTTTTTGTTCAGCTTATCTTACTGGTTTTCTATATCCTATTTCGCTTTCTTTTTATTTAGCTGCTCTCTCTTTCACACTATTCAGTGTTTTTTCCAAGCCTCGTAGTTTATTTGTCCTCATTTTCTTCTCCTTCGTGTTCCGTCATCTGACTAGATGTCACATTTCCCTTATATACATATCTCTCTGTCTCTTGCTGTCTTGCCGTCTCGCTATCTCTATCACTCTCCGCCGCCATATTTGTTGTTTTATTAGGGTATGCAAAATAACGTGGCATACTTTTATGCGTTCCTACCACTAGACACGCCGCTGTCAACTGTCTGCATTTGGCTTCAATTCGTGGAACAAGCGGAGAGTGTGATATGGAAAAAGAAAACGCTTTATGACAGTGAAAAATATTGGAAAATTCAATTATGAAAAAATGACAACGAAAAGCAAATTGTTTCGTTGCTTAAGGATCAGATTTCTCTTTCTATTATCTTTATATTTCAATGTATCTTAATCTAAATAGATTAAATAAAAGATGCATTAATTTTCATTAAAAAGCGGAGAAAAACTGCACAAAATTTTAAGAAATAATTTTATTTGATGATCTCTGGTTTCGCTCTTTGTCAATTGGTTAAACTACATACACGTCTATTGGCTTAACTCACTTTATCCACTGTTTCATTTTTATCTCTATTTGGTCCCTTCTTTAGTCCATTTCTCTTTCTTTTCCTGCCTCTCTCTTTCTCTCTCACTCTCTCCTCGTAGTCTTTGCAGTTTCGCTGTTGGCGCTTAATTGCTTTTTTTGGTCATAGAGGCCGAAAAAACCACATTTTTTTTTGCTGCTGCTGCTGCTCACATGCTGCCTGCTACTTGCATTTCGGCTATTCTCCAATTGGTTGTTGGTTTTGTTAGTGCTGTTGGTGTTGTTGTTGTTGTCAAGCTAAATGGATTTCGTCTGGGAGTCAGAAAGTCAGAAACAGAGAAACAGCCAGAGACAGGCATCAATTCTCGGCTTTGACAAAAGACAGCAGCGTCGAAACGTACAACGAAACCAAAACTAGATTTTGCAATTAAATTGTAACATGGCATGGATACGTTTTCAAGGGTAAGGACTAGGAATATTTGGCTAGAATACTGTCATTTAATTTTTATATCCTTCACATGCATTTAAGGTCAAATAAATCTACATTTACATCAGTTACCTCCATCTGTCAATAAATGTTTCTCTCAAAAATGGAAAAGGTATTCTGGTTTTTGACCAATGATTATTTCTTAACGGCTTAAAGAACGCTTTGCCCATTGCTTTGCTTTTTTCTTCTATTTTGTCTAGCAATAAGGACTACAGGGTATTTCAAAGTTGCCGCTAAAATTAAAACAGGTTTTCTTTGGTTTTTTAGGTTCAGTCTGGCCAAAAAGTCAACAGTGCAAAAAAAAAGAAGAGAAAAGTTTGTCATCAAGTAAAGCGCAAAACGAAGGAGCGGAAATGTTGCCTGAGCAAAATTGTCGAGTTTTATTTGTTTTTTTGTTTTTTTTCCGTTTCTTGTACACATACATACATATAAAAAGGCGCCGCCACAAGTGTATGATGAGGCGCCAAGGAAAGGCGTAGAAAGCGCAATGAATTATTAATAAAAAGAAGATAAACGAAGAAACGAACGATTCGACAGCAAAATGCAAAAGGCTTGTAAGTAATATATATAAGCCACACACCCACACTACACACACACACACACATAAGGACAGAACGATAAATGTAAAATTGTGCCAACAACTACAAATCAAACGTGTCAAATCGAATGGATCTTTTTGGTCTCTTCTATTTGTACTATATATTTATATTTTTATATTTATACTATATATTTATTTTTTTTTTCTATATTTTTTTATATTTATTTATATTATTTTGGGGTCACCCACAATAAACACCAAGAATAAACAGAACTGTGCACAACAAACTTTCGAAAGTCAATCAGTAGAGTTTATCAATTTTACATTGTAAATTAAAAGATTTTATTTTATTTCAAACGACACATTTGAAATGGGTTTTATCTGTCCTGTCCATTCGAATAGACATTTTGCCGACAATATGCAACAGAGTTGCCAACTTGTTGTTGTTATCTGTTGAAAAGGGTTCAGGATAAAAGTCAACGAATAACGGGCATGTCCTTTTAATTGAAAGATAATTATCTGCGGAAAAACTCGACAAGGGATATGAAAGTAGTGAATGACAAAATTAATTAATACTCGTACATATGTATGTATGTATATACAGCTACAAGGAAAAAAATCAGTATTCAGGTAAAAAAAACTATATAAAAACTCGTGTTTTTTATGCTGAGGTGGGTTTTTTTGGTATGCACATTTCTTTTTGGTGCTGTTTTTTTTTAATATCAAAAACAACAACTAGCACTGCGTTTTCATTATTCAAGAATAATGACGTATAATAAGACTTGACCTCATTTAGGGAGAGAGAAGTTCTATAAGTGCAGGATTAATACCTTTTTTGAAATGTCCACTGGATATCTTTCTGAAAAAGTACTCAGGATGTCCAGTGGACATTTCTGAAAAAGTACATAGGATGTCCAGTGGACATTTCTAAAAAAAATCAAGTAAAAAAGTTCTAATTTCGACAAACACTTCAAACTTAAAATTTCTTTTATTATTAAGTAAGCATTATTGGCATTATTTTGTTATAGTTAAGCTACGTAGCGACTTGTAATTAAGTTTACCTAAACTGCGCCCCCTTCAGGTGTTATAGACACACATCTGTGCCCTGCTACAGACCAAAGATTGTTTTTGGTGACTTTTCAGCGAAATCACTCTTAAAGTCGCGCCACAAGATTCTACACAGATTTAGATTGGGCGACTATACAAATACAAATACAAATACAAATACAAACAAACAAATACAAATTTTCCTAGTTTGCTTCTGTGTTTTCGATGATAAAGATTCAAAAAAGTGTTATATGCTTCGCGGAATAGGGTATTATTGTATGGTCAACGGTTTAAGCGAATACATCTACAGTACTCTACAGTGATTCAGATAGACAATATAGAACCAGAACACAATAGAAAGAGCTGGATAATAATAGCAAACTGAAGATGGTATTCTATGTTTTTGGGTTGTCAAGGATCCCTTTTATCAAATCAATATAAGTTTAAACTCATTCGATCACAGTGGGTAAAAAGGCCAATTTGAGCGCACTTATAAATATTCAAATCCTTGTTTACTGGCCTTTTCTCATCGAACCCTTCTAAAAGGCTGAGGGATCTAAATTACATTCACTTAACTTTGACAATATTCAAAACTTTGTCAAACTTAAAGCAACTGTTTTAACTTCTACAGAAATCGGAAAACAACAAGTGTTTAAATGTCGACCTATTCTTTTTCTCAAGTTTAGCGTAATTAAACATTTTTTTCCTCGAGTTTCACCATTATTTGAAGTTTTCAGGATACTATGTCTGGTGTATTTTTGTAGGTTTCTTCTTCAAAACGGTATTTGATCTATTTCTTGATTTTAAGAAAATAGAGGTTCCCTTACCTAGAGGTAATGTCAATGGGCTTATATAATTTAACAGCGTGGCATTTAAAGTTAAGTGCAGAAAAACAATTTAGTTATAAAAATGTTTCCTTTTTGCAGACTTCACTACTATTATTTTGTTCGCTAATAATGTGGCGCTTAAACTTGAGAACAAGATTAAATCTCAAATTGTTTCGCACATATTGATAATTGTTTTCTTAAAATCGATTAAGTTCTATTCTCGCGTCAGTTTATAAGTATATTATCAACTTTGAGTCCTTAATCTATAAATCTTTCATTTAATTTAAACTATTTCAAATTTTCTAAAGAAATTCCCCGACAAATTAAAAGCTGCATCAAATTGAAATAGAATTTCTCTTAACATATTAAAATTTAATAGAGAACATTTTGTAGATTTAATAAATAGATATTGAATATTTTATGTAGTCCGCAGAAAAAAAGAGCTGAATTCTAAAATGAATCATTCACGAACATGACATTTTTAAAGCACTTTTCTTTTGGCCATTGCACTTTATGTTGTGTGTGTGTGTTTTTTCTCAATATGGTTTCAAGCAACAAAAAATTGCTAACAACCATGAAAAGAAGAAACAAAAGAATATGGCACAGTTTGTCACATAGTTGTTACTCTTGCGGAATCGAAGGAGGTGGGTGGGTGGTAAAAAAAGAAAAAGATACACGAAATTGGTGTTGGAGTTCTTACGACTCCATGAAAATGTTGTCGGTGTTGTTGTTGTTGTTGTTGCAACAGTATCATACAAGTGGATCAACTGTTGGGCCTGGGCGATAGCTTAGCCTGGGCTTATTCCTAGCGCGCTTAAGTGCACTCGAGTTGCCTGTAAACATAGACTCACACACACGCACACACATACTTACACTCACACTCACACATACACATAGGCAAAAACAAAACGGAGGAGGAGCAAAGGACATAATATGCTTTTGTCTAGTCCACAAACACAGGCTGCAAAGAGTAGAAGAACCTAGAAGGATGAGAGGCAGGAGCCAGGAGCGGCAGCAGTAAAAGGATGAGAGGCATCTGCCTTGAATCTGCCTAGTTATTATGTTACTCAAGTGAAAAATGACGCATTATGCGTATATAACTGTGTAGTAAAAAAAGTCTATCCATATGTGTGAAGAGACAGAGTATCTCTGTGCCCCCTCTCCCTCCCACCGTCTCTCTCTCTCTCTATGTCTCTCTTTTTGTATGTGTAGTCAAATGTAACCCCTTGTGGCCACAGACACACACAAACGCACACACACACACACACATGGAGAAAGAGTTGTCTATGGCTCTGAGATTTTTGTTTTCCTTTTTTGTTTTTTTTTTTACTACTACGCGAATTTTTCAACGATTTTCGTGTGAAAAATATTTTTCGCACGCTGGGCGCGTTTTCAGTATATATTACATACATATGTATGTATATAAAAATATATATCTGACTTTTCTTTTTGCTTATGTGTTTTTTTTTTATCCTGCATATTTTTTCTTTTGCTGTTATTTTTTATTTTTGTTTCTAAACACCGCAAGGGATTTGCACTCAGTCAATTTTTGTGTGTGTTTTGCGTTTTCATAATAATTTGCAAATGGAAAATTTTTCTATGGAAAAAAAAAATATAAATAAAAATTATGCAAACTGTTATTTGCATTACATACAAAATGCAAAATAATTCAAAAATCTTTGAATGTATGTAAAACATTGTCTCACTTAACGGCTCTTAGTTTCATAAAAATCCTTGTCAAAGCAAAAGAAAATCAACCACTTGAATGTCCTGATTGTTTTACTCATTCAGGTCTTAAGATTATAAATTACGTTTATGAAATCATAATAATCAACATCATTAAAAATTATAATGGTGGATCAGATAACTCTAAAATTAATATCCATTTTCAGTATATTTCAAAATTATTATGAATTTTGTTTTATTTAAAGAAGTTGAATTCAATTTTTAGAAAACTGCTGATGGCTTCGTCTAATTAAGCTTAATTTTTGAGAAACTAGACAAAACTGATTTGAAAATAAATGAAATTTTTCACAGATAACACACAGAACAGATGGATACGGACATTTTTTTAGGCCCGGCCCAGCCTGGCCCATTCAAATTGATATAACTTTAATGCTTAAGCGATATCTACAAAGTCATTTAATATGCTCTATTTTTATAACATTTAATATATATATGTATACACATATGTATGTATATACTTTTTAATGTGTAAAGTTTTAATAGGAGCTTTTACTTTAATAGAAACTTAGATACTTTTAACGTTGTTAAGAAAGTGTATACTAGACGTAAATGATTTTCGCTTAAAGGTCATTAAAGATTTAGAGTAATATTATCCACTGAAAACTCTTTTAAAATATTCAAAATCAAGAGATTAAGGCTAATTTGGCTTTATCTTAAAAATTAAAACTGAAAGTCTGTTTGTGAAGCAAAGTAAGACTCAAGAGAATTAAATTCATTAAAATCCAATTGAATTTAGTGTTATTGATGGTCACTGGTTGTTGTTTTTGTTGTTGTTGTTGCCACAAGAAAAAAAAAACAATGTAATATAATATTTACAAAATAATTGGTGTCACATCAAACACATTGCACTTCCACATCCGTTTCCGGCGGACTGTTGCAGGACAAAAGAGGTTGGCCACAATTAATATCAAGCCAAACAAAAAGTCCAGAATTCTTGTACCAGACAACAGAACGTAACGTAAAGCAACGTAAAGCAACGCAACGCAACGCTTTGCAACGCGACGACAACGACAACAATGGGAAAAGGATGTTTTTGTTTCGTGTTTATATTTATGCGCTTTGGCGGAGGTAAACAGAAAGGTAACGGATGCTGCTGGTAGTGCTGCTGGTGCTGCAGGTGCAGATGTAGCCTTGAATCATTACGAATCGACTTGAAACAACCGAAGAACCGAAGTTGAACAAACCGAAATCAAGACGACGACGACGACGACAACAACGACCAACGACAATGCGATATGCAATGCGATGCCGATGCCGATGCCGATGCTGATGCCGATGCGATGAGCGCACCAAGTTGTGGAGTTGACTCTACCAGGGCAGACGAGATATTAAACGCGCCAGAGCCAAACATCAACAGAAGAAGCCAAAGGCAAAGCCAAGCCAGAACGGACCAGACCAGACAGAGCAACACCACCATCTACCCACCGCACCCGCCCAACCCTTCTCCACCCCGTTAATATTTCGTTTTCCTAGTGATTCCTTTTGACTGGCGGCTCCGAGCCGAACCCGAAGCCAAAGCCGAGTTCAGATGGATGCCTCGTGCCTCAAGTGCGAGTTCGAGTCGCGTCAAACGAAAACGAGTCGAGAGTTGTCGCATTGAAGCCGAATGCCAAAATTTATGGTTGTGCAGAAATTAGTTAAGGGAGGAGAATCAATTGTCAATTTAGACGACTATCGTATGCACTACCAATTCTATACATATTCGAATTCTTATTATATGTTTCAAATTTTGTATTAATTTATAAGTAAAATTTCATAAGCTTAGTTAAGTTTCATTCATGAAATTAAACCTAATCATTTCTTGTAGTTAATATACTCGGACTACACTCATCGCAAGCTTTTCTTCCCTGCCGCCTACAAATGCATTCGTTTTCGCTTTGGGGTTCTCAAAGTATTTTGGCGCCAAAAATAGCCAAGCGTAAAAGCTTTATTACACTGTGTAACACAAAAACAAAAACATTTCTACTGAAAACATAATACACAAACCAATTGGATAGCAAAGCCCCTTGAAAATCATAAAAACATGAATTTTTAAAAGTGTGAAAGTATCAATGATTGTATTAAGTACAGAAAAAGGATCAATACATTAACAATAAATTAAATGCTAAGAACTACTCAAAATAAAAAAATTGTAAATAATGGTAATTTTGAATCAAAATGATTCTTCGCCCATATATTTGACAGGATATAATAAAGAAAATAAAGCTAACTTTAGAAATTGCATTGTGTGAATATTCTCAGAAGCAAAAATTATGCATTGCGGTTTGAGTTTGACAAACAATAATTTGTTGAACAGTGTTATTACTTAGCTTAAAGCTTTACGCTCTTTGCCCTCTTTTGCCCTCTCTCTCTCTCTCTCTCTTTACTCCTGTGAGGAACGAAATGATAATGAAACAAAACACATGCACGAGAACTACTCTCAGTACTCCCGATGTTACTACGGAAACTACAAGATAAAATGTTTTCCATATCCCTTCAAATTGAATGAAAGGTCAACAGTAGCAGCAGCGCAATGAGGGGGAAGGAGCCGGGTGGAGACATGGCAAAGGGTGAACTTTTCGAAATCACTGATAACCTGTTCCTCTTAATTACACAGAAATCTTTGTGGGAATCACGCAAATTGAAATGATGCTTTATCGAGGATTTTCTAAGAATTATCTCAAGAGGTTTATGTACACATCTCTTGCTTTCCTTTCCCTTTAAAGGTTTTCAGAGAATTATCATAAGAGGATAAGAGGTATTTCTCTTGTTCTTGGTTTTCTTTGAATTTCGATTTGCATTGTAAGGAAGTTCTGTGTCTCAAGTAGATAAAATTAAGTCAAAATTGAATTTGTGTTATGACAAAAAGCGTACGAGGCGTATGAGTAATTTAAGTAATTCAAGCAAACATGTCTAGATATTGACAGTATGACTCTAAAAAATAATAAAGCCATCGTGAACTGTACTATTTACATAGTTTTCTATTGATTTTCAATTCACTACAATTAAATTGGATCTATTAGAAAACCAAAATGGCCCCCAAAAAAATAAAAACAGTTTACCCTTAATTAGGGCAAAAGAAAATTCATTGTCAAAAATTGTGTAACGACTTTGCCATACTCTCTAAACCAATTACTTAAAGATTACTTATAAGAAAGGGTAATAGAGTATCATGAGCATGGTAATTAACTTCTCTAGTAAAAATGTGTCTCGCATGTTGCATCCAATCTATTCTAGTTTGTAAGTTTTGTTTTTGTATGCATAGCACGAAATTTCGTAGTTGTTTTTGTGAAAGCCAAACCCACACACTTGAGCCAATTAAATACACAGAATACATACATTTACATTTACTTTGTACATAGAATAAAAATACATACTGCAAAAATACTGCGTTTTTCTTTTAGTAGAGCATTTGATACCCCACCAACAAAACTAAACATCGATGAGTAAATTTAAACAAAGGATTGCTGCTGCTATAGAAAATTGGGTCACTGAACCCATCCATCCAAAAATAGGCGGACGCCTTCAACAAGTTGTTTATATATGTATGTTGACCAACCTTCATTACATACAAATAACTATTGTTTTTGTTTTTGTCTTTGTTTTCATATGCCCCGCCGTCATTAAATCTACCAAATATATAAATGTTATGCTCAAATAAGCCTGACAATGATTGAAATTGTTCATATGGTGATGAATTTTTAATGTCTATTTAAATGCTATGAACTTTGTATGCAAAGTGAACTCTGAACACATGGAGAGTAGTGAATGGTAGAGTGAAAAGAATCGACAGAAAGGAAAGTTGTTTAAGCTGGAAACGAGGGAGGTTCGAAATATAACAAACCACAAATTCCGACAATTCCAAATAGCAATTTCCTTCATTCATTGAAGGTTTTTTGAAAGAAACAAGTTCATACAGTAAATTCCCTTCTCATGATGCAATCTCATTTCATTCACTCTTATCAGAGCATAAGCATTGTTCAGTCGGTCCGACTTATTTGCTTTACTGATTAATCAGAAATTAATTATACAATCGAAGGATTAAATGTGAATGCAATATGGCGAAAAAGATACTTCATGAGTAATATATATATTTCGTAATTAAAAATATACCATATTTTCTAATCTGACTAATTTGGAGTCACATATGAATGAAAAATTGCTACTTATGAATATAGCGACACAATGTGATGCATCACATCATTTGAAATGTTTTCAAATTAATCTAAAACAGTTGCCCGAAAAAGACTTTTTAATCAGCAAAAGTTTAATTAATATTTTTTTTATCTATTTTCTATAAATAATGATCAATGCACCACGATTGTTCAATATATTAACAAAATCGCGAGATAAGGGTTTTTAAATATTTAGAAATTTGGAGATTTTGACGTATGTTTGGATATGTATAAGTATAAAGATGTTGGATGTTTAAAGACTTTTACTATTAAAACAAAAAATTTAAATTTTATAGTATCAGAGTTAAGAAAAAACCAACTTATTGCCACGTTTGTGTTGAATAGCTTAGAAAACACAAAAATCATGTTATTAACACTGTATTAAATAACGTTTCATCGTTTATTTGTTATAGTGGTCTCATTCGTTTAATATACATTTACAATCTGATATATATTTACTGTTTCTATTTAATTTAAACCACACAAAGTTTTGCAATTCAAACTTAAAGTCTGAAAATTGTATGAATTAGTTATTAACAGCCAGCGGAACCTATTTCAGTTATCATCGATTAAAATTAAAAAATCAGTACAATATTTTTGAAATCTTTTCTTGAGTAACAAAAGTTCATTTTTGAGGAAACACATAACCTCAAAAATTTTAGTCACTTAAGGCGAGTCGAGCTCAATCTTCAAGAGAAGATCACTTTAAAAGCAGCATAAAAAGGTAAGAAGGTTGTCTGTACACATACCATGTCTTCAACGCTGAAACTAGTTGAGAATTACAACTAAATGAAGCGAAAAAAGATTGGCAAAGACAGAGTCTAACTTTTTCTGCAAAAATATTTATATATTTTACATATTCTTATTTTATTTACCAAATATAAACTACCATAAAACGATTGGATATCTCACGAGAGCTCTAATAGATTTTGAGATATTTGTAAATCAAACTCAATTCTTCATCTTTTTTTGTAGAGAATCAACAAATTGATTGATATATCTCGTATTTACATACATTGAATATTGAGCTTAACCTACATTATAAAACAGTTTTTACAGTGTTTTTTTAAATTTTTTTATTCTGGTCAAAATAAATAATAAATGCTATAAAACTGGTTGCCAATCAACCGAAGCGATAACTCAATTCCGTTGACTATAATGGGTTATCAATAAATATTTGGCATCTTACGTACACTTAAAAGACATGAACAAACGATCAGAGCACTTAGTTACTTAATAACTTAAAACTGGCATTTGAAGACCATTTAATTCCATTCGATTGATAAAGAATCGTGATCATGGTATAGCAGATACTTAATGGGATGGACAACTTCTAATTACAACCTATCCAATGCCCTTTGGGCAAAAACAAGGTGGCGATCGTTTGATCGACAGGTGGTAAACAACGCGAGAGTGTCCCCCCTAAGGCAAATTGTACGACGAAACTGTTATAGAATTATCTATTTCAGCAGTCACACAAAACCTCTCGACTTTGTATCTCATTAGCATTTTGGAAAAAAAGAAAAAAACGCGTTTTGATTGAAGCTAGGCAAAGAAGCAATACAAATCTATTTTGAACTGATTGTTAACTTTCACTTCAAGGTGAATTTATTTTGTTGTTGTTATTTTGCTTTTATGTACTTTACAATTGAAAATTGAAAGTATTTAAAAGTCTATTAAACAGCATTTATTGATATATATCAGCAAATTTATTGCTCTCAATTACGCTCACACACAGGCACACACACACAACACCAATAGAAACAAAAGCAATTAAATAAATTCTATTGAAATAAAAACAAATCAACTCTTAATCAAAATGCACGTGAATAGTCTATTAAACACCCTGTAATAACTACAAACTGATTTCACTTATCTATTAAAAAAAAGAATCAAGTGGCCGAAATATATCGAAATATAAAATATATACAAAACAAAACTTTTTTTTATACTTATTCGCAAACTATTTGACCTCGTGCCGGCGAAGCGAGTCACAACACAACGCAAGTTACAAAGGTCGCTAAATGCATCAACTAAAAAAAAAACAAATATAGCGATTTGTCTATTTTGTTGGCTTTTAAACATGTCTAACATAGCCCAAACATACCCTTTATATTTAAAACAAAAAAAATTTTAAAATATGACAAGGCAAAAGACAAAACAAAGATTTGGTGAGAGAGAAAGAGAGGGAACCCCAACGTTAGAGGGAGTGTGAGATCTTTTAATTGTTGTTAATGATTAATTCGTCTTTGTTTTTATCCATTTTTTTTTTTCGCTTGTTATACTGTTCTACGATTCTGGGTCAGTGGAATAAAGCCAAAGCCAAACGAGGGAGAAGAATGAATAAAAAAGAAATAGAAGACTTTTTTGGCAGTTGCCATGATCAGGTGAATAGATAGATAGATAGATAGATAGATAGATAGATAGATAGATAGATAGATAGATAGATAGATAGATAGATAGAGAGACATCTGAGCACACAATCAGATCGATTCATAAACCGAGTGAAAGTTTGCGAATTTCAAATTTTAGTTTCGTTTGCAATATTTGTTATGTGTAAATTGTATATGTGTATGAGGAACATATCACTAAAATATTATACACATTTAATATGGTATGAGTACGAGCACTATACATATTTTTTTTTTTTTTTGTGTGACGTGTCTGTGGGTTTGCGTGTGTGTGTTGTTTCTATAAACAATTATGGCAAAGAGGCAGCAGCGCTATTTTATTTGTTGTCAACTGGCCAAACAGCGCATAAGGAAGTGGGAGGGGGTATTTGTACTACACATATGTATATAACTATATATAAATATATGTATGAATACACATTTCTATGTTCATACAGATGTGCAAAACAACTATTGGAATGTTGATAATTACTAACGTTGCAAAAAACTCTTCTCTTTCTTTTTGTATACACATTTATGATTTCATTAAGCAAACAAAAAATGTCTGTATAATTGTCTTTTTTCTGGATCAACATCTCTGGACATCTCTGCTTGTCTGTCCTCTTCGCCGATTCTAGTTAAAGTAATTTCTTTATTCTCTTTAACTGTCATAGTCAGACAACTGTTGGTTTGTTAGGGTATACAGGCTTTGGTGTTTGGCGAAAATCAGCTTCCGGCATTTTAAAATTGAGCAGACTAGAGCGTAAGGGAGATAGCAAAAGTTGATTGGGTATAGATTGGATGGGGATTATTGGGATGGGGAAAGAGAGAGAGAGAGAGAGAGACAGAAAGAGAGTTCAAATCAGGTCACTGACTAAATTTTAGTTCAGCATCTATCTCGTTGGGGATTATAAGATAAGATAGGGGTTATAATTCAAAACAAAGTACGTAACTTAAAATGTTTTTAAAATTTAAATTTAAACTTTCAAATGTATTTTTGTATATATGTATTAAGTTGTAAAACGAAACATATGGACTAAATATGCTCCAGATGGTTTTTATCACATTGAGTCAATAGAATTGTAGTTTGTAGTGATTCTTTTTTTAGTTCTTTTCCGTTTCACTTACCTCTTTAACTTTTTGACGCTTCTCATCCAGTGTGACATCTAGAGTATCCGCTGCCTCAGCGTTGCCTCCGCCACCCATCGGTAATTGCAATTGAGATTGCGATGATGATGATGATGCCAATGGTGAATTGTTATTATTGTTGTTGTGGGTGGAAACGAGAGGAGAATCTCCATTTGAGACCGGTGCAGCTAATACAGGAATGGCCACATGATTTGTATCATCTAGAACTGAATCGCCAATCTGCTGATCATCTACAGCCGGAGCGGGCGCCTGCATCTCACCAGCATTGCTACCGGCTGGAGCCGGAGGCGCACCACCTGCCCCCTGTGCATTTGCCACTGGTGGCTCATCCAGAATGTCACCCAACTCGGCACGTATCTTTTGTTCTAATCTCTGACGATCGCCCAAATAACGTGCAGCCTGATCTTCGGAACGTCCATGTGGCTGGCCATGACCACCGCCGTGATCCGTTGCCAGCGGTGGGGCTGGAATGAATATTTCCGGTCCGGCCTTTTGTATCTGCTTATAGACGCGCAGGACCCGATCGCTGCCAAAGTTATCGGGCAGGAGGAATATGCCACCGAAGCATAGGAAGCACAGGGTGATTAGAACGAGTCCAATTAGACATTTCTCTCTTGAATGGAAGTTCGATTTCCGTCCGATTGGTCCAATTCGGTACATGTTTTGAAATTTTTTTGTTCTATCAGCTGATTCCACTTAATTTTATCAGTTCTTTTTCGGTTCCTTTTTATGTAGTTTGGTTTGGTTTGGTTTGGTTTGTTTTTGTTTTTGTGCTTATTGAGGTTTTGCCGGTAGTTGAAGGTTTCCTGTTGTTTTCTCGCTCTCTCTCTCTCTCACGCGGCCTCTTACTTTTGCTCGCTCGCTCGCTCGCTTAGTTAAACAGCTGTTGGCAGTGCATTGTTGTTGTTATTGTTGTTGCTTTTATTCCTGTTCTCTCTGTTGGCATAAATTTTGCAACACACGTCAGCAATTGCAATTGGAGAAAAAAATAGAAACGAAGGGAGATGAAAGATGTTGAGAAATTGATTATAGAAAACAATTAAACGAATGTTTATTTTTTTTACTCTGCTTGCTATATATTCGAGGCGATGTCGCTTCGTGGCATTTCCAAAGAGACAGCAGCAGTAACAACAATAATAACAGCAGCAACAACACAAGCTATCTGAGACGAAACCGCATACACACACACACACACATACACAGAGACACAGGGGGATAGACAGGCTTCAACGTTTATACGAGATTAGATCACGGCTTTCATTTAACGTTTACATACAGTTCTATACATACATATTTTTGTTGTATTCGGATGAGGAAATTTTACCAAAATTGAAATATTTCTCAATGCAATAAGTTGTCTTGATTAAATTCAAATATAAAAGTAGGTAAGCCAAATTGAAGTGCGCAATGAAAATATTTTAAATGATTCTTATATCACGAAATTTGGTCTCATCATGAATTTTTCCTTGGTACAAACTGCAAGTAAAACATTTGCAGTAAATTTTGCACGCGCAGTAAATTTACATTTTTTTTTTGCAATAACAATTTGCTTTGCAAAAATGCCGTTAGCTTAAACCGTACGGTCGAACAACAAACAAAAACAATATCAGGGTTGGTATAGACAATTGGGAAGGAAATGCTTTAGTGAGGGCGTCTCTGCACTTTTTATATTGTTTTTTTTCCTTTTTTTTTTTTGGTGGCGTTAGTTTTTTCCGTTTTTTTTTTTTTGCCAATGTTGCTGCTGCTGCTAGTGCTTTTGTTGTTGTTGTTTTTGTTGTCGATGCTATTGCCCACCTTCACTTTCTATTATTATTTAAACAAGCCGTCCATCATAGCCAGGCCCGTCGTAATAGTGGCTGCTAATGCATTTCGCTCATACATTTCATGTGTAACAAATAGTTGGAATTTGTAAATCAATTTTGCACGCACTTATGACACACAACACACGACACACGGAACGGTTAAAATTTAATTTTTTATTTATAAACCAACAAAAAAAAATAAAGAAGAGCGATTTATTGTTTAACAGTCTACTAACATTGGCCTGTTAATATCATGCCATGTTATCGTGACTCTTTTTGAGTCTGCTAATTATCAGTAGTGTTGGAAATTAATTTGGCTAGCAATCAGCTGATAGTGTTGAACACTGCTAAGTGGAAATTAAAAATAAACTTACTTTAAACATTTTTGTGGAGTTTTTTAATTCCACTTTGTTTATTTATGTAATGGTTAAGGTGGATGTGGAATATTGGTGTGTATGAAGAAACTACAGTGCAATGCCCTTTATTTGTGTGAATTCGTATGTCTTCTCGTTTTTTAGTGGCAAATGCAATTTTAGTTTGCAATGTCAAATGCTTAAACAGTTTTTAGTGGAGAAGGTGCCGGGAATTGAAGTCGATTGTCATCAGGGCAGAAGGGGATCTTTTGAGGTAACCATCGATGATCAATTGGTGCACTCAAAGTTATCATGCTTTGCCTTTCCACAACATGAGAGTGTCCTAACTCAAGTGCGACGAGCAGAAATTGGCGAGAAGTTGGAGACTGTAAAAGAGGAGCCCATTAAAGATTGCCAAATTATGTGATTTATTCCTAGTCCAAAGTAAAAACTAAATTCCAATTTCACAAAAGATCACAATTTTTTATTTAAGTGGAATGTCGATTGTCATCCCAGTGTAGAGAGAAATAAAGACTCTAATTGGTTGCCTTTGCGGCCAGAGCTCTGGCCTTCAATAGCGTCTTACAGGCTGCATTGTGTGTTTTCAGAGGCAATTCATCTGTAATTAATGGAGTTTAGTTTAGTCTGGTAGTCCTAGGACTTCGTCGAAACTTACATATTTTATGATCCCCCTGGACAGGTAGAAAAATCGGCAATTGTTCAGGTTTTGTGCATACCAAAACATATGGACTGTCCGATTCTCCATGCGGATATAAATCTCTATATGTCTCCTGAGGCAAACAATCGTCAACATGGACGCATCCCAAGAGGCTGGCTGTGGGATAATGTTCCGGGAACTTCAAATTGGGATCTAGAGTGAAATAAAAAAGAAATTTTATAAATTTCGGACTTATATTGGAAGGCGAGAGAGTTTGAGACCTTGATAAAGTTGCTTGTAAAATTGCTCCATATGTTCAATGTCCTCGTCATGGGGAAGCTTAGACGTTGAAGCTATCCAAAGACGTCCACGATGCTCACTATACCACACGCGCCCCTCGTGCCTGGAAATAATTATTATGTAGGTTTCTACAACCAATACAGATGATGGATAATTACTTTTTAATGCCTGCTATAAGAAGTGATGCCCACGGTTGGTGCATGGACAGACACTGGCGCATGTCTTGCATTTCCATTAGTTCTTTATCCTGCACCCGATTGTATACCCTTTCTAGACCATCATTGGAGATAGTTGCCATTGAGGTTTTGAAATCTTTATTGGCTCTATATACAAGCGGTTTGGCCATATCCAGATTCGGGGCCGCCATGCTTAGACCAGAAGTAAAATTCCCTTTGCTGCTGTTAATGCTAGCTTGGAGCTCTTGCATTATACGCTGCTCAGGTTGCTCATCCTGGACTTCACGTCCAGCGAAATCGATTTTAATTTTACGTTTCAGTCGACTTCCATGTTTTAGTTCCTGCATTTCACTCTTAAGGCGCTCGAATTTCTCGCGCTCCTCTTCTGTCAGCCAGACCGAATTCTCCTGAAAATAGTCCAACTCATCATCAATAACAGTCGTTCGCTTTTCACTATTTTTATCATATTCCAGAAGGCGATCTCTTTGAGCCAATGCCTGATCTAGGGATTGGGATTGCGATTGCTGCTGCTGCTTTTTCTTGTTGCCTTTTGTTGTTTGGCCGCTGTGAGCCTTGGCCAGCAGTTGGTCCTCCTCGGCAGCCGTGTAAACCAATTCATTGCAGAAAAGGCATGGTCCACTACCCTCCTGCTCGCACACAATGCGCCCGCAGCCCAAACAATTATTAATCAGCTTGTGCTGGGTGGCCTGGCACTGACACTGACGTCGGCCCTTTAGCACTTTCGTCTCGCTGGCATATATATTGGTGTATTTGCCTGATTTTCCAGATCCAGATTTGCCCGCTGGTGCTGGTGGAGAGTGGTTCTGATTCGACTTCGTTGACCTCTGTCTGGGCTGTTTGCCACTCAATAGCATACGGCGGCAGTTGAGCAAAAACAAACGATGCTCCTCATTCTCTTCGCTTAGCAGATTGCCAAAATAATTATCAAAATCCTGATCCGTTTTGATGGCCAAAATTGCTCTAAATATAATAGAAACAAAAAGGTTAGAGTAGACAGTGGTTACAAATGTGTGGCTACCTACGACATCATTTGCTCTGTCACCACACATTCCAAACATTTGGACAGCGAATCCCTTAGCCAATTTTCCATAATTTTAGGTAGTTTCTCTCGAGTGTCATACACAGCTGATGGTGTTCAAAAGGTAAATGAAAGTGCTGCCAACATAGCCATTTTCAACTTGTCAACTTGTCATCTCCAAATATTTACTAGTGTTGATTAACTTCATTTTGTAATCCCAATTCTACAAATTATTACAGCCGGCCAATTTAACAGATGTAAAATGGAATAAAAATACAGTGAAATCTCGACCAATGAACACTTTTTTAAAGCACCAATTGAGCAAATTTATATATTTTGTAGCTGTGGGCGGTCAACCCCACTAAGAAGATGAGAGTTTGCTGTTCCCTGCAGTTCTTATTGTACACTATTTACAGCGCAAAAAAACTGAAAAGAAACACATAAATCATAAAACAAATTATTTTGTTAATTTAATTAGTCTATTATATTAATTGCCAAAGACGAAAATAACAACATCATCAAATTATGTCATTCTTAGGTATTGTCTATCTATTTACTCTAAACAAAATCGCACATATTTTATTCTTAATTTTTCCCATTATCGGAAACTTAGCGAACCTTGTAGATAATATTTAATTAAGCAAGAGCTGTTTTTGTTTTTATATTTTATTTGTAAATGCTAAAAAGATAACAAAAAACACCCAAAACAAAACCCTCTGTTGTCTTTTCAATTTAAAAAGCTAGATCTAACCAAAAAAAAGCCAGAAACGGCAACACTGGTTTTGTTTAATTCGAGAATATTCAACGGGAAAGAAAAGAGCTTAGCGCAGGACAATACGGAAAAACGACAATTTTGTTTTTACACGAATACAAGTCAAAGTAAATAAAAAACAGATTAATTTGCAATGGAACATCAAGAGAAAAATGATGTGCAGCCAATACGCAAGGAGATCATAAATCCTGGCAACAAATATATTGAACTGATACCTGGTACAAGGGTAAGTAGAAGGGAGCAACAGTTGCTATGACTATGGCCAATGGCACTACAGAAATTGGGCCAAGGCCACATTTCAATCAGATTACATTTTTACAATTCTCACCTTTCGTTTTGCAGGTGAAATTTCATTTTCAGACGCGACGAGCTAAGGATTCGCGCCTGGTGGACGATAGCCGAGTCCTGAACAAACCCATGGAACTAGTCCTGGGCAAGAAATTCAAACTGGAGGTCTGGGAGGTGATTGTGCAGAAAATGTCCTTGAATGAGGTGGCTAAGTTTACAGTGCACAAAACGGTAAGCGAACATTCGGGAAAAGAGGTCATGCCCAGGTCGTGAACTAATTTCCCCATTTCCATAGCTGTGTGCCCAATATCCGTTCATATCGAAAACCCTGCGGGACATTGGCAAAAAGCCCGAAGAGCGTCGTCACTGCTGTGGCATGACCCTACAAAACGAGGGTATGGGCTACGAGGATTTGGATGATCTGCTGCAGCATCCTTGTGATCTGGAATTCACTCTCGAGCTAACGTCCATTGAATTGCCCGAAGAGTATGAGAAGGAACGCTGGCAGATGTCCGATGATGAGAAAATGTTAGCCACCAATACGCTGCGGGAGCGTGGTAACAAATTGTACAAGGCCAATCTAATATCCGAAGCGGAGACCTGCTATCGCGAGGCAGTCGGCATGATTGAACAACTGATGCTAAAGGAGAAGCCCCATGATGCCGAATGGCAGGAATTGGCCAGCATTAAGGCACCATTGCTCCTCAACTATGCCCAATGTCGACTATTGGCTGGTGACTTCTATGCCGTCATCGAGCATTGCAATGAGGTTCTTGCCCTCGATCCACGCAATGTAAAGGCATTGTTCCGCAGGGCAAAGGCACATGCCGGCGCTTGGAATCCTACACTGGCCAAACGCGATTTTATGGATGCCTTGGCTTTAGATGCTAGCCTTAAGGCGACAGTGGCCAAGGAATTGAAAACATTGGATGACCAACAGCACGAGCGCAACGTAGAGGACCGACTGCATATGCAGAAATTGTTCTAGAATATAAGTTGTGCCAATTTCCTGTTACTGCTTCTGGTCTATTGGAATGGCTATGAGCAGAAGCGTTAACAATTAGCCGATCCCTTGGTCTTACGTTTACTGGCGCGACACAGTTTCATTGTCTCGCTGGCTGAGATTGGGGCCAAGGGATTTGTTTGTGTCTGCTGCTTATTGAATTTACTTCTTTGCCTTTGGACACTCTACAAGACGTGTAGAATTATTTTCTGCTGCTGCAAAAGACGTCTAACGAAACCGATGACCACAACGACAGCGCGGAAGGGAGGGCAACAGCGAGGCAGTAACCAAAACAAAGTCGGTGGAGTAGGTCGAGGGAAATTTAAGCTTAAAACACAAAAGTAATTACTTCTGTTTTGTTGCATTTCTCTTAAAAAGATGTTAAAGCTTTAGCTACCCAAATTGAAAATCCAAGAATCGTCTGAATGCGGCACTTTATCTATCGAAGATGGCACTCTGCTTCTTATTATCTATGTTTTTAGCTACCCCGACTAGGTAGAAGCCTCTACCGGTATTATGTGTAATTAGTGGAAAATTTCGCGGCAAACTTTGCGTGAACCTTAATTAGCCCAATTATGTATTCATGACTATAGTCGTCAACTTGGTCGAATTATTGTATGTGTAGCAGTAAACGAATTATATTTAAGATAAAACAATAAATCAATAATCTGATCCATTGGGTTAAAACGAGAAATCGCCAGATGAAGACCCAAACCCAAAAGCTGAAACTGAATTGTAACTGTGTTGAAAATCCATGTCGATGGCATTGTAAATGTATATTGTATCTCTGATACTACATATAATAACTATATATTTATAGTAACAATTATTTATAAATGTATTAATTAAGTGTATAACTATAGTTGAGCTCCATGTAAAATTTTAGTCAGACATTTTTGTGTGTTTGTTATAAATGGAGGAAACGTTTAATAATAAAAAGTATTCATAGATGTTGTCTACATATGTATGTATATGGATTTGTTTTTCTCGGAAATGCATCTTTAGATTCTGATCGATCCTAAATCGCTAATTTTGAATCATTTTAGTTGTAAGACAAGGTATTAAAGCAAAAAGAAGTTACTCGAAAACTAGTAAGTATAATTGAATGAAAATCATTAAAATTTAATAGTTTTGGAATAATTTCAACTGGTTTTTTATTTACAGATCAATTGGAAGTATGTGTAGTTAATATGTTTATGTTTTTTTTATATAGCTGAACCGTAGAGAAGAGATCGGAACAATTAAGGAGTTTTAACACGCAAACTGTTCTTATATATATGTATGTATGCATATAGAAACTAGGAATATATTTATTACACAATAGACAATATCAATAAAATAAAAGCTAAATCTAATCTTTGGTACGATTTAGAGTCGCCATAAACGTGTGTTACCACCAGCAACGGATGAGGAGGATGATGCCCCTGCTGCTGCTGCTGCCGCACCCTCGGCCTCGCCTCGTAGCTTATTATCATCCGTACGCCAAACGAAAGGCTCCAAACGATCCTCATCATCGAGATAATTATTAATGGCCTCCAAGCTGGCTATATTTTCATGGAGCAGCGAATTGCAGCGACTTAATTGCTGTGAAATGCCACGAATTTTAGCAAATTGCTCCGCATAGGAGGCATAGGTCTTCTGCATGTCCACAAAACTGGCAAAGAGCGTGGTAATCGAATTACTAACCACTTTGGTTCGCTCCACCAGATGATTTTGCTCACTGGCCACATGAGTGGCGCAGAGATTGAGATGGGTTTGCATGCGTGTGCAAATATTGGTTAAATGCTGTGAATGCAAACGTTCTAAAATCTCAGAATCTCGTGTATATGTCGCCGATGTAATAGACTCCCGAAGTACGGGCAAAAACTGCGGAATGTGCCGAAGACGGGCCAAGTCTGGATCAATGTCATCTAGAGTATCACGAGCACCGGGCTTAACAATTACTATATTATGACTGGAGGCTGTCGATTGGGGACGTTTTGGTTTAATTGATGTGGTAAAGCCGCCGGGATGAGACTTTCGAGCTGCAGCTCTATTGGCGTTGCTATTGCCTCCCTTTTGTTGGAACATTTGGGCAGCCGATGGCTTTTGACGTATCTTTGGTGAATCACCGCCAATAGGACGATCCGTATAGGAAACATACGGCAAATCCGAACAAACACTTAAAGGCGGCGAGGGCGGTCGACTCATCATGATCTCGGAGCTGGTTGGTGAGGCGGTATCCGATATAAGCTGTTTACTGGCTATCACAATGCTACTGGCCGTCTGCTGGGCGCTCTGACCCTGACCATGTCCACCAGGCTGCCTCGGTTGGACGCGTCCACGTTTTTGATTAGCTGCTGCCGCCGCTGCAGCAGCTAGTGCTATTGATGAGGATGAAATTGGATTTGTGGAGCTGCTGCCACCACCCTCACCATTGCCAGGTACATGACCAGTTGGTCTATCAAAGATGTCATGGCCATCGGCCTCGGCACGCTGCTGTGAATGTTCGGCACCCATTTATTAAAAGATTTGTTTAACTGGGGCAGGAATGGGACTTGCCGCACCCACTCTCTGTCCCTTGTTTCTTGTCCACAAGCGTTTACGATTAGTTGTTTTCCAAAATTTTTTTTTTGTTATTTATTTATTTGGCCCCAGCAATTCGCTCGCAAGCCAATATTCGCCGCAGTCGGAATTCGCTTAGCTTTTGTGAATAAATTTGCCAACCTGTTATTTCGATAACGATAGATTTGCTCCGATAATGTCGATAACGTTAACATGAGCTCAACAGTATCCTTTAGTGTGGGATGTCTAATGTTACCAGTGATGCTTTGGTCACATTGTTTTTTTTTAAATATAACGTCTTAAAATACGGATTTAGAACGAGCTATAATGTGCTGGTGTGTGTGTGCAATATGTGCGGAATAAAAATGCGTGGGAAGTGCAGTTTTCTTTGCAACTCCGACGCAATAAAAGCTTTTCGTTGCTTTTGGCTTTTTTCATTTTGTTAAAATTTAAAAAAAAAAAAAAATTTTAAAAGAAAATTTTTCAAAACTGACCAAAAAATATTTAACAAGTAATTTAATATTTTTAAAGAAACAAAAAATTAAAAAAAAAAAAAATTTTCAAAACTAATTTTCCAAACATAGCAAAAATAATTTTTTAAAACGAATTTTACAATTCAAAATGTATGTATGTACCTACATACATAAGATTACTTTTACTTCATTATTTCCCCCCTATCTCAAAGTATTTGTTTAAATTCGAATTTAAGAGTTCCGTATTTTAATCCCAACAACTCAACTCAATCATAAATCTTAATCATTAAAATTAAGAACATAAAAAAGGAACAATTAAATTACAGCTATCCATTTGGTTTTCAAAGTAACGGTTGTGTTATAGATTTTAGTGTTAAATACGTAACGGATCTAGATAAACATATATAATCTTTGTTTAGTTGAAAATGGTTCGTTTTAAAATTTAAAATCCATAGAATATTGGGCGATGATTTTTTAAATGTTTTTTTAATACTTTACAGCGTATATTCAATGTCAAAATCATTCCTCTAAATTGAATGTGATCAACATATATTCAATGACATACAACCGTAACTCATATTTATCCAAATTCCGCGAGAAGAGAGCCCCGGCGGTTAGTACTCCACTGGAGGACACAGATCTTGTCCTTGATACAGAAAAGCTTCAAGAACAGCCAAATCAGCAGGAGGATGATGATGAGATTCTTCAAAATTTACGTGAAATGGTGGATAATCTACTAATGGATCCAATTCCAAATGAGGAGACTACTAACGAAACTCCAAAAGATGTTTCAGTTTCGTCTTCTTCATCGCTGACTGCCAGCAAGGGCAAAACAACACCGTCTCGTCGCAATCCTGGTCGTTCCCGTGGATACTGCGAAATCTTTGGCATCTACTCCCCACCTTCAGTCCAGCAGTATCCACTTGTTCAAAAAGATGGTAAAACCAAAGCTGCAGCCAAAACAGTTTTATCGTTATTCGATGAAAGACCTCAGCAAATAATTGTGACCCTACCAACGACTCAGAGACGTTTGGCTCGCATGGCAAATATGAATACCATGCATATGGAATGGCCATCCTTATCCAAAGACGAACAAAAATCTCCATCTAAATAATTTCTATGGGAAAATTAAATTTCAAGGAAACTAAACGAAATGGAAAATGAATGGTTAATTACCTGATGAGTATGAAAAAATTGTATTCAAAAATTCCTAAAAAAAAAAGCTATATGTAAGAGAGAGTGCTCGGTTGTGGGCCAGGTTTTCATATATACATGGCTAGGCCAAATGGGAAAAGGAACACTTCATTGAAGGGTGGGTCAACTAAAAAAATGCAAGCTGGCAAAACTTAAAAAAAAAAACAAAAAAATGAACCTTCAGCGGCTTAAAATGACAAACAATTAATTTGCAATTCCTTCTGTCTATTTTTTTTCATCATGGCTGCTTTTTCCTTTAATTTTTGAATGGTCTTCTTCGATTATATTAAGAATATACATTATTTTCCACGAAAATGAGCAGAAAAAGTAGTTGACAGTGATGAAAAAATTCGACCCACAGCCACTCACAGGACACTCTCTTAGTATTTTGAAGCGAAGCCATTTTTGGAATTGCCAAATTATTGTACAACCATGACAATTATATATGAATGTATTTTTGATCTATTTGTATAGTATATATAGTTAAATGTGACAGAAATATTATTGCTACTTAAGTGTATTTCGATAAAAACTTGCTAAAATCTATTTTTTAAATGAACTTACACTTTTTACGTAAATGGATTTTGAAATTTAGCAATTTGATGTATATGATGTTTATGTTTTTCTGACTCAAACAAAATCTGGTTCCAAGTGTTCCATATATTTGTCATTTCACCGTATTTCGTTTAAGTATTAATATTATAGAAATTGTTCTTTTTAAAACAATTGCTTTTAGACTAGTCTGAAATGTCAACGGCCTTAAAAACATGTACCTATTTTTTATTTTAAGACTCCAAACCACAAAATCTTTAATACTGGACATTAAGATTTTTATTTGAAAAAAAAAGGAAATATATTGAAAATTACGAATCCAATGGGAATTAGCTAAATTGTAAGCTCCAGTCAAGGATAAACTCCAAAAATGTGTACAAAATTTTTTAGAATAATACAAAAATTAAATGGAGAAAATGCTGTATATCTTTTATGGACACTTACATTTATTTAACAAAACATTTTGATACTTACAAATTGATATACAAAATTCTATTTTTTAATTTTTACTCCTGTGCCAAGTGCGCATTATAAAGAATTTTTTTATACCTAACCTATAAATTTATGTGAAATGTATCATAAAATCTGACAAAAGTCTCTTTAAATTAACGCCTGTAGCGATAGCGCTTGAAATGAAACCAAAGTTGAAAGATATTATTATGAAATTGACAGCGGAATCCCCGTTTATAGCTGAACTCCCATTCCCGATTGACAATCTTGAAGGCAATATCTTCATACGGCGGACCCGTGTGGAAGCGTAGAACCGCAAAATCTGAATTATCGGCACAGGGAGTAAGAAAATATTGCGGAGTTTGAGACTTATCCATAAGATCCGGATAGAATATATTGAATTTATAGCCTTGTACGATTTTTGGCGGTGGATTGTCCATATCATAATGCGTCTGATTGTATTTATTCCATTCGAAACCGGTGTGAACGCGATTGAAGTAGCGCGGCTTACGTGGACGATACTTATCGGTGGCCAATTGCGGGACGGCATCCAATGTGGTCTCCACACTGAATTCGGCCTCATCGCCCTGCATGCCCTGGCGTGCTTCGTTGCGCATGCGCAATTCCTGGGGTGTCAATGTATGATGGGCATCACCCTCGACAGTCCGTCGCTCTGGATGGAGTACAAAGAGACGTTGACGCTGGACACGGTGTTCATCGTCGCTGTCGTAATAGAGACAGCCATCGGCCGGTGGATCATCATCGTTTTCCTCGTTCGATGGATGCACCAGACGACCGGGACAATCATCTGGCCTCATATACTCGGGGCTATAGTTACCCATTGCGTAAAGGCGGGAAGCTTTAATGAGTTCTCTTAATGTCTCATCTTCTTCTTCGTCGTCATCTTCATCTTCGCCAATGTCATCTGGATTCATGGAATCTGCTTCATTGCCATCTTCTAGTGGTCGCTCGGCCGCCGCCGCCGCCTCCTCACCATGTGGTGTCTCCAAACTGTGGCTTTCGCGTTCGTCATTTGCCTCCATTTTGATTTCCTCATTTTCTCGTTTCAGCAGTTGCAATTTCTCGCGCAGCAAAACCTGGTGGCGATCTCTCAATCGTGCCCTGGCCATATGAGCCTTCAATTGACTGAGCAGACTCTCCCAGTAGCTAATGTCGACACCATCTGCCCTACCGCTAATCTTGGCCTCAATCCGTTGACGCATCTCTTCCAGCTGTTTGGCATTTTTGCCCCGAAATATGTCTGCCACATCCTTGACCACACTTTGATGAATGCCATCGCGTCGTTGATTCAGATTACCACCTCCATTGGCTTCGTTTTCGGCCTGAAGTTTTTGTAACTTTTGCAACTCATCCTGAACAATGGTAATCATGTCCAGCCAGAAATCCATATGCTTACCCTGTTCCAACTCTTCGTACACTTTGATGTCGACCAAGAGATCTTCTAGCTCATCCATGGGCAGACCCTGTAGCAGCATGTAAGGTTCATGCATCTGCATTTCAAGGGATTCCTCAAGGGGAGCCTGACCACCGCCGCCCACATTGGAAGCCACATATTGAGCCAACAAATCAATAGGTTTCGCTCTTCCGTCGCGTATACGAATCTCACTTCTGAGGCGGGCCTGTTCCAAATGGAATTGATCCTCCTGGCGTTGCCACTCACGGAATTGGATTGCCTCTTTGGCTCGTTGCTGCTGCATCATGTCATCCTCACGCACTTGACGTTCCAGTTCCCGTTCCTGGCGACGCTTCTTCACCTTCTCCAGTTCGCGTCGATTCTCCAATTGTTTTTGCAACGAAAGAATCTCAACGGTTTTGGTTGGCAGATTCGACAAGCCCTCCACTTCTAACTTTTTGCCCCAGTGAAATGTAGATGTGAGATTTGAATCACCAAATGGATTATCCTCATTGGAGTACGTCTGATATTCATTGTCCCAGCCCATGCGCTGACGACGTCGCTGCTCCTTGGCCTGTTTCTCGCGCAGGCGACGGGCTCGCTTCTCCTCGGGTGTCTCCTTGGCCTTGAGCTCATCCTTTTGACGTTGGCGTTCCTGTTGTTCGCGTAGGCGACGCGCCTCCAAAGTTTGCAGCAGTTTCATCGAGTTTTTGGTTAAAGGCGATTTTGCTTTCCCATTGGATTGCGTGGATGAAGTGCTAGAACTGGAGCTGGACGATGAAGAGCGATGTCGATGCTTTTTGTGGCTTTTTCTACTGGAAGATGATTGTTCATGTCTGTCATCCCTCTGCCTGGATCTTTCGGGATCATGCCGCTTTTCATTCTCTCGGCGACGGTCACGTTCCCGCTCCTTTTCACGTTCTTTTTCCCGCTCGCGGTCTCTCTCCCTTTCCCGATACCTGTTCTTATCCCTATCACGGTCACGGTCTCGGTCTCGGTCCCGACTGCGGCTCGTACTTCTCCTTTTCTCACGGCTGCGACTCCGGCGGCGGGAATGGCTTTTCTCCTTGGGCATCGTAAGTCACCAAAACGTTTACACAAAAACAACAAAAACGGGCCAGTTGTATGACCAATCGATTACTTGCAAAGTGTTATCGATTGTTTATCATCGTTATCGATTGTTTACCTATTTGTGATCGATATCATACATATCGATAATTAGAGCAGTGTCAATCAATTGGCGGTCATTTAAAATGCTTTTTACATTTTTAATAATTCTTTCGTTGTCTTTTAATGCCAAATCTTAAACATTAACAAATATATATCTTTGTATTTTTGTTGCTATTAACATTTAAGTGTTTCTGTTTTGTGCGTATTGTGTACATGGAGGGAAGCTTAAACACCAAACAAAAACCAGAGGGTTGGGCTAAACTTCGGTCAATGGCCGATGTTTCTATATCCTTGCAACATTCGTGTTTTTTGCATGGACACATTAACTAGTATTGACTAACATTCTGTCAATTATTTGTTGAACTGATCGTTCCTGTAACAATCCAAATGGTGCAAAATTTCGGCACTAAAGCAAATAGTTCAGACAGACGGACACAATAAGTACATATAGATTTAAATATGTAAAAAGTATGAATATAAACTTTGGGTGATAATAAATATATAAGCTTCTTTTGCAAGGGTATACAAATATAGTAGGAATCTTTTTTTCTTTAACAATTAATATTACTATAATTCTTTTGGTTTTTTTTTTTTGCGCTTGTCTTACTCAATCTTAATGCGACGTCCATAAATCCAAGCAAGGCGCACCAAGTCCCAATGAGCAAAGGCCCAAAAGAGCAAACAAATTAGGCCAGCAACCAGGCCAATGCCTAGATGTAGGCCCAGACTAGAGGATTGATACTGCGAAAATAGATAATAATAGAGAGCAAGATAAAAATAAAATAGAGACTATGTCATGGTGCATTATGAGAGGGGAATGCTCCCATCATGGCACTTACCCAATAGCAGACTGCGCCCGCACAAATGAGAGCGCCACCAAATAGCTTGCCCGGCCAGAGGCCTTGAAGCGGATTCAATCCCAAGGGCTGATATTGCTGACGTATATAATGTGTGCTATATAAAATCCGACTAGCCATATTGATGCAATTGGCAAAGATGAAGCCAACTGGACCGAAAATGCCCGTCAAAATGTAGGAGAGGACGAGAAAACTAATCGAGAATATGGCCATAAGATAATTATATTTATCAATGTCCCGACTTGTATTTGTTGCGAACATATATCCCTCGCTGATGCCATTAATGGCCAGCAAATAAATGGCCAAGCAGTGCCACTGCAATAGGCTCTGTGGCAGACCGCCAGAAACGAAATCCTCGCCTCCATAAAGCAAGAGTACGGTATGCGAATAGCTTTGACCAAAAGTAAAGGCCAGCAGACCAATTGAGCTGACTCCCAGAAGAAGATTATTCAGCACATTGCTAGCCTGCCGGACACGTTCCACCGGCTGTTTGGCTAGACGCGTGTCTCGCGATACAGTCTGAGTAAAATAAAAATACGAGCTATCCTCGATGGGACGGAAGATGAATCGTGCGGCAAGGCTTCCCAAATTATTGACCACATCGTATGTAGCCTGCTCGCCAAAGCTCAATACCGGCGAAACGGACATGACATATTTCTCGCCCTCGGTGAGAATCTGTTTCAGTATGCCCTGTTTGACAAAACTCAATGTTAGCGTCTGAAGTTCGCGATTTAGGTACTTTTCATGACTCTGGGTCAAAAAGCCGGGCAGGAAGTCTGTTAGTTTGGCAAAGGGGAAATCATCCATGTGCTTAAACAAAGACAATTCCCAAGAAGAGATTAACGTTTTGCTGCCGCTGCTGCTGGTACTCTTCTTCTGCTGGCTAATGCTCTTCTCTCTAAATATTTTGAAACGCTTGATATAGAAGTAAAAGAAACCATATTGTCCCAGGACGATGGTCACAGCACTGGCCAATTGCGCAATGGCAAAAGCATAGATAGCTGCCTGACGATTGCCCATTACGATCCATAGAAAGATTGCCGATCGCACCAAAATATGCAGGGTATTCAATACGATTTTCAGTTTGACAAAGCAAAACACTTGCGCCACAAATACTGATGATTCCGCCAACAATTCTAGGACGCACGACAATGCCACTGCATAACAGCCGAATTCATATTGTTGGGTGAAGGGCTCATCCACCGCCGATAGCCAGTTGAGCCAAATGTACAAGCAGGGTGCACACAGCACTAGGCAAATGGGTACTCTGTAATACGTTTATGCGAATAATAAAGGGATTGAAGATTGATGGCAAGTTGGAGGAAACAACATACGTTAACCACATTTGATTGATAAGCTGGCCCCATGGGCATTTGTCACGTTGCTGAGCATTGGCACTCAATGCCGCCCGGTTGATAGCCTCGCGGGACAAAAAGAGCAATGTACTCTCGAGGAGCAGAAGCCGAACATTCATAATGCCCAGGACTTCGCGTCCCACATGCCGTACAATGTACGCATTGATGCCGAAGGTCAGAATGCGGCACAAGATCTGTAATGGAACATTAGTCACCAATCTACACATTAAAAGATCCAATCGTGGACAGTTTCCTTGAATTGAGTGATAATGCCTACCTGAAAGATAATGCTGAAGCCAGCTCCGAGGAGGCTACTCTCTAGCACATTTCGTGCCATTGGCTTGCTTGCAGACTTGATGGCTGCTCTCAGTGAGCAGTCAACGGGGAGTTCCCAGGTTTAGGTAAAATTTAGTCAGTGTCAGTTATAAAAAAACCAACGTCATATTGTTTATTTCGTAGCAAACCTATCGTAATCGACATTATCGTTGCAAGCCTATCGGTTAATCGTCATTATCGGAGCAAACCTATCGTAATCGACATTATCGGAGCAAGCCTATCGGCTAATCGACATTTCGGAGCAAGCCTATCGGTTCAACTCATCGGTATGGCAACGACAGCGACGCATAGAAAACCGCAAACATTTGAAAAATAAAACATAAAACATTTTGCCCATTTGATTAAAAATCTCTTTATTCTGAAGATCACGTTACTTCTTTTTTTTATAATGACTAAATGGCCTTAGATACATCCCAGACACAAATGAAAAAACATCAAAAAACAACAAATTGTCATTGGAAGAACACACATGTTTAGGGTTATTGGGATGATGACAAGGTAAATGCAATCACAAAACCTATTTTTAATCAATTTTCAGACTCCAGAAGGTAATTAAAACATTAAGAGAGGGACATGAGGATGGAGGATGGGGCGGGGCTAAAAACAATGAGAGAGAGAGAGATAGAGAGAGAGAGAGAGACATTATATATTACTTTGGCGATAAATTTGGGTTTTTTCGACCGTCTTTTTCTAGTTCTTAGATTGTTGTTCTTTTTTGCTCGCACGAATAGTTTTTGAACTTACAGCTCGTCGTGGCTTATAAATTTCTTGATATAGGCCTGGAGCTCGGGCAGAGAGCGACTACCCTCATATTCATTCTGTCGTTTACCATTCTTGTAAAGGAAAAGAGTGGGATAGCCCTCAACCTGTTGGTCAATGCAGATCTGTTTGTTCTCCTGCGCCGTGCAGTCGACCTTGGCAATGCGTATGTCCGAGCTGCTTGCATGTGCTTCAGCGGCGAGCTGCTCCCAAGTGGGTTGCAGCTTCTGGCAGTGACCGCACCATGGGGCATAGAATTTAATAAAGGCAATGCCATTGGCAATAGTTTTATCGAATTCCGTCTCACCGCTCAATTGCTGTGGAGTCAGTTTCTTTGCCTCATCGCGCTCCTCCTCTTTGGCTACCTCATTTGCGGCATCAGCAGCATTATCACCACCATCAGTTGGCGCACCATTCATCTTTTCCACATAAGCCTTTAATGTGGGCAGATCCCGTGAGCCGGAATACTTTTCAATCTTCTTGCCATCTTCGATCCACAACAGTGTGGGATAGCCCTTAACTTCAAAGTCCTGGCAAATCGATCGATACTGTGTGCAATCAATTTTCGAAATCGTCACTGAGGTCAGGGTAATCAATTCCTTGGCTAAATCCTCCCAGGTGGGTGCCAAACGCTGCAACCAAGCAAAAATTAATTTAGCATATATTTTTTTGCAAATTTTTTTTTGCATATTCTCACCTGACAATGACTGCACCAAGGAGCAAAAAATTTCACAAAATGATTGCCACTGGATACATGTTTGGCAAAAGTATCCTCTTTGAGCTCTACGACTTTGCCAAGATTGGTATTTCCCTCCTCGACGATTTCATTAGTAGCATCTTCTTCTTTGTCAGCCTTCAATTCGTTTAATTCCGCCTCGGATGGGGTGTTCAATTCCTGATTAATAAAATCAGTGATTGCCGGCAAGTCTCGGGTGCCCTTAAACTTGACCGAATCTTTCTCGCCAAGCTTAAAGAGACGCAGTGTAGGATACCCAGTGACCTCGTGCTCGGCACAAAGTGCCTGATGCTGTGTGCAATCGACCTTGGCAATAACAACCTTGGGATCATCCACATTCATTATTTCGGCCAATTGATCCCACAAGGGTTGCAGACGTTTGCAGTGGCCGCACCTGGACAAAAATTAACCAGAGATAGTATAGAAAAAGAAACTTCATGAAATTGAAGAGGCTACAAAGAAAGGAATAACCTTCGCACAAAGGAATCACCATTCATATAAGACAGATTAGAAATCAAATTGAGGGGTTTTGTTTTGTCCGATAAAGTGAACTCCGGGTGAAATCAAATATTGAATGTTTTCTTTCATGGCAACAAAGACAAAGTTTCTTTCTTTCCGTGTGAAGGGTTCGGACGGACACAAAGGCCGCCGCTAAGACAATGGCGCAGACGCCACTGATAAGGCGACGCAGCACATTTCATATTTGTTGTCAATCATATTTTGCGCTTTGTCTCTTCCGCCCCTTCTACCCAAAGCCCCATTATCATAGTACGTGCGCGCTTCGCTTCTCTTGCCCCATTAGATTTTTGAGCCGTTGACTAATATGTTGCCCGGGCTACGAAAGTCTTGTAAAGATTAGGGGGTGACCCCCCGCTTAACTAAATTTATGATACGTGGAACACACACATGCATTCACACATACGGGCATATTTATACGTCTGTTTTGTGGGTATGCGTACGTGTGCGTGGCTGGTGTGTATTGCGTGGTCTCTTCCGATTCGCCGGGACTTAAGCAAACAAAAAATACTGAAAACAAAAGTCAACGTTTTCGTGTTTGCCCACTTATATGGAGTCAATCCATATGCACCCACTCATACACACACATACATATACAAGAGATGCTCTTACCATGGCGCAAAGAATTTGACAAATACGTTGCCGGCTCCAATGACCTCGGCAAACTTTTCCGGATCCAAGTCCACGGCAAACTGCTTTTCAGCTTCATCAGCTTCTGCTGTAATTATTGCAGCTACAGCGATAACTAAAAGGAGGAACGACTTTTTAACTAACATTTTATTTTTAGTGAGCAAAAATTCCAATATGTATTTCTTCTTTCACAAATTGAAATAAAATAAAACACAAAACTCGAAATTTTCAACAACAAAAACACACACACACGTACGAATTCGCTTTTCGCTTGAGCCGTTATTCGCTGCTCTTTTATTGAATTCGCTGAGACTAATCGTTTTATCAATCGATATATATATATATATATCGATATCATCAGTATCAGCTGTTTTTCACGACAACAACAACAACAACAGCAGCAACTTTGCGTTCGTTTTGGAGCTCGAAATTTTACGTAATTGTAATTTTGGGATTTTAACTTGTTGGCCGATTGTTTTGCTTCCAAAATGTCGATCCTACGCCAGGTGATGTGCCGGACAGCACCATCTTCAATGCAGATGTAAGGCTTTGGAAATTGCTATTTTTGTGTTATTCTAATTGCCAATCCTTGCTTGTGTTAGCTGCGTCCGATATGCATCGAATCAAGATGTTGCTCCCTTGGATTTAAACACTGCCTTGGCACGTCCAGAAGAGGTGGAACAACGCAACAAGCTGAGTGGCAAAATCACTGTGCCCGTTGACGTTAATCTTAGTCCCATTTCTGGTGTGCCGGAGGAGCATGTCAGAGATCGTCGTGTCCGTATTCACATACCACCCAAGAATGCTATGCAAAGCGGCACCGATAATCTAAGCAAATGGCAAATTGAGTTCGATAATCGTGAACGCTGGGAGAATCCACTTATGGGTTGGGCCTCCACGTGAGTACTTTAAAACCATAGTGAAACATTTATTTTTAAACCTTTCTTGTTATTCGTAGCGGCGATCCATTGTCCAATATGAATGTGCAATTTGGTTCTAAGGATGAGGCCATCACATATTGTGAACGCAATGGCTGGCGCTGGTTTGTGGATGGTGACGACAAGCCAAAGAAGGAGCGCGTCAAGAACTATGGCGTCAATTTCTCGTGGAACAAACGTACGCGCGTCTCCACCAAGTAGATCAATTTCCCCGGGTGGTAATGGCTAGCTTAAATAGCAACTGTTATATATATAAAGATCTATTAATTTGCTTTCGACACGATTAAAACTCTTGGAAGAATACAAAGTGAGTTCTAGTAATGTTTATTTTGATTGTTTCGTTGCCGTGAGCTATGGAATCGAGTGCTGCGGGAACGCGATCGGGAACGTGAACGACTTTTATGTTTGTGCTTAGATCTATGACGTTCTCCTTCGTTGCCCTGTCTGCTACTATCAGGACTACGACTATGCCTTCGTTTCTTGCTTTGATCCTGCCGATGTCGGATTGTCATTGACTCTTTTGATATCTGCTGTTGCTGTGTGAGTGCCTTCATTTGCAATTCTAATAGCTGATGCAGTTGCTCATTATGCGTCGGTTTACTCTTGCGATAACGACGTTGTTTAAGCTGTTCCCTTTTTGTTACGGCCACCATTTTGGCAAAGGCCGCATAGTCTTCGAAAACAGGACGTTGGCAAGGTGTCTGATCCACCACATACTGATAGATAAGTAACTTTTGTTTGGCTGTGTAAGAATGGGGTGAGGGATTCGCTGTATTTGTCTGCAGTATCTCCTGCACAGTGGGCTCATCAAGCTGAATACTGAAGCCAGAATCAGGGTAACTAGGTGGAAATGATGATTCCTGCTTCTTTAACAGAGAACAATCACCATGGTGCCTCTAATAATTGCAAAGATTAATGATAGAAATGTAAGTTTTTTTATTATTGACTTGCCTTCAGTACGCCGGCCTCGGTCCACTGTAGTCGTTGTAAAATTATATTAAGACGTTCCCTACTCTGCTGCACAAAATGCTGCAGTGCATCCCGTCCGCTCTCAGCCATTTGTATTTAGCGTTGCCAGAATACAACTTTTCCATGTTGACATAGTGGCAACAATAGCACTAAATAGTCTGGTCACACTTAACATTCAACAGCTAAATGGAGGAGGACACTGGCTCTAGCGTGGTAACCAATGCGTCCAACCAAACCCACTCAAAGTAAGGAAATATAATTCCATTATATGTATCTATGACTTAGAATTTCTATCTCCTCAGGTCCATGCGCTTGGGCATGTGCGAGGTGTGTGCCGCCAAAGAAGCCCGTTACGCTTGTCCCAAATGTGAGGTGAAAACGTGTTGCTTAACCTGCGTCCAGATCCATAAGCGTGAGCTTAAATGTGACGGCAAGCGGGATCGCACGAAATATGTACCACTTAACGAGATGACTGCCAGAGAGTTCATGAGTGACTATTGCTTTCTCGAGGAGTGCACACGCTATGCGGACAATCGTAAAAGTGATCCCAGCAAACGTTTCACGCAACATCAGAGAATTCTGCCTGTGCCGCAGCATCGCATGAGATTGGCGGCCCACAAACGACGCACACGCCTACAATTCTTGTTACCCAATTTTAGTCGCCATAAGGAGAATACAACATATTTAGATTGGAAGTTAGGACGTCTCTATTGGCGCATTGAATGGCTTTTTGTTGATCCCCATGTTTTAGGTGAGAGTCCAACGGTTGTACGCTTAATAGATGAGCGATGCGACGAGGAATTGCCTCTGGCCGCATTATTGAAAGAGTATATCGATGGGCACCATGACATCCCGCGGGAGCAGCGCAAACTGCTACAGAATCATCAAACTGCTGGTTTAGGTCAAATAACCACCTGGCTGAGGGCCGAAGGCATCAGACGATGTGGATCACGTTGTTATGCCTTATCGATGGCCCAAACGCTGCGAGAGAATCTCGGGGATAAAACAATTTTGGAGTTTCCCACTATTTTGGTCAGCTATGAGGCAACTCCCCCGCCTGGTTGGACCATGGTAGACAGTGGTCAGTTAATTAATTTAAATTTAAATAAAACGAACTCTCATATAACCTTCTAACATTCCAGATGATGAAGATGAAACTTCAGAAATTGTCAATGACAGCGAAAAAGCAAATGCTACAAACAAAAGGCTGAAAGTTGAGGAAGAAACACAGGAGACGCCGGCCCCTGAACTCCAAGATATATATGAGCAATTGGTAAAAGACTTTGCTGCAGATGATTCAGACGATTCCGAAGTCAACAGTGATCATGACGTGGAAAGCTAGTATCTTAGATTCCTCTATCAAGTGGGCAAAATCAATCTAGATCAGAAAAGGCGATCCCAAAGATGAAAGGATTTTTACTCAACCAAAAGAGGAGTTAATTCGGTTTCAACAATCTATCTGCATCGTTCCATACATTCTATGGCATGGATTTGACCGTTGAATTCAAGAGGTTAATCGATGATATCAATAGACCTGGATCATTTAAGCAAAAAGTTTTAAACAGACTTTATGTGCATATAAGAGCCAATTTAAAATAAACTATTTTTAAGCCAAACTGGCATTGTGTCGCCAGCAATCAATAATCTGTTTTTAGTTAATAAAGTAATCTGACATCATACAATTACAAGATTTTCCTATTGGTTCTGATTATTCCGTATATGATTCGATCCACATAGACGATGAATGAACTTGGGCCATCCGATTTTATTGATGAAAGACTGTTCCCATATGGACGAGAACAAGTTACTTCATTCCATGCCCTCTCATTCTTCAGCAACCACAAACTCATTTGTCACATATATATTTTTAAATTAAAAGTTTTGCTGTATTTGTCTCATAGAAATTTTTTTCTATATAGAATTTGTTTAGGCTAAATATATAAATGTTATGAATTGATACCACGTCTTTATAGAATTCTTTATATATTGCACTTGAGGCTAACTCTGGCATTTGTGTATAGCGTAATGCAAAATTCATTTTGTTGAGTACAATTTTTTTTTAACGATAATGTTAATCTTAATGCAATGCAACCCATTGGACCTCTATCTAACTCGCCTCCATCTCGTTCTTCTCAACATTATCATCAACATCGGTTTGCATAATTTATGTACATTGTATATTGTGAAATTTAGATTGTTATATATATATAAATAATATAAATATAGCATAGAATTTCTTATTTTCAATTTATATCTTTTGTTTCGCCTGCACCAGTTTAAAATAAAAGAATTAAAAATAAGGAAGAAAAAAGAATGGTTAAATTAAAGCATAAACAAACACAATTATTATTATTATTACTATAAACTTTTCTTTTGTTGTAACAAAAATAAACATTTTAAATCAAATGCAGTTTGTTGTCTCGTAAGAAATGAACAAAAAAAAAAAAGGGAGACAGAAACTAAACACATTTAATATATAAATTGCTCTAAAACAGAAATTGGAATAGTTGTATTTATATATATATATATGCATATAAACAATATATATATAGAAGTATAAATTTCATGTATGCATGTATTAACAATAAAAAAAAATAATAATCATAAACACACACCCATCTAGATAGACAAACTTTTCGCACGCATTTTTTTTAAGTTTAAACATTTGTTATACAAAAAAATACATGCAATGGGGAAGTAAAGGGAATAGGCGATTGGCGTACAAATTGAAAGTATTTCGTGAATTTTCTTGCTCTCCGCTTCCCCTTTTATTCTTGTTTTTCGTCTTGTGTTTACTTTTGCCTGTCTTGAAAGAATTTATTTATTATTCTTGTATCATTTGTTGATTTCTACCTAGATAATAAAAACTATGCAACATACAAAGGGAAAAGTAAATATATATGTATATATATAGGAGATGGATCGTTCAATTGATCGATCCATCAATTAGTTGGGTATAGGCGAATGTTTAAACATAAATAAGAACATATATAGAAAATGTACATAAACATATATAATTTTATGTTTTTTTCTGTGCACCTCTCCTCTCTCTCTCTTGCTAAACATTTTCCAACCGCACACACATTGAAAGTCGTGCAAACCACTACATATACATATATATATAGATATGCATGTATGCATATAGAAAACAGCAGCACACACACATACATATATAGTAGAAAAAGTCGATTTTGTTAATAGGGGGACGACTCAATATATAAACAGACAAAGAACAGTTGTGTGTGTGTGTGTGTGGGTGTATGTGTGTGAATGTGTCGTACGTAGCTCAAAGTGCTGCAAAAGAAAAGAGAAAGTAAACTACAGTCAGATCGGGCATAGATATATACGTATATCTCGATGTATCAGGCGACTCACATTCATTGCTCTAGACTCCATTACATTCTATGCCTATTCCATAAATTTCTTGGTCTCCCGCTAAACCTATTCAGTGCTCTTATCCTATTTACTGCTGCTGTTGATAGTGTTGCTGCTGTCCTGGCACAAAGTAACCGCCCTGAGGTACAGCCGCTGGTGCAATAACCGGAGCCAATACATTTTCCGGCGCTGCAGACATGGGTGCTCCCGATGGATTGAACACATCAACATAGGAATTCTTCAGGGCTGTAAATTAAAAACACAATTATTAAAACAAACGATCTTAGATGGATAAATTCATTAGGTCAACTTACTGCGATTGCGTTGCATTTTGAAAATGTTTGATGTCAATTTGGGTTGTGCTCCACCAGGAACGGCTGGAGCGTTAGATGTTGGTGCTGGATTCACTACTGGCAATGGAGCTACTGTTGGTGCTGCTGCAGCTGCTGCTCCATAGGCATCTGGCATGGTTGTGGGAACAGCAGAAGCAACAGCTGGCGGTGCTGCATATTCCATGGGATTTGCACCATAAACTTGCGATTGCTGCAGCGTTTCCTGAGGCCATGAATTGGTATTTGCGGCTATTACATTTGGTGGAGCCGGTGGTCCTGAAGGAGGAACTGCTCCCGCCGGAGCCGATGCTGCCGCCAAACCCATATCGCTCATCTTTGGCGGTGGCTTAAAACTTTCTTGCTCATCGGCATTACCCTCGGTATTGGTCCAACATTTACGCTCTTTATCCCAGACAATTGTGGGATTCTTATCATCGGGTAATATCATTTGATTTTTCGGTTTCAGTGACAGCTTATTCCATAGACCACCAAACCAGCCAGCATTCTGATTGCCCGGTGCCCTGAAATTAAAGATTTTCACGATGATGTTTGTCCCAGAAAAATATCTCGTGTGACTTTTTACATACCCAAGATCACGACCTCCAGCGCCTGCACCACCAACAGATTGTGGCTTGCCAGCTCCGGCAGACGGTTTGGCATCATTTGTAGCATCTGCTCCTCTATTCGTATCATCGTCATCATCATAGCTCTTCGATTTTGGCATTGAAATGGCCGGACGCGCTTGTTGATGCTGATGCTAATGGATGGAAGGGTTTATAATTTGAAAATTACATCATTGTAAATCTATCTATCAAATAATTAAACAATTACTAGTTATTGTTAACGATTAGTTAAAGGCAAACACATAAAAACAAATAGGAAATAAAATTGTAAATCAAGAGGAGAAAACTGGCGCAGGACAACAAAACTAGCTTCAAGTTACGAATAAATTCTTTTTTTTTTTTTATTATAATTTATTCTGAATGGCTTAAATAATTTGTATTTTGCTTAAGTACTATCAATTTAAAAAAAATATATAGATTTCGATGCTGAGAAAGAGAGACAAATAGAGAGAAATCCAAACGCTTTACAATTTATGTATATGTATGCATTTAAAGCTAATGAAAAGCACGCGCGCAGGTACAGAGTTGTCTGTCTCCAAAGAAAGGTACAAAAGAAGTTTTACAATTGCTTCTTAGAGCTAAGAGCCAAGCCGACTACTCCTCCTCCATCTGATCCGGCTGTGGTTACCGGTGCATCAATATCAAAGGTGCGCACAGCATTCGTTTGCTTTTTGGCATCCAAATAGGCTTCAAATTTATTCAAACTTTGCTCAACCTCTGAACACATTTTCTTATAGTTCAATGGTATGCTCGGATTGGCAATTAATTCTTGCATGGACCAAACATTTTGTGATTGATGTCCATCATTATTTGAATGCATATTTGCTTTTCTTTGCCTTGGTGTCCTCCTTCGATTGTGATGACCAACAAAATATTCATAATCATCATCATCGATTGTATCGTCCTCATCATCAACATATTCGTCGTCATCATCATCTTCATCATCATCGTCATCATCTTCATAGTCGAGTAATTCCTCCGGATCGACATAACCCACAGCCGCCTCTGCCTGCTCTTCACCTTCGGCATCCTCATCGATAATATAATCATGCAGCATATAACGATATCTCTGCAATTCTGAACGATCTGCATTGGCCTCGGCATCGTAGTTGTTACTATTATTGAGTGGCATATCAATCGGATATGTGCCATTGAAGATTATATGCGGCTTGCGACAAAGACTGAATTGACTATGCTTAGTTAAGGATGATGAGGATGATGATGATGTTGATGATGCAAGAGCCAAGCTATTTGCATGTCGTTGCTGTTGCTGAACTAGCAATGGTTCCGTTTCCATCTCTGTGTCTATTTCATTTATTGTTGATGGCAGATCAAAATTTACTCGCTTTACTCCTGATGATGTTGATGTACTTATTGTTGTTGTTGCTGTTGTGGTTACTGCTGTCGGCTTGGCTGCTATGAAACGTGTGGGCGTGGTTAGCGTTGTAGGCGTTAGCAATTTTTGATTGTATTTTTGGTGCTGGTGCGACTGTTGCTGCTGTTGCTGCTGACGTTTATTAATGGTAGTTATGCTACTTACATCATTCAAATTGAATGCCTTGGCTGCAGTTGTTGTTGTTGTTGCTGCTGCTGTTGGTGGTGTCACTGTTGTTGTAGACAATCTTATCTGTTGTTGCCTGCCAAATTGAAATTTTCGCACAATTCCCATTTCAGTTCCCGATTTATTCTTATTATTATTATCTCTTTCCAATGTGTTTAAATTATTCAACTGTTTTAACGAGGGTTTCGGAGCAGGGGGCAGTTTTAATGCATTTGCCTTGAATCGCGATGAGTTTATTTGTTGCTGTGGCTTTTCCTCTAATTGCTGTTGCTGTTGCTGTGGTTGTCGCTTCACTACATCCTTGATTGTTGTATCATTTTTATTTTCATTGCTTTCCATATGCGATAGCTGCATTCCATTTGAAGTTAAATTTGAATTGAGTTCAATTGAAAATATTTGCATAATCAACAAACAAAAAAATTGCACAAACTCATCAAACACAAAAACTTTTCAATTAAAAATAGACCAACACCAAAGGAAAATTTTAATCGCTGCGCGCCCTCCGTGTAGGAAACTAAAAGGACAAAGCCATGGAAAGCCAGACTCAAAAAGAATCACTTACCATAAACATTTTGTCACGTTAGAAATATAAAAACCAGGGAAAAAATTCTTTACAGCATGTGACTAAATACAAATTATTTGGTCTTTTGAAATCATTGACATTAAAATATTATCCTACTTTTATAAATTTGTAGTTCATAAACTTTCTATTGTTTCTTTAGAACGAAATATTAACAAGGTGAAACCGTATTTTTTTTTTCAAAATGAAATCTTGATAAATTCAGTGAATTGTTGAATAAATTTGTCGAAATCGAAATAGATATCATCTTTGCTTTCGTTTCTTTTAAATTTCTTGAGTAGTTCAATTTTTAGTCAACGCATCAACTAAAGAAACTTGCATTTAATTTTAACCTTTCCCTGATGATTCCTTAAAGTAAATTTAACTATGTATTTAGTTAAAATAAGATTGAGATTCCATCTGATTAACAGTGACTAATGAAGACTATCCTTAACTTTTTTTTTGGCAAGTAGAACTATTTATGCTTACTATGAGTATATAGTATATATACATTAATAATTAGATTAAAATCTGAGATCACAAATGTGTCATGTGGAATCCTCACTTACCTCATCACCATATGGAGGCTGTTGTGTTCCCGCCCAATAATCATAGGCGCCAGTTGTCGCTGCTGCTGGCTGCCCATAGAGAGATGGATCTTGCGGTTGCTGCTGATGATGCTGCTGCTGCTGCTCAAGTGGCTGTCCACCATATGCTTCAACAGATGGCTCAATGTGTCCATACTGTCCGGTGGCAGCTTGTTGTTGCACAGCACTTGGATCGTAGAACATAGGAGGAGGCACCACTTGTGCCTGTTGCGGCTGCTGCTGCTGTAGTTGACCATTAGGATCGTTTAGCGTTTCCTGCTCTGGATGTGGTTGCTCATAATACTCCGGCTGCTGTACATTTGGCTGTTGCTGAAGATCAGTTGGTTGGGCTGCATCCTTGGCCACTTGCAATGTGTCATCATATTGCATATTCAGTTCACGAAACTGTTTGTTTACCTCCGCAAATTGCTGATCGATGTCGTTCTGCAGCTGTTGTTGTTGTTGTTGAGGATACTTGACAATACAGAAAATTAGTTAGAGAGAATTCAAAGAATGATGCTTAGGAGAGTTCCACTTACAGTCGTTGTATCGGCTAATGCACGCAACTGACGCAACCAAGTCTTCTCCTCCGATAATGTATCCTTGTTGTTGTTGCTGCTGCTGCTGCCATTGGCAGCCGCATTCGGAGGACTGGCAAAGAATACACGATTCATCAATATGGGATCATGATAGCGTAAACGTTCGGCCAGATTATAAACCTAAAATGGATTATGTGATGAGCCAAAAATCTAATTGGATAAATCGGGTTAAAGTTTACCCTCTGAATGAAATCGCTGTCATAGCTCTCCGGTTTGATCTCAATGTGTCTGGCGATTTGCTCTAAATAGTTAGTACAACGGAAATGCTGTCCATAATCAAGAATGCGTGTGGCCAATAGAAACTTATAATGCTGGAAATTGGCAATGCTGAACTTCTGATCGAAAAGCGAACGGGCATACTCGTAGATTTCGGTCATTATAATGGCCTCATTGCTGGCAAACTCATTGAAATGCTTGTAATGTGAGGCACCCAGCAGTATCAATTTGGGCACATTAGCAGTGAGAGTTGTCTGCTCGGTGGCCGTACTATCATAACGTCCGAATTCCTCCTGGGCCACCAGATAGCAAAAATGTGCCGCATAGATATCACCGCGTTGGAACAATGTGTCGCCCAGAGCCACTACCGAACTGCGATCGTATTCGGGCTGACGTGACTTGTTTGTGACCAAAATGGAGAGATGGGAACGCCAATCGCCCCATTGTTCATCTTTCAGCTGGCTAACACAGGCCGGCGTATGGCAGCTCTTCATTTGGTATAGAGTCTGCAATGGATCGTTCGCTTTGATGGCTTTGTTGAGAAACTTTTGGGCCACATCGGTCAAGGCATAGCGATCCTCGTACAGGGCCAAGAAGAATGCATGTGTCCACAGATTGTTGTCGGTGGCCCATTGCAGGGCCTCCTCAACATTGCCACGCAACACATAACTACGAAATTGATCGATGGCTGCCTGCTCAGATACTGGTTGATTTCCACTGGGAGGACCCGAATGAACATCATCGCCTTGATGTACTTGTTGCTGTTGTTGAGCAGCAGCAGCATCGCTGGCATCTAAATTTTCACTGGCTTCCGTTGCTTGTAGCTCCGTAGTGTCTCCTTCCACCTCGTTCTCTGTTTCCATTTCGTTGTCCACTTCCGTTGGCGAATATGGATACTCGTGTTGATTCTCCAGCAATAAATCACCCACATCGGTGTCAGCAATATACTAAAAGAAAAAAAAAAGAGAAAGAGTTGTATACACTTTGCCCTCGTATGTCTCTCTCTCTCTCTCTCAATTGGATACTTACCCCATTCTGACGCAATAGCAATATCAATAGATTCCACATCAAGGCATGAGATGCTCGATATTTATCCACATTTCCTTGCGGTTTCTTTTGTGTGGCATAGAGCACGGTACACTGACGCGTTGGTCCCAAACGTATTTGCTCCTTACAGAAACTAATTATCTTATCCTTGTGCAATTTACGTCCCTGCAATGGTCCAGGATAGGAGCGGAATAGGCTGCTCGTGGCATCCTTAATCCGGGGAGCTGCCACCTCAACATCGTTGCGCAAACGACCCCGTCCAGCGTATTTGGGTTTCACTTTCAATAACAAACTCATGGCATATGAGGCAACCAAATGGGGACGATTGAATTGAAGCGGTGTACGACGTCTTGGTGGTCGGGCCACTTCCATTCCTCCTTGCAATGGTGTTGGTGTTGCTGCTGAGGCATAGCCGGGAATTGTTGAACTCACATCCCCAGCAATTTCAGCTCTATACAAGCAAAATAGGATTCCATTAGTTACGGACAATAATCAGTGGTAAGATGAAGAGTTTTAAAATAAAAATTTGAACAATTTCCATGCAAGAAAAAAAAACTGAATAAAATTTATAAAAGGCATAGAGTGAAAAATTCACTTCGGGAACTTTTGGGTTAAATAGATAGATTCACAAGGCATGCGGCCTAAAGGATTTGTTCTTAGTGACAGCCAGAAGGGGGGATAGGTGAAGCATGAGAAAAGAATTTGGGAAACAACAGTCCACAAAATCACGTCAAATTCTTGTCCCCCATAAGCGAAAAGCCGAAGCAATGATGTGTTGGAATCAGAAATTATAGTCCCCAACTTGTTGATCAATGCAAAACGAATAGGAATAATAATTCATTAGACTTTGTACACTCTTTTTTCTATATACTCTAAACTAGAAATCAAACTTAAATCGACTTATTTTGAACAATTGAAGTGTAAAAACATCAAATCATTCAAGGGGGTATTTTCGGTTGTGACAATTTTTTGTCCCAATTTTTGTTAGCTTACATTATTATATTATGAGAATATTGTCCTAAATAGGTATTTTGAAATTCGAAATGCTTCAGGAGAAATGACATTTTGTTTTTGAGGCAATGCTCCTGTCGATTTGTTTGATTTTAATGAAATAAGTGCAATCGACCTAGAATGATAGTAGCCATTCTGAACCTGACCTCATTCAGGATCTTAGGACTTTTTTTTAATATTAAATAAACAACAAAAAGGGCAAAACAAATCCCAAAATTCTGAATGAGGTCTGGACCATCTACGTTTGTGCTTAAACTTTAATTTTAGACTTCACTCACTTCAAATTGTTCTTAATAAAAAAAATAAAAAATTAAGTTCTACTAACTCCTCAGTTTTTGAATGATAGTTTTATTTTTTTAAGGCTTCCAACCAAGTCATATTTTGAATAATTTAAATTGATGAAATGAAGGAACCTTATCAATTTAACACCTTTTTGGTTTAACCTATTGAAAGAAAACTAAATGGAAGTTGAATTTAACACCTTCTGGGATTAAATTAGTGTCAAAAGATATAATAAGGACAGTTTCAAATCGGTTTTAAGGTATTTTTGGCAAGCTTCATCAGAGTTCACGCTTTAAGAACAAACTAAATAGCAAAAATAAAGCCGACACCGAAATGAATATTTACCCATGAAGACGACTTAAGATTATACGAAATTGGACTCTGTTTTATAAACTTGGAATCAATTCCATGTCCTGCTCAAAGAATCCTTATGTTATAAGAAGTTTCTAAGGTTAGACACGAATGTAAGCAAGTTTTCCCAACCAAGTTTGAAGGGATTTCAAAGCTGCCGGAAAATCCACCACTAGATAAAGGGAAAGTCTAATGAAGGGTCGATGGAGGCGAATGGGAGGAGTTTCCCCGCACATGTATATTTACATATGTGAATTATTGCAGATAGATAAGCGTAGGGCATGGGTATGAATGACAAGTGAGAGAGAGAAAGAGAAAGCGAGCGATAAAGAGGAGATGGAAGACAGAAACAGAGGGTAAATTTTGAATGAACTTGTTTTTTTGGTATTTTTTTTGGATTGTTGTTTTTTTTTTTTGTTTTTTTTTGGAGAGACCACCTGATATCAAGGCCGCATTCGGAGCTAGCATAGACGCCCGCATATGATAATCCACCGCCGCCTCCGACTCCGCCGCCGCATCGTGAACTGCTGCGTCCGTTGAGTGCATCGCCACCGCCGATACTGAGATTACTGAGAGATCGTGCACTTGAGAGGCTAATGCCATAGGCATTCGGTGTTATCAATCTTCGGCTGCTGTGCTGAGATTCACCGCCATAGAGGCTTGAAGCATCATCGATTAGGCTGGCGTTTAGCAGATCCGTATAGTTGTGGTTGTTGTTGTTGAGATGATGTTGATGGAGATGACGTTGATGGAGACGATGGAATTCATTGGCTTGGTTTATGTATGCATGTGTATACCTGGAGTGGGAAGGGTAAACACATTGCACAATTTATGTGTGTGTGTGTATGTGTGTATGCGTGTTGATTGGTTTTCGATTTTGTTTTTTTGTTTTTTGTTTAGTTAGAGACAAGAACACACAAATTATTTTTTGTAGTCAGTGTGTTATTATTATTATTTTTTGTTGGCCAAGGATTCAAGGATCAATTATACAAAAACACTAGGAAAAGCTTCCAGCGAGCAAGCTCAGGACAAGGGTGTGAGAGAGAGAGAGACAAAAGATAGATGGATGACATATGAAAACAAAGAGAAAATGTGCATTGGAGACATTTTCTCATCTACAATTAGCTGAGGAGTATGCGGAATGGATGAGGGATTGAAATTGGATTTGTTTTTTTTTTTTTTGATGGTTAGCAAACTATTCCTTTGGTTTATATATTAATTTCTATCATTTCTACCACACACACAGAAAAACAATTCAGACAGCAGGTGGAAGAGAAAGGGGAGAAAGGTAAAAGACAAGGGAGCAGGAGGGAGGTTTGGTTATACTCTACATGCCCAAAATCATTAAACAATATGTGATTGGGGGGTTGGGGAAGGATTTAACAAAAGTGTGTTAATTAATAACAAAACGATAACAAAAATTAACAAAAGTTAATTAACAAAAACCCTGCAGAGAGAGAGGGCGAGAGAACGACTCGCTTATCCAAAAAATAAAGTTAATTAATATTTAGTTAATTTGCTTTCAAGAATGTACTAACAATAAGTTAGAGTGATTTTTGGTTAATTATAAAGTCTTTTCTCTGCAAGACTCTTCAAACCAAAAAAAAAAAAATCATATTTTTAGAAAGGAGTTAGAATTTGGACTTACCGCTCACGTTCTCTTAGCAGAGCAGCTTCGCTTCCAGGAGCAATATTAGCCGCTGCAACTTGGGCTTGGGCAGCAGCCGCGGCCACAAATTGCTTTGCGGCAGCTGCATCTAAGCTATGAGGATGTTGCTGCTGCTGCGGCTGCTGATGATGTTGTTGTTGCTGGGCAACAGCGGCAACATTATTTAATAACATTTTATTAAACATTTGGCCATAGAATTTGGCATACATATCGGCATAGGCATGAGGATTTCTAGACATTTGCTCATACATTCCATATGGATCATAGGCCGCTGGCGATGCCGTATAAGGATCATAATTGCTGCTGCTTGTATTGTTGTTACTATTGTTGTTGTTGCTACGTCGCTTAGAGCCGCCGGTGGCATTGGAGCCACCACCATTATTGGTTCGTTCCTTTTCTAGATCACTGTTACGCGATGATTTGCGACGATACTCCTCATAACCATCCCAATGCCGTTGATCGGGATGATGACGACGTCGGCGATCACGCTCCCGTTCTAAGGTACTATCATCTAGGCGACGGTCTCGTTGCTCGTAACTACGGCGCCCACTGCTGCGGGATTTATCCAGGCTAGACTTTGGTCCACCGCTGCGACCGCCACGATAATGGCCACGCTGATGATCATAGTCATCATAGTCATCGTCAGCAGCCGCAGCTGCACTACGTCTTTGATTGCGACTACCTTTACTGCTGCTGGCAGGACCGCTTCCAACATTGTTGTCCACATCAAGATCAGCCATATCTGGGGCATCGGATTCACCATCATACAAGCTGCTATTGTTCCCGTATCCACGACGACTATTGCTATGGTCATATCGCTCCTGATCCTCACCCCCGCTATGGTATTTCTGTGAGCGTCTACGCCAATTACGTTCCCGTTCACGATCCTGATCAGCATCCAGGCCACGACGGTTACGCTGTTGATCATGACTGCGACGGTCCCGATCGCGGGATGGTTTACCCTCGCCACCACCATGGCTGGAGCCAGTAGCAGCACTGCCAGCGATGCCACCACCATTACCACCGCCACGTATCGAGTCTTCGGTTTCACCATCATAGTTATTATAATGGCTGCCACTGCGTCGACCAGACCGACGCTTTTGATGCTCCTCCGTTGGCAAGTCACGACGATGATCCGCTGCTGTAACTCTGTCTCGTTCCCGTTCGCTAAGGAGCAGCTCATCGGATTCATCCTCTGAATCGAGTTCTAATGAGTGTCCAGAACGCGGTTTGGGTCGAGTAGGCAGCTGCTGATTCCTTTGCTGTGACTGTGATGATGGTGTTGGTGCTGGTGGTTGAGAAATCGTGGTGATTTCTTCGCTGGATTGCTCCACCGAAATGGCAGAAGCTGCTGCTGCTAGTATTGAGGACTGGGCTGCACTGGGGAGGAGCACACCTCCGACTGGCACTGCCGCTTCTTGATCCTCAAGATTTTCTCCGTCCAAAACGACTTCACGTTGCTCCCGTTGAAGGGGCAAAGATGGAAGAGCTGTCGTCTCCACACCGGTAACCACACGGTGTGGTGGACTCCTCGACGCCAATTGCTCACCATCAGATGTGTCTTCACCATCAGCCTGACGTTCCGGCATATGTACGGCCTGGACAGCGATTGGCTGTTCCGTCCCGGTTACCAAACGCTGTTGCTCCAACTCGGGTTGCCCTAGCACTAACCGCGAGAGACCAGGTGGTGGCAACAATTGGTCATCATCATCATCTGCCTCCCAATTGGCTTCACCATCGTCGGCCGCATCGGTCGGCTGTTCGGATAGATGGCTAGTCTGCAAATATTGAGCACGTTCATCATTTGGTGCGGCCAGAACTTCCTGATTTTCATAAATGCCAAATGAATGATTGAATGGCTTTGGCACGTCAGATGGCTCAATTGCAGGCGCAGCATTTGAAACCCGTGAAGGAAGCGATACTTGGTTATAAATGACCCCAACAGTTGGAGCCGGAACCGGGGGTAAACTCGCAAGTGGCGCTGGAGCTGGAGGTAGCGACAAAATGCTGGTAGTGTCCACATGCGGCGGAGGTTCAGTAAACATGGGATCAATGGTGGATGTTGGTAATGATGCTAACGATGATGGTTGTGGTTGAGGTGGATTTGGTGGTTGGGCGGCAGTTGCCGCCAATATATTCACCCTTTGACTGGGACCAGTTGAGCGCTTAAATGGATTTCCGCCACCAGCAGCGCCCATAGTTGGTGTTGCCCCGATACTCTCTGGTAATGCCATTGGCGGAGCTACTGATATGGGTTGATTTTGAAAGGCTTGAGGTGGCACAATGGCATCAATTTCTGGTTCCTGGCCCAGTTCAAGTGGCACTGTAGGTGGTGGCGGCGGAGGCGGTTGATGGTGGTGTTCCACATTAATGCTATTATTGTTGTTGTTGTTGTTAGCAGCGACAGATGTTTGACCAAAGGCTTGCCAACTGCCTTGGCCTTTGACATTGAAGGCATCCTCCACAATGTTGGCAGCAGCTGCTGCCACATTACTAGGATGTTCGCTTAGTGATTCATTTTGGATGTTGGAGTTATTGTTGTTGTTGCTGTTATTGGCACTATCATTCCAATCACCCCAATCGCCCCAACCATCATTGTTGCCATTATTATGTTCGAATGAATCCAAAACAGGACCTGGCTGAGGTTGAGATTGAACAGGTTGAGGCGGATAGAAAAATTGTTGAGTTGTCGCCGGCTGTTGCTGCTGCTGTTGTTGTTGTTGCTGCTGCTGTTGGTGTTGTTGCTGCTGATTAGGCGTAGGCACTGCAGTTTGAGTAGCCGCAAAATAATTATAGTTCATTGCCTGTGGCTGTGGCTGTAGCTGCTGCTGCGGCGGCGGCTGCTGCTGTTGCAAATGATGTTGATGCACTTGCTCCTCTGACCAATATTGTGGCGGTTGTTGTTGAGCTGTTGGCTGGAACATTTGATTGGCATAAAGTTGTTGTTGTTGCTGCTGCGGGGGATGCGCCGGCAGCGGTGGTTGTTGTGGCTGCTGCTGCTGCTGAGAAGCATGACTACCCAATGGTTGTTGCTGTTGCAACGGAGGTTGAGGCTGCTGTTCTGCCGGTTGCTGATGTGGTGGAAGCCATTGCGTATTATTGTACAGCATGTTTGATGGTTGATTTAGCTAAAAGGAAAAGCAATGGAGACAACATTCGTTTAATATTTTGCCATTTGGCTTAAAAAGTTTAAGTCTTTACATCTCACTACCCTCTCTATACTATAATTATTTAAAAGATTGAATAACATTAAGATAAAACATCTTATTGTTAGTATCTAAAGGATACTACATCTTGTATATATGAGATAACTTCTACGCAATATCTATATTCGGCACTTTAACTTGATTTTGAATATATTTCTATTTATATATGTACATATACATACATACATACATATACATATATGTATATATGTACATAAGTTAATAATCTTTTATTACTTATATAAAGTTGCAGATAAAAGAACACACAAAAACACACAACACATATAAATATGTAGATGTATAATTTGAGGAAGAGAATGAGAGCTAAAGAAGAGGAGATGAATAAGCTCTACCTGGACCCTTGATCTTGCATAATTTCTATATGTATCATCATATGTTTCACCTATTGTCATATGCACTGTGGTTACTTGCTGGTCCTGCTGTTTCTGCGTTTGTTGTTGTTGTTGATTGTTTTTTGTTGAAGTCGTATTATTTAAATTGCCATATTGTTTTTGATTCGCTCGATGTTTTAGCCAAGCCATTCAATTTAATGCTATGGAGTCTGCGGGGGTTATTTGGCTAAAGGGTACATACACATACATACATCCATACATATATATCGTAAAGGAGCCAGCTGGTGATTTTTCAGCTTTCAGCTGGTTCAATGAACTAGCGCTTTACCGTTAAGTGTATTTATATATGAGGAGCCTGTTTCCTTTTAAATGTTGTAAAGTCGCCTAGCATACATGCATACATATTTTCATAATACGATATCGTTGAAAAAAAAAACAACAGCAGTAACAACAACAACAAAAGTTGCCGAACAGCGAAAAAAAAAGTTAAAAGTTTACGTGGACGTTTGTTCGTGTGTGTTGTTGTTGTTGTTGTTTTTTTTTTCTTTCTCTCTCTCTCTTTTCATATCTGTCGTTTGCCCCAACTACACACACACACACATACAATAAATTATAGGTTTTTTCTTTCACAATTTTTCCTATATCCTTTTTAAAATATTTCTATTCCTTCAACCTTTATAATATATTTATTACAGTTGAGGGCGAAAAAAAGTAAAAAACAAAAAATAGAGCAGTGGTTGATTAGAAAGAGAGCGAAACATCAATAAAGAGAGAAAGAGACAGAGTGAGAGAGGTTGAACTCCAGGGTTGCAAAGGCACCTTTCCATTTCTTTTACTCCTTAGCTTTTGCATATAACAAGTGCCTTGTGTGGGACAAGGGGGTTGGGGTGGTGGTGTGTTTTGAAATATAAAACAATTATCAAACAACATTTGCTGTTGTCAGTTTTGCATTTTATAAATAAAACACACGCTGACACACACACACTTAAACACTCAATTGCACCTCATCTCACTATTTTTGAAAGCAAGTATATACAAGTATTACTTCTCTCTCTCTCCCTCCTCTTATTGTTGCCCATATCATTCCATCGTCACTTTTTTCAGCCTAATTTCTAATTAGCAAGAGGAAAACTTACACAAACACACACGAAAAATAAACCGTTTTTTTGCAATTATACGCACTTAATATAATACACTTGCAATTTGGTTAACATATACATTTACTAGTCTTTTTTTGTATGCAGTCGTGTTGTCGTAGTCGTTGTATTCGGCTGAGTGTAATATGAAAATTATTAATCTATGGAATTTCTCGTTTTTCGTGCTGCAAAATCCAAATGCCAACTCGACTTTGCAGAGAGAGAGGAAGAGTGTGACCGCAATCTGTTTTTAATGTCATTTGCAACAACAACCATAAGAAATCAAGCTAGTTTTAGCTATAAAAAGCCAAATGTGACATCTCTCACCGACAATGACAGGTCAGTTTGTAATCGGGGCCTTACAACTGAAATTTGAAAATTTAAGTATTATATGAAGAAGAAATGAAGCTTTGCCAATTAAAGTGTTATTAATTATTTAAGACTTTTACTGTAATCTAAATAATTTTTAATTGATGCCAAACTTCACATAATTTCAATACTTTAATACGAATAGAGATACACCACAAATTTAAAAAAATCTTTATTTTAAAAATAAAAGAACCATGCATTATACAAATATATTTAAATGAACTACGTTGACAGAACAAGTGCAAGTTCTAAGGGTCAAAATATATCGATTTCCTCACAGAAATCTGCCTTGGTTTGCAATCGCTCTCCTCCCCGCCCTCTTTCAGACCGTTTGCGTTACAAATAAATGAGAGGAGACGAGCCGAGGGCCAGATGCTGCGCTTACTCCTATACAATTGCAGTCGCGGTGATCTCAGGTAACTTATAAATGCGACAAATCTCAATGAGCAATTGATCGGAACCTTTGGCCTCATAACCCACAACCATAATCCATTCACATTTTCGCGCCGCCGTTTCCTATTAATGTTGTTATGTCACCATCAACGCGCCAGCGTTTCATGTTGTTTATCAATTCTTATCACTTTGCAGCACCAGCACCAGTCGACATTTGCTGCAGCAATTACCACTGCCAAGAATAGGAGGACCCTCCCAAACGGGGACAAGCCGCCTACAAAATGCCACCCGCCTGATAAGACAGCACATGACCACAAGCCGACCACCACCCCCGCCAGCGAATCCAGCACCCGCAAATGCCAGCCGCTTGTTACAGACCTGCCGAGCGCTCTTTTGGGCAGGAGGCAGTTTAACCATTGGCATGGGTCTGCGCAACTGGACGGCTCATTGTGAGGGCAATCGTCTGGCTGGCTATAATCACAGCAAATCAGATGCGGCAAATGATACTGAAGTAGAGCAAAAGTTTGACTGGCAACGACTTTGGGGCTATCTGGAACCGCATCTGTGGGAGCTCATTGGCGCCGTATTTGTGAGTAGGTTAAGACCCAAATTCTGTTCATCCAAGTTTATTGTTTCTGGTCTTCCTATTTTCAGGCAGCTCTAATTGTGGCCTATATCAATATACGCATTCCCAATATGCTTGGCGATCTAGTCAATATGTTGGCTCGTTATGCCAACACATTTGTGACGAACAATTCCTTTGTTAAGGATGTAAGCAAACCGGCCAGCAATTTACTAAGCCTGTATATGTTACAATCAGGTTTTACCTTCATGTACATTTATCTGCTCAGTCGCATTGGCGAACAGATGGCGGCCAAGATGCGGCAGGATCTGTTTAAGCAGATTGTCCTACAGGATATTGCCTTCTTCGATGAGAATCGAACTGGGGAGCTGGTCAACCGACTGACCGCTGATGTTCAGGATTTTAAGACATCGTTCAAACAGTTTGTGGCTCAGGGATTGAGAAGTACAGCCCAATTGCTGGGTGGCAGTATATCCCTCTTTATGATCTCACCCCACATGGCGGCCATTGCCCTGGCCAGTGTACCATGTGTGGTGATGTTCATGTCGTATCTTGGACGCAAGCTGCGCGCTTTAAGTAAAAGTTCCCAGGCCCAAGCGGAAAGGGCCACCGGAGTATGTGAGGAGGCCTTATCGAATATTCGAACTGTTCGCTCCAGTGCTTGTGAGTATCGGGAGATGCAATTGTTCGAAGCGGAGACAAATGAAGCAGCCCGTTTGGCACAGGACTTGGGGTATGGCATAGCCATCTTCCAGGGTCTAACGAATTTCTTCCTGAACACTTTGGTTTTGTCCACCTTGTTCATGGGTGGCCATTTAATGTCTACCGAGAGTCTGACGCCAGGATCATTGATGGCGTTTTTGGTTGCTTCGCAAGGTGTACAAAGATCACTATCCCAGGGATCCATATTGCTGGGTACCATGATTCGGGGCATGACAGCGGGAAGTCGTGTTTTCGAATTCCTTTCACTGCAGCCTCAAGTGGAGCTGTTGCGCGGCTATATTATTCCCCAGGAGAGATTGCATGGCGAAATAAGATTTGAGAATGTCTCCTTTGCGTATCCTATGAGGCCGGACCAGGTGAGTTGATCGCACAGTTATTTTTACCACTGTCCTTAAACTCCATCGAATTTTTTTCCAGATGGTGTTGAAGGACTTCAGTCTAACGTTGCGCCCTGGCCAAACCGTGGCTTTGGTGGGCGCCAGCGGATCAGGCAAATCGACAATAGCGTCCCTGGTGGAACGCTTCTATGAGCCTTCGGGAGGAAATATCAAACTGGATGGTTATAAGCTCTCTGACATTTCGCCCTATTGGCTGCGGTCACATGTCCTCGGTTTCATTGAGCAACAGCCTGTACTGTTTGGCACCACAATATTGGAGAATATACGGTATGGTCGGCCTGATGCCACAGTCGAGGATGTCCATGATGCCTCAAAATTGTCGCAATCGCATGATTTTGTCGAGGCTTTGCCCGAGGGTTATGGCACTCATGTGGGCGAGCGCGGAACTCAATTGAGTGGTGGACAACGTCAACGCATCGCCATTGCCCGGGCACTACTTAAGAATCCTAGGATTCTGATATTAGACGAGGCTACCAGTGCTCTAGACGCAACCAGTGAATCGGAAGTGCAGAAGGCTCTTGATAAGGCTGTGCAGAATCGTACTACTTTGGTGATAGCGCATCGCCTATCCACCATACGTAAGGCGGATCTTATTGTGGTTTTAGATCAGGGGCGCATTGTGGAGGTAAGTGAAATAAAATAGTCATTGAATGTTTATTAATCGACTTCTTAATTGTTTGTATTTTTGCTCTTGATTGCCAGACGGGGAAACATGAGGAACTAATGGCCAAACGTGGCCTGTACTATGAGTTAGTGCGTCAGCAGGAACGACGCGATATCCAGGAACACGTTCAAGCCGTGGAGGAGGCAGCAGCGACGAAAAGCGCTACTCATTCAAGCCTGCCACAAGGCTAACAAATAGATAATTAATAGAAAATATTTTCTTTTCCTTTCCTTACTCTCCTAGTCAACCTCTTTCTATGCAAACCCATTGTACAATTAATTTATACAATCGAAATTTTTTATTTTTTCCCTTAATTATTTCATTCCTCTTCTATTTTATCAAAACGAAAATAGGGAAATTTGGCTACTCCTTTTTGGTTACTCCTTTTTTGTTCTCTTTTTGTATTTTTTTTTATAGTAAGTTTATAAAATAAAGAAAACGCTGAAAACAGTATTGTTTTTGTTAAATAAACTGTTGGTTTTATTTAAAGAAACTGCCGCTAAAAACAAGAAAAATAAAATTTTAAAAATCGATTGTTCCAACAATGATATCGTAACTTGAAGTCAATCGATGGTTAACATAATTTCGCAGTGAATTGCCACGGTCACACTGGTACCCACACGTGCAATCTTACATTAAGATTGTTTTTTTTTTTATTTTTATTTTTAATTTGTATACTTAACGAAAGTTAAATGGCTAATAGTGATAGAAAGCAAATCCGTAAACTCAGCAAGGAGCGGCGTCGAGAATTTATCGAGGAGAATGACTATCATGAAGTTGATACCAAGCCATTTGGACGAAATTGCTGCGGTGCCGCTTTGCATGAATTCGATGCACAAACCCATGATGCTTGGATCCTGCAGTGCCCCCGTGACATGGACCCCGGGGAGCTTTTAACCAACAAGCGCATCAAAATACCTGGACGTCGCTATGTGGGTGACGTCCAGGTGCGGGCCACCAACTACAGTCAACCGCTAAATGAAGCCATTGGGTACGTCAATCCCAAAGGAAAATATAGTCTACGAACTCTACCTCTAACTGGATATGTTGTGGTCAGTAAGCGTCTTAATTTGGAAAAGGAGCTGCCAACTGGTGATGAAGGCGTGACGTATATAGAGCCAACACCACCGCCCCAATACAAATTGCCTGTACGACATCCGTTCTTCGGCAGGGACTACAAATCACGTATTGAGGTTCCCAAGAAAATAGCCAAAGTTTTGGCGGAAGCCGATCGCCATAGTTTAGAGACTACGGCAAAGCTGAGGCAGACAGGCAACTACTATAAAATTAGGAGCAAATTGTTAAGTACCACTCAAACTCTAGAAGAGAAGGAGCGTGACGTGCGTCAATCAGTCTTGACGGGTGTGAAGCCAACATTCATGGATAAAACAGATCATCCCATCTATGTGGACCTCACCAATGGCGACGATGAAGAGAAAATCAAGGTGGAGACCAAAAAGTCCAAGAAACATAAAGTTAATGTCGTTAAAGTTAATGGGAATGCCGAGATAGTCCAGACAAATGTGGATCTCACCAATGGCGATAATGAAGAGGAGGCGCAAGTGTTGACGAAAAAATCCAAGAAACGTAAAGCCAATGGCGTTAAGCAAGAAGATGAGGTTGTAGAGTTAGTCCAGAAAAAACGCAGCAAAACTGCGAAATAACTAACAAATAACCTTTCATTTTAAGCATACATGTTAATAATAAAATAAAAACAAATTCCTGCAAAACTGTCATTTCCTATGACAACAAAAAAACCGATGATTTCCCTTCGTTGGGTGTGACTGTTCACAGTGACAGGGAATGTTTTTGAATTTTTAAGGACTATCGTTTTTGAGGGCATTGCGTTGACACTTTTCTTCAATAGTTTAATCCGTAATTTATAACATTTCATGGTGGTACTATGAACTTTATTACAGACGAATCTATTGGCAGTTACTTTTCAGGTAAACATATATTTTCATTGAAATTCATTGTTTGACTTCTTGAACAGGTTATGCTAGTGGTGTGAACAAGATTTTTACGTAAATATTGCTCATCTCTATTTTGTAGCTGGCAACAACAAAAAGGAAGACTAGCCTCGGAAATGTTGTCATTGAATTAAATAAAACTAGAAATAATTAAATAAAAAAAAGTATTTCAATTTTCGATTACCAAATTGAAAGGCAACCCTTACCCCCAATTTTGGTCCGTTACAAGGAGAAATACCGACGTGTTCGCCATGAGTTTACGGGCATATGTGAAGGAGAGCATTAATGTGGCCCTTATTATGGGATCTGGTGATATGATGGGCCAGTTTTTAATTGAGAAGCGTTCATTTAAGAATTGGGATGCTGCCCGCACGGCCCGTTTTAGTGCATTGGGACTGGTATTTGTCGGGCCAGCCCTTAAAAAGTGGTACGGCACATTGGATGGATTCGTGTCAAAGGATCAGTCTAATCTAAAGCGTGGTGTCAAGAAAATGCTAATGGACCAACTCCTTTTTGCGCCACCGTTTTCTTTGGCCATCACATTCTTGGTGCCTTTCATTAACGGCGAGAAAACTGACAAAATTGTTGAACGCATTAAGAGTGACTACTTTAATATAATGCAAAAAAATTATATGCTATGGCCGGCAGCTCAAGTAATCAATTTTACATTTGTCCCCACTCAATACCAAGTGATATATGCTCAGTTCGTAGCTGTTTTATGGAATTGCTATCTTTCTGTGATGCTTAACAAGAACTGATAAAGGTAGTTGGTTTTATGCCATCGAATTTTATTGTAAAATAAATGAACTAGACCTACATTATTATACTGCACTTTTGAATTGGGCGCCTATTTAAGCAGCTGATAGAGCTGCTGGACAACTGCACTTGTTGCACGTGGTCAGAATTAGAGATGTGCTGGAGCGAAATACTTTATTCGCGACTCACAATAAATAATTGAATATAGTCAAATGTTTAGTTTTGTTTTAAGCTAGAAATATATCAGAATGGTATCAAATGAAATAAATGCTATTTATCAAATTTTATAATACAATAATAATGTTTAAAATCAATTTGGTCCATCGCTAATTAAATGAAAGGTGTGTACACACTGAAAGCGCTTAGCAAAGTTTATAATTTAAAAATTTCCCCATCTGGGCATCAGTAAAGACCAAACATGGATCACACACGCGAAATAATCACTTTTCAGCTGGGCACCTATGCTAACTATGTGGGTGCTCATTTTTGGAACCAACAGGTATGTCGTATTTGCTGAGGTAAATGAATCACCGCCAACTAGCATCTGCTTTATTTTTCGACAGGAGGCGAATTTCGTTTATACTGGCCAAAATGAGAGCAAGTTGGAGGCAATTGAAGATCAGTTACCAAACAATGACATACTCTATAGAGAAGGTCTCAATGATCACCACCAAACCACATACACGCCACGGCTATTATCCGTGGACTTAGCTGGCACCTTGGGCCATTTACCATTGGCAGGGGAACTTTATGGCAATTATGTACAACGAAATGCTGATGAAGATGTTCAGAAAACTAGACAGCAAGTAAAGGAAAGTCAATTGTGTTCTGGTGATCAATTAGATGTGGTAGAACAGCCACTTGCCTCCATGTCAGAGTACCAGAAAGATTTGCTCAAGGGTTCAGTGGCTATGGATAAGGATTATCGGCTAACAGAGACGGCAAACAGTTGGGTAGATTATCTGTACGCCAGATATCATCCACGTACATTAAATATCGTACAGGATGTACAAAGAGACAGTAGTATTCAGGCTTTGGGCCTGCACTCGGCGGGCACTGAAGTTTGGCAATCACCGGCATTTAATGAGGATTTCTGTGATCGCATCCGCCTTTATGTAGAGGAATGCGATGGTCTGCAAGGCTTCCACATGCTCTTCGATCTAGATGATGGTTTCAGTGGTCTGGCCAGCAAATGTTTGGAGCACTTGAATGATGAGTACAATCGGGCTAGCTTTGTGATGCCCCTGTATTATCCAAGAATAACATCATATCCTCAAGCAGGTAAAATATAAATAATGAAACTATATATCCAGCAATAAATAAAATGTTCAAACTTTCGCTCTCTCAGATACCCGGACAAGTCACAGTATTCGAGTGGTTAACACAGTCCTTGGCTATTACCACCTAAGTGAGCAGGCCACCATGTTTACGCCTCTTTCGACGTTGGAAAGCATCTGGCGGAATAATACTTTGCAATCTCGTCATTTGCCTGGTCTACATTTTCAATCGTCAAATCTCTATCAGACATCGGCAGTTCTTGCTGCTTACATGGATACAATCACTCTAAGCTATCGCCTTCGCCATACTCCCGAGTTGCTCAATCGATTCTGTTCGCGGGTCTTTTATTCGGGTAGAAAGATGACATCTGCTGGAATGGCTCTGCCAGTGGGTATGCAGCGAGATCAGGATTTGATAGAATATTTGGATCAAAAGGCAACCAGCGATGACAATTCCTCACTTTTGACTCCACTTACACCGAATTGTGATGCCGGAACATCGTATGTAATGCAGTCGGTGATGGCTCGTGGCATTCCACTGTCTCGACTTAAGCGTCCCCAGGAGAAGGCTGGTCCTCAGCTGCAAATGTCTGCTTATAGCTGCAACAGCATCTCTCAAATGCTTCAATTGTACTATCAATGCTCTTTCCATGGCAGTATAACAAATGCTGCTTCGACACCATTGCCCCTAAAGACACAGTTGCCGTTTCCTTATGATATGTTCGATGAGAGTGTTGCCCCTGATGGTTATCTACAGGCTCCAACAAATAAGGAAGATGTTCGTGTAGAATCGGCCCCTCTACTGGCAGCCATTCAAAGTTCTAGCAAATTGGGTGATCATCTGGATGCCTTGCACTCACAGACGCATCGCATACAATTGTCCAAATTGCAAGCATATTCACAATCCGGGCTTGAAAGAGATGAATATGAAACAGCGCTAGATCATTTGCTTGAATTCCGGGATAATTATGTAGACTCTCAGTTTCTATAGAAATGAAATTATCTTCTGATATTGTGATATAGAACTAAAATAAATATGTATTAATATATTTATATTCACAATTTCTAGTTTTATTCTTTTACATCTCCATTTTAAATCACTCCCACGGTTTCAGTAATGCTCGCCTTTTTGTACCGCTTCAGAAGAAGAAATAATTGTTTTCGAAACGGCTAGAAGGAAAATTTTACAATTTTGTCAAAATGGAAGAGGTTGTAATGCTCTTTTATTTCTGATTTATTTTAAATTTCATTACTGTTAAGTTTACCCTGTAATGTTAATTGTATTTACAAATAATATTTATAGTGTAAATTTTTAAAAATAAAAATAGTATTTACAAATAATATTTATAGTGTAAATTTTAAAAAATAGAATTTTAAAAAAAGAAAAAGACATTACATGATTACGTTTTGTATTTATTTAAAAAGAGAGAGAAACAAAAACGTTACTACGCTATCTATGGATATACATATGATTTATGTTTATATGCTTTAATATTTATGATATAATAGATATATAGATGCTGGAGTTCCTATATCAATTATCTGTACTATCAAATCTATTATAATTTTATCGTGCTTTTTAAGATCAAAGTGAACTTGCCAAGTTCTTTATTTTTCCTTTCTTTCTTCATTTTATGCCTCATTCTAGCCAATTTAAAGCCAAATTGTCTTTCGTAATTTAAGTCGACTTTTGGACAATGGAAGTTTCCTGCCTCGCAAACTTTGAAGCTGCTGGCTAATAAGCTGATTAAGGCATAGGCTATTGATGGAAATCTAGTTTTTGTTTTTCGGGAGAACTATTGTCTTCGACGTTTTCCATTCATTAGGAAAGTGGGCATTGTTCAGCAAACAAAATGTTCGAAATATTCTTCAGTAGGTACACGTAGGTATAATGGGATATTAGTTTGTTATCCTTATCCCAGCCGGAAATCGTCCGAGCCTTGTGTCTTTAAAGTTTAAATCAAAGAAATAATCAATGTTCTGCGTACATTTTGTGTGCTTGTTAAACTTTAGCATTTTCACTGACAGTTTATGAAGCACTAAGTATCTCCAGTTTTGTAAGCACTGATGAAATTCACTCTTGTTTACTGTCAGTAATGTTTAATCGGTCAATTCGATTGTCCGATTGTTCCCATAGAAGCTATAGGTTATAATTTTGTTCGAAATTACGTCGTCCAAAGCCAGCAAACATGAACAGCATGAATTATATTTTGGCGCCAGCGGGGATCGGGGCTATAGGCTGAAGTTCACCACAGTCAAGGAGCAAAAGGATCATTGCATTACAGAGCACAAGCTCCCAGCCAACTATAGATTTAACTAAGGTAAGGAAATGGCCAAGTCTACCACTTTCAAGCCATCAATAACCACTTTTGCCCATTATGGATACTGATGGCTAACTTTTGGCCATCATAATCAGAGGCCCTTCAACACATGCCTCGTAAACAGCAACGAAAAGGGCCTTGAGGATGTGCGGAACATTATGGAGGCACTCGATGATATCATTAATTAATCACTTAGTTTTATTTATCGAATCGAATGTTTTTAGGATTGTACTATAGAGCGTATACAATTGTAGGTTATTAACTATTACACTAAGAAATGTTACATTTTATGACAATCGCTTGGAAAATAAGAAAACACTGACCAATCAATCCTATGGGAGCTACAATATGTAGTCACCTGATTGTGTTTACCCGATTTTTCGTAGATGTTTAAAAAAGTATAAGAAACTACGAAATATAAAACTAACAAATTAGAGAAATAAGAAATGCCCAAGGCAATAAATTTGATTCCACATACATATTACAAAAAGCCATGCAATTTCATACATATGTATCTAATTTTTGAAATTGAAAATATTCTACTACTTTTTTTGTCGCAGTCGAAAGGAAATTGATTGCTCTTTTGATTTATCCCCATGATTGGCGGTGGCGGAAGCGACTTTCATATTATTCTCAACTAAATTGACTGCTGGTTCTTGCTTTCGACGCATGTTTGAATTTAAAGTATCAGTTGATATTATAAAGGCAAACGAAGATGTTGACGACGTGCGTCACAAATATGTATTGATACATACATATGTATGTATATTCAACCCGATTTAAAAGAAAAATCTTCATATACGTAATGATTTTTTACGCAAATTGGACAAATTTTAGTTTTTGAGATTTTAATGCAAAGTGGAAGATTACTTTCTATGAAGGAAACTGATATGTGCACCTTTTTTTCTTCTGTCTGTGTTTTCGCCAATTTTGAACTGATTTCAAAAAGTTATTTCGGAATTTATCAAATTTTAAAATGGCGTTGGATATTTGAAAACATTACTTTCGATCCGTCATGGTTTTTTTTTTTTAAAAGTGGCAGTTTTACTATTCATTCTCATTTTTGTCTTGCTTGAACATACAGTCAGCACAACATTTATTCGGAAACCCATACATTTCAACTTTCTTTATAAATAACTTGAAAAATATTTAAGTTTAAACAAAAATTTTTATTTCATTTTGAAAATTCATGTTCCTAATACTAATTTAAAACATAAAAACAAAAAAAACGTTCTTGGCATATAAAAAAAACTTAAAAAAATAGAAAAAGGCACATTTTTACGCACAACAATTATTCGGACAATTTTTAGTTTCTACAAGATAAGCTTATTTTCTCTAATTTTTGCTGCGTTTAATACTTGGTAGTTTTTTGGGTGAATTACATTCCTATTCAAAATTGAATATAAAAAACATTTAAATGAGATATTACTTTCAAAATTCATATAAAATTTGTCTATTAATGAAAGTTTTACTAAACAATAGCGAAATCCCTTAAAGTGATTTAGTTAAATATCTTGGAGTTCATCTTGATCGAAGGTTACCTTGGAACACACATATCAAAAAAGAAAACAGAAGAAGCTGAATGTTAAAACCAAAAAAATGTACTGGCTATTAGGACACAAGTCCTAGCTTAGCATTGAAAACAAAGTAAGACTTTACAAAGCAATGTTAAAGCCTGTTTGGACTTATGCGCCACAACTTTGGGAAACAGCGAGCCAATCAAATATTGAAATTATGCAACTATATCAATCGAAAATCCTACGCACAATTGTTAACGCACCTTGGTATGTTTCCAATGTTGAATTTCATAAGGACCTTAATATGGCATTTGTAAAGGATGAAATAGCAGAGTTTAACATTAGATATATTGACAGACAAGAAGACTGAAAAGATTACATATAGTAGATCTTCCAGATAGAATATGACTTTTGTTTTATATATAAATATGTATAAATATGTATGCCGACTATTTCTGTTATGTTTTATGTATCTCCAAATTTATTTATTGTCCAAGAACAGATTGTAAATAAAAACAAGAGGGCCGGGGCTAACTTCGAACGCGCCGAAGTTTGTTTACCCTTGCAAGTTTATTGTGTTATTCTTTCCTTACCTAAAGCCGTAAAAGTAGAAAGCCGTAAATCTAAAAAGCCTAATGTTTGCGAAAGAATGTCCTACAATCTTACCATAGGAAATAACGAAATTTTTAATCAAAATCACTGTTTACCACCGATTGTTCCTATGGGAGCTATAAGATATAGTCACCTGATCATGATTAAACAAATGTATAAAACTGGCAAATGTTTAATTTTAAAGCAATCGCGTCAAAAGTAACGAAGTTATTTATAAAACCAAATTCAGCAGGGTCATTAATAGTTATGTTTAACTGAGAAATGTACATTTTTATTACATTTGCGTAAAAAGTAACGAAGTTATTGACAAAGTTACTGTTTTTGACCGACCGTTCCTATGAAAGCTATATGATATAGTACCCCATCTTGATCAAATTTGGCCCAGCCGTTTATAGGTGTAAGAAGCTCACCAATATTAAATTCCACCAATATTTATATGGTCGGAGATGCTTCCTTCTATGCGTTGCATACTTCTGACCAAATTAAATATACACTTTTTGCAAGGGTATAAAAACATATATTGAAAAAAAAAGTTGTACAATTATTTTATAACTTTTTAAATTAAATGTTTGTCAATTTATCTACCTACATTTTAATAAATGAATGAACAACTTTTTAGTGATTAAAACCCTTTTTACATCGCTTTGATAGCGCGAGAGTTTTAAGAAAATACTGAAACTAATTCAACATTTGAGTGAAAGAATTTTGATAGCGTTTTAAGCTCCATATTTCCCGCCAAGGGCCAAAGTAAATAAGTTATTTGTCTTTTTGTCTTACGCTCTGTAAGTTAGCAAACACTTTTAAGATGTAAAAAGAAAATGTATTTAAGATACAACCATCTAATGTATTCGTCAAATAATAACTTTAACTACTTCTTGCCAATACATGATGAATCGATTAGCTCAGCTTAAACCATCAACACTTGTTTATTTGTTGTCTTTATGGTGTAGTTAACCCCTGAGAGTCCTTTATTTTTACCTTTTTGTTGTTGTTTTGGTTGTTCCGTTTGGCTTCTTTTTCCACTCGCTTTTGTGCTACGTGCTGCTGGATGGCTGGTTGCTTCTTTGCTTTGTTTAACCCGTTTTTCCTTTTTTGGCCAGGTTGAAAGCTGACGATGCCGATGCCGTAGTGGCAGTTACTGCTGTTCTTGTTGTTGTTGTAGTTGTGCCCAGCCTTTGCCTAATTTATATGAAAATTTATTGCCAATAAAGGCGGCAGTAGTTGAAATCTCAATGGGAGTAAATCACAATTTTATGGACTTGCTAACTGGAAGGGAGAAACCGTCAACCGCCAGCCGGTAACCGGTAGTCGCCAGCCACCACTAGCTTTCAAATCCCTTCTTCATCTTCTTCTTCTACTGCTCCTTCTACCAATATGAGATGAGGTTAATAATTTTGTGTATATGGAGAAGAGGGAGGAAGCATCGGGTCGAGTCGGGTCGGGTTAGGTCAGTTGTTTTTTGAGGTCATTTCCTTTCCACCTCTCGACATTGTTGTTTAAATTAAATTTCAATTTGATTGGCGCACTTCTTCCTTTTGAGAGCTTCAAGCTGCTGCCTTGACGCTGGGCGTGCTACTCTGAACTGAACTGGGCTCCCGGCTCTTGCGTGTGAGTGAGCCAAATACAAAAAAAAAGGGATCTGGAGAAATGAAAACCCAACTTGAAATTAAAATTACGCCCAACGACTTTAATGGAAGATGTGCGTGGAATTTGAAATTTTTGAAATTGAATTTCGGTTTTTTTCCTTCTATTTTTGTTTTAATTTCATTTGGATTTTTTTTTTTTCGTTTTCATTTGGTTTTGCTTTGCTCCTACTGCATTTGAAATTGGGACAAACATTTTTTGCATTAAATATGCATATTTGAAAAACCATCAGATTAGCCTTCATAGGTTTATGCAGTCAATAAAACAGGGCAAAAAGGGCAAGGCAGATAATTTATATTCTTATTCTGCAAATACGTTGAAGCTAACTTTTGAGGAATTCAAATTGTAGGCAAAAGACATTCAAGATTTTCATTGTATGATTCAACTCATAAGCGAAGTAGAAAAGCAAAGTTTGGATAGACAAAAATCGTTCATCCCAAAATCTTGCGGAAGTATAGTTATGTTACATATGGAAAGGTAACCTAATATTAAAACTCAACATTATCAAAGACTTGGTTGTCCTCGACTATGGGAGAGTGACATCATAATAGTGAACTTGGTTTCTATTGTTTGAAACTTTGGGAATAGTTTTTCTTTTCTTCCCCAAGGTGTATGTTTCTTGTGTGTTTATCGGAAAATGATTGTAGAAAATTAGTCAAAAATATTTGCTAATGACTTCGACCGTTTTAAAAATATTAAAAATCATATACATACCTTTATTATAAGACTGTGATAAAAATGTCTTACCTAATTATTATATTTTAGAACTTTGCACAAAAAAATCGGCGTGATTTGTGGTTTAGTTAGTACAAAAGAGAAAAAAATATTAAGGTAAAACTTGGAAAGCTTAATGAGACATTAAACAGTAGCGGACATAGAAATCCGGACACCTCGGTGTGGCCTCTTTACGAAAACTTTGAACGGGCGTAAAATATGTAAATAAGGTTCAATCGGTTTGGATCTTTTTTCGCGTTGTCTAACTAAGTATTTAGTTTTAAAATACCGCCTAGTTTGATGTAATCTATGCTTTTGAAGTGAAAAAAAAACAAAAAGTGAAAAATGTCAAAAATGACTTGATCTGATAAAGGCCCCATATTGGCTTTACGATCGGAAAATTTAGGTATATACATATATAGACTTTTAATGGGTTTTCTTAGATTAAATTACTTCTTGCTTCTCCAACAACTACTTTTGCCTACTAAACACATGATTTTATCTATCCGAAACTGACAGCAGCTGCAACATACAGTTCACACAGTCATAAAATGGGCATAAACATCTAAACAGAGCACCAAAAACGCAAAATTGGCTGGGACAATTTATAAGAATAGAGAACTCTATGCAGTCAAAGTTATGTTGAAATTGGGTAGAGTATAAAACACCTGAAGGATGTGGTTATTATTCGTTGAGCTACTTCTAAAGTCTACTGTCTACTGGCAGAAATGCAATCTAGGATTTCTGGTCTTTTTCTTAATGTTAACAGTCCTTATTATTAAAGTATATAAATGATGATGAAACTCAAAAATTACTCATTTTCGCGTAGTTTTCCCGTCTATACATTTTTTTGTCCCGTCTAGATTGAAAACAATTATCGTAAATTGGTAAACAAAAGTTATATTTCAATATAATATCAAAATAAATCCAATTTTCAGAATGAAATTTTTTGAGCTCTTAAAAATCCAAAACAGTTTCATTAACTTTGGCGTAAACATTTCTTACATGTAAATTTATTTATCAGTTTTGGACAGCTTTAATATCTGGTTATGGGATAAGTTCGCCACTTGTTGCTTTTTGTTATTGTCGCAAATGATCATGTAATGCAAATAAAATGAGAAATTTAGATACTTAGAATACGTGTTTCCTAAATATTATTACATTTAGAAAAAACTGGTGCCCCTTTATGTGATGAAGCCACTGTATACTAATGTATGTATAGAGACAGCAGAACTTATATTTTTTTAGGTTTTCTAGTTACGATGCTGCAAAGTATGCTATATTTTCCAACAAATACACAAGTTGGTATTTAAAGTTAAGCCTACTGCGAATCCAATTAAATATACATATTTTCAAATGATCTTTTACGGACACAAATTTTTGTTCATTAAATCTAGAACTCTTCCAAGTTTCAATTAGCCCATAAAAATTTTTGTTTTTTTGTTCAATTTCACTTTTAAACTCCTGGGATAATTTCAATGGGTCGACTGCTTGTAGTTTGACCATGACCAAAAAGTTTTCTCTAGGTTTCGTACTTCCAACTCTGTCACTGTGTCGTCTTTCCTTTGTTTTATCTGTGATGAAATCACGCTCTAGCCGTTTAACAATTAGCACCGATAAAAAATTTATGTGGAGCAAATCGTAAGCATTTCACACGTAATAACAATTACAAATGCGCGCTCCATAAATCAAGCGAAGCCTTCAGAAAATGGACTACCGGGTTCAAGGTGGAGCAGCAGCAGCAGAAGTTGAGCCAGTGTAGAAAGGAGTCGGAGGTAAATATTCAGTCAGCCACTCTATCTCGCCATGTCCTGTTGCCTGGTCCTGGGCACTAATTACAATTCAGGTCGCGTTGCAGTCGCAAGTTGTTGTTTCTTCCAACACTCACACACTTTGGCCATACTCTTGTTCCATTTCGTTCCATTCCATTCCATTCAACTTCAATGGCAAGTTGGCAGCCCAGGCAGTTAAGCTGGGTGCGGGGTAGGTAAGTTTCTGAGCTCCTTGTAGTGTTTAACTTCAAACTAGCAACCGTTTCTTGAAACCCTCTTCATTTACCCCCACACTCTTCATCCCCTCGTCGACTATGGGTAAAAGTGTTGTTGTAATTAAATTATGTGCCAAGTGACGTAGCCATTGGAGTTGTCCTCCTCCTTGTCCTTGTCCTCGTCCACGTCCACGTCTACATTGCCGTCGTCGGTGTTGTCGTTGTCGCCCTCCATCTGAGATATTGTGGGCAAATTAAGTTTGCTTTTGTTCTAGATTAAAAAGGCATTGAAATGTCTGCCAGAACTGAATGGGTGTGAGAGAGAAGAAGGCGTAGGTGGTGATAGCATGGTGCTAAGCGGCAGTTAAAATGACGCCTTTGGCTAAAATTTAGCTAACTTTGTTAAGTATTTTTTGTTTTTTTTCTTCTTCTTCCTTTTTTTCGTTTCTGCTTGCTGTTGTCTGCGGAGGTGGAGGGTAAAATATATATATATGTACCTACAAAGATGAGAGTAAGAGAAATGGCAAAAAGTCACAAATTCTCCAATTTGCAGAGATCTTCTTATCTTCTCAGCTAAGGAAATTTCCATTCATTTGTATTAAATAAATCTATATAGATTTATTTGTCGACAAGCGTGTCCAAGATAAAGCCAAATTGTCAGAGTTTCTTGGGGTCAAAGACAAAAGACGCAATGACTAGAATGATATAAATATGTCTAATAATAGATTTAATGCGGACTAATTTTGCTAATTTTGGTCAAAAGGTTTGGCTAACCAAAACATGGGCGTGACCATACAAACGATACATGGGAATTCATTTTCGTCCTGCTTTCATATGTTTGTATGTACGTTATTAAATGGCAAATTAACTTTATCAGAGCAAAAAGACATCCTTGATGGCCTCTTGGCTATGTCCATGCAAAGAAGAAATAATTAACACTTATGCATTCGTTTGTTTGTGAGTGTTTTGGACAAGGGGAAGCCACTAACCAATGTCAGAGGATAAGTTTTCTTAGTTCTCTACTCTTCTAAATGGGTATATGTAGGAATCATTTGAGCTTAACTAGAGTATTCTACCTAGCATGACGAGTCCAGTTGGGTGTCTAGGGATTTATACACAGCCGAAATATTGATATTTCCAATCATTTTTTGACTTTTTTCGCTTGCCTTTACACCAACCCAAAAACTGACTAAAATAACTTGGGTTTCATTTGAGAATAGTTTTGAAACAAATTTGATTGTAGTCTTGGCGAATGAATTTATTGCTTAACAATTTCGAACAAATATTTTATATCGAATGTAGTTGTCGTTTATTGGAAACCATAAAAAGTGGCATAACATTCCGATTGAAAATGTTCGAAAACCAAAAACAAATCAATTCCATTTCGACTTCTTCACATTAAAATTTTTGGTTGCCTGCTATGAATAATTCTTGTTATATAATAATTATCCACCAATACTTTGAATTGTTCTCAACAAATTACAGATTAATAGAAAAATATTGAAAAGCCATAATTTTCATAAATTTATATGAAAATTTGCAATTACTTTTCAGTTAACTGACTCTAAGGCAAACGATTTGAAAACGAATAGAATGGCTTAGAATCAAATCGAATCGGTCGAAATTTGAGTTTGTCACAAAACATTCGGAATCGAAATAAGAAGTGGCCTGAAGAATTCGAAAATTTATTATAACCAAAATTGATATATTCTATGATTGTTAAAAGAGCGAAGTTAGCAAAATCAGAATCATGTAAGACCGAGTTAGTTCAAGTGTATTCATATTTTAATTGATTTAGAAAAAGAATTGAGTGCAATTACTATATTAAGTAAACTAATTAAAGTTTGGGTGTACAATCCACCCAGTTCCATTCTCAAATTGGTCTTATTTCTATTTGGATTTCCATACGTTCTATTTCAGCCATGAATGATTATGCGATAAATTAAACGTTTAATCTATGAAGTTCAATTTAGTTACGCAGGTTAAAAAATGTAAAATAAACTTCATCTGGATAAAAGATGGCTTAGATATTTTATGTGAAGAAAAAGAGCATTCAAAATTCCAAACTAAATGTTTTCCCTTTTATTCAATTTTCCTGTTGAGCTTTTCTTCTACTTGGTCAAGTTTCCCTGTGTGTGTGTGTGTTGCTAAAACCATAATCTTGTTGTTTTATAACTTTTAATACGTTTGCTTCTTGTTGCTTGTTTCCTATTTGTTGTTGCTGGTTTTTGTACCAACAAGTTAACATGTTGTTTGCCGGAAATTGACCAAATAAAATTAAATACTCACAGTACAGAATTTTCGTTTGTTTGTTTAACTGAATGCGTGTGTGTATATTTATATATACATATGTGTGTGTGTGTGTGTGTGTGTGTTTGTGTCGATTGTAGATTGCATTGCCATGTTAGCATTTATGGCCATTTATGCAAATTGAGACATTTAGCATAAATTAATGGCTGCTAAATTGATAATTAAATATAACTATTCAAAATTGAATGAAATAAAATATTATTAAATGCTTAAGGAACAAACAAACCAAACGAATCGAAAGTGTTGACAAATTTCAATACATTTCGATATTTATAAGCCAACTCTCAAGTCAATAATGTGGCCAATGGCGAATTCGAATTGGTAAATTGCATTAATAATTAATAACTTTAACTTTCAATATACACAGCACATAATTTTATTTTTAATTACAATTTAAAATATTTTTCTTTTCTTTCAAGGATAAGCAGCCAAAAAATAATTTTCAAATTATCCCGAAGCTTCTGTAGAATTTCCAGTGGTGCTTGCCTCAGTGGAAGAGCTTGTAGCTTCAGTGGATGTAGAAGTGGATGTGGAAGCTTCTGTGGTGCTGGTTGTTGTTGATGTTGAATTGGATGGCAATGTGGCATTTGGTGGAGGTCCCCATGGACCACCGGGACCGCCAGGACCTCCCCACGGACCTCCGGGACCGCCTGGACCTCCGGGACCACCTGGACCACCTGGACCGCCGGGTCCGCCAGGACCGCCTTGTGGACCGCCGGGGCCGCCAGGACCTCCCTGTGGACCTCCGGGACCGCCTGGGCCGCCTGGACCCCCACGACCACCTCCAGGACCTCCTGGTCCTCCACGTGGGCCTCCTGGACCACCTGGACCACCACGTCCACCTCGGGGACCCTGTGCGGCGGCAACAGCAACCACGGCTAAAAGAGCAACAACTATGTAAGCACGCATTTCAAGTTTCTTGTTCTTGACTTTGAATAGACAACTCCAAACTGACTTTAACTTCAGAGATGATAGCCCATTTATACCCTAATAATTTCTTCAAACATTTACCTGAATTCTCTCTAGTAAGCACAAGTGTTTCCACTTGTCCATGACGTGCTGGCTGAACAAATTTACGTCATTTGATTGAAGTTCGTGGGCGGTTAGATAAATTCCCCTTTACCACCATTCAGACATTTCCAAGATCAAGTCTTTGGACTGTGCCCTTGTCTCTCTCTCTGTCTGTCTGTCTGTCTCTCTGAACTCTGCTAATTAGATGAGAAGGGTACTCTGAAACAGCTGTCCAGCCTTTATTTGCCTAACAGTAAAATAAAAATTAATTTCATATGAAATATGTAAATATTTTTAAAAACAGAAATACTGTGTTAATATTTTGATTCATAAATATTTCCATACAAAAATATTTGATTTAAAATTTTCTGTAATTGGGATACGAACAGATGAAATTTGTAGTAAGTGCTAAGAACTTTAATTCTAAAATATTGCTAATATATCTTTACATAGTAGAATTTGTATGTAAGTGATTGTTAATTTCAGATCGATGAGAGAAATCCATATTTCGATAAAAGGAGGATTTGGGAAAGTGCATTTCCCTTTTCTATTAATTACAAAACAAAATCTTAAGAGCATTTTATGTTATGGATTAGGAACAAAGAGCAAAGAAACGTCATATTTAATATACAGCTAATGGCTTCAGTTAATCCTTGAATTTGCCAAAAATGGTGTCCCGATAGAAGGGGTTGCAATTCATGCGAACATTGAGACGGGCACAGAGGAAAAATATCGAGTAGATCTTCTCGTGCGGTGGGCAGAGACGGTGAGCTACCATTGTGGGCTGAATTGTGGGCGGCTCTGATGATTACCTTGCGATAATTGCGAATAAAGTCATGCTTGTGGAAGTGCGTAAAGCCAAAATCGATATCGGCTGCCTGACGCACTCGCTCAAAAGCCTTGGCCAGCTGTGGTGGAACAACATTCGAATCCTGTATACTCAGGATTTGGTCAATTTTCAGAGCAGCTCCACGCACTTTGCATACGGTGTCCACTATAAGATCAGCATTGACCGGACTAAGCATTCCGAGTGCTCCCTTGGTCAGTTCATTGATCGTACCAAGGCCCAGGACGTCAAAGAGGCCACCAAACGATGCCATGCGACCAATACGTAAGGAAAGTACCTTGCGTTGCTTGGCCACTTTACTCAGTTCGGGTACAACAATTGGTGCAGTGCCAGAGTCAGTTCCACTTGCACTTTCAGATGATGTGCCACTCTAGATGAGCTTACAAAAGAACGCCAAACATTATTCACATACTTATTCTGTATGTTTAGCAATAATGTCCTCATTAGTTGGTGGAGGAGATGGCGGTGGCTTAGGATCTTCTCTCACAATGTAGGAGGAGGACGTAGAGGAGCATTGCAATTGAATAAACTTGCCCTTTAAGGAATCATTATAAAGGCAATCGAAGTATTCATTATTCATTCATTTGGAAAACACTGAAAACTTTGGAGAGGCATAAGTTTTCCGCCTGATGAATCTACTACAATTCATTTCCTTAGATAAGAATATTTTAACGAAAACATCTACATACATATATCTTCACAATGTAGGGTAATGGGCTGTTGTCAGGGTCGGACATTCAGACTCCTTTAGATACACTACGGGAAAAAAAATAAGAAATAAGTTCGGATCTCATCATATCATCGTCATATAGAATATCTTATCACGTTGAAACATACATTAGGTTTGTTTTTGTTCTTAATAACCTTCATTTAAACTAAGATGAAGCCACCAACTATCCGATAGTTGATTTTTCATACTCCGTAGTAATCGTGCCTCGAAATATAAACCAAATAATACTGAATCTACAATATAATTTACTCAATAATACTCATTCCGACGACTCCAATGATTTGCTGTTTGAGTTTTTTAGTCCGTGTTGCATGCTTGAAAATTTATTTGGGGGTTTCATGTCTTTCCCATTATCAATTGTATGTTTACGGGTCGGAAAACCGTATACGTTTTTTGTTCTTGTGCCTAATAATAAAACAAAATATATCATGAATCACAAAGAGCTGAATTAATGAGTGTTACCTATTAAAAAATCGTGAAAAATTGTTTGATTAAGAAATTATGTAAATTAAACGTTCGTATGATAATGATGCTTGCATCCGGAATATTGGAACTCGGTTATACTATGTATGTATATGTGTAGGTAAGTTTGGCGTCTTGACTTTTTCTCTTATATTTTTCTTTTTATACCCTTGTAGAGGGTATTTTAAAATTGATCAGAGGTTCGTAACGCATAAAAGAAGATGTTTCCGACCCTATATAGTAAATATACATATATATACTTGATTAGCATAAAAAATCTGAGTCGATATAGCCATGTCCAAATTAACTTCACGCCTCCATTTGGAGAGCTTTTGGAATGGAACTGGTGGTATTTAAGCTACTTATAGCCCGGGTAAGGTAAATTATGAAAATCATCTGGATTGGACCACTATATAATTAAGTGATATACCAAAAAGAGATAAAGGAGTTGGAGTATTTCTATGAAACTTACTAATAGTTTGTTTTTAATAAAAAGGGACAGGATCATACTTTTCGGGGTTTTGCCTGGGACTTGATGAATTGAGTTACAGAAAAAGAGTATGGAACAGGTCAAAGCAGATGTGACAATTTGTGACACTGGGATTGGGTGGTAGGGGGAGGGGTTGAATAGCTCCTCCTATGTAGCTATATTCAAATTGTTGTAATCTCTTTTATCAAACTTTCAACTTAATTACCATAGTATCTGTGTGTGTGTATGCGTGTGTGTTACCTATTTTTCAATTTTAGATCTTTGTGCTGGATAAATGGAGAGGACAGGGCGGAAAGGTGGCAGGGAGGCCATTGCAGAAAACGGCTGCTTAAATAAGAAATCATTTTATTTGAAAAGTTTCTTTTTTCCATTTTTTGTTTTCGTTTATTTTTTTTTGTTTTGTGTCACGCCCACCAAAAAAAGTCTCTTGCTTCCTTTGCTGTTACACCTACTCCTTGCTCTCTCTCTCTCTTTCTCTCTCACTCTCGCAGTTTTAATATCTGTCTATCTCTTTTCCTCCTACTATGTTGCCTCTTTCTCTTTGCCAAGCCATGGCGACAAACAATAACACAAAAAAAAGCAACAAAGTTAAACTGTAACAATAACCAAAGTCAAAGTTTGTCGGCAAAGTTTTTGCCCTGTGTGTGTGTATGTGTGTGTATATGAGTGTATATCTGTGTGTGTCGACTGTCAGAGTATCTACAGGATACAAATTCATTTCAATTGTTTACGAGTCTCTGTGTGTGTGTGTGTGTGTGTGTTTTAGCAAGGAGTTAGAGGTAAGAAGCTCTGTAAAATGGCATTTGGCTTTTTAAGATGAAACAACTTCCACTGCTTCCTTCTCCAGAGACTACAACCTCCAGTTTTTTGGGCCACAATCTCGATCATACCTGCAGACGACTTTCTTCACTTTCTTTTTCTTTAGTTTTCTTGTTGCTCGTTGTTACTGTTGTTGTTGTTGTTTTGGTTGAGCAAACAAAAGTAGCAGGCAGCGAAATGCCAAAGAAATGCAAATAAAACTTTTGCTTTTCAACCCACTCTCCACTCCAATCCGCCTGCCTGTCATACTCTTTCACTTACTATGTATATCGAAAAATGCTTTTGCCAGCTTAACCCTTTAGCCACCCACCCGCATTCCAACCAGCTCATCTCCCTTCACTTTATCCACTGCCACTACCCACCCCCACCTTCCCTTAAGAAAAACACAGAAAATCAAACAAACAACTAACAAAAAGTGTAACAATTTTAATTTTACTTAAAATGCAACATTGAAAATGAAAGCTTAACAAAAATGCTAAACGAAATAACAAAAGAAACTTTTGATTTTCTCTTTTATATAAGTAAATGTATAGAGATATCTGTATGTACACAGGAAAATGTAGGTACATATTTATTTTCGATTTTCATTTGATCAATTGGTAATGAAAGTTAAAGGAAAATTTGTATATGAAATTTCAATTATTACTCCGCCGCATATAGAGGAGAGGAGAGTCTTGGCGGGTCGAAACACTCCCGAAATTTTGATGTTTCGAATCAGTTTTTCGCTTGTCTTTACGCCAAACTAGAGACTCATCGAAGTGGTTAGGAAATTTTGTTAAATCCTTAAAACTAACTTCAAAATTACTAAATTACCCAAGTTGAAAATCATAATCTGTCCCTCCTGCGCTTGTTGTCTCGTGTATTACTGAATTTCAAAACACCATTTTCTTAAAAAACTGTAATTCCTTTTAAACTTAAAAAATTACAAAATGACTTTTCACTCAATTCAAATAAAGGGAAATAAATGCCTTTTTTGATATATAAGAATTGAATTTAACCCATTTTCAGTCGTTGTTCAAATATGTATATCGAATTGCAAATTCAAATTTATTTTAAAAATTTTATTACAGAATTGTTAATACGCAAAATTTAAGTTTAATTTTTTAGCTTTATGCATATGTAAGTTAGTTTTATTGGCTTTATCTCAAGTTACTCCAGATTAATAAACTTTCACTGAATATTTGAAACTGGTTCAAATATTATTTATAATTTGAAGAACAAAATATTTTCTTCCTAGCAAGAGATTGTATAGAATGAAAAGGAAGCAAATTAACTCCTATTTCAATCAGGTTTTTCTATGTTTCTCAATAGAGTAGGCTTTTGAATTTATGGTTTCTATATGTTAGAGTGGTCCATTTTGGGGAATAGCTAAACCTAATCTCATGTCTATATCGACTCGGCTTCATACTCTGTTCCAGAATATACATACATATATAACTTATGAGATCGAAAACGTCTACTTCTCTGCGTTACTAAGATCTGACCTAAATTTTTGCCTTTTAGTGCCTATTAAAATAAAAAATCACCATCGTGCTCTTATTCGGATGTTCTGATTCTAACAGACTCACCAGTTCATAGAAAGTCATTGTATTCAAGTTATTGAATATTTCATTTTGATGATTTTCTGATTCCAATAATTGAAGAACTTCTAGGAAATTAAGGTGGTCAGAGAGGGTCTCTTAGTTCTTAGAGCTCATATGATACAATTGCAAAACACACTGATTCTTGGTAATAAAATAGAAAACAGCTGAAGATAAACACTTGAACATATTGCTCTTGGACTATTATTATTTCAGCCAACTCATGGGTAATTATTGATTAATGCCGTTTAGATTATAAGATTGGTATAAATAGTGCCTGCAGTCTATGAGTAAATCAAGTCAGGTTTTGAAATTTGTTTGAACAAGTCGAAGCAGTCCATTGAGTAAATAATTTGAAAATATGCGTTTCTATGGCCTTATCGTTCTGTTTGCCTTGCTGGCTTTGGCTGTGGCTCGAGGACCAATCCAGCGTGGACGTAGAGGAGCTCATGATGGCCATCATGATGTTGCCAAAGATGCCCAACAAGTTGTTTCAGGATTGGCTCCAAATGGTACACTCTCCTCAAATTCGACCACTACTACTGCTACTACTACTACATCAACTACAATAACTACAGCAAATGATAACTCAACTGCCACAATAATTACCACAGAAGCTCCAACAGTTGCCAACTCCACAACAGTTTCATCATCTTAAATATTTTGTGATTTATATATGTTCTGCATTACATTATCCCTTATAATCTTATATCTATTGAAAGCATATAAATAAAGAAAGCATTATTTGAAAAAATAACTACGTAAACAATAAATGTCTATGACTCTTGAAAACTTGTTAATAATTTAACAAGATTGTTTTATAAGTTTAAATAGATAATTGTGGTTGGCATTCAGTTCGATGTCACACATAATTCCTAGACTAGATTAGGAGTTATTATTTGTATTTGAATGTCCTTTTTGTGAGGGGAACATCTCAAAATAGAATTGACGTGAATTATTTAGCTTTTTAACTTAATTCTCATTCCCATCTGTTTGTTTATTTTTTCCCTTTTCCTTTTGTAGTTTATATTTTTCAATTTTTTCTTTAAACTTATTTTTGCTATGAGTCAGAAGAGTCAGTTTGGTTTGGTAATGAACCAAGTTACATATAGATCATCATCATGATCACATAATTGTTTAGTTTTTTTTGTTCAAATATTTTCTCTGAGCTGCACATGAAAAAATATTTACAAACATTACCGAAAGAAAGTCTAGTCTAACTGCTGTCGACTCACGTAAACACAGATCGTCGGAAGCAGTGCAAAACAGCTGAACGGACAAAATTTGTATGTCTTATGCCGACAATGTGTGCTTTATTTCGAGCTAAATAGAATGAGAAATTTTCCTATCTTAATCATGGGTTTTTACTGGTCGTTTGATGACGTCAAGTCACCTCAGCTATTGCAGCATTGATAAAGTGGTCCAGAGACAAACTGGGTATAAATAGGGTCCGGTGTCCCATACTAAGATAAGTCAGTTTTTCGAATCGGTTCGAACAAGGCAAATATAAAAACAAAAACTTGAGAAAATGCGTTTCTACATCGTTGTCGTTTTGGTTGCCTTGATGGTTGCTGTTGTAGCTGCTCAAGGACGTGGAGGACCCCGCGGTGGACGCGGTGGCCCACAAGGCGGTCCTGGCGGCCCCGGCGGTCCACAGGGAGGTCCTGGCGGCCCCGGCGGTCCACAAGGAGGTCCTGGCGGCCCCGGCGGTCCTCAGGGGGGTCCTGGCGGTCCCGGCGGTCCCGGCGGTCCCGGCGGTCCATGGGGACTTCCACCAAATGCCACATTGCCATCCAATTCCACATCAACATCAACAACGACCACTACCAGCACCACAGAAGCTTCTACAGATGCCGATTCCACCACAGCTTCTTCAGCTTAATTTGGTTTCATTCATTACATTAAACTTTGTATATTAAATCATATTAACAAAATTCAATGGTCTTTAAGTGTTTTATTTATGTCCACCAATAAATGGTGATTGCTTGCTCAAAAAGGCTATAAACAAACATCCTTTGCAGCAATTTTTGTCTAGAATTCTTTAGCCATGCCACAGCGTCAAGGCTACAACTGGTTGCGAATTAGAACTGAAAAAAACACAAAAAGAGGTAAAGTGAATTGCAGTGTAAAAAATCGTTTCTAATCGACCAACTATTGCAGTCACAACATTGAAGAGGTTCTGTGTTTTAACTATAGAGACATATAATTTCTGATAGGTCTACAGGGTAAAAACAAAATAACTTTGATTAAATTAAAATAGATTGAATAATTTATACTATTTAGCATACAAATCCGAACCAACCGTCTCAAATAAAAATTAATATGTTCAAACTTAGTGCTAGGCAAAACACTTTGTTTTACAAATTTATTTTTAACAATAAGATCATCACCATGAAACATTATTGAATGATGGTCATACAATTTTATGAATCTGTGTCTATGAACCTTAAATATTGTGCTAGTTTTTAAACATTGCCTGATACAGATATGTGTGTACATACATAGAAAAATATTGTAAAAGACTTATAGTCACGTAATTGCAATTGCAAGGCCACTTTTAACCATGGTTTTACTTTTTTTTTTCTTGCTCTGTGCTAAAGAAAAACAATTGACTTGAAATATTACGCTTTTGGCTGGGATTTAGACTGGCTCGTGCAAGCTGAAAGTCCTTTCAATCCACTCCACTCCACATCACTTTAGTTTACTCCACACGCCATTGACACTTAGGGGAAGGAAACACTGGTATACTGAGAAAACTTATAAAAATTTCTACACATGATTTCGCTTTATTGCTTTATGACTCCAATGCAATGTGCTCTGGGCGCGTGAAACCTTTACTCACACACACACACACACACATACCCATAGTAGTGGCTTATGAATATTTCAAAATACTTGAGGCAAAAAAGGAATACCCACATATATACATATACAATCTCGCTTATAGAAGAGCAGTAGATGCTAAAAAAAAGGGGCTCAACTTTTGACATTCAGACCAAAGTTGCCATATCCTTGGTATCCGCGGGGAGACAACAGTGACTGCCAGGTAGGTTGGCATCTGCTTACCTGTCATCACCATATTTCATGCATTTCGCGATGACAGCGTGATACATATCGACTAGAAGTGGCATTCAGTTTATTGAAATTAGAAAGAATATTAAATACAAGGTTGATAAATTTGATATTGTATTTCTTAAAATTATAGCCAACTAACTTACTTGGATAACCATTTTAAAGCAGCTCAAACTTTTACACATATTAGATTAATTTAAACTTAACTAGAATTATATATTACTGATCACATTTGGCATAATAGCGGATATTTTTCTCGGACTCTTGCATTTACATCTTTAACTTTTGACTCTGATACTATTTGGAAATTACAAATCTTAAATTCGGGGAAAATGAAAACTAGTTGCATACTTTAAGGCTGCATAGTTCTGCATCATAAATTCTTCTCAGCGCTAATTTAAACTTCACTTAATTTTTTCTCCCTTTGTAAATTTTCTTGTTGTTTTTTTTCTGAGTATTCCTTTTGGTTTTTCTTTCTTTTTTGGCCTGTAAAAAAAATATATTCACTTTTTATTTATGTATCTATTTATACCAACCGCAAGTACTTGGCAAACAATGCAACAAAAGACAGACAGTCGATGAGAGAGGGGAAAGAGAAACGAGGCCATAACCTCATCTATAATAACTTTTGATGATCTTTTTTTTCGGTTGCTTTTTTTGTTTGGCTTTTTTGCTCGGCGCGTGCTGTGAATTATCAATAAATAAACAATTTCAACGCTCTAAAAATGCTCATGAAATCTTTCTATGGGACTCCCCTTGGCTAGATATTTTTGTAAAAACTCATGCTGAGAGTTTAGTATGTGGACGTATAACAGTGTTAGTGTTAGTGTATGTGTGTGTGTCTGGAGACACTTGATGGAAGAAGTGATATGTACACTTAAAAACCAAGAGTTAACTATGAATAAGATTTACAACATTTTTGCCCAAAAACATATCATAAACAATATTTAATAAAATTTTGAAATAATTTAAAATTTATTTTACTTCAAAAACACTTTTAAACATGTTAAAAAAGTTGTATAAAATCCTAAAATAATAGATATTTAAAAATTTCTTTTTTAAGTCAAATTTCAGCTTAATTCTTTAACATAATGAAGTCAAAAAGGATATCTAATGTTCAAGAAAAGGAGCAAAGTTTATTTGATATTTCGGTATTTATTCAATTGCACAATTATGCAAAAGGCTAATCAAATTTGATCTGTTAAAAACGGAAAGTTTTCTTATATTGGCTCTATTTATTCCATTCCCTTATGATTTGAATACTTATTTATATTTGTGTGTGTGTGTGCGTGTGTTAGTGTATTCGGTATAGAGGGAGCGGAAATGTTATTATGCAAAATAATAACAACGCATCGCACTATGAAATTAAATTTCAAATCCCAGCAGTGAGTAAACTTAAAATGCAAGTTATTGCAAGACCAGAAAGCATTCTACACACGCACACAAACAAACATATGAGTGTGTATGTGTGTGTGTTGCCACATGACTGGCTTTCACTCTGACTCTAACTCAAGTCCTTTGGCCATGGATGTGCTCTGTCAGCTATTTGGAAACCAACTTGTCCAATACACTTAAAAGCAAAAACTTTATTTCAGATTAATCATTGAAGTTGAAATATGTTAAAGTAAAATTGTACATAAAAATATGCGTAAAGAATTTCAGATAATAATCTGGAAATGGGCATGTTTATTTCAATAATTGTTTGACGTAGCATACTTACGGGGGCACCCGTAATTTTTCTGCTTCCTTTAGACTGTTCACTTAGGAGTTGCTACTTTTCGTTAGAGTATTTTTGGTATTGTACTTTGCTTTGCTTGTGTATTTTTTTTTCGTGTGCCTTATTATTTTTCGGCTATCCTTTTATTGTTCTCACTCCTTACTGATGTTTGGCCTGTTGTCTGTTCGTTACTTTTTTTTTTGCATTGTATTTTTCCATTTCTTTTTTTGTTCTTTTTCTGTTGCTAGTATTGCCTCGTTTTCATTTTCGTGGGAGTTGGCAAGACAAATTGATTTCATGTCTGAAACTTCTTAAGCGCCTGCATCGAGGGAATCCTTGGCGTTGCACTTGCTTCTTTCATTCCTTTATACTTATATTGTGCCATGCATGTGTGTGCGTGTGTGTGTGTGTGGATTTTCAAATTTGATATTATACACATAAGAGAAAGCTCTCTTTGGGGAGTGTTTTCTATCTTGTTTTCTTATCCCTTTTTTTTGTTCGTTTTTTCGTTTTTTCGATTTTTAGTTTTTCAGTTTTTTGTTTAAAGTTGTCTAGAAAGAACAACAACATGTTGCAAACATAGTCCTTCCATAAACCTCACACCTTTTTCTTGTTGCTGCCATCGTTGCATGCATTTGGCGCATATTTTCTGCCACATTTGTGGCTGTTTCGCTGCTCCCTTTGTCATAGACATGAACAATAGACGCGATATGTACATGTACATACATACATAGACTATATAGTAAGTAGTTACTATAATGCTTGTATCTGAATATATGGCTAAATATTTGCAATTCTTGTTATTTGTACTTTCTTGAATTCCCTCAAGTGTGGCCATAAATTGTTCTGTAATAGTTAGTCCAGCCCTCGCCTATCCCTTTTGTGGTTTTATATATGTATATACCCTTTTTGCATATGTATTTGCAATTTTTCCTCAACAAATTGGGTATATTAATTTCGATTTATTCTTATTATCTTGGATAGTTTCCTGACCGACAAACATTTTTTGGTTTATTAAAATGGTCTCTTAGTGCTCTGACCTTTAGACTAACTTGTACTAAATTTATACTTTCGGGTTTCCCTCGATGTGGACGTAAAACTTATACATATATTTTATGATGGTAGTTTCCTGGCATTTACATGACTCTTTAAACTTATCAAAACGAGACTTATGTATTCAACTTAGCTAACTTTAGGACATAAGATTTGTAAGATTCTTCAGATACTATATTTATCCATTTGAGTAGGGGAGAGGGCCCAGTTGTGACTCAGGCCCAGTTGTGACATTCTCAAATATTTTTGAAATGCGGTATTGAATGACAGTTTGAGCCCTGTAAATCATGTTTGTTAGACGTTCTGCAGTTTTTAAACAGACCCCAACGTTAATAATCGTATTGTATATACGCGTACCAAACATCGTTTTGAAAATCGTGCGAAAAAGTTTTTTTCCATTTTTTTCAAAGTACCAAAATTTTGTGAAATCAACAGTGAAAAGGTGAGTGCAATGCATCAAAATATTGTATTTGCCGTATATTTTGTGATTCTATAAAAATTTATGTGATTATGTAGTGTATATAAAAAATATAGATATAAACTTTAAACTATAAAAAGGCCCGGTTATGACTCAGCTGGGGTGCCCAGTTATGTCCCATTTTTTTTTGCACTCGGATTATGTAAAATTATCAAATTCCAACATTTTTGTTGTTGTTTAACAACAAGGAAAGGAAATTTACATATTGAGACCAGTTTGTCCAAGAATATTCTGGAAGATCTCGATCGGGAATGTTCATTCGAAGTGCGCTAATATGCAAGCAAATTATTTCGCTTGCAAAAACTGCGAAAGTGACATGGACGACGAGGGCTTAAAATCGTTCTCATTTATGGCCATTTTCTTTTGGGTTTTTCATTGTTTTTGGCTTTGAAGCCCTTCAAAATAAGTAAAGCATTAAATCACAACAATTCGTGTGACATTCATTCATCATATTTTCTTATTTTCAGTGAATTTCTTAAGTTGAGTCATAACTGGGCCACTTTTTTTTAAAGTTAAAAAAAGTTATCCAAATTAAATCTGTTCCAAAATTTTTTGAGTAACTCAAATAAACATACATTCTTTGGAAAAAAGTTGCGTTTGGTTAATATTTAAATGTTAAACTTCTTAATTTTTCATTTTCCCGAACTGAAGAAAAAATTTCGAGGTTTTTCAAAACCCGGGTCATAACTGGGCCCTCTCCCCTACCATAAGATTGATCAGTTTAACAAATGGTTCATATACAATGTTTAATCTCTCTTCAGTTATCATTTGTAGTATATATATATATTACCTTAAATTATAAACAAATTCATCTATGGCATCTAATAAAGTTGTGTGGCTGGAGTAAGGCTTTAGTAAAACTTTAGAGATGCTTTAAGAATCCTTTTGGAAAATTATACAAACTACTATCTTGTTTAATCCTTTTGTGGTTTACTTTTGTAACAGTTTTCTCAGGCATTTTAATGCTGTAAGCCAAGTTTAAGCATGCATAAATGAGAATGTGAGAAGTATTCAGTAATGAGATAAAGGTCTCCGATTTGAATTAATAATGGCGTGGCTTAAATATGATTGATTTGAAACTAAATGCTTTAAATTTCAATACACCTGTTGGTTGTCGTTTTGCCTACGTTTTGAAACCTTGGCTTTTCGTTTTCTTACTTCTTGATTTTCGTCTCTTTACTGTGGCTAAAAAAAAACGAACATGTAACCATAAATCAGTTGCAATGAAATAGCATTAGCGTCAGACAATAAAAGAGAATGAACAAAAAACGAACCTATGCTATGTATTTGGTTATGGCCAAAGAGTTGGGTTTTTTTATTGGGTTCTTTTTTTTGTCTTGACTGTGGGTCCCCTCTGTTTGTGGGGGCTGTGAAAACTCTGAGAAATTGATTGAGCGCGTGAATAACAGCATGTGAAATGGGTAACAAGAGATCGTAAGGAGAGCGGTTAGCACAACGAAAATCAAGAAAAAAAAGTAGGTACAAATGAAAAAAAGGAGGGCAGTGTGGCTGGTGGGAGCAGCTGTACATACAAATGTATCTGCTTACAACTCTCGACTCGACAGAGGCAATAAAATGTACAACAGGCATGGAGCAAGAGAGTGTGAGAGAGAGAGAGACGAAGGGGCAAAAAGTATAGATACTCCGGATTCGTAGGTGGGGGTCGGACCACCTACCAAGGAATTGCATTTTGCGCATTTGTATGCCAAAAAACTACAAGATATACATACATACGTACTTCTACATACAACAAAGACTAAGACCAAAAAACGAACCAACTAAATTTTTTTTCAGCATTATCGAAATGGAAATGCTCTCGTTACAATATATAAAGATATGAAGATGAGAAAAATTAAAAAAAACCCTCAATCTTTGTTGTGAAGAAAATGTTAAGCCTGAATTATAGTTTTGCAGTTTATTTAAGTTTTAAAAGTATTAAGATCGGATGATAAAAACGGTATGTAATTTTTTAAATTATGCATACAGTAAAATACAAATCAATCGGATTGATTGCGAATGGATTTCACCAGGCTAATTGTAGTTGATATCAAAATTAAAAAATTGAAATAAAATTAAATTAATCGACGGTTTTTAAAGTGACCATTTACAATAGTTTATGCATATTTATCTAACGCATATTTATCTAATCCAGCACTTTTCCATATTATTAGACCATAAAAAGAGTCCACCAAATACATACAAGAGTCTGCAAATATTTTAGCAAGCAATTTAATTCATGTTTTAAATACTTTCTTTATAAATCATGAAGTCATTACTAACAAGATGAAGGGAATTGGCAAACTTTCAGGTAACTTGTTATTAGAAACCAAAGTTTCAATTGCAAAAGATTTTATTTCTCTGTATTAATTGCTAGATGAATAATTGTATAAATAACAAACAAATAAATCACCTGAATCAATTCACAATCAGGAACAAATTTGCCAAGTATGTGGACCAGCGATAAGTGAAAAGCGTGTGAGTTCATTGTCATTCAATTCACATGAATAAGTGCAAAGTGTATTAGGAACTTCTTATACCCAAATACCTTAACTAGGGCATAACAAAGAAAAATAGTTGAGTGGCGTTCGCAGTAGTTCTTAGTTCTTTTGCCAAAAGGCAAAGACAGACAAACAGACTAGCAGACACATTTAGACAGTCGAACAGATATGGCAACAGTATCCTCTGTATACCCACTCCTCCAAAGTATTATGCTTTCTCCTTGCTCCTTTCTCCTGCCCCCGCCAGCCTTCTTATTTACTTGACTTCGACTACGTCTCTGATTGTGCTCCGGCATAAACAGCACGTAGCTGAGAAGCTAAAACACCACGTAGCATTATCGATGTAATCACCGGATAAGCTAACAAGTTGCCAGGATTTTCACGCATACTCCGCTGCTGCTGGTGGTGCTGGTTGCTGCTGCTGCTGCAACTGCAACAACGAACAGAGTGTGGAAAACAAGCTAGAGAAAAAAAAAACAAGAAAATGGAAAAGTGGAAACTTCGTTTTTCTTCTTTTTTTTGTTGCTTTTGTTTTGTTTTTGCTTTAGCATTTTATAGTTTCACAGTCGATAGAAGTGAATTCCAGAGTTTGGTAGAGAGATATTGGAGCAGTAGAGTGTGGGCGTGAGTGGGCGGTGGCGGTGGCGGAGGTAGGACAAAGGTTAAGTGGGTAAGGCCAGAGTATTGTACTTAGTATGGATAAACTGTTTTGATAACTAAAAACGTTCAAGTTATTGATATTGCAAATATTGTACGGAATTACCTTTCATGTTGTTTTCTTTTGTCTGTTTTTGATCCGTACCAAGGACACAAACTTTGAGGAATTGCACCAGAAACCAAATGAATGCGTCTCTCTCTCTCTCTGTGTGTGTGTGTCTGTTTGTGTATGTGTGTCTTCGGCAATCCTTTGATGTAAGTTATGTAAATGTCTTACTCAGATTAGTAGTTTAATGAAGAGAAAGTTTATTTGTCAATAAAATGCATATAATAAAGATAGTTTTGTATTTCATCCGCTATTAACTATTTGCAGTGAATTAGTTAATATTTTGAATGTATATTATGCTCAAAAGTTACCTAGAATAATGTTGACGATTTGAAGATACCTTGTAACAACCAGCGGAATACTGACTGAAATTCTTTATGTGAAACTTAAGTCCTTCAAATGAGTAGGCTCAATTTCATTTTTCTTAAGCAAGCTAAAGATATAAACAAAAAAAAAAAGAACTCTTATCAGCAGAGTTCCATAATTACTCTAAAATTGTAATATGTACTTCATCAACAAAACTAGTTGGGAATTATACCTAGATGAAGCAAATATGTAAAAGCGTAGTTTACAACTCCAAAGTTCGTTTGATGTATGCACACTTAAAAACTAATTTTTTCTATTAAAACTATTATAACACTTTTGTTAATATACTAAAGCACTTACACGCATTTACACTTACCTCTTGCCTTAACTTCTTGGCCAAATGTTGGAATGTCATGAGCCACAACATCTAAAAATAAATAATGTCTCGAGAAAGGAACGCAACTAAAATAAAATAGTTGTAATTTTTATACACTTTTCTTGCTTATACCAAAAATAAATCCAAAATTAAGTACAAAGGTAAGTTTTAGATTTATTTATTTATTTATAGTCTGAATTGCAACCGTAATTGCAAATTACGGACAATTCTTAAATCTAGCTATAGCTACTAGGCCTTAGGCTTAAAGTTTTAGATATATACCTACATATAAAGTAAATTAAATAGTCGATTGAAAAAATAAATAAATTTAGTTTTGTTCAAATATTTCACAAAGTACTTAAAGAAATGCCTATTCTAATTTGATTGGCTTAATGGCTTAATAATATGTAAAAAAAAAAAGAAATAGATCACAGCAACTTTAAAGTATTTCAAAAAATTAATGAAATGAATTTATTGAATTAAATGAATATTGACCTTAACATAACTGTAGATAAATCATTTTTATACTAAATTTTGAAAACCATCGATTAAAACATAATCAACTGGTTTCGAGAATAACATGGATAAGGTTTTTCGTTTTAGAAAAGACAATAACAAAATAAAAACTCAGAGATACAAAAAAATAGATAATTCAGTTGCAACTTTTGTATGGTTTAAATACAAAAACAAAAAAGCTATAATTGAGGGGCTTAGCGATTGTTTTTGGCTTACTTGACGGCAATGCTTAGTTAAATTTAAGGAAGAGACGGCAATACTTTCAGAGAAATCTAATTTATAATAGTTCTCTATTCTATTATATGATATTATAATTTGAAGATGATCAGTTTGTTATTTCGAAATTATTTGTCGTGGGTTGGTCATCTCAAAGGTAACTGCTTTCCAATTGTGAGTAATATATTTCAATTATAGAGTCTTGAGGAATTCATGTGTAATCATTGTGTTGCCTGTCGACCACATTTAAGTTTGAGTTTATACCTGAATTGATGCAGATATGATGGCTAACAAAACATAATAAGAAGGACATTAACTACCAACTATTCATTCATCTTTATTATCAACTTGAACTTCAATTCTGACTGCAACATTGGCTTGGACTCCATTTCCATCTTTAGTTTCGATCTTATGCAATTTATATAAATGTCGACTTGACTTCCACACCCATGTCAAGTGACAAAGCCAACAAAAACGCATGTCGAAGTCAAATGCACTCATGTGTATAATTCAATATTGAGAACAAATTGTTTTAAACATGTTTCATTAGACACACACACACACACACACACACACACACACACACACACACACACACACACACACATACAGCCACTCACACACGTGCACACACAAAGCCATAGACAATCAAGCACGAGCTTACCAAACATATAAATTCTAAACAACAACAACAAGAAGTCAAACTAACTAACTGAAATGAACTGAATCGTTGCCTCTTGACTCTTGATTCTCCATATATGTATATATGCACATCTAAGGTATATATGTATATAGAAATTGCATATTGTTTTTGTCATTGACAACTGAAAGATTGAATTGAACTTTGCATTTTGGTGGAAGGTGGCATGTGGCATGTGGCATGTGGCAGGCATGTTCTCCTATATGTATGTAGTATTTGGCCGTGTGTTCGTGTGGGTATCGACTACGTAATTGTAAATTGATTGCTCGAGTGTAACGAAAATTCACTAGCAGGATATACGAGCTTGTCTATGCCAGAAGGATGCGATCTATTTTTTTGTTCTTTATATATTTTTTGGCAAGTTGTTGCTCTTCCATTTTTTTTTTCTCTTCGGTTTGATTTTTGGTGCCCGTTCAATACGATTTGTCTTGTGCCAGATTTGACTGACAGAGCAGTTTGTTTGTCTTCTGGTGTAGACGAAGTACATACACACACTAGCAAACATTCGCACGCACACTCGCGTATTCCTCGTGTATATACAGAAGCATGAATTGCATTTGCAACCGTTTAGCCAGGCGACAAAACCAAAATTCCAAAAACCACCAAATTAAAATTTTGAAAATCATTTGGGTGCAGAAAAGCATTTTGAATATATATCTTTATATATTCCTTATCCCACACGAACTCCCGATCCAAATAATTTACAATGTTTAACAGTTAAAGTGGTTTAAACCAAACCCCAATTCAACTAATTATTTTTTGAAGATCCAAATGTATGTGGGACGCGAATATAATCTCAATTTCTTTCTCCAAATTCGCAGGCCTTTTTACTCAATATTTCATACAGTTTTATTGAACATTATTTATTTATTTAATTTACATATACACCTCTGAACTAGTTCAATACAATCGACGGCTTCTCGTCTTTCGATCCATTCCCACTTGGTAGTAACGTTTATTCATATCTCTAGATTTTAAACTTCCTGAAATGTATCCAACTTTGGGGTTAAGCCAGCTGGAGTTCAAAATAAGGAAGATCATAAGGTGAGCAGGTTATCGATTTAATGTTTCAACCACAAAATTTTGTCATCACTAGATATTGCTAAGGAGCTTCAGAGCTACAATGGCTATACCAGATCTTTACAGCTGAAACTCGTTGAGAATTACAACTAAATAAGACAAAAAAGTATAGTAAAGTTTACACCCTTTAGGCATTTCCTCAAATGAGAATGAGAGTTCATTTACTGATATGAGTGGGATAACAATTTTTTTAAACTATTTGAATTATTTCCTTAATTAACAATGTAAAAGTAAACTTTTCAGTGAAGTTCTTTGTGTAAAATAGTCAGTCACACAAATTCAAATATTTTGAAATTTTTGTCGCACATTCAACGAGCTCAGTTGTTCACATCGCATTGCTTAGGTTGATTTCCATGGATATTTACGGCACGTGAGTTTGTCGTTTAGAGAAAACCCACATATCCCCCACACTCATACCCACATCCGTGGCAACATGCCATGAACCATGAACCATCAAGCATTCAAAAAACATCCCCGCATCGGGTTTTAGTTTGATTTTGTTTGGGCCTAACCAAGCTAACAAACCTCGCCTCAAGTGGCTCCTTAGCTAAATTTACTTCCCAATGGTTATAAAGTGAAGGCAGTAACTTGACATGACGCGAAATACACCAGCTCCTCTGTACATTCAGTGTTCTCTTTTTTGTCCGCGGGAGTGCATTAGGGGACGCACTACACTCACACTTCAGAGTTCTCTTCAGCCCATGGCCCACTATGCTTTACCACTCTCCTCCAATGCCTTTACTGTATCATCTTTGGGCTTGCTTCTTATTTCTTTACGCCAAGTCTCTATACCCTGTAGTGTAAATATGTCATGCGGATATATTAGGATTAATATGACACGAAATTCACTAAATAGATGTCTAGATCTTTACAATCGTTGATTTCTCTTGTGGTAGTGATGGCCATAAGACCCGTGGATATCGATAACGTGTGATTTCGATTAGGATCTACATTAGAGGTCATACTATGTAAACCAAACAATATCGTTTTTACTCAAAAATATGAGTGAGTGTTTGAATATATAGTAAGTATTATTTTGTATTAATATTATCGAAAAGATTTTTGTTTCCCTTGAAATCGACAGTACGACAAGGTCGACTACAGAAATTAATTGCTTAATATTTTTGGCAGTTCTGTTGTTGTTGTTGTTCTTGTTGTTTGCCGGCTGGGTCCTTCGTTATTATGCTTGGTACTGTCTGCTCCTGCTCCTTTTAATCCAAGAGTGGCTACCCTTGTTCTCTTCGTTTGCCGCTCGCTTGACGTCCTTCGTTGCGACTCATTATGCGCTTAATTTTCGCTTTTCATTTTCAATTGCCATAATTTAGTTTTATAGTTCTTGCTTTTTTGCTGTTGTTGCTTTATTTTCCTGGAACTTACCTGAGAGGAAAAGTTTTCCCACCACAAAGAAAAAATAAAGAAAATGCTAAAAAAAAGAAAAAAAATAAAAGAACTCATGGGGCGTGTGCGGAACGCTGCTGGGCCAAGGCCTGGGCTTGGTGGCTGGGCATGGGCCGGAGAACGTATTTTCATTTGAAAACCAAGCTGCGTCTGATTACATCATAAGAAATGCGTAATAATTGCGTTAACATAACGGTCTTCCAGAGAATCAGAAGCAGAATTTGAAGCTGGAGTTGCAAGAGCAACTTTTTCATACCTCAAACTCTACCCCCCACCCCCTCCCACCATTCTCATCCTTAGCCACCATCATCCCATCCCAATCAGCAATCCCAACATTAACAGCGGGCAAACACGCAAATAAAAACACAAGACATTGCCGCCACCATGAAACTTTATCAAATTGTTTTTTCTTGGTTTTTTTTTTCACCCTGCACCACCCCTTGCTACAGTTCATAAGTTGCGCTTTTCTGTTTTTTTTTTTTCTTTTTGCTGTGTTGTTTTTGGAAAATTTAATTTATGTGTTAATCTGGGCCTTAGGTTTCAATGAGAGATAAAAGTATAGCCAACATAAGAGTTGGTATTTATGTATATTTAGCAAAGACATTTTAAAACTTATTTATAGTTTTGAGTAAAACGTTAAATACTAAAACAAAATTCAGCGACTTCTAACCCACTATGCCTATTCATATTGTCAAAAATGTTTACCATATGAAGTCAAACTTTTGAAAGAACAACAAACTTTTGTATTTGATGTCACAATTTCGATCTATTTTTCAAATCTCACATATCGGTTTGTTCGTTTTTGTGAAATAAGTTCATTTTATGGCCAAATGCAACAATTAGTTGGTAAATGAAGCCCGTTATGTAAGTTATAGACGAGTTGCAGAATTTCAGTATATATAGGAAATTAACGAAAAATGGTTAAAGAACAACAATAACAACAGCAAAAAAGGTACATTTTCCAACTGATTTAATCTATTTTTAATATGTGTTGAGGTTTTTTGCTCGCCTGCCCCCGAAAATAAAAAGCTCTCATAATAAAATTGAAACAGGAGGCGGCTTCAAATGGACAACAAAAACAATGTGTAAACACATGTAAGCCTTTCCTCGATGGTTGCTGTTGCTGTTGCTGCTACTGCCGTTGTCTGTCTGGTAAACCAAAATTGTTGCTCGTTTTCCGCATGAATCACTTGCATCATCATCATCAGCAACAGTAGCAGCAGTAGCAACAGCATCCTCATCATCATCATTGTTCTATATGTGGGGAAACCACAACATTGCATACATATGTACATACATAAGTTTTGTGTGTGTGTGTGAGTGGGTGTGACTGCACACACACACACACACACATCCAACCCGTTTGGCTGTGCACTTTGTAAGTAGCTTTTAATATATTTTGCCACAAGCCAGGAGTAAAACAAAAAAGGAAACCAGAGATCCAATTCAATATTGAATGTGCCAACACTTTAATACACTTCACTTTGTAATTGTTTAGTTAGATAAGAACTATAGAAGAAAGTGCTATCAAAATTCATTCCTAAAATCCATAAAATATGCCAACTTTCAAAATCTTTTAAAAGCTAAAAATTACACAAGAAGTTTCCAAACATATGAAAAGTATTGCATACTTTATGGGTGACTAGGTTTTTTGTTTTTGTAGTATTAACAAGAAAAGTTATTTGCCAAAATAAATAGCTATACTCGGTGCTGCAATAGGGTATTAAAATCAGAAAATAAAAAATACATTCTTCTTCCTTTTTGTTTTCTGTCTACTTTACTCTTTCCACTCTGTATACAAAAATTGAATTAAAATTAAAATAAAAATAAATAAAAACCCAAAGAGCCAGAAAATTAAATGAAATAAAATATATGTATATACAAAAAAAAAAAAAAATAAATAAGTAACAACAATAACAAGAACAACAAGCACAGATAACAATGTCGATGATGTTGATGGAATGAATACAACAAAAAAAAAATCAAAAAAGAAGACAGCAACAAAAATATGTATCCAAATTGTTTACCTGGATTGTTATTCTTGTTTTTTGTTTCTTTCTACTATATGTAGTAGGTGGTATATTGTACATATTTAATACCCTTAATTCGATCACCTAGAATTTCAATATGAATTTGTTGTTGTTAGCGCTTAAGATAATGAATGAGCTAGAATTTGTGTAGACCAATAGGAACTGAAAGAGTAATATCGGATTACTGACTGTAAATACTATACACTGGGCTAATTTTTTATACCACTCACCCCAAGGTGAATGGGTATATTAAGGTCGCCAAAATGTCAGATGGAAGCTTCTCCGACACCATTAACAATATATTGTCTTGGTCCATCTAGCCATGTTCGTATATCTGTCCGTCTGTCTATCCGCATAATCATCTAGATTTCGGAGTAGATATAAGAGCTAGAGCCAGCAAATTTGGTAAGTAGTTTTGTAAGTAATCCAATTAAATTTGGCATATTTAGAAACGTTGCAAATTCGAATAAAATTAAACTGAAAATACCCAAGGTATGCGAAAAAATTATTTCATTGAGTAATCCATTTATTCATTGTAATCCATAAGTGCCTGCAAATGGCCGATGGCGGCGATAGAGTGCGGTTGTAAGAATGGCGAGATGGCCCATGCCTGTTATGGAGCATATAAAATTAATTTTTTGTACATTTGGTCCTATAAATTGCTTCACTTGGTGCATGGTATAGGGAAGTTGGTGAGACGACTTACTTAGTTAATTTTTGCTTGATTTAGTTGTGAGTTAGGTTTTGAATGTGTTAGAACATAGAAATGAAATAGCCGCAAAAGATGCGATCCAGCATTATAATGAAAGCATAAAAAATAATGAAAGAAAAGCTTACAGAGTTTATTCCATCAATATAAGAAAACTATTGTACTTGCAAATGAAAGTGAATTTTTAAGCTTTTAATGGTAATACATAGTAGGTAGTAATTGCAGAAAATTGAAATCGTTATTACATTTTGATTCTGATAAAACCAGCCTAGAAATAAAAAGAATCAATTGAACAAAAATTATAAAGCTTCTAGGCAAATAAATTCAAGTTTTAGACAATAATTTATCTTTCTGTAAAAGTGGTATTAATGTAAACGAAGCTTATTTTTGCTCTTCGTTTTTAGTTTAAAATATTTGGTACAAAACATCACATAATTTAAGACCGAATTGTTAATTCGACGAAGTGTTAAATGCTAAAGTCTATTCTAAAGTCAATGTGGAGGCTTTAGCTCCAAAAATTGTCTTTACGATTCATACTAATTACCATAGGCAGATCGAGTTAGATATTGAAAATCTTAAAGCATGTATTAATAAGTCAAAGGACTTATTAAAAAATATATGTAGATAAAAATCAAAATTTCAATTGATCCCGAAGCAATACTTAGGGGCAAAGCTTTAGCTTAGTAATTACATACTACACCATCGAGTTATAATTTTCACTTGACCAGACATTTTCAGTCAATAATGAAATTAACTATAGACTTCTTAGACGTCCAAAATGGGTGTTACTTATACCCGGCCTACCTAAACATTATAAAGAATGATTGGGAATGGTTACAAATGAAATTGTCATTGTTAATATCTTAAGGAACTCAGTAATAAAATTATTTTTGCCAGTTGTAGCATTTCCCTGAATAATAGCCAACAATTTGTATAAACTATTCCCCATATCGGGGGTATAAAAGATTCTGGAAGTCTTTCACACTTGTAAATTAATTCTTAAAAGCTTTGAAATCGCGTTATGTGTTTTGTACATTGAAATAAAATTCTATCAGTATTATCTTTGAGATATAAGAATTCTTCTTTTTTGGTAGGCAGTGCTATTCGAGTGAACGCTAAAAAATTAAGTTTAATTTACCATAAATTATGAATTTTGACTAAAAGATATAAAGCTGTCGTCTGTCCGGGAGTTTTTTTTGCGGATAAGTATATTTAAAATCGGTCCAGACTTTGAGAATAATTAAATTCGATGAAAAACATATAAATCTTGGCATTAACAAAAGTACACTCACAAATCAAAGCTGCAGGAGGGTTCATTGGGTGGGTCTTCAATCGTCATCTGCTGAGACCGAGGAGGCTAGCTCTACTTACCTCTATCGGGCCTGAAAGGCAGGCAGTGTATAATTTTTTTAAACTTTAACTATTCGACTTTTCGATATTTAAAATAAGTTTTGGCAATTGTCTAGTTCAATAAATTGCATATAGTGTGAGATGATAATAATGATAATTATAAAGATGAACAGGTGGGTATATATATACATATATGTTATAAGGTAATGGAAAGAGTAATGAATGGGGTTAAATGGTAAACATATTTACTTATATTTGCTTAGCTTAGCATATTACATTATAATTATTATAATTCCGTTGCGTTTTGGTGTTTTGCTGACGTTTGCCTTAGAAAATGTTCGCACGATTCCCATTATTGGTCAATATTTATGTTGAGAGCAAATTCAAATGTCTTATTGAAACCGCTTTCAATTCTCTTTCTCTGTCTACTGAGCTGCCTTTGCATGCTGTCAATTAACCAAGTTGACGTTTTCGAGGCATACAATTTGATTTATGACCAAAGATATAAATTAATATACATACATATGTACATACATATACATATATGTATAGTTATTATCGCATATCCAATTCTATATGTATCTGCATTTGCATGGGCAGGCAAATGTTTGAGTGTTCGCTTCATTAATTTGTCATATGTAGCCGAGCATAAAATGAAGAGTTATTTAATATATGGTACAGAGGGTTCATTGTTAAATCGTTAAGCGCCAACAACAACAGCAATCATGGTTAAAATCCAAAAAATCAGAATACAAAAATTGAATTAATAAATCTCCCGTTTCCCATCTAATTGTAGTTGCTTTTTTTTTATTGTTTAATTAATCGATTAAATATATTGAATGTGTGTTTGCCGTTGCACTCATAACGAGATTTAAATTTATAATATTTATCATATGCGAGGGCTGTTTCATAATTAACGACCAGCCAGTTGAAGTTGTTTAAAAATTTATGAACTCTTTGATTGATTTCAATTCTATTTAAATTTCATTTGATAAATTCATTTGACCCAAATGTGTTTCTCACTCAGTTCTAGTTTTAATAATTATTTCAAAGTGTATGTAAATAATTTCGCTTTGAGTATTCAGATATGCCAGATCAAACAAAAAATTCTGATTTACAAAACAAAAAAAAAAAACAAAAAATAAATAAAAATAAATACTTTGAAGTTTGAATGACGAAATGACAAAGTGAATGAAATCAATTCGTAAGTCGAAAATCGGAACTTGAAATTTACCCAATACAAATACCTCGCCACCCATCCCTCCGCCCATCTACCCACTGGATTTACCTTTTTATCCCTGCAGGAATATTCTTTATTTATTCTTCACCTTTTATTTTTAGCTGGCTTTCACCTTCTCTGTCTGTCTGTATGTCTGTCGATACGACACACCAAAAGGTGTCGTCTGTCTGACTGTCTGCTTGATCCAATTCAATTCCCCGCGGGTGAAAATTGAAATTATGGATTTTATGTGTCATAAGCTTTTATTGATGCAACAATCAAATATTTATGATGACAATTCCCGCTGACAATGATGGCAATAAAAATGCTTTCTCATGTCTTTGGCATCTTGTTCTTTCATTTTTTTTCGTTTTTGCTCTCTCTTTCTCTTTATCTCTTTCTCGGTAATATGAGATGAGATTATCCATGGTTTTCAAGTCCTTTAGCCTACTTGCTTCAAAGTGATGGTGAAAATATGTTTTTTCTATATTTAGATAGCAGTCAAAAACAATTGTTGAATGGTTAATTTATTTTACTAAGCTAGTTTCGATTTAGTTTCTAATGGCTGCTAAATCTTCTATATGAAAACGCTTTTACAAAACTTTCATTCAACTTTAATGAACAAAAAGAAAAAAACACTGAACAAAAACTGCTGTTAGCTTAGCTTTTATAGCTAACAAATATATGAGACATATATGTTTAATATGCATATACATATGTATGTATGTATTTTTATATACTATTTATATGGTACAATTTAACAAAGAGTATGCTGTAAAGCTGCCAATTAAAGAAAGATTTTCCTTTGCCAACAAAAGGCTTCAAATCCTGTGAAAAAAATAAATATATATAGATATATGTATAAAGTTTAGCTATAAGCCCATAGACAAAGGTCAGTGCAATGGAAATACAATTGGATGGGTTACCATTTATAGAGAATCGAAACCGTTGAGAGAAGTGTTTCGGGGGGGTTGGATAAGAGGGGTTTGTTGCTGAAGTATTAGTGTCAATATTAACACAGCTGCACTTTGAGCTTCGATAGGTAGATATTTGAGTGTATGTGTGTGAGTGTGTGTATTCGGTTTAGTTTGAATCCCATGCTATTGTGTGTGTGTGCGTGTGTATGGCAGTAAAAGGAACTAAATAAACAATATATGTAGGTACACACATGCAACGCATCATGATAAAAAGTTCAACAACAAAAAATAGATATATATGTATATGTATACATACAAATATATATATATATATATATATATGTACATAAGTAAAAAAAAATTTGCTGACCAACTTAAATATATCGTATATTTTTCGTTTTGCTGTCTCTTCTGTGAACCTCCCTCCACCTCCCGCATGACTTTGCTGCATGCTCTCACCATCTCTCTATATCCTTTTTTCATTCTTTACAGTTGGCGTAAATATTTGAGGATTTTAATTGTTTGTGTGTGTGCGAATGTGTGTTTGTGCGGGGGCTATTGGGGGCGTGGCTAAAAAATGTTGCAACAATATACATACATACATACAGACAGTCAGGCAAGAGCGTAAAAAATATTTGAACAATTCCAAAATGCGATAGTAAAGTGTTTTAAGCGGTTTTTGTTTGAATGCTGTAGCAAGGCGACTGGGGCAGAAGCGTTGCATACTTTTAGGCTGCAACTTGTTTGTTTGCTTGGCTGTTTACATCAAACACACATACACACACACACACACAGTTATATGCATTTTATTTACTGTGCGCATGTTTTATTGTTAACATTTAAAATATTTGCGCCTGCATAAAAATTTTGCTCTGACCTGCATTTTCTTTCGCTTTTCCTCCATTTTCCATTGTTGTTACTTTATTTTTCTGTTTGTTTTTTTTTCCCCTATTTGTTTGTATTCTTTCCGTTTATTTGTGTGTGTGTGTGTGTGTGTGTGTGTGTGTGTGTATGTTTGTTTGCCATATTTATTTACTTGTTGGTATTAAGGTTAAATATATTAATTTTTTATTTGCTTTTATACTTTAATTCAATTTACCCATCATTTTGGTATTTGCTTAAAGCATTTTTTTGTCATTTCCACACTAATCTTAATTGTAAACTATTGATAGAACCCAAGTCAACCTATTCCAGCTCTACACATCCTAGATTGGCTATCTTCAAATAGTTTTTGGCTTCCCTACAAAATTTACGTAAAGTCAAGTTGAAGTTGTTACTAAAATGGATCAGACTCATCTTATTTAAACGTAAACGTCTCCAGTGCATTAGGCTCGATCATAATTTTTGTGTGTGTCTTTCTTTAAACTGTTGTTCTTGTTGTTTTAGATATGGGCATATACATACATTGCTGGCTTTAACGCGAAGGTTGCCATTGCAGTGCAAGGTACATAGGTAGTGAATATGAAAGGGCATAGAGAGACCGACTGACAGACAGCTAGGCAGACTAAGACAGACAGGCGCAAAAACCTAAATTTCCAAGCAACTTTACCATTAATATAAAGCACATTAGTGCACGTAAGTGTATTAAGGATAATGGATGCACTCATAGATATTTCGCCGTTTCGAATGTCTGGTTGAGAGAGTGTGGCGGGGAAGACCAAATCGCAAAAAACAACAAAACACACAAAAAGAAAAAAGAAAATGTTTGCCTTGAATAGAAAAACGAGTGAATGCCAAATGTGAACCACCGAGTGGTTATGTGTGTGTGTGTGTGGGTTAGTTAGTTCTACATAAATTACAGTGCACAACATGCTGTCTGTTTGGCGGTTCGTCCTTTTGCCTCTGTCTGACTATCTATGTATGTATGTATGTGCGGGTCTATAGGTCTGCGCCATTCCAGTTCTCTGCAGTTACATATTTCTAAAGTTTCCTCTCAGTTTTTTTTACTCGTTTTATTTTTTGGTTAAACGTAATCTAAGGGATTTGACCCATCATCAACCTCTAAACATTTAGATTTAAAAGCTTAAAATGTGAAAAGTTACTTATGTTTGACATATATATTATTTTTGTATTTAATGAGTTTAATCGAAATGAAAATCAAGCATTTAAAGGCGTTAGGTTTTAAAAATAATTTATTTTATATTTAGCTTTATTATCAATTAAATAAACTCATTGTTATAGATTTTGCATAATGGATGTGGTCATAATTTAGTGATTACGACTTGGCATCGGGCAAACACCTAACAAAATTTCAATTCCTATTTTATAATTTGCAACAATCAAGTTGCATGATTTCCTTTTGCAATAACACAGGACTAGAAATACAAATACAACATTGTTGCAAGTTCAAATAGACTGACTCTCCATCCAAAGAGACAGGTTTACATTAGCCTGCCAGTCTTGCAGTCATCGTCACGTGGTTGCCTTTTGGATTCAGTGAAAAGATGACAACGAGAATGTGGATGAGGATGCGGATAAGGATGCGGGGGTGGCTTGGGTAGATTTTAGTGCAGCTGCTTCATGAGACAGCATCAAATCATTACCAGTGCATAAAGCGTGAAAACCAGAGCCACAGACATGCAGATGAATTTAAACTATTAGTAGAAGGCAAACGAATCAGGAGACAGCAATAGACAGATAAAAGTAGATAGAGAGAAGAGGGAAACATGGAATGAGGGCGCTCCTTCTCTCTCTTTCTTTACATTGTGTAAAAGTTCATCCGTTTCCAGGTGGAATCCACTGTTAAAGCTGCAGCTGAAGCAGGTGCATCGTTAGGTTCTAGTTGACATAACCCCAGCCAACACATTGTTATAAACGCAATCTTTCACCTACTCCGCCTACTCCGTTTCTAGCTGTCTCACTCTATCTCTCGGTCTCCTCTCACTTTTCGTCCTGGCATTTTATTTCTGTCATGTGAATGCAAAAGATGCAAATGTAAAGATATTTTTTCCATTTTCATTTAAACAAAAAAAAAAAAAACACAAAACAGAAAAAATAAAAAACGACAAAAACAACATGAAGAAAAATGAAAACAACACAGGATGTAGAATGTATGTAGTCTCTGGCCCAGGACCAGGACCAAAACCAGAACCAGAACCCAGGCCAAGGCAACATTGTCACACACAAATTATTCATTTTTGCACTTGTGTTCATGTGCATGTGCATGTGCATGTGTGTGTGAGTACATATTTTGTAACTACAACTTAAAATAAATACGAATTGTTAGTTTAGTTCTTGTTGCTGTTGTTGCATTTGACCAACAAAGCCCACACCGAAAAATATTTACACACATTTTCATAGTATTTGTATTTATTCTTTTCGAAACAAATCGAGCTCAAATGGCGTTGGTCATGTCCTGATCCTTGCCGTGTTTATATATCTACATACATATGCACACATATATATATATATATATATACATAAATGTGTACATGTATTTATGTTGTGGTATGTGTGAGTCCGCCCTCAGCATTTGTGGTTTTTGTTTTTCAATAATCAAGGCACGTTTTTGTCTGTCTGTTGTGTCTTATGTGTATGTGTATGTGTATGTGTGTGTGTGTGTGTGTGTGTGTGTGTATGTATGTATGTATGTATGTGTGGTTTGTCGCTGGCCACTTTTGGGTTTCCACTTTTCTATGCCATGCTCTCATAAAGCACAGGCGAGCTCTGTAGTCAAGGAATTATAAAGGATTTATTTACCTTTTATTTCTTAATTCAGCGTTATTGAATTTCTATAATTCTGATAAAAGGTTCTCCAATCGAAAGCAGTCGGTCATCGATTTTCGTCTTCATATCTTTGAGTTAATTACAATATATGTATGCATTTATACAAATATTTCTATTGAAAAGCAATGCTGAAAGGACCATGTCAGTGTTACATTTTGTATATTTTTAGGCTTATAGAGTGCATGAAAAACCAGAGGGCCGGGGCTTACTTCAACCCTGCCGAAGTTTGTATACCCTTGCATGTTTTTTTATTACCCTTCCTACTCGCGGCATAGCCGTCAAGGTGAAAAAGGTTTTATTTAAAGTGTCTAAAGTTTGCAAAAGAACAGTCTACAGGCTTAGGCTGTGGCAATTAAAATCGCGTCCAAAGTAACGAAGTTATTAATAAAAGTCACTGTTTTCGACCGATCGTTCCTATGGGAGATATACGATATAGTCATCTGATCTAAATCAAAACTAACAAATATTAATTTTAATGCCAATAGCTTAGAAAATGATGAAGTTATTGGGATAAAAGGAATAAAAAAATAAGACTTTAAATTCATTTTTCTTAAAATGAAGACAAAAAATTATTATTTTACTTTTATGTTGAGTTTATTTTAAATGCAATTTGCAATATATAAATAGAAAAACTTCTTGCAAATATATATTATAATTTTATGGAAAAAAATATATCTTAAATAATCCACGACTATTAACCAGATGATAAGTCGCTTCTGATTGCCTTTGTATGTAGTTTTTACATTGCCTACTTTTCAGGGCAAACGAATGTCTAAGGATTTAAGTTCAAATTCGTTAAAGCAATGACGGATCGAGGCGGGGGAAATGGGATAAATTTGATTCCAAAAGTTTGCAATAAGCAGTCCAAGAATTCGCTTTTTGAAAGAAGTTTTGGAATATTCTATAGATAAAACAAAATCCTAAAAGAAAATACACCATTTTAAAGTTACAAGGAAAACAAAAAGTTATTTATATAGGGGCAAAGTTTCCAAATGTACAGTCTTAGATCCACCAATAATTGAAGCCATAAACAATTGATATTTACCGTGAATATTCAACAATCATCTCAACCCAAACAGGATCTAGGGCTTTAAGAATTAAGCGAAACAAATCGAATGCCAAATATAGTTTCATGTTATCAGTTATCTAATTGATTGCTAAAGGCATCTGGCGTGCAATGACCTGTCTCACTCACCTGGTAATTTTTTTGCATTTAGTTAAAACAAAAATAAGAGAAAACATTTCATTTAATCCATTTATGTTTCCATATGTATTTTACTTTATTTTGCATTTACTTTTCCTTTCAAGTTTTCGTTTTATTTTTTTTTTTTTCGTTTTTATCTCCTTTTATTCTTGTTTTTTTTTTTTTGCTTACTCGCGCACATCAAATATTCAGTTTTAGTTTTTCAAATCAGATTTTACAGTACAAACATGAGAGATTGTTGTTATGTGGCTTTGTTTTATGTACATAAACTTAAATGAAACTATATATCTTCTGTATATAGTTAGGTATAGTAATTATATATAACTATGCATATTCTGAGCTGTTTCAATATCTTGTTTAAAACATATATATATTTACGTACATATATATGTATTTGCCATTTGATTATCGATTAAACGACTTGTCTGTATTTTTGAGAATATGGGCTTGGGTTTTACTAAATATCCTTGCAAGGAGACCAATCAAGTTCGACGAAATGAAAGTGCAATTAAATGAGACAAGCTAATGTTTTGGATGAACTATTATTCAGATCGGACTATAATACATATATATTTATAGGAACCATAAGTCGCAACATTTTCCTATAGAGATTGTACAAATCGTTAAAGTGCAAGGATATATGTATATGAACTTTGGCCTGCCAAAGTTGATTTCTCTAAGGACCTTTTCGATTATCCTTTTTGTTTTCTTGGTAGGTAATTTGTATTTATGTGTATGTATGTGCCTATGTATGGTTTTATGTAGCGTAGACATTGAATGCTTTACGAATCATTTCATCATTGAAGTATCTTCTTTTTGTTTTGGAATTGTTTTATTTCTGAACAACATGATCTGTATATATATATATATATTTTTTTTTTTTTTGTTTTTATGTTTGTTTTTTTTTGGGTTTGCTTATACCTTATTTTTTTACGATTAAACATAAATTTGATTTGCTATGCGATCTCATTTTTATTTTAATTTTTTTTTGTTCTTTCAAAAAAAAAAAATTTACCTATATATAATTGATTTTATTCATTATACTTAAAATGTTTATTTTTTGTTTTTTATTTATTTTTTTTTGGTTTCGCTCTCTGTGCCTCAGTATCCTCTTTTTGTTTTCCACTACCTCCGTTTTAGTTTCGGTTTTTAGTACGTATATAAGTCAGAGTACATCTGCGTAATCAGCTTCTTTAAGACATTTATTTTAGCGATTTGGGGTCTTAATGCGATTATTTTTGGGTGGGCCGGGATGGGGATAGGGTTCAAGTTCAAGGGGAGTGTCAGTTAGAACATACATACACATACACATAGATATATGTCTTTGGTATTATTGAATACTGAACATGAAAACACACACACACAGTTTTAGATATTTTTTCTTCAGTAATTTTTAAGGTTTTGGTAATTACCATTTTTATTTGTTTAGATTTGTTTTGCTTTGAATGCTTTTGGCACATTTTCTTTTCTTTTGGTTTTCTTTTGCTTTATTTATTTTGATTTACATTGTTTGAATAAAAAAAAAAAATTATATGCAAGTATGTATGTATGTGTATCTGCCCTAGTGTGCATGTGTGTGTGTTTTAAATGTTTGTTGTGCAATTTGTTGTCTTTTTGAAATGATTTATGAATGTAATATATCAACTGATTCTATTTTACATAACGAAGCAACCGAAGAAAGGCTTGAGAAATGTATGTAGGCTACACTTTGTAATGGAACCAGTTCAATGGTCAAGAATCCTAGAACATCCTTAAATCAGTAGTTAGATACTTAGAACTTGAGAAAACCCTTAACAGTAAACACTTGCTTTGGAACTAGTTTACTTTATGCTCGATTCCTAATCTATGATCGCTTCGTGAGCTATGCATTAGTTGTCATAGTAATACTTCAATTTGGAACCAGTTTAAAACTAAGTTCTAAACAATTTTTAAATTGCAAACTACTTAATTCCATTATATAAATGAAGCTTTTCAACATACATCACTATTAAGCTCTAAATAATGAATCTGCTGGATTTTTGTTTTGGGCTTAATCTTAACCTAAATACTTTTACTTAGTCTTTTTTGCTATCAAAAAAATAAATTTCAATGAAATATTGGATATGAAACACTAACAAAAACGAAATTTCTAAGTCCGAAATGAATAACAAATATAGTTAACAATCTAGAATTAATTACCATGATCACTACAGGTGTAAGTATTTACAAATCTGTATGTTATTAAATAAATACATATGTATATTTATTTATATCGTAAACTTTGTTTGATTCATTTCGTTTTTTAAATTTTTGAGCAGACATTTCACATATATACAGAATCAGTTCAACAGAACCAAAAATCAACAAAAATTACAAAAAAAAAAACACACATTTACCTTTGGCATAGAAATGCATATCTCTTGATAATGCATTCATCCTCTTTATTTTCTATATACCAAAGTCTCACAAATATATAGAATTTTTGACCTGAGAGTCGCAGATATGATTGAAACAGAATCGAAATCAAAGCGAAGTTTATAAAGATACATGTGGGCATTTTTCGCTTAAGGCTTCCATACTTCTGATTTTGGCAAAGTGTGCCGAGTTAAAGTCCTTACAATTGATATGAATATCCTAGCCTCATATTGATTTTGTTTATTTCGGAAGCTGTAGAGACTTGACGGCCCAGTGGAAATGGTTAAATGTTTACAATTATTCGAATAACTTATTCACTTTAAGCCAGCCTTTTGAAAATTGAACAAGTAACCTTTCATTATCTATTCTCAGATAGTTTTGACATTGACAAAAGATTAAAGTTTACATCAGCGACTCCCATGTCTTTTATACTCTTTCCTTTTATTTCTTTTTTGGATTTTCTCTACTGTAATCATTATTTATTTTAATTTTACTTTAGAGTAGTTAGCTAGAACCATTTAATAATAATAAAAAAAAAACCGAATACCATTTTTCTCAATACACATTTCATTCAATTTTCTTTATCTTATGGTTTTTTTTTTTCACTAACGAGGTAACATTTAAACGAATTTTCTTATCACTTAATTATGATTTCTGTTTTTATTATTTTTTTTTTAATTTTCTTAGTTCGTTTTATCGTATTTCCGTATGCATTTTATTATTATGGTGGTTTTTTCTTTCTTTTCTTTTTTGTCTGAAACATTCATTCACACTAAACCACCGAAAACTTGATTAGCAATGCTTAAGTTTGAGAATGATTTGAGTTCGGAATTGTTTTTTATCCCCCAACTCTCTTTCCCTCCGTGTTGGGGATGATGATTATGATGAGCTGCCCATGTAGCCATTTCTCTGGGGTTCCCTCACTTTCTCTATATGCGTGTGTGTGTGTGTGTGTGAGTATTTGTGTATGCGTTTTCTTTTTCAGTGGCTATCGTATAATTACAATTTAATTAAGCTATAATAATAATCGCCGTTTGTTATTACTATTCCGGCCAATTGCTACCACCTCATACCCATGTTCATGTTCATGGGGCTCGCCCGTCGCATCCGGCTTTATTGTTGTCCTTGATCTCATTGAGTTTTCATTTAACTTTGTTCTTGTTGCTGCCGGCGGCCTTTGTCTGCCATAACAATACATTGCTTTTGTTGTTGTCGCTCTTGTGGTTATGCTTCTTCTTGTACGCAATGTTGTTGCCATTAGTACCAATAAGGCTAATAGAAATGTCTTTATTAGTTGCATTGTTCGTGCTATTGTTGTTGTTGTTGCCACTGGGTCAGCTCCGCTGCCAGTATCCGCATCTTGGTTGCGGTCCTTATATAAACGACCATTTTGATTGCGTGAACCATCCTCGTGACGATTCTCCTTAAGTACCACTTCGTTTTTCTGGGTGATTCAAAATAGGTTGTGTGTGTGTGTGTGTGTGTATGTTTATTTGAGTGCGAAAGTTGTTGTTATGTCATAAAATTCATTGCATATTTTTGAGCTTCTATTGTAAACTTACCGTTACCTCATTTAAATCATCATCACGTAAATTTTTCTTGCCAGGACGCTCCATTTCTGTAAATTGAGATACACAAATTTCATTGCTTAGGGCTTGCTTGATTAAAGTTTTAGCGAGTTTGGAGTTATCTAATATATTGTTATAATTAAGGCAAACCTTGCATTTAAGTCGGCTTCATATTAATCTTCTCAAAGGAAAATTATTTCAAAGGCAACGCAAAAAGGTGAGCAGGTTGTCTGTATAGCTATTTCAAGAATAACCAAATTCTATCATCAGCAGACTTTGCTAAACTCCAGAATTGGAATAGCCATACCATGTCTTCAACGCTAAAACTAGTTGGAAATTGCAACTAAATAAAGCGAAATAGATTGGCGAAGCCTACAATACCAAAGTCAACCTTTTTGTGCATACCCTTAGGCGTTATGAAAAATTAATGTAAGAGCTCAGATTCGATTATCAAAACAATTTCCTCATATACTATTATCTATGTATATACTGAAGCCGTAGGCGGGATTAGGGCTTTAAAATTGGGGAAATTGGCTCCTTTAAGTATGCAATAGGCTGGAAAAATTTCACTTTTTGCAACAAAATTTAAATTTTTAGTTTACGTTGTAACTTGATAATTGTGTTAAAGGGAATTTGCTTTGATGATGTCTCTATCCACAGAATATTTATAGACTTCTTTAAATTTTTAAAAAATATTCACGAATTTTTGGACTGCCTATTGCATGCTTTTGGGAGCAAATTTCACTGATTTTTTGCTCCTAGATTCGCCTATGACTAAGTTGGGTATGGGTAACGCTTTCGCCTTTGCATGGCATTAATATAGTTCAATTTGTATTTGTTCTTAAAAATTGCATATTTAAACTATAGAATATATAAATATGTTTGAAATCTGAAAAACTAATATCCAATTGTCAAGTTTCTTCAATGGCTCTTAACTCTAGTGTTGGCAAACGTGGCATATTTACAGAAATTAGGTATTAAGCTGATATCATAGTGTTAGTTAGCTTCTCAGTTTCTTTTTTTTACTAAGATTCACGTTAAATGAATATTTCAATTAACTAGTTTGTTCATTGTTTTGCGTTATGATTGAATTCAAAATTTACAAGTGAAGTCCAGTGAATGGAATTGTTTTCATATTTACCTAAATTCAAATGAAAGGAATGCAATGCATAATTACTAATGTTATTGGTAACCAGAGAGTCCTTTTTAATTGAGACAAAATAAATTAGTTCAGTCCATTAGAAAATTGAATATGACTAACAATCGAATTGCAAGCATGTATGTATGTATATTGAAAATTGTTCAACTTTGGCAATAAGATCTGTTTTATTTGACTTGCACAAATGTGCATTGTTATTTCATGTTACAAATATAAATTCTTGGCATTAGTGCAAAATGAATTGCAATTGTAAGGAGGCACAGACAAAGTGAATTTGATATGCAATTTTCTTGAATTTCCATTCGACCGAAAATAAAAGTATGTTAATCACTTACACTAATAAATTTATGCATTGGTAAAATTTATTTCAAAAAGAAAACAATAATTCAAGAATTTGAGGTATGCCTTTTCGGCCAGATTTCTTTTTGTTATTTTTGGCATGAACTACATAAATTTAAATGATGAAGGTCTTAAAATATTATTCGTAGAACTAAAGTACATTTTGATTTCTTTATTTTTTCAATCGGATCACGGTTTTGTTTTAATTTGCTCTAAATTATAAATTTTTGCATTCTTCTAGGCTTAATATGTTTTTCGGTTTCAATTCTAACATAAAATCAATGCATTTTATCAACCATCTAGTCGAAAATTACTTTTTCATTGCGATTTTTATTGATCAACACATTTCATGCAATAGCAACATTTGTCGTATGATTAGAAATATTTAAAAATCAATATATTTCATCTTTATTTTCCATTTTTTGATAAAGATTTAGAATCCTGATGTTGCCACAACAAAGGTGCAAATTTTGATTCGATGAATAGGAACATTTCAATTTATATTACAAAATTGGTAGACTTTATGCTAAAACAAACAAGATCTGGCCCAATTTTGGTAATTGGCCGAAGATTTTATATACCTACCGTATAGTCGTATGGTGCCTTCAGTATCGCCAATGCTATTCTTTGATATACATTTATAGCCACCAAAATCGCTCGATTGTAATCGTTTTATATGTAAAATCATTTCAATGGCATACATATTGTTCTCCTTCTCCGTTAGGGCATAACGATCGCCAGCAATGATCATTTCACCTAAAAAAAGGGGGGGGGGGGGGGGGGGGGGAAAAAAAATTAAACGAAACGAATTCAGTTTAGGTGATGTGATGAGATGAGAAATGAAGTCATGAATACGAAGCAGGAGAGCAGCATGAATGAGAATGCGGTAAAGAAGACGATGATGAAGATAAGGAGGTCATATCCAGATTGAACACAGAGAGAAACAAGAATGAGAGATGAAGAGTAGGTGTTGCCGTAGATGATGAAATTTCTGACGAAGTTCACCACGTTTTCGTTGTCACGTTTGCAATATACGTCAAATGCAGTTGACAAAAGGCAAAGGCAACGGCAACGGCAACATCTCTTACATGCCACATCTCTGGAACACCTCATCGTCATCTTCGTCTCCATTTCCATCGACATCTCGTTCCCTCGGTTTTCACTCTCATCCCATCAACCTCATCGCCATTCTTTGGCGCCAACTGAAAAATATTTTAGCTTCGAACACGAACCAAATAAAGACAAATTGCGGCATTGAAAGGTTTATAAAGTTTCCAACGAGCAGTTGAAAATGCTAAATGAAAAATTCAATTCGTTGCCACCCACACTATATTTTGGGTCCCCCATACCCACTTCTGGTGCTCGCCAGGCAAACACAAACTTTTGGCTTACCATTCTCACGCTGCCAATAATTGATGGCCTTTGGCGATGCTTCGACATTGCAAATTAATGTGACATCCGTTAGGACCGGAGCGCCGACCAATTGATTTGGCACTTGCACCAAAGGATGAACTGCAAAGGGAAAGAGAAAGAAAGAAAGCAAGAAGAAATGAATGAATGAATGAATGAGATATGTAGTGTGAGTAGAAAATTGCTAGAAAGTGAGCAAAGTCATCGTCTGGTTTGACCTTGCCCACAATCGACTGGCAATTAGTCGCCCGCCCCCTCGTTCCAATGCCCCTTTATCCTAAAAGAGAGAGAAAGAGAGAAAAAAGGAATCCTACTCAAAATCTCTGTAGCCGCTTACTATGGTTGTCAGACGGATTGCTTGGTTGGTTGCTTGGTTGTTCCTTCACCCGTTATTTGTTAATGGCAGCTGCAAACAGCAGCAACAACAACTGATACGATTTTAATTGAAAATGAATTATTTTGTTGTTAGAAGAGAAAAGTGAACGACAACAGAAGGAACGAACCAACGAAACGAGACTAGGAAGGAACCAACCAACACCAACCAACACCAACAACAACAACAATTCTGGTCACAATTGGAAAAACAACAACAACAAACACAAAAAAATGCCATTTTGGTCTCTGTTACTAGAGCCTGCGGAAAAATCCTTTTAATTTACCTCGTCTCATTGACCTATTCGAAGGGTATATTAGTTTTGCTTGACATGCATTCAAAATATGAATGACTAATTTTGACATGATAAATCTTTCTATAGCTTGCATTTTTTTAAAAAGTCTTTTGATCTTAATTTGTTAGCTATTGCATTCGATTCTTTGCTTATTATTTTCCTGTTTTTTCTTTTTTGTAGGGAAAGAGCATTGGCAACTTTGTAATAGTTTAGATTTTCTTACATTTTTTCCTTCTGGTCATGTTGACTGGTTTTCATTTTTGCGTGTTCTTTTTTGTTTTTTTTTTTTTTTTGTGTTATTTTTCGTGTTCTGTTGAGATTTTGTTGTGTTTTTTGTTGTTGTTTTGCCTTGTCTTTGACCCCGCAGTCTTGGGTGTGTTGATGGTGCCTGGGTAAGCCACCAACTGACTGTAGGGCTGACCATCATTGTTTTTGGCTTTTCAACTTTGCCACGTTGTTTGACTATTTGGCTGTTTGCCCGGCTGTTGCCTTCGATTTTTTTTTCGTCCTCCCCCCCACACCCCCACACCCTTTCATTCATTCTTTTAAAGGTTTTTTTCTCTCTGTCTGTCTTTCTGTCCCGTTTGTTTGTTTGTTTTTTGGCTGCATTCAAGCGTTCATTATTGGTCAATTTATTGGATTTGTGCATGCCACACTTACACCCACATTCAACCTCACCCTTTCGTGTGTGTGTGTGTGTGTGTGTGCTTGCAACATATGTCATGTGTTCATTCCCATGTTGTGTAATTTCTCCAGCAAATAGTTGTTGCTGAAATTGCTGCATTGCCTATCACTTATTGAAAAATCAATTTGTTTTAATATAGTTTTGGCTTAGCACATGCCACTCAAGCTGTTGCCACACATTGTGTGTGTGTGTGGCAAAGAATTGTTGTAAAAATAAAATGCAAAAATTGTGTGTTCAAATTGAAGTTCTTGAAATGATATACAAAGAAACATACATACATGGATATGTGCACTTTTTAGGTATTAATTTCTATGTGAAAATAAATTTCTATAACATTTGCTATACAATTTATAGTTTTTTTTTGTGTATAATTATAGAAGAGTGAAAGTGTTCTAATGAAATAAAATACTGATTGTACAATTTGTCACCACAATATGTAATTTTGTAATGAAACGAATAGAATCGTTCATAAAACCGTTCATTATGAATGAACCTTGGTAGATATGACTAAAACAATCGGTTTAGAAAGTGAAACAAACTTGGACGCCCACTCTTTCCACCCATATAGGATAACAATGCGTATACGTAATTACGTAATTATAGAGTAAAGTTGGAGCATTTTCATACATCTTCATGTTAAAGATACTGTCAAAGCCGAATAAAAACGTTTTACCAAACATTTACAGACACAGGGTACCAGTTTATTACCCTTTTCCATGAGTTTGATCATATTTAGCCATCTTCGAGTTTTGCTACAGCGATATTCTCAATTTTTTGGATATATGCCATAAAATGTAATCGGAATCAGAGCAATTTTTTTTTTAAATAATCTCATACCATCTCAAGCTATCGGGATATATTTTATTAATCTTATGATTATTGTGGTGATAGAGTCCAAGTGACAAAAGTCCAAATCATAGTCTTAACAACGTGCCTGCCAAATTCCAGTCTTCTATCTTTTTAATTGTAGTTTATGCCTAAAAATCGACATCGGGGTAGTGTACATTGACTGGATTTCTTTATATGAATGATATATGTACATTGGGGCATCAAATGAATATTAATCACCAAGTTCTTCTTTCGATATTTCAGTTTTTCTCTTGCTATTTCTTATTAGCTTGTGTTCTAAAAATTCTTTCAATTGCTGCATGGACGGATCTACAAAATATTTTTGGGAAGGGCCGATCAAACAATGAAGATTTTAGGTTCCGTTTTTTCAGTAATTTTCGATGAAGGAATTCTGTCAGTATCAGATTTACAGGTTGGTGGCTTAAAGAAGTGAATGAAGACCTCCCAGTCTACCCTCTTGGATCCGTCCATGGATTGTCGTAAAAGCAATACCGCTTTGAAAACTTTATGCTTGGGATTGAAGTGAAATTTCCAGTATTTTTTTTTTCACCAAAAATGAAGTGGTATGATTTTCACAATTTTTATTCAATGCTCCACAAAATATTTATATTTAACCCGATTCGGTGGTAGCTTCAGTAGAAGTGCTTGAAGTCGAGGTAGCTTCTGTGGTGGAGGTGCTGGTGGAGGTTTCAGTTGTGGAGGTTGTGCTACAGTTGTGGCGATGATGATGACGACCACCATGGCCACGTCCACCACGATGACCGCGATGACGATAGCCACGACGTCCGCCGTCTGAACTGTCGGAAGAGCGAGAACGTCTTCCGCTAAAGCCTACTACACTACGTCTAGAACCGCCGCCGCCGCCGCCGCCGCCGCCGCCGCCACCACCGCCTCGTACTCTAAAGCCCACGCCGCGGGAATTACCGCCGCCACCGCCTCCACCTCTGCCACCTCTTCCACGTTGACCCTCGACCAGGACCACAGCGACCAGTATTAATAGAACAAGAGTTATATAGCCACGCATATCTCTAGTGGTTGGTTGCTTCGATCGGTTGTAGAAAAGAAACTGTCGCTTCTCATTGCATGCTTCACACATTTTATAGGTACTTGTCAGGTGAACGTCATTTGTGTGCTTAGCTGAAAAACGAAGACATCAATGTCATGGACAAGGCCATCTTTATTTTTTCTCCTTTTTTCTTTCTCTTCTTTTTGTTCTTCTATTTAGCCAAATTTAAATGTACTTTTATACATTCTATGTGTTTTGTTATAAACAAAACAGCTGCTTAATATTTTTGAACAAAATTGTATACCAAATATTTGCAATTTATGGTGACGCTTAACGCAGCAAAGTCTTAAACTGAAACTGGAACTCATCCAGCAATAGAACAGATATGTATTTTAATATATATATTAGTATAAATAAATACATACTTATAAAAATAGTCATGCCATTTGCTTTAGCCAAACGTTTGTTTTAAGTTCATAAGTATTAGTATTTTGAATTCAATTTGCACACTAAACGTTTTTAAATATTGAAAGCAAAATGGTAAACCAATATTGGCATTAACTTTAATATTTATACCTTGCACTCATAGGATGGAATGGTATATTGATGACAATAAAATGTAGATATCGGTTGAAGGAAGAGTTTGAGATATCATAAAATATAACATATACATACATTAACAGTGACTTATCCACTATCATCCGTTTTATATGAATTCTACAAATTTAATCTGAAGAAATTAGGTTAATATATATATACATAGTATGTCTTTTCATCGGATGTTTGTATGCCATCTATGTATATGATACATCATGTGGTTTTCAAATTGGGTCAAAATTTTCAAAATTATAATCTTTAATAATTATTATAAGTTTAAGTTTAACATCTATTTTGAGGTTAATCACATAAGAAACAAAAAAGTTTATCTGATCAAAATTATTGTTCGAACGCTCGTTTTTAATGGGGGCTGTATGATATAGTCATCCGATTTTTATAGAATTTGCCATAGTCATTATTATGTAAATTAAACTGACAAATAATAATTTTTATGACAATAGCCTAAACTGAATTACTGAATTAGACATTTCTATGGCAGCTATATAGTATGGTGGTCCGATCCGTAGCTTAGACGGTCTAAGAGGAGTTTGCGCTGATCCAGCCGAACAGATAAACATGACTAAATGAACAGATTTTGTCGCACTGATCCAGAACCTACAAATATGTTTTTACTTCCATCAATGTGTTGCACACTTGTGACCAAAATGAATATACCCTTTTCTACCAGGAACTCATATCAAATTAAACCATGTGGATGTAAAATGGAAACAACATGTTACGTACCTTGGAGTTACGTTAGACAAGAAATTAACCTTTAATAAACACACCCGTCAAGTCAGGCACAAAATAAATCTCCTAACTCGCACTCTTTACCCTTTTATAAACAGAAACTCCAAACTGAATTAAGTGAACAAAATGTATCTATTCAGATCAATATTTCAAATTGTACTATTTTACGGAGCACTGGTCTGGGCTGATATCGCTAACTGTCATATTGAAAAACTACAAGTAACTCAAAACAAATTAATCAAAATGTAAATGCAAATTGAATTTGTATTCAACGTATCCTCATATAAATGTCCTAGCATAAGTCATAGTTCTAGTCGTAAGTTTTATCTAAATGCATATTTAAGGGGTTTTTAATAAAATTTTCTCCCCAACTTATCTCATAATATATGTATTATCGTTAAGCATCAATGTCTAGCAAATTATTACATACTTAAGTAGAAAATGGCAATGCAGCATGAACTCTTAACCCTTAGAATATTACTCTCACATATTAAATGTATATATTTGAATATTAGTGAATAAATTAATGAATGAATAATACCCTTTCTCACCCATTTTGTTCTCAGAATATTTCAACTATCGCATTCAAATTTGCCATACTTAAATTTCTTTTCAATATCTACCGATATGGTTAAGCAATATACAATAGACAAGTGGTTATGTAGTCTTCAAATGTATAAAAGTTGTTTTCTTTATAAACCTTAGAAAAGTACGATAAAGGAGTTTCCCGACTTCAGATTTTCATTGCGTAATAATTTGATTATGGAGTTAAAGAATTAATCCTTACTCTCTGCTAAGGACTTGTCTTATCAACTGTGTTAGTAATTTTTTGGACTAACCCGTTTTAGTTTATTTAATGAATAGAATTAGAATTGACTGAATATTTTGACAGAAAACTTTATTGGATTCCATTTAATGTAAATATTTGTCTGAACATTTTGTTGGGTCTTATGAAAAGAGTTTGTTGTAGTTTCTGTCTATCTAATTTATTGAACTTTTATCTTATTGGCAAGTTTCACCACAAAATGGAATCACTAACTAAAGGTTTTGTGAGTATTTAACGCTAATTTTTCCTATCTCGTCGCCGCGTCAATGAAACCCAAAGAGCCACTTAATTTTCTGATTAAAATCAATCAAGCAAAGCTCCGAAGCAACTTAAGAAGTCGAATACATATATATGTATGTACATATACGTATAGGGAGAGGCAGAAGGTTAAAAATGTAAGCACAAAATCAAAGGAAAAATGTAGGAAAAACGCAGTGAAATAAGCGAGTGAGGAAAAACCTAAGGAAAACTCCTCTCATTGCCAGCTGAGTTTGTTGTTTGGCGAGAAGAAATCACTTCAAGCATCAATGCACAATGCCAAGGGCAGGAAGCTTCGATGCGATGCGATGTAATGAAGGAGGAATAGACAAAGCGGACATACGATGAATTCACATACATGTGTAGGTACATATGTACATACATACATATGTATGAATGTATGTGTATGGCGGTTTCTAATTTTTTGTATTTTCTTCTTGCTTTAAATTGAAATTGAGACGCAGCTCACAAAAGGCAAAAAGCTGATAGCAATAAAAGAGCTAGAAGTGGAGCCCACACTGACAGCTAGATTTTTCTGCTTCTTTTTTTGTGCAAATGGAAATGAAATGACAAAGGCAACAAAATTACGCACACACACACACTCACAGACACACACACGGCTATATACACCTTCAAACACACACTCGTTGGTTGAAAAAAAAAAAATCAGAAAACACAACTCGGGAGAGCAAAAAACGAAAAAGAAAGAAAAGAAGAAATAATGAAATGAAAATTAATTTTTGCGGCATCTCCCATGCACAGAACGTACTTGGGTCCCCACTCCATCTCCATACCCATCCCCCATCTCTATACTCACTTCCCCTCGTTACACCATTCTTAGCACATTTTCACACCCGTGTCAATATAATTTCTTGATAAGATCTTGCCATGTTTCGCTTCTAGTGGTAAGTACCTATTTCACCTCCATCGCCTGCATGTTGTTGTGCCAAATTCCATTAACTTTAATGTAAAAGAGCGGAAACTGCCCTTAACAATTACTTGTACGTACCCACCAATCTAACTAGCTAGCTAGCTAGCCAGCTTTTCCACCTACCCTAACACCGTTGGCCCATCAGGCCACCAAGTTTCGTCTTTTTCAGACCTCAACCTTTGGCAAAAAAAAAAGTTTACTCTTTCTGAAACGTGACGTTGGCTGTCTGAGTAATGCGTTTAGAAAGTTTGCTGGCCACGTGAAATAAAAACGGAAACACTTGCAGTTAAACTTTTTATGATACCCAGTACCCATCTATAGATACAAATTCCAGGACTCGTTCAACATGAAGGCTAAAATCAATAATCTTGTAAATCGTTCGATAGAGATCATAGATCATAGTCATCAATAGTTTCTCATAGAAAAGACTTGATAAAATATGGTCGCGATAAGGCACAAGAAAGACCCTCGAGGTCTGATCTAACTAGCCTAGCTTACAATAGAATTATTGTTTTTGCAATATTCAGCCATATAAAGGATGTAGGGTTTTATAATGGTCCTGTGTTAGGTGTAGTCAGGTCAATTTTATTAATATGTTTTGCATAATGTACTCACAGTGCACCTGTAGCTTCATTCGTTTGCTCACTGTTGGCGGCACTCCATTCGAGGCGATACACATATAGGCACCCATTTCCGATCGCGTGACTTTTGAAAGAGTTAACATTTCGCCCTCAACTGCTTGAGCTGTAAATAACAACAACAACGACAAGAAGATTGACATGCGGTTGGTTAGCCTGCTTTATGCAAAAAGCACAAAAATATATATGTATGTATGTGTGCTTTACCACAATGTGTCACTCACCTTTCGTCTTTTGATGCACCCCATTGCGTGCTATAATCTCCCTGCCATCTTCACGACGCCATGTGATCTTTGGCTTTGGATGTCCACGGGCACGGCATATTAGTTTGGCAGAGCCCCCTTCGGGCACCATCATATCGCCAGAGGTTTCCTCATTAATAATATCCGGTGGTATAACCACCTCCAGTGTGGCTGTCTAAAAACAAAACAAAAACGAAGGGCAAAGCAGACAAAATTTCATAAATATTTTACATCAATTTCCAAAAGTCATTCAAACTAACAAAATGCAAACGATTCAAAATTCTCCCACTTTGAAAGGCAAGGTAAAGCATGAGAATATTCCATTTCCTAAATATATTCTAAGCAAAATAAACCCATTAGACTCTTCTTTCCATATCAGAATAAAAACGGAATTATAGTTATGAGCTAAATTGTTACAATTGCGTTCTTTTTTAGTAGTACTAACTACTCACTGAATCATTATAAAGCAATTCCCAAGCGAAGGGAAAAGAACTTTCAAGTATGAAATTTCATGAAGATGAAAACGACCAAAGTTCGCCAATAGGTTCCTCCCTTTGAAAAACATTAATTGATGATTGTTTTAACGAGGAAAACTTTATTTATTCAATTGTTTTGACGACTCTAAGAAAGCTTAACCACTTTTCGAGTACACGATACAGGAAAAAGTGTTATGTCCCTATTTGGTTTCAAGATTTGTTGAGTTTTACTGTTTGCCAGCATTTTACTGCAACGCTATCAATTTTAATTTTCCACACTTTGAAGAAACAAACAAAAAAAAAAAACAAAAACAGGACAATATCCCAGAAAATAAAACAGTCAAAACGACAGCAAAAACAAAATACGAATACGAGAGAGAGAGAGAGAGTATAATGAAATTATTCTGTGAATGTTATGGAGCTGCAATTTGGCCCATATGTCTTTGACTTGTGGTGGCTCATCTCATGCTCAAACGATGCCAGAGGCAGCCTATCTATCCACCAGCACACACACAAATCTACGTATAGAACTGGAGGAAACAGAGATGTAGACAGCGGTGGGAGGCGACGGCGGTGGCGGTAGTGATGGGTGGTGGCGGTGGCGGTGGCGGAGGGTGGTGACATTTAAACACGATATATAAACAATGAAGCGCTTTAATGACAAAAATAAATAACAAACAATGCGGCATTGCAGCCAGTGTGAGAAAAGGACAGACAGACCCAGAGATGTCATGAGGGAGTACGCCTGAGTCTCATGTGACGTTGGCATCGCTACTCGAGTCGAGTCGAGTTGAGTTGGCAGCGCCCTGCATGCGACATCCAGGCAACATACATACAACCATTTTTTTCTCCCCTCCTCGCTGACCGACCTATTAAATGTTCTTCTTCTCACTCCACTCTTCACATGTGCAAAACGATTGCGTTTTCAATTTCATTTCATGGCAAGAAAGAGCATGGCCGGAAAGGGGGGACTGGGACTGGGTAGGTGAATGTTTGGAAAATGGTTTTTCCAACGACAACGTCGACGGCGATGACGACGGCAACGGCGACGACGACGACTTCGTGTAATAAAATCAACCTAACAAAGCGAATTGAGTGAAAAGCAAATATGAGACAAATAAAAAACAAACAGGCTTGACGTTGCTTTCAGCTTCATTCACCATGTTGCTCTTGTTCTTCTCAGTTGCGTTTTAAGCCTTTTTTGATGCCCTGCCCACTGCACTGGGTATATCAGCTTTACTTGAAATCGACACACATACATATACTAATATAATTATTATAGACTTGTTAAAATTTGCATCGACCTTTTCTTTTTACATTAATTAACGCCTTTGCCACCATCATCAGCATGGATGTAAAAAGAAAGGATATACAGCATTTGGATAACAATTCGTGGATTTTATAGTCATGAGTTTAAATGTATGAATATCGCAATGTGTCATGACTGTCAACTGCACTGAAACCGCAAAATATAAACCAAAAGAAACAAATTTAAAGATCATCAGCATTATTATCATTAACATCATTATTAAAGAACTTTTACGATATCATAAATACTGTGAGGAATGCAAATTACATTCAATTTACTCATTGTATCGAATGCAACCTGTGTAATCAGTACTTATCTTCTCTCTAAAGGCCAAAATTCAATCTCGAATGTGATATTACTGAATAAAAAAAGGAATGTTATATATATATATAAACTTAATTTATAAACTTAATTATATATATTTTTGACTTCTATGACGTTTTCAAACACTAAGCAAATTTGGAGTACTCTATTTCTTCAGAAACATACATATATCGATCGAATAAGATATCACTGATTAGTACTAATTGTAAGTACCAACTAAGGCAACCGAACCGATTAACTTTCCCTAGGCAAAGCTTCAATAATCCTAATTACCAAAATTAAAATGTCTTCTTTCTGCAACTGTATAAAGAAAGAAGAAAAATAAACTTAAGTTAAATATTCGAGGGTGGCCTCAAGCCTTCCACTTTCGCTTTTTGTCTCTCTCTCTCTGTTCGTCTCTCTCTCTCTCTCTCTCTCTCTCTTTGTCCACCTATGTATCTAGGTTCCTTTGACTGACATTTTGCATTCTTTTCTATCCGCTTCATTTAAAAGTTAACCACAGAAGCAAATGCTGAAGCACCACATCAACCAATCTATGGGGCCATCGTTTCATTGTCGATATATCGTTATATATACTATAGTAAATTGTACTTACTTGCATTTTCATGGGATCTGTGTTGACCTGACACATGTATTTGCCGGCATCCTCCATTTTGACGCCACGTATGTTCAATGTCCATGTGTTGTAGTCATTGTGTGTTACAGATAATCGATCATTGTTGGTTATCACATGCTCATGGATGGCCAGAATTGCCTTTGCATCGGCCTTAATCCAGGCAACCTGATGTTGGGTGTAGCCAATGGCAGATTGGGATTGGATGTGCAAGTGGGTATGGATAGTTGATGACAGGGGCATTTTGTATAAGTGTGTGTGTGTGTGTGTGTGTGTGTGTTGATGTTGGTGTTGATGATGATGACGATGAAGACGATGTTCCCAGTTGCATATCAAAGTGATTGCGTGTGTGTGTGTGTACCAGATGTTTGGCAAAATTGCAGTTTGATATGTCAGCAGTTGAGTTGACCAATGGTTATTGTTAATGCCCATTATTGGCAACATTCGCGTCATTCATTGTCATTGTCATTGTCATTTTCATTGTCATTGTCATTGTTGTGGTCATCAGCATCATCATCATCATCATCATTGTTCGTTAAAACCAGAGTATAGTTTCAGCAAATTTCCGGTTTGTTATCGCACAGATTGTTGTTGTTAAAATCGATTTGCGGATGTATTAGAATTTTAGTTGCCAAGTTTTCGTGACCATTGTGGGTTAGTTAAACGCGATGACCGAGTAAAAGGCATAAGAATGTAAGGGGGTTTATATGCAGTATCGTTGACAATGTTGGCATAGTAGTTGCAGTAGTTTTTGGGTTCGTTGGCGTTGTCGTTGTCGTCAGATGTCAGCGCAATTTGACGCCATTCACCCGTTTTTGTTGCCACAACAAGGCGGAGGCGTTTTTGCAAGTGGGTTTGGTTTTTTTTGTCCCCATTTTTAGAATGGTTTGAGATGGGATATTTCAAGTGCAATTAGTGGAATTGGGTTTGTGGTTTTGTTGTTTGGTTTGGTTTTGAGTTTGTATTTGTGTGTGTGTTTATGTGTGTGTGAGTGGAAAAAAGAACATTCAGCAATTAGTTAACATTTCCAGCTTATGTCATAGCCTTATTCTTGCTTCCTTGTCGGAGCTGACAAAAAACAACCAAAACACAAAAATCCACAAAGTATAAAACACACAGACATTCAACGATTCTTTTTCTTTTTTTTTGGTTTTTCTTTTTTAACTTTCTTTGCATATTTGTTAGTCTGTGTACTGTGCCCCATATGCATGTATGTGTGTATGTACATATATACAAACATATGGGGAGCCCAGTTTACACAAAGAAAAAAACAACAAAAAATAGGGGGAAAATTCAAAAAAATATCTTTATACATATGTATGAACAAATGGGTGCAGTTGGCGGTGCATTTTGAAGCGGCTAATCAGTTGGTATTAACAAGCAGACCATGCAAAAAAACAAACGAAACGAAAGAAAAAACCAAACTAAAACCAAAAAAAATGGAAAACAAACCACAATAGCAACAACAATACAGGATAAGCAGGGGGGAACAACAAAAGTATAAAGTGTACGGTAGGGGATAGGAAGGGAAAATATAAAAATCAACCGAATGTAACAATACAAAGAGAGAAAAAAAATTGCATTGCCTACTTATGCGGGCATAATATTTTCTCTTGTGTTTATTTCTCTTTTTTACATTGCTGTTAGCTTTTCTGATCCCGTTGTAACTTTAGAGTTTTAATTAGCATTATGACAGCGTCATACTAAGCTCACTTTTTTTTCTTTCTCTCATATTTTTTTGTTTAGTTTTTTAATTCTTCTCTTGTGCTTTGCATTGCATTCTCTGGTAAAAAGTTTTGTTATTTAAGCTGCTTTCCGTGGCACATGGAATTTTTCAATCTGATAGGGTGAAAATGAAAGGAATTGAAATGAAATATGGTAATTATAAATGTAGCGTATAACTTTTGAAAACTTAATTTCCTCAAATAAATATTAGCAAATTGTGTAATTGAGTACAAAGAGAAGTAAAAAGAGAAACAATTTTGAATTAGATTTGATTTAAGCGGCAGGTAACAGTTCATTTAAAAGTTACAGTTCTCGGTAGATTAGTTGTTTAAGGGTAAGAAGTTTGCTTTTAAGCCGATGGTCATAGTTTCTAGAGTTTGTAATAAATGGTTATCTTGATAACCAGACTCAAGATAAAAATATTCAAAAGAAACTAGCTTATAGCTTGTTTAATCAACCAAAATTAAAAAAAACTGTAAAATTTATGATGTAATGCCAAGTGTTTTATTTTCTAAGCATGACAGTTGACATAAGTTTTGAGTTTACGAATAATATTAATAAAATATATAACATTTTTAGATACTGGACGTTTTAGATAGAAGTTCATATATAATTAATAAAGTAATTAATTTAGCTCTTTTTTTATCCATAGATAGCTACAAATATAGTTAGATAAAATACAAATTCAGTATTGAATTAACCATTATATGAAGCTTTATCAGTTATGTACTTGTATTTTGTGAGTTTTTGTCATTGGTTCTGTTCTAAAATTTACACTTTTTTATGCATTTAATCGAAGTAATCTAGACGATTTACTGAACGGGCTTTCTTTCGGTATTTTTTTTTTGCTGTCAGTCAAAACGTAAATCCATCTGAGACTCTAATGTCATTTACCGATTTGCCAAAAAAAAAAAGCAAAACAAAATGCAAAGAACCGATTCGAATAGGGAAAAAATCAGAAAATAGCCAACACTTGGCCATAGAAGGACGACAATAAGCGTGATTGTCTGTTTGATGTTGTTGCCCTGCAATTCGCTCTTTATTTATTTACTCAATAAAGCAAATTTATTGAGTAATGCCAAGTGGGCGGAACGGATGGCAAAAAGGCGCCCAGTGATAGACAAAGGCAGAAAAGGATTGCGACCAAAAGCAGAAAAACAAAAAATAACCGAAAAATTCAATGGAAAACCAGGAGATTAAGTTGATTTTGCCCATGACGAATATTTGCATACCCTTTGCAGCTTAAATTGGAAAGTAAATAAATATGATTTATCTCACTCTCCGAACGTTTCAAATATTGTTATTTGAGTTTTAAAAATATATCAAGAATTTGGAGAAAAACTTAACATTAATATTTTCTATATTGTTGAGTACGTATCTGGAATTCGATACTTTTTTCCCCGATAATTGTCATCTTCATCTTTTACTTGCAGCTAGACACTAAGGAACTATTTGAATCATGTTAAAGTTCGTAATTGAAATAAATATTCATATGTTGCAAACGTTTGTTAAATTAAATGTACTCATTTTGTTAGGGAATCAACGAAAAAAAAAAAAGAAAACGAAGGGGTGGGACGACAAAAAACAGAAATGTGAAAAAGTTTTAAAAATGTAAATGCAAATAAAGCGGAAGAGCAAATGTCATAAAGTAAGGCTACAGTTACACAGAGAGGACTATATAAAGGACTACAAAAATATACATACAGACACTCACACTCACACACACACACACCCACACCCACACCCACACTCACACGCACACACACGTACACACATCCATATGTAAATACAAATAAACATACACATACAGAATAAAATTTGGTGCAAAGTTTGTTTCGGTTTTAACTCGGTGCGCTTGAATTTATTTTTATATTCATATTTGTTCAACCAAACTAAAGAACAAAAAACTATATATATATATATATAGATTATATGTATATATAGTAAAAATATATAATTTTAAACCGAAAATTGAAGAAGGTGGTGGAGAAGAGAATAAGAGAGAGAAAATGAAAGCAACAATGCAACGATTATGCGACTATAGGTCGCATTTTATTTTCTTGTTGTTGTTGTTTTTGTTGTTAAACATAAAAAGCAATTCCTTTTGATCGTTCATTTATAGTTTTATAGTTGATGTTGAGAACCTGAAAATGGAAATCTTTAATTATGCAAAAACCAATCGGCAGTTGGATCGGATTCATTAAGGAAAATGCTTTCGCATTATTGCATTTCTGGTGGTTGAGAAGAATTGAGGGGATTAAGGATGATTGCGGTGGGGGTGAACAGGGAGCGGGGTTTCCCACTTCGAATCTTTTTGAGCTTTGGCTGTAGCAGTAACGTTTCGAGTTCGTTTCGTTTCGCGGAATGCAATTTATTTGATTATATTGACAATATTTTCATACGTATATTTATTTATTGTTTAAATAAAATGCCATTCTCATTTTTCTCCCTTTCTCTTACATTCTTTCTCTCTCTCTCTCTCTCTCTCTCTCTCTCTCGTTCTCATTCTCACCCGCTTACTCCATTATTGATTCGCCCCTGCTCAAGTGCTCCTGTGTTGCGCCCCTGTATTTTGGCCTTGTTTTTTGTTTGATTGAAACATCGAAGGATTTATATGAAATGGCGTTTTTATTTATGAGGCCATTTCGTTGATTAACTCTCTTTGACGTGCGTTGCAAATGGAGAGCAAGCAAGAGAGCATGATGTACAGACAGACAGAGACAGAGAATAAGATAGAGCAAGGGGCATAGAGAGTAAGGAGGGGTTATTGAGGGAGCAAAGTGACAGAAATGCATTCAATACCAAAACCAAGAAAACAAAATAGCAAGAATTTACTGTAAATTGCAGTAAAATGTAGCTTTTATTTTTTGTTTTACCAATATGTGTCTATCGCTATTTTAGAAAAAAACCGAGAATTCTACACTGAAAATTGAATAATTTGAATAACAGAGTTTAAAGTTTTTGTCCAATTTTGGCAATGATATTCGTAGAATGTTATGTGATCCTGGATATCGATTAACTTACTTAAAGTATGCCTGACCAATCGATAGTTAATAAAAACATTGTATAACAGCTCTATTATCTAAATTGTTAGATTTAATAACGGTATCTGTCCATTGCCTAACTTATTCAGAGCGAGTCTTCGTATTAATTCAATGACATATTGTTATTCGAATCAATTTCCACTCTAGTTTAACTTTGTTGTTAATTTATCTTTTTCCATACAAATTAAATGTTTGTCAAATTCAATTGTCAATTGTATAGACTTTTTTGTTCAGTGTAAAGTGATTAACAATATTAATTCTGTATTTACATTTAATTTACGTTAAACCAATGACTGCATTCCCTTTAGAATCGGCTATATATGCATATATGAGGAAAAAATAAACCAAAAGCACAAGCACACACACACACACACAAACAAATTTTGTTTCACAGTTTAAATGGTTTTGGATGCATTTTTTGCTTTTCCCCCCATACCCCTACTCCACTCCACACATTTTACCATGGTTTTCTTCACACATTCGATGAACGTGCAAAAAGTGATATCCGAAACCCGAATAGACTGCCGTATATCCAATTATAAGTCAACTCGTTGCTTGTGGGGTTTACTGTTACTACAGCTGCTACAGGCACTTGATCGAATGACCATTGGTAGGCAATGTATCTTGTAATCGATTTCGATTTGTTCGGATTCAGTGACATTTTGAATGTTCACTCTAATTTCCGGCGCACAAAAACCTTAGCCTACCCATGTTGAAGCTTATGCAAACGGTAACTAGGCCAGATTCGAGAGTCATACTCTATTACTATATAAATAACATATATTGCTTTCGAATTTATATAGAGAGGTGTAAGAATGACAGAATAGTCTGTTAATATTAACAATACTCAAAACGAAATGAATATAAATGAAAATCGGATTTGAGTAAATGAGTGAACGGATGTAATACCCAGTTGCAAATACTATTCTATTACGCAGTCCTCGGTACATGAGTTGTCTAAGTGGCCCAGTCATTTAGTCCAATGAACAACGAGGATCCGGGTTCGAATCCCAGGCTAGTGTATGGATGTAGTTTTCGTCTAAGCCGAAGGCCTTAGTTGCCAGTGCTTGTAAAATATAGTTAGGTTGATAGTTTACATCTATATCCTTTCCTTAATAATAATACTAATACTATTCTATTATGGTTCAAAATATGGATGAATCTAGAAAATATTTTCAGAAGGAAAGGCCCGATCTAAAAGTCAAGATTTTAAGCTTAGTAATTTTAGTCATTTTTGATAAAGGCATTTTGTTAGTATGGAAATTTATCGAAATTGCATTACCACTTCAAAGACTCACTAGCTAGAGATGTAAAGAGATTAAATAAGTCAAAATCTGTTTGAAGTATTCACATTTTGGAGGTGTCTAGACCACCCAGAACTTCTCTCTTGATTGGTTTGTGATTTTTGAATCGGGGTTTGCCCCGATGGATGGGACTTTGTCTTGCATTGATAAAGCAATGCAAGTAAGAAAAGTAAGGTAGCTCAATAAACATTTTTTTTTTAATATTGGAGGTGAATTTCATAGTCTTATTTATATTTTATAAATTTGTAACAAAATTGTTTCCTAATTACTGTTTTCCCATTCAGCTCAGCGAAATAAAAGTTTAAATTTTCCAAACTATTCTAATAAGGGCATGATATTTGGCAAAACTATTTGATTGTTTGCTTCAAAATATCCCAAATGAAATGAGACAATTCAAAATATTCGAATTGATTCAAGCGCCTTAGTACATTTTAAAGCTTTGACCCTTAATTCAATGTCTTATGTTTAACTGATTTAACTTATTTAATGAGATTTAACACACTCATTCATTTCATTGCGAAGTTATCACTCGTTCATTTGAATTATTTGAATGTGATGTTTTTGTCATTCATACAGCTCTCTAATGCATATCAACATTTCAACTGAAATACATAAAATAAATAAATACATAAATAAATAAAAACTTTTAATAGAAGTTATTAAAATAAAATTCCCATTTGCTTTGGTTAACCGTTTTTTCTTCGAACTTGTTTTAGTGGTATGTATATCAAAGGGTTTTTAAATAATAAATTGCAGATATCAATTACTTGTAAAACAAAAAGCCTAACAATAAATTTAAAAAAAAAAAGAAAACTTGTGTTTAATCTTTTAGATTTAGTTTTATGTAATTTAGAATTATTTTAAATAGTAAAAGAAAAAAAAAAAGATTTTATATTCGATTGTTTTCAATGTGAGTAGTGACCTAATATGCTTTATTCATTTTCATTATTCATTAATTGTAAATTGTAAGATTTGTTGTTGTTGTTGTTTGGTTTTGTTAACAACAATTGATTACAATTGAGTGGCATACTATCAAATCAAATTGTGTATAAATACTTTATGAATTGAAAAATTTCATTTCTAACCACCTCTTACCGCCAATTCCCTGTCTGTTTTGTTTTGTTCTCTTCTGCCCTGCATAGCCCCCTCCCCCTGACCATCCGTGTTCTAGCCAATTGCCATTATTCATTTTTGATATTTCATTGCTCTCATCTTTTTTGGCGGCCCCACAAATTTGCGGTGTTTGGTCATAAATTAAGTGCTATGAGTGCTAATAATAATATTATACCAGATGATAAAAACAATAAGCTGGGGCATAATTTTTCCGACTTTCGCCATTGTGAATAACAACGCATTTTTCGTTATGTTTATTTTAATTTGTATGTATGTATGTACAATACATAAGTAGTTGCAATTGCAGCAGCAATTGTTGCTGTTGTTTTTGTTGTTGATGATGGTGTTGCTGCTGCTGTTGTTGTTGTAATTGCTGTTATTATTATTATGGTTGTTGTCATACATTTAAGTGGGTATGTAGTTATTATTATTATTATTGAAATTTAGTTTTTTTTTTTTTTGGTTGCTGTGCATTGGTGCGTTAAATATGCAGAGTGCTATTATAGTTATAAGTAAGTAAGTAGATATAATATATATACTTATATATATGTATATATAGGTATACTGTATGATAATGGCTTTTTAATTAGAGATATACATATATATATGTAGTTGAATAGTAGTAATAGTAATTGTAGTAGGTGCGCTTAAAGATTACATAACTGATTATTATTAATTATTAGTTTTGTGCAGTTTTTTTTGTTGGTGAGAAAAGATTTTATTATATTATGATATAGATTTTTGTTGTTTTAACTTTATTTTTATTTTTATTTTTTTTGCTTTTGTGTTATTTAGGGTGCACTTGAAATGGGGATATGAGAAACGGAAAAGTACAGATGACTCAAAATGAGAAGAGAATGGAAACGGAAATGGTAACAGAAAATGTAAACGAACATATGTATATGGTAAATTCAAATATGTAAATTGAAACGCTGAGTGTTTTGTAAAACCGATACATACCTTTGCTGGGGCTGACGCACCGTCACCACTCACCCGATGACCACCCAGATTGTTGACCACACAGGTAAAGGTTGCATCCCGTCCCTGGGCCACTGTCACATTCTCCAATGGTATGACAAAGTCCGGCTCGAAGGCGCCCACTGAAGAGATTTTGTTTGAAACGGAAAGATCTTCATTTCAAATTTGGAGAGAGATTTCCATGAAGATAAGAACATTAAAAATATATTGAACAATTAACGGATTTCGATTACAACAAATGCACAAATGTCACCTGTATGTGTATGTGTGTGCGTGTGTGTGTGTGTATCTGTTTGTGAAATGGAAACGGCATGTTAACGATTGGCAAATTAAATATGCTTAAGCTATACACTTATGGTTAACGATATCGTTTAATTTGAGTAAGGCAAGGCATTAAATTGTTAAAATAAATACCAAAGCAAAGCAAAATATATTCAAATGTTTAAGATAATTACAATAATCGATATTGATATGTCGACAAATCGATTTGGTTATCGTTACGTACTTATTTGCCCAAACGTTTTATCCCACGCCAGAAAGACTTTCACACTTACCAATGCAGTTGCTGAGTAACATCAACAATATCAATTGCCAGCAATACGCAGATCCGGTTGCCACTCTGGCTCCTCCTCCTCCTCCTCGGCCTCTTCGTCCTTCTCTAGCCAACGCTTTTGTGCCAATTCTTAGAAATCGTCGATTTCCATTGGTAATCTCAAGACGCGCCAGTTTGGGACTGATATATTTCTGATGACGATTGCTTACCATGGGGCAATCTGTTTGGTTCGATAACGAATTGAGTTTCTTGTTTTTAAGTTGATTGCCATTGACGGCGATATTTTGTTCGCCGATCATTTTGTGGTTCACCGTTATAGTCATCATAAAATTAATGTTTCAGTTGGCAATAACATGATCTTAATGAGGTGATTTGATTTGCTTGAAGGTTATTGTTGCTGCTGGCAAACAAACAGAGAAATAGGGCACAAAATGTACTTCAATATATTCAATATTTATGTATAATGATCTAAAAAATTATATGTAAACGTAAAGAAAAACATCAAACTGATCAATTTATACACATATAGCAGTCAATATGTTAAGGTACTCCAATTGTCCTGGAAAGTTTGATGACTTACTAATGGGTTCAGTCAATTCTAAATGGAACATCAACCAAAAAAGTTTTATAGAAAAACATTTAAAAGCAAGTGCCCGATCACGATGAATGTCTATCGTTGGTTATAGCAAAGCAAGGACTTAGGATTTATTGCAGGACAAGTCCACAAGAGATTTGATTTAAAATACATATAACTGGCTAATGTTGTCGTCAAAAAATGTTTTAAAATATGTTTAAAATTAGATAAGTAATTAGAGTCCCTTGCCATATATTACACTCATGCTTAAAAACTTAGTTTTCCTGGCTTATATCACGTCAGTACACATTGACAAAGCTATTTCATGATGAAACATCAAAATTTATTATAAATACAACAAATGTCACATAGAAAATTGGAAAGTTACATATAAATGAAATCTATGAAATCGCTATTGAAACACGTTAAATTGTTGAATTGCACTGTTAAACTGAAACTCTGTTTTTTAGGTTATACTTATGTATGTCTTTTTCGCGATAATCGATGTGAGCAATCGATTACCAACATGATCAGTGTGGGCAAAACTATAAAACAATAAATGTAAAGTTAAAGTAGATTTGCAGCATGAGTCTAATAAAATGGCAAGGGACTGTAATAAAGTAAACAGTAAACTTTTTAGACTTCGATATTTAATACCTAAAGAGAAATGAAAGTATTTTAAGGTTAAACAAAATCTGTTCAGCAAACGTTGCACTAGTTTTCTCCGAAGGGAAGTCGACTCACCACAACGGACATAATAATAATTTAACTTAAATTTTCTATAAAATCATTGACTAGTTTTAAGACCAAATAAAGTATAGTCTTGCTTAGCATGAGAACCTGATATAGCCGTATGTCCGTCTGAGCGAATTTTCTTTGCGTCCTTCTTTTCAGGGCTTTTGTTCAGAAACTTAAGCTTTTAATTGCCTAATTGAAATCAAGTTATACAATTGGCTAGATCGGACCATAATCCCATATAGCTGCCAAAGACACCATGAGCGGAAAACCCTAATTTACTGAGAAAGATCCTATGAAATACAAAAACATTTACAATCAAACAAGATTTCGCACTATAAGGGTATAAATATAAACTGCGGTTCGCCCAAAGCTAACTTCTTTGATTTCTTCTTTCTTTGTCATTTGTTTATTTGTCAAATTGTTAACAAATTGCTTGGCCACTAAGAAGAGCAAATAAAATATTAAGCAAATATATATTGCAACTGTGAATGAATATCTTGAAGATGCATTATCTATTGACAAAGCGTTGCATAGTAAAAGTGGAGCCGCAACAGCGGCGGGAAAGAAAACAAGGATTTGGCCCAGCCTTTGTTTGGCAAGGGCAACAACATTTTTATGGCCAAGACGCTGGAAAAAGGCGAGAAGCAAGCGGGTAGATGGCAAAGTTAAAGGAAACACCAAGCATTCTGTTGGCGTATTCATGCCGTGGCCGGGGTATGGGATCGGTGTCTCTAAAACTTCAAGAGCTGGGACAACTCTGCACGTGCCGCTATTTACATTTGCACGTAATAAATTCACAAGGACAGAGGACAAAACACGGAATGGGCGAAGGGAAACGAATAGGGGACATGGAGGAAGAGGTAGAGGAATGGAGACGATTGGCAACAGGAAATGTGCAGGAACTGCATATGCCGGTTGTCGTTGTTGGTCTTTGGAATTGACTTTCCGTGAGTAGTGCCAACGTGTTGCATATCAGTGGTCCTCCTTGCAGGTCCTGGTTGGTTCTGGTCCTGTATTAGTGTCTAGCACTTGGACCAGTAGAGGACCGTACTAGTCCTAGTCACTTGACTCTACTCACATGTATTTACATTAGGAAAATTTAATGAGCCCACAAAAGCGACAACCAAATATTTGCCACACTCAGATCGAAGCCAGCACATTAGCCGTGAACAAGAGAATGAAAGCATGAGGAGGGGATTTGAGAATGGAAACGCGTGCTAGGCGTTTTATTAGATACGTGTCCTATCTATAGACCAAGTCCATGTATTCCATACTCAAAGCCTTTCCCCTATATCCACTTTTATTCTCGTCCTCTTACCATCATCATCAGCATTCACCATCATACATATAATCAACTCGTGCGCCTTTTGTGTGCACTTAAACACTTTCCACTTTTCACCAGCTGCTAGTTGGTCGAATGGCTGTTGGCTTACTTGTCGCTAGTTGGTTGTTGCTTGTATTATGACTATAAGTTGGCCCAGTTTTTACCTACATACATACAATGAGATCTAGACTGAGATCCCTGTCAATGCATTACCTGTTAAGGGTAAGAAAATTCGATGAAATGAATTCGAACCGAATTAAATTTTCTTGGCTCAATTTATTTTCTCTACAAAAAACTTTAAGTAAACGTTGAAAGACATGACTTTTTCTATACACATACATATGTACATATATGTGAATGTTGCTGACATTCAAAATTATACACTTGGGAATGTGCATAAGCTTTGCTTGAAAGTAAACAAAATTAAACAAAGACACACTAGGCTGGGGTCGTAAGGGGTTGGGGCTTAAATGACAACTGGCCATCGGAATGGAACGTGTCTCATGCTACTAGACTGCCCCTTCCCCCACCTATTGTCACGCTTGCTGCTACAACAGAATTCCGCCCTCTTATTTCTCACGCCTCTGGTCATATACTAGTTTTCTGGTCAATGTGGTCGTTGTCATGGTCAGCAAAAGTTACTTCTCGCGGGCATTTTGTAAGGAGGGCTAAGAAGAGGTGGAGATGTGGTTGGCATGCAGCTTTCTACTATAACTATATTTGTTTACTCTTCCCCCATTTACACAGGAAGTTGTGTCTGTGTGTGTGTATGTGTAGAAATGTATATATGAAATGTACATAATGTGTATAAATACAAATAAGTTTGATTAGTTGCCGAGATCTAAACAATTTGATACCCTATAACAATAAATTTGATAATTCTAAAAGTAAACTTTTTTGTGTTTCATTAAATCCTATTTTGTTTCTCCCTTTATATTCTATAGCATACTTTTGTGGGATTAATAACCGAACCATTTATATTCTAAATGCTAATGTGTTTACTGCAGTTAACTATTAAAATTTAAAGAAAAGTTTTCCAAAATAATCAACTTTTTCTTTTTAGCACGGAAACCGCATAGGCCTAACTGTGTGTATCTAGGAGATTTTGTATCTCGCTTAATATTAGTAAACGCAAGCGTTTGCTTACCCCACTACCATTACCAACACCATCACCACCATTACCACCGCCAACACCACCATCACCACCATCATCACCATCACCACCACCTTTACTCGCGCACACTACACACACACACACACACACACACACACACACGCAAACAATTCTAGTTTGTTCTTTTGGCCTCCATTGGCCTCCACACTCCTATTGTCTGGCATTTGCTGCTGATGCGACAGATTTTCGAGACGGGTACTGTATATCTGTGTGTGTGTGGTGTGTGTATCTGTCTGTGTGTAAGCAAAAGTGTAAATGAGCAGTCATGGCCGTGCTTGGACTAGCCAGCGGCACAATTGTCACACTTGCCCTCTCCAATACTTTTCTACTGCCTCCGGCACCATCCACATTTACTACCTCCTGTCTCATCTGTTCATGTGCATGTATGTGTGTACATACATACATATGTAGGTATATTCATGAATATCAAGTCCAACTATGATGCCAACTGGTCCACAACAAACTTCTTCCTATACGGCATGTCATATTTTTATTATTTGCCTTTTATATTCCTTCATTTTCGTTAGCTAGCTAAAGGAAATATCCCTACTAACTGCCACCCACACGGAATCCTAAATCCAGAATCCTAGACCAAAACATTGTTATTCACACCACTCGATCTGACTGCTGTTAGCTCTAATTGAGCGCTTTTGGTTAAGCTTTTGAGGCCGTTGTTTTTTTTTTTTTGTTTTTTTTTTTTTTTTAAGCGAAAAAGAGAGAGACTACTTTGGCTCATGGCATGGCAATGGTCCACTTGATCCTTAGTTATGGTGTGCATTGGCAATCAAGTGGAGAAATGTTGTTCTACAAATCTGTAAAATAGAACTATTGATCTAAATGGTTAAGGAGAGAAAGGGCTAAGAATGTCAATTGGATTGCGAATGTGAACTGAGAGAAACTGAATTAAAAAGTTGGCAGTTTTTTTTTCTGTCTTTCTTTGACCTCCTTGATAAACCTTTGCGCGCCCTTTTACCTAATAACCGTCTATATCAATAGCCACAAGTCTAGAGTCAATAAGCCAACAGCAAAGAAGCTCAACCAGTCAAAGCCATTGCCATTAAGTGCCAAATAAAGGCATAACTTGATAGCCAGAAAAGACGGCCAAGACGGGGCCAAGACATTCAATGTCAACGCTTCAACCTTTATTCCCCACTCGGCATCTTACGATTTCCACAATTCTATGGCGTTCCCGAAAAATTCTCCCAAGTCAAAGGCATAAAGATTGAAACTTGTAAATGGGCAAATAAAATGGAAATGAATATAATAAAGCAGCAGCCACTCACACCACTCACCAACTCAACGCACCCACCCATAGTCAACCGAAACCAGACAACCGTCACCCCTCGCCATGGCATCAGCTACGTTTCCGTCTTTGGTCTCGGCCCCCGCCCCGAGCCCGACCCCGACCACGACCCCGAGTTTACCGCCACCCCACGACGTTGAGGAGGACTAAGTGAAAAGCTGACAAGTAGCTTACGTAAATAATGTCAATGTAACAATAAAAATAATAAACGAATTAGCTGCTGCTTATTCAAGGACCATGACCCGGACGAAAAATGAAAATGAAAACAAGCTGCTTGTGGGAGAAAGCGACGCGTGTGGGGGGAGGGGGGTATAACGTTGAGCGGTGTGCGGAAATGCTTAAAAAAAAAGAAAAAGAATAACCAGAAAAGAAAAGGGAAAGCATTCAAATTGACTTTGCGACTCTGTGACTCGGTTACAATTTCCAAAGTCCTTTTGGTCATGTCCTCTGACTTTAGTCTATTTGTCTGAGCTGGAAACACGGACACTAACTCCATCCACGACGACGACGGAGACGACGACAACGACAAGGACAACGAAGATGTTTATGGCTTGTCAAGGATTATTGTTATCACCAGCTAGCCAGGTATGCAAACAGAAAATGCTGCCACCGACTGTCATGTAATTGCTGTCTAACTGTGTGGCAAGATATAGACAAGGAAAGGGATAAGGGAGGAAAAAGACAAGAAAAAGATGCAAAAATGGGTAAATGGATACGCAGACGAAACTGGAGCACAACCTGACATCAGTTTTAATCTTTTGCCCCAGGTAAAACCAAAAAAAAAAAACACAAAAAAGCCACAATTTAAAAATGTTATTAAAGATAGAGAGATGCTTACAACTCAAAAACAGAGAAAAGAGAGACAGAGAGAGAGAGAGAGAGAGAGAGCGAGAAATGGGGAAAGAGATGGGGAAAAGAAGAATGGAAATAAGCATGAATATGAATTAGACAAGCTTAGTTGTCCTTTGAGTAACCAAAAACGAGTTTATGTCAATTGATCGGTTTATTTTTATCGATGAACATCAGCTTTAACCTAATTACAATTATTTGTTTACACGAATTGTAATCAGAGCGATTAATTTCTGAAAGGAAAATAGTAGGAAGTCGTTTGTGGTATAACAAGTATTAAAAGAAGCACACTTGGGGATTCATGAAATAAAAGTCAAACAAATTGGCAAATAATATATTGGATATACATAACCGTATTGAAATCCAGATATGGTATGTTTTAAACTGTTTATATGAACATTTATCAAATATATGTATATTCCGATAAGCACTTCAGTCGAATCTGGCGATCTTTATATACATACCTAGAAAAAAGCCACAAAAGACAAAAATCAAAAAAAATATAAAAAACAGCATAAAAATAACCCCAAAACCTTTTCTCTCTTTCTCTCCTTGGCACTGCTCTACCTTCAAATTGTGCTCTATAAAGCAGTAGGAAACGGAATTTATGAGTAGCAAACTGTATATGTGTATGTGTGTGTGCTTGCGGGGGGATGTGTGTACATGTGTACCTCTACCATGTACACTTTCTTTCATGTTCGTTGGGCTTTCGTTTTGCCGGATTTGCCCCTCTGAATGGTGAGGTGGGTCTTGGCGGGGCTTGACGAAGCGAGTGGCAACAACGCAAAAGCTGCAAAGTCATGAACTGTGACAAAAGGATTACAAGGGAGTTACTTCTGTCCCGAGCAAGCTATCGTGTCCTGTCTGCCATCCAACCATCTGCCATTGCAGTTTATAGGCTAAATAAGATTAATTTGGAGATTAAGCTTGGCTTGCTAACAATGGCCCTTTGTCGTACATTTGGCTAAAAGGATGCATTCACAGTGTTTTACCAGCAGGCGAGAAGATACAAACACACAAACACACAGACACACAGACAGACAATGAAAGGCGGAGAGGACACCTAGAGATCTGAACATCTCTTGAGTTGATTTCATTTCATTTGGCCTGTCGTCCATCGTTTCAGTCAGAGTAAGCAAAATGTATTAAATTAACAGCAAATATCAAATAGGAAATTACATGTCGTCTGGACAGGCGAGAAATCAAAAAGAGAGAGAAACTGATAGTGAGACAGAGAAATCAATTTGAATTTCACGTACCCAATGTTGCCTACTTTTTGGGGCATCAGGTGCAAAATTTAACTTGATGTAGAGAAAATAAAATTTGCAGCTATGTATAAGCATAATTTGTGCAACAGCAAAAGCATCTTAACTTAAAAGAAGACCCATATGAAAGAGAGAAAAAGAGACGGAGAGCAATGTGCTTTTGGAGCAAGTGTCAAATGCCGAGTACCAAGTGTCAAGCATATGGAGAAGGCAGTGGGCAGATGAATTGGAATAATATGGGACTTATGGGACAAATAGTTGAATAGCATTCTCAACGGAAAGTGTCAAGAGTACGGGTTATGTGTAGCATGTAGAGAGTCTAGGGTGTAGGCTATATGTGTATGTATGTATAGGGATTGGCTGACTTGTTGCTGTTGCAATGAGTTAACGTTTTCCAGGACTCAGCCCTTTTCATGTCCAACCAAACCTCAAACGATAGCAAAGTTTCACATGTCTGTATATGTGAGTGTACGCGTGTGTATGCATGTGTACATGGGAGTATGTGTGTGTGTGTGTGCGGTTATGCGTGTGTGTGTAAAGTCCTCCTGATATTGTCAGTTGAAAAGGGTTGTGACAAATTTTTAAATTAATGACAAAAACGAACATCGCGAGGCTAAAGGAATTTTTGTTTGTTTTCCCCCTCCCCATCTCGCCACTTCTACCCAATCGCTTCCTCTTTCGTTGTTTCCTGTTCAACCGCTCTTTATCTCGCTCCCCCTCTCTTTCTCTCTCTCTCTCTCTCTCTCTCTCTGATAACTTTTTTTTTTGCGAAAAAAGCGGTTTTAATTAAATTTTCTGGCCAAAAACAAAAAACGAAATACGCTTCGTTTGCGAAATTGTTGTAGTTATTTATTTATAGACTATTGTTTCATCCTTTCTTTCACTATTCCATTCATTGGTCGACAACAACAACAAATGATATTCTAATTTTTTTGCATGCCATAAATAGAAAAAATATATTATATTTATATTATTTTCAAATTCATTATGTGTTTAGGAATCCTCAATTGTTAAATATAGCTTACAATCATTTAGATTTATTCAGGAGTATCTATATTTTCCAAAAGTCAAACATGGTTTTGGGAGAGGCAAATCACCCAAGAGTTTCAGATTTCTCAGGTTTTTAATTATTGTTTCATTGGCACCTAAAAAAAAGTGTGCCTTTAATGGAATTTCAATGAGTTTAGTTTAAACATATAAGGCCAAATTTATTGATTTCAATTGACTATACTAAGGAGATTCAAAATCAAGTGAATAATGGCTAGATCGAGTCGTCTGTTATTCCTAATTAAAAAACATATATACCATTTAAAAGGTTCTTCTGTTCCTTTCGTTTGTAACATAGATTTTGACTTTAATATGCCACATTATCCTTCCAGTGCCTGTTATATTTATAATTGCAGGAAAACACATGGACAACGCAAATAAGTAATAAGGCACCCTTGGCCCAATCACCAAATAGGTGACATAAATTTTAATATTGACTACCTGACCACCCATCTACATTTGTATGTATATATACAAGACAACATGGCGTATACGTGATCATAAAGCAAACTTTTGCAAGCTGTAAATAAAAAGCTAATACTTTTTACTAATAATACTTAGGTAGTGAAAAGTTAGTCAAAATTTTTGTATTGTTTTGTATTTGATATTTTGGCACACAAATAATTGCTTTAACAGAAGTCTAAAATAATGCAAAAGTCGTAAATAGAATTATTATTAATTTTTTATACTAGGAAACCATATACATACATATGTACGTGTATGGCTTTCTCTCTTTTTGAACAATGCACAAAAATTCCCATTTGTATATATAAAAGAATGTGCATACATAATACACATTTTAACATAAAATGTTTTAACTAAATTCACTCTACAAATTTAGATAGCCATGGGCTTTAAAATCCGCTTAGTCGGCCATCGAATTTAGTGTGCAATGTTAGGCAAAAGTATTTGAGTGCCTTTTCAAGGACGAATGCCTCACTCATTGATTCAATCACTTGTTCCAAGTAATACCTATACATATATGTACATATACAAATATATATGTTTATATACAAGAGTTCTAAATATGCATACCTGGGTGGATACTTAATATTCAGTGGGGGTCGCAACATTAAGTTGTTGTATTGCTTGTTTTATGTTGTGTTTTGTTTTTGTTTTTTTGTTTCTCTGGTGTTGTTGTTTATATTTAAATGACTATTTGTTTATATGGCTTATAGTTTTTGTCTGCTTTACGACAAGGCTAATCAAAATTCAAAGAGCTACCAATTCTCTGCCATGTGAGGAACATCAGGTTTATGTCTATCTCTAGAGTGTGCGTGTCTTAGTGTAAGTGTGTGTGTGTATGTGTGTGTGTCAGTGAGAGTACTTTATGCCTTATTTGCGTTTCCACTTGAGACTTGAACAAAGCTCAATGCAAATGTTGTGTAAATGATCCAGTTGAAGTTTCTGATTGCAACTAGACATGCAAAATAACGTGAAAGTAAAGACCCCAAAAAATGGTTGGAGGCGTCATATGTGAAATAAGTAAAAGTAATACAGATGACTTACTTGAGACATAAGCTGCAAACTCTATATAGAAAATTCTTTGATATTTTTCAATTGTCTACACACATTATTTTATTCTTATTCTGAATTAAAATTAATATTCCATGGAGTGAAATAATTTATTAAAACGTTAAAATGTATGTAACAGGCAGAATAAATCGTTTTCAGCCTTATAAAATATATATTTTCTTGATCATCATCAACAGCCTAATCTACCGTTTTCATGCACCTAAGTTTTTTTCTTTCTAGTATCGTAACTATACGACCTAGAAGTACCAAATTTGGGATGAAGATAGTCTCCAACTCCCGGACTTAAAAAAAAAACGATATTTGAACTATCAAACTCAACATATTCAATTTAATATTTCAAACTGGAAATACCTAAGTTGGGCCAAGTCCATCTGTCGGTCCATGATTCAAATGTATCCCCCAAATGAGTATCTCACTAAGAGGTATCAAAAAAATTTGTCAGGTCTTCTTTTTACTTTATATGCTAGATTTAAAAAAAAAAATTAAGAAACATCTCGAGCATTTAATCGTTCTGTGTAGACAAAGCTTTGTTTTGTGCATATATTATTCATACGCCATGTATGACAAATGGTCTTTTTTGCCATATTTGAATGGGTTTACAATTAGTCTAGACACTTCCTAATTTGAAGGTTCTTTCATAAAAATGAATCACTTGTTGTGTAAGTCCTAAGCCTGCTTAATTAAGGGTCAAAAAAAAAACATTGAATTAAAAAGGATTGAAGGAAATGAACAACAGACAAGCTTCATTAGATTCATAAAAACAGAATTTATTATTATTTAATAACTTAAACACAAGTTTCATATAACCAGAGGGCCGGGGCTAACTTTGACCGCATCAAAGTTTGTATACCCTTGCAAGTTTTTTGTGTAAAAGGTCTAATGCTTGCGAAAGAACGGCTTAGGAAATAACGAAGTTATTGATCAAAGTCACTGTTCACCACCGATTGTTGCTATGGGAGCTATATGATATAGTCGTCCGATCTTAATCAAATTTGGCACAGTCATTAATAGATATGCTAAACTGAGAAATATAAATTTTGACAATTGCGTCAATAGTAACGAAGTTATTGACAAAAGTCACTGTTTTCGAAAGATCGTTCCTATGGGAGCTATATGATATAGTCACCCGATCTTGATCAAATTTGGCATAGTCGTTTATATGTGTAATTAACTCACCAATATTTCACGACAATAGCTCAGAAAATAACCAAGTTATTAAGAAAAGTCACTGTTCGTGACTTTGTCATTTGTATGGGAGCTATATGATATAGTGATCCGATCCGGCTGAATCCGAGATATACAACGCCTGCAGTATATACAAGCCTACATGCAAAATTTCAGCTCTGTAGCTCTTACGGTCTAGGAGGAGTTTGCGTTGATCCAGACGGACGGACGGACGGACGGACGGACGGACGGACGGACATGGCTATTTGAACTCGTCTCGTCGTGCTGATCAAGAATATATATACTTTATATGGTCGGAGATGCTTCCTTCTATGCGTTGCACACTTCTGACCAAAACTAATATACCCTTTTTGCAAGGGTATAAAAACAACTGATGAAGATTATTGTCTTTAAAAGTTAAACATAATCCGAATTTGATATAATTGCCTCACTACTTAAGTGGGAATCACTTGAGTTACTTTTAACAAGGCTTCATCTTTCCATCTGCCTTTACCCACAATTATCGAAATCTATTTTTAATGGCTCACTTTTTTCGTTCAGTCTGAGATAAATGCGGAATTATCTGTTTTGCGTGTTTCATTTAAATATTGTGAATTAAATATATATAAATTTACAATTGAATGCCGCGTGGCCATGGAATAAAAGATATTATTGATTTACGTGTTTTACTCAAATTCGATGAGGACTAAAATAACTACCCCGACATAATCGCCCACCATCGTGGCTAATCGAAATATAAGATTTAATTTTGAAGAGTTGCAAATGAAATTAAATAAATATAATAAATAAAGCGAAAGTTCTGTATACCAAAATTGCATAAGTCAAATAATTGTCTGAAAATGATTTCAAATTTAAATTGGTTTCTTGTACACACATACATACATATGCATGTATGCATGTATGTTTATGTATGCTTGGCTATATATGTATTTATATGAATATGACAGCGGATTTCCATTAAGTTTAATTTTTACATGATAATTGGAAATTGTCAGTTTTGCATTGAATATAAATTGCTTGCATTAGCAATGTGTGATGATTGGTTGAATAAATTTCCACAATGTTAATGATATGAATTTGACACTTTCTGCCTTTGACATTTTATTTTAAAGAGTTCCTAAGATTTTCAACCACTCGGTCTTCTATTTGATTTTCGTTTTGTGGATTTTTTTCCCTTTGACTTTTAGACCAATTTCACCCACTCGAAACGTTTTGCTAGAAATGTTTCTATTTACATTATTATTATTTCATATTTTTTTTTTGCGTCTTTGTTGTTGATATTGTTTTCGCTTTGTTGGGCTTAGTTTTCCTTTTAATCTTTCCCTTTTGAACCATTTTACATGGTCGCATGTGTAGGCAAGCAACCGTTTCTGGACTGCTGATGCATTTTTAATTGTATTTATTTCCGCTTCGCTATGACATGTCGTCATTTATTAGCTGCCACGCCCATGCATCGTATGTAAAGTAAACAAAAAGGAAAACCAAGGTAGCAGAAATATCACATACTGATCTGGTAATGAGAATTGTAGGCCAAGCAATAATAAATTAAAGTACAAGTTGCTTCCTTTAAAGTAGATTGTTTATTTTTAGTTTTTTTTTATCCTTGATTTTGATCAACTTTTTGTTATATATATTTTTTTAAATGTAATCCTGGACAAAAGCCTGCGACATAGTGTCGTGTAGTGGAGGTCTTTTGTTCTGTTGTGACAAACAAAAAAGCAAAACCAAAAAAGGAACACAAAAAAAATCGAACCAAACACATGGGTCGTAGATTTTAACCATAACGGTATTAAACACGCACACACACACATATCTATGTATGTATCATATATATGTGTGTATAGACTGGGCATTTGGGACAAGTCGGGAATATTGGGGACCAGGCAGTGTACAATGCGTACCATCCTTACGTTTCATTTCGCTGAAGGTCCTTTGTGTGCCATTGTGCCAATTCCGTTGTCGTCATAATTACAGTTTCAATTTCTTTTGTTGTCCCATAATCTGAAAGTCCCCAACTATTGTGGCGTATTGGCAACTTGGGATATTTCTATTTGTCTACCTCGCCCAAACCTTCCACTGGCCAAGGTTGACCCTTTCATTTGTTGGTTATTTAGGTAACTTTTATTTGCGCTGCATTAAACAATGCCAGTTAAACGTATGTAGATGGTTAAGGGCAGGCCACAAAATGCATGCTAATTCGTTTTTAATGCTTTGAGTTTGAACATAAAATGACCTGGCACTGCGTAACCTAACCAGCCTACGACCTGACCATCCAATTTGCACTAATAAACCAAAATTCACGTAACATGAACTCTTGCCAATGCATTTGCATTATCCATCCATGATGATTTCGTCCAGGCAATTATTCATTTGTGCATCAACATCCTCGTGCATGTATTTCAGCTCTCCGTTTTCTGCCTCCTGCCCTTATTCACTGTGAGCATTTGGTTCTAGTTTCAGCAAAAGGATCATGGCGCGGAGATGCGGGATAAAGTGGGACAAGTGCATGTGTGTGTGTGTGTGTGTGCTTGTGTGAAAATTATTCAGCATTGAATGACCAAATTGATATTTTCAGGCAATGCCAAGAAATCAAATTTTAGCCCATCATCAACGTTATAATTTTGAATTTCTAATTTGCAAAATATTTTTTTTCCCCCTTTTAATAACTCTTTGTTCATAATTTGTAAATGTTTGTTATGTGCTTGGTTTGACATTCAATAAGATAATTATTCTAATGCAACTACTAAGCTGTATGAAATGTTAAGAAACATGTAGAGTACAATTCAATAGAAAAGGCAAACAAGCTAGAGAAAACAACATTTCACCAAGAATTGAAAACAATTTAACATGATTAACATGACATTTGTTACCTTTTTAATCAATTCAAAGCTAGGTTGTGTAGTTGAGTACTGTGTTAGTTTGTGTTAGTTTTTTTTGGCCAGAATTTGGGCATTACAAAAAATTACAACACCCATTTACAACAAACACATAATTTTCTCTTAAGCCATCGTTTGTCGTTATGTAATTTTCCTGTCCACTTTTGATTTAAAGGCTGAGCAAAATGAATGCTTTTTTATCCTACAATAAACTATAATCTGAAATTAAATCATAGCAGTTTTTTAACAATTACAACTGATCCATGTAACATACACACACATATCAATATTTGACTTTTTCAAGAAAATCTTGTTGAGTATTGATCCATAAAAATTGGGAGTAAAATAAATATGGATAAATACTTTGATACTTCAGACACTCCACTTATTATCAAATCAAATATCTGAATTAGCTACATTTATTGTAAGCTGACCCTATTCCGTTTCTTTTTTTTTTCCTAACTAAATAAGAGGTTTTTCAAAATTTGTTCCCAAACTACTAATCGTAGCTAAAAATGAATAATATGTAGAGTATCCCTTTAAATATTATAAAGTGAGTATATTCCCAAGCAGCATTTGGAAGATTGTTTTAACAGATTTTACTTTAATGATTCTATTTGAGCTCTCTTGTTGAATAAAAAATGATAAGACTCAAAACTGAATCATTCAAATGCTTAAAATCTAGTTTTAAGTATGACTGTAAAAGTAGTCGAATTTGATTTCAATAAAGGGGCATTTACATTTACTTATCAAGAGGAGTCGTGATTAGGATATAATTTTCTACCGATTTAGAAGTTATTTGTGACAAAAAGTGACTATTTTTTGTCCTTCTTTATCAGAAAAGTGTTCCAAACGAGAAAGAAGCTAACTTTGGCTACGCCCAATTTTATTCACTTTTATAGTTTGCGACTTTTTAAAATGATCGATTCCTTTAAAAGAAATTTTGTGAATAAGTTTGGCTTTTGAAATATTTATTCATGTTGGGGTTGGATACGTCTCCTTTACTGCGTTACAAATATATATCTGACTAACTTTACAGTGTCGTCTCTAGACGATGTCGTCTATAATGTTATAAAACTCTTTATAATGTCTGTTAATAAAAAAAAACTGATATGATCAGAAATTCTATAAGATGCTGGTTGGGTTATTCTAAAAAAATTAATTGAATTGAATTCTTGTCTAAAAATAGGAGAAAAATTTATAATGATGTTTACAATTACATTTCAGAACATATTTTGGTGGTTTCTTAATCTTTAGTTTTGAACTAAAAAATTCAAGTCAGCTTGTTGTCTCCAGTTTACTGGTTTATTAATGAATTTAAAGTGACAGCTTCCATACAAAGAAAACTGCCATAGGGAACACTTCAAGACTCCCAACTTTTTGTGTTGATAATTCTTTAAATTGTCATTGTGACCTCGTTTAAAAATATAAAATGAAATATTTATATACATTGGCAGAGATGGTAAATGTGTCCCTTATAGAGATAAGGTCACATAATTGGCACATCAAAAGTTATATTTTTAAGGGGAATCATAATATGAAAAGTAAACATATTGGTTCGTATTTTCCAGCCCAAGGTTTGACAAATGTATTAAAAAAAAAACCAATTCAAATTCAAAAACTCAAAAAAGCTTTAAAACTTAACAAAAAACAAAAATCAAAAATTGCCTCGACATACTTATAATTGGCACATGATTAACAAATTATTGTTTTACAAAAACTAATTATAGTCGTCCACTCTAAACAATATGTATAACTAATATTTTATTATTTTCGATGACTACCCGACATGGTCTGTTCCTACTCTCCACTAGCTTCTGACATTTGTACTTAGGTATGGAATACCACGCTTTCTTGACTCCAGACCACAAATCATTCAAATTTTTAATCTTTTTCTTTAAAACTTCCACTTTTAAATCGTTTCACAGATGCAGCTGATACATGTTTTATTTTTTAGATCTTTGGGTAATAAAAAAATAAACAAAATATGAATTGGGCGCTATATACTGATTTAGGAAAGCAAAGAATAAAAATCAAATGCTGCTTTTGTTTAAATTAAAAACCAAATTTAATGAGTATTTGTTCGCATTGAAATTGGAAAAACGTTAAATGTGACAATCAAAAAATTAATTGTGAACTTTTTTTAACAATTTTTTCGATTCTAGATTTCTAACAACTTTACTCAACAATTTGTTTCCTTAATTTTACATTATAAGTAAACCGTATATAATAATAATAATTATAATAGTAATTTGTTTCCTTAGAGATCTATCAATCTTATACGTTGGATAAAGAATTTTTGTATATTTTGATAATTAAATTGGAAAATTTAAATACATTTTTTTTAACACTTGGAATTAGTTTTTTATTTAATCACAGTTTCCACATATTTATTTCCAAATACCATTCAAATATAGTCTATATGTATATAACTCGGCAATAGTAATATTACTAATCAATTAACACTAATTGATACACAAATAGATTATGACTAGCGGCAAATGCTAGTCAAAAGATAAATATATATTCAATTCGATTCACTGTATGGTGTGGGCAAAAAGAGGAGGAGGGGTTTTGAGGTAACATAAGGATGAAGTTGAAATTCGGCCACATAATTGATCTAAGTCTATGAATTAAAGGGCAAACAAATTGCAAGTACAAGTTAAATGGTTTTTTTGACCTCAAATTTTGCTTCTATCCATTTATTCAAGTTGATCCCTATCTCTTTCTCTATCTCTCTCTCTCTCTCTCTCTTTCTTTCTCTCTCTCTCTCTCTCTCTCTCTCTCTAAGTCTTCCTATCTAAGTTCATTTGTCTCCCTCTTAGGTCTGAGTGTGAAATTATGCATAGAAGAGGTACAAAAATGTGTTTAAGAAAGGTGACTAATGCGTGAAAATTTATTTAATTAATTAATTCTTATTACTAACAACAACCAAGAAAAAGATATGAAAAGGGCAGAAGAGAGAGAGAGAGAGAGAGAGAGAGAGAGAGAGAGAGAGACAGACAGACAGTAAATTGTTTTGGTAGAGCTAGTGTCCATGTCTTGCAATGTCCAGAAAGTGTTATCCCTGCTCCAGGACAGATGCTGTCTGCCGCCAACACTCTCCAGTTTGCCCGCCCGTCACTTACAGTTTTAATCTCGTTGTGCAGTTTTAGCTTAAATGCCAGTTGAACCACTCCCCCTCCCTAGGGCCTGGGGCCATAGCTGGATAATGAGCATCAAGGCAGAAGGCTCCACTTTAGTGTAGGTATAATGGACACACTGCATCATCGTCATTCTTATCCTCATTCTCTTCCTCTGCCCTTGGACCATAGTAATTAAACAGTTGCGCATGCACCCAAAAGCCTTTCACCTGCCCAGACCAAGTTTTGTGTTGTGAGAAAAATTTCATGGCTAATAAATCATTCTTAATATTAATAAAACATAAATCACCCCAACTTGAAAACCCACCATCTAACCACCCACCACCCACAGACCCATCGTCCATGAGCCTAAAGATAGCCGAGGAGCCGGCGTTTAAGGCTATTGCAGTTTTACAGTCATCTTTTGTCGTTTTGGCAAGGGGAAAAAATAAAAAAAAAAAAGAAATAAAAGATTAAGCAAAGTTTTTCGCACGGCCAAAAAGAAGTAAAGGTAAGATATTCAGTTAAAATGCGGGCCTCAAGATGACGAGGTGGCCACCAAAACTGGTTGGGTGTTTGAATAGACGATGGCGGGATGGGATGAAAGTGTGCTTGTGGCATGGTTGAAGGAAAGGGTGGCAGCATGGGCGGTGGGGCGCTGAGGGTTGAGTGATTCAGGAAGAAAGTTGGCAAGCAAACAAGCAACAAGAGACAAAGCAACCAATTGCAGGAGAAAGAGAATGAATGAAAGAAAATGAAATGAAATGAAATGAAATGAGAATGCATTGCCGCAAATGCACACATGGGGGCTGAGCGCGGTTTGTGGTGCTTGTTGCGGCAAGTGGAAACTCATTCGAATTTTCCAAGACAATTTTTCGCCGTCTTAATTCTGTTTAAGTTTATTTACCTTTCAAGATTTATCTTTCCCACCTTCTCTCCCTCGCACTCTTAAACACTGATTCTGTCTTTGGGTCTCTCGTATAACACTTTACAACACTATTCGGTCAAAACTTTAATTGATATTCATTATTTGTAATAAAATTCACTGAGTTTTACATAAAAGCACAAAAAAAAAAAAAAATTTACAATTGAAAATTGAAAAATACTTGATTCAATAAATGAAGTATCTCAAATGCTTAAACTATTTATATTTTCACTTTTGTGGAACACACTTTTACTTTAATTTGCTGTTTATCCTTTCTTAATTTTTATTTGTTATAATATTTTCTTTCTTTTTTGTATCTTTTCGAAAACACTTTGGAAAACGTTTTGAGTTTCTAACGACTTCGGTGCGACACTGACAGATAATGGTGAACCGACGCGCTAGGAAGTTGCCCGAGCACTGAATTTTGTTCTGACAGCGGCAACGTTCGCATTGGACCTAACACAACTAGCTCCAACTTCGTGTCAGCCAACGACCAAAGTCCCGTTACGACGAAGCCCAGCGTTGGCCAAACGAATTCGAGCACGAGCCATGTCAACACGAAGCTTGTCGCGTTTGCATCCAAAGCCTTGGCAACATGTTGCCGACAATTCGCCCACTAGTCAAGAAAGCATTTTCCACTTTTGTCGTCTTGAGATTTTTAATTGTAAAATTCTGTCATTTATTTATTCAGTTCTGTAGATACAAAGTATTCTCTACAGTTTACATTATACCAATATTGAGAGAAATATGCATTTTCTACTTTAAACAAATATATTTTCATTTGTCATAGATCCATTTTAATCTGTTGCTTTAAATATTCGTATAATTTTTTAAATATTATTATTAAATCTTATCATATTTAAGTGAGGACTGAATATGATTGATTCTAATTTAATATAATACAGGTCTCAATTCGAGCTCCATCATCTCTTTAGTTGGTTATTATAGGTTTATTTGCTTCCTTAAACTTAAATTCTAACTAGTTTAAATGTATTAGTTTATCATGTATCAACATCATATTAGAAAGAATGTATCCTGCTATTTCAATTCAATTCAATTATTGCATTTTGAATAATATGTCTGTCATGAAAATAGGGGGAACTTTGCTCCTCAAAGTATGTAATAAGCTGGAAACTTGTAACTTTTCTTATGAAACTTAAAAATATGTAAATAAACAAAGCTTGACTTGTTTCATAAGCAGCGTTCAGTCCAAAAAAAATGTTTTGTTTAAAAAAACGAATTCTTAGACTATGTATTACACTTATGTGGAAGCAATTTTCTTAAATTTCTAAACCATAGATTAGATAATAGAGAGAAAATAAAGGAGAAGACTGAGCCTTTTCTACTTAGGTATTAAAAAGTTTTTGCAATCAATGTCGATGATTGTCTTTCTTGTTGTCTACTTTAGTGCATCATGAGTTTCTGAGAAGTAGAAAAAGATAAATGGTTCCTCTCACAATTTTGATCTTATTTTTGTATTTAAGATCCATGACCAAGAAGCTAAGTTATACAAATTAGCGAGTCGTGCTGACTAGGTAGCTTAATTACCATGATCCTACAGGATAGAATAGACAGATGACAATAGTTTACCGTGACAGAGAATAGAAACTTAGAGATTAGTTAACTAAAGCTGGATGTATGGATATCAAATACTTATACTAGAGCGGATCGATCATTAGCTAGTGATGATAACAAAAGGTTAAGTGCTAATATGTCCTAGAATGGCTAAAATGCTAAGGTGTCATTTTGGAATTTGACTTCATACGTGGTATATATGTGGTCGGTGCAACTACGCTGAAACCAGTGATAGTTCCCAAAATTCCTTGCGTATAGAATGTGATACGTTTCTTGTTCCGATATACACATTGGGCTGGTATATGAGGAATGGATCTGTTGGTTCTGTGGAAGATGGCTTGCTGCCCGAAGACACTTGACAAGTCTATAAAAAGGCAATATCCCCTCGAAAATTACATTATCATAGTACTTATGCAGTAATATTATTTTATAATTTAACAAATTAAATGAATTGTGTCGTGGTTAGTTGGATCTTTTATTTCATTTGAGGCAACTAAAAACCAAAATTTAATTAAAAACGAAAAAAATAAATGGAACAACCCAAAAGGTTCGTAAAGTAACTAAAATAACTGCGGCTTTTGCAATCAAAGTCACTTTGGCACTCTGGCAAATTTAGTTACAACAAAGTGAAGCTCCATTTTCCCACACCAGCTTCTTAGACAGAGTCACTGTGCTATATACATATGTGTGTATAAATGTATGTACATACATACCACCCAATCCCAATCCATTCTACCAGTTCCTAGCTTCATTGTGGCACATCACTTACGCAAATCAAGGAGACCAATAAAGGTAAAAAGGTGGGCAACACTTAGTCAACCGTTTCTGTTCTGGTTTTCGTTTCGTTACGTTCTTCTTGTGCCTATCATAAGTTGGGTCGAGTGTGTCTGTGTGTGTGTCTCCTCCTCTCAGCTGCCTCCCTGTATGCATGTAGGTCTCTTCTGCTGCTGCTGCTGCTGCTGTTGGTTGTCGTGTGTAAAAAGCACTTTTGGCTCTTGTTTTAATGAAATTCATTCCGTCGACGTTGACTTTGACTTCGACGTTTAAGCAACCTTTCACCAAATGAACACGAAAATTTTCATCAATGAAGGATGGCGGGGCTGGAGTGGCGTGGGCCGTTGAGCGGTGCGAGCATTCGCCCTTAAAGAGTAAGCCAAAGAAACCCACTTTCATGCTCCATAAGTAAATTCATTTGGCACGCCTCTCTGCCGCACAGCCAGCAACCAGCAACAACAACAGCAGCAGCATCCTTCGTTTCCGACTCTTGCCACCTCTTTACGTTGATTTTTAATGAAATGTCATCAACTTTGAGGTGTTTATTGCGCTGACAAGATAGGGATGAGTGGTATACCGAGGGGCTAAAAAGAAGACACAAGGAGAGAGAGCGTGAGGGACAAAGAGTGGCTAGAGAGATGGGAAAGGGTATCATCTTAACTTGCCACTTCGAGATGCAAGCGTGTCCTTTTTCTACATATATTATATAGCTTAAGAGAATTGAAGTCCTACACCATTGTTATGATAGGACGAATAATAGTCGAAATAACTCAAAACGACTTTGAACTTTCTAATCTAAATCACCGATTTTGAATCGCTGATGATGTCTGTCAAGAAATATCCACTTCTACTTTATTACCATTGTGATGAAATTATTCCAGCCGTACCATTAATATTGTAAAGAATTGCTGAAAATAAAAGCCTTAAACTAGCTTGCTTTCATTTGGTTGTCTATAATACAATATTTGGGTCCACACCGTAAATCAATCAGTTGAATCAGTTGAATTGGGTTTTGAGTTGAAAATTTATGAAATTTAAATGAAACTAAGTAAATTTGAATGAACTTTTTGATTTTTACCCATTGACTTTCGTGACACGCATCCATCTCTCCATGTTGGCACACACACAAACACCCACACACACACTCACCCACAAACCCCCACCCATATTTAGACTCATAGAGAAACAGGAAAACAAAACCCCTTTGAGCAAAAACCCGTTACCAAGCCAAAGTAATCTTTGAGTGTTACTGTCAACCTTCTCTCATCTTTGTGTGGACAAAAGGGGTAAAAGGAAGGGGGCGGCTGTGTTGTTGTTGTTGAGGGCAGGTGTGGAAGGAAAACATTTTCATGTATCATAAATTGTCTAACACTTAAAAAGTGATTACGTGTGCGTTCGCTTACCCCAAGTCCCCAAAATCACCAACACTTTCTCCCACTTTTCGCCTCAACTTTGCCAAGTCTCTCAAATTTGAAGCAGAAACCCAAAGTTCTGTCACCATTTTCCCTGCCTTTTGGGTTAACCAATCAAATCGGTACATCAATTGATGGTTGTTGTTGTTGTTGTTGTTGTTGTTGTTGTTGTTGTTGTTGTTGTTGTTGTTGTTGTTGTAGTAGTAGAGCAAAAGCAACGCTTTCGGCACACTTTAGATAAACAATTTTGTGCAAGTTGTTAACTTTTACGATGACTCATTAATTTTGTAGATTCTCTAAGTTGAAGCTTCATATTTAAGGGTTCTGCTCTGTAGTTTTTGCTGAATTGTTGTTTGACGCAAGTTGTTTGTCGATTTTAATGATGTGACACAACACGACGACACTAAATACTATCTATACATACATATATAGTGTATATGTATGAATATATACAGATATCCCAAAATGGAGACTGGGCTCCAAGTCATCGCCAGTCATTCTTTGTCTATCCATCTACGATATACAATTCATTTCGTGGCCCATGGCTTAGCATAAACTCATAACCAAACAAAGCTGTTATTTGAATCCTAATATATGCGTTCATATAGCCATACCTGTCTGTCTGTGTGTCCAAGCCCTTTCAATAGTGAGTTTTCTGAATAATTTGCTAATTTAATATATCTACTAATTACTGTGCCCAATTTAATGAAGTTTGTGCGACCATATTATACATATAACTTTCAAAGTAACGAAAACAATGACTTTTATCAATAACTTCTTAATTTTTATCACGATTGTTATAAAAATTAATATTTGTTAGTTTAATTTAGTTGTAAATGACCGTGCCGATTTTCAAAAAGATCATAGGACTATATGATATTCATAGTCCACTTTTTGGCACAATCGCTTGAAAAATAGTGTGTGCTCTAATGCTAACTAAGTAATTAAATTACCCACATAATACACTATAATTTTGACAATTGTTATCAAAATTTGATAGCAATATTTTGGGTAGATAAAATGGCATCCTGCTGCAGCTAGATTTCGTAGTCCGTTTTTCGGCAGAGTTTGGAATCTTGCAAGAGTATCCGACACTGCCAAAGTTATCCTCAGCCCTCTGGTCTTTGGTATGTAAACAGATCCATATCTGTTACCATTAACAAGCCAAGACAACTAACTGAAGGTTTTGTGCAGCTTGGAAATCTAATGGTATTCACAGCAATGTATTATATAACGATACAGTTTGCAGATTTGTAGCTACGAGTTATTTCATAATCTTGTTTTTCATTTATGTAACAAATGTAAATCTAAGCTACAGTTTTGATGGAACTAGAAGCAAAAACCTTCAAAATCAAATTACTCATATGCGGGATTAGGCGAATATAATGCAAATAAGTTATAATTAAACACAAAGATATTAAAAAACAAATTTCGGAACGAAAGTACTTAAACTTAAAATGAAGATTTTGGCAATAATTAAAAAGTCAATTTTTCCTGGTATCTTTTTATTATTAGCTTGTATCTCGGATCTATAATTTAATTGAAGCCTTTCTATTGCGTTGATTAACCAATTTGTTTCTTCACCGTTGACTTTGCATTGCTTAATTTGTTCGTGTGTTTTTTATTTTTTATTTATATACATTTTTGTTGCTGTTGTTTAACAAATCGTTACAAAATGTAACTACTTAACAGCGACAACATTGCCATAGGGCTGGAGTGTTTGGCTGATGGCGGCTCCGGTCTGGCAAATTAAGGAATTTCATTGAACACGAAACACCAGCAGCAACAACAACAACAACAACAACAACAACTTGCAAGTCACGCAACAATCATTTTGGCTGGTCAGAGAGCCAGACACGACTCTCGAATGCCTGCCTTCCTCCATTCTTCCCTGCCGGCTTGTCCCCTTCGACCCTGTTCCATGGTTTGGCCTGTCCATCAATGAAATTATGTGAGTTGACTCCATGTCTCTGGTCTCTGGACTCTCTGACCTACCGGCATTGGCGTACTTTATTATTTCTTATTGAATAATTATGGGTCATTTGTGTGCGGTGACGTGGTGGGCGTGGCAAACGATACCATCAGCACATGCCGTCAGGAAGGTAGATGGTGGGTGATCGGTGATGGGTGATGGGGTGGCAGGTGGATGAGTGGGGTGCCTTAGTACTCACAGTGGTGTACAGTGCTTATCTCGTTTCCGTTGCTTCATTTAAAAGTTAATGACTGCTTTTAATGTCCAACTCCGACACTGGCACCGGTTCCAGTTTTAGCTCCAGCTGCTTCCCAATTCCAGTATCTGTGAGAGAGGCAAACGTGAACGCAACCCTCCAAAAAAACGAACAAAAAAAAAAAGGAAAAACACCAACCCCCTCAACCCCCAATTGGCACTTCAGCTTCCGTTGGCGGCTGGTCTTGTGTCACCAGACAGGCAAATTGATTAGGTTTAAAGAAAAAAATCATGGCATACATTAGGGCATTTGAGCTGGAGGTGGGCGGCTATCGCGGGCGTTGCAAGTAACGTGTTCGAGGCGGGTTGGCAGCATTAAAAGCGAAAATGTTTTACAAATGGAAAGTCACGCAACAATTGACCAGACCCCGAGGCCGATAGGCCAGACCCTGTCAGCTTGGGAGCAAGGTCTCTTGTAAAAGTAGATCGAAATAGAAAGTCCCAGGTGATGGGAGCGTGAGTCACGACTTTGCATATAACAGTTTAAATAAGTTGATTTAAGCATCGATTAATGCACTTTATGGTTAAAATTTAACTTTTTTGAGTCAACAACATTTTAAAAGAAAAACGAAGCGCTCTCGTTGTATGACAGTTATCTCTTGTATAACAGTTAATACTTGTATAACAGTTTCAACTTGTAGGACTATTGAAACTTGAACTTAAAACGTAACTTTAAATGATATTAAATCACATGTATGTATAACAGTTTTTGAAAGCAAAAACAGTGTTGAAACATTGGTATAACAGTTGTAAAACAGATGTATAAACTTTTGATGTGACATTTCCACACTTTGCGGTCACGCGGCCCTCACCCTTATTGCTTATGGTGGTCCCCCCGCCCCACGTGGACTGCTTATTTAAGCAAATCGCATTAATGTGGGTTGTCTCGCCTGCTGGTCGGCTATTAAAGGCAAAATGTTATTGAATCATTAACACCTGGGTGGACTGACCCCCCTCCCACAATACCTGCTACTCATCCACTTGACTCTCCTACCATTTAACTCAAAAGCAAAAGCAAAACGAAAGGAAAGAAAAGGACGAAAAAAAATGTACGATGCGATGCCATAAAGTTTATTAGAAGTCACTTAATAGCAACGGATGTGCAAGTTTATTACAATTTGTAACGAGAGTGCTCAAAACTGTTGACTTACATACAGGATGGATGAGCTGAAGGAATAGGTAGGGGAGATGGAGAGACACCGGATGCCAGGACATACATTCATACACACCGTCGTTCCGGGCAGCAAAAAAAATAAAAGGAAAGAAATAGCATTGGCAACAACCAGCCAAGGGGGATTCGTTAAGCATTTATAAAATATGCACTAGTCGCGTGTCTATTTTCAATAAATACACAACTTAAAGAGAGAGAGAGGGAAAGAGAAAGAGAGACAAGCGAAATGCGGCATTAGCAATGCGAAACAAGGTGGCAAATAAAAACCAAAACCATGGTCAAAAGGGCATGTTAGGCTAGTCTGGTCTGATTCAACGTTAGTTAATAAGTTAATGTATCCCCTCAGAAAGATGTTTGTGATAGGTACGCAAAATAGTTTTTACTTTCATTCATTTAGCATGTCATTTTATCTTAGTTAACCCAGTGAACTGGGTACATGTCCCTGTCGCCATTTTTTGTATTGTGCACTACTTTCGTTTTAAGGGAATTCGTAATAGGAAAATGCCGCCAAACGATGACCGCAAAATGTGAGTTATTAAAATTGTGTACAATTTGTTTTCATTTTGCAATTCCGTTTGCCATTTGTTGCACGTTATTCCTTTTTTTTTGCTGTTGTTATTGTTGTTTTGCAGCTTCTGCCATGGCGAAATTTCCTTTTCCCAGGCTCACTTCTACCGTAGCAATGCAGTAGACAAGCCTTCTCGATTATCCTGTGTGGTGAATACTCTAAAGCATTTGAGCTCTTTTCGGATAAACTTTGACTTTAATGGAATTTCAAATATGGGGTATTCATTTTAGTAGTATCAAACGAAAGTTATATTGAAAATCCTTGTAAAATAGAAAAGTTTCTTTTTGGAAATAATCGAAACAAACTTAAATAAAGTAAATAAAAATATGAAATATGCACTTAATTGGAATTTTTGACGGGGTATCTTAACTTCGATGCATGAAAGTTCGTTTTATGGTCGTTTTATTATTTTTATTTTTTGCATTTCTCATTTTTGCTTTTGTTACAATGCCAGGACAAAAGAGAAATAGCACTAAAGCAGTGGAGAAGAAGGCCAACAGGCGGATATATAGTTGGCCCAGTTTTTGGTGTTGCTTTGCCACAACGCGGTGCGCCTAAATATGTTTTATGCTTTTTTATTTTGTATTCAAAACGAATCGGAACCAAATGAAATAAAAATTCCCATGCTGCCATGGACTCTATTATATTGGTAACTACTGACATTGGTGTCCACGAAATTAATACACTTAAGTATTTCGAACTAGGCTTTTGTTGTTTCACAAACAAACTTGTTCTATTTTATTTATCTAATGGTAATTTACCTAAAATAGACGCTTGATTCGCATTTAGGCCTGAGTTACAATGAGGATCTCTTCAGGATCAGTTTTGTCTATGGACAACATTTTGTGAACATCTTGTGTGGACTTACTTTGATTCGGTCCTGAAGCAGAATAAAAATAAATAATTTACTAAATAGTTCTTCGCTTAATCAATTTGAAGAGAGTTGACGAAATGAATACATTATTCCACACAATTAAAACACCTAGAAATGGAAGAATTTAATTCAAAATTCAATTCAATTTATTTGTCTGAAATAAGATAAAGAGTTTGTGATAACCTACTTATTTTTAGAGTTCAGGCAGCCTTTTCTACTTTGGAACATTGCATATACAGCGGTGGCAAAGTTATTAGGACACACAGTTTTGCGTCTCTTAATTTGGATTTTGTGCGATTTTTAATAATGTTATTGAAAAAACTGCGACTTTCTGTTTATACTATTAAATTTTTCATTGCATTAAGATATTGGTAACGTATGTTTCGTGAGCTTTGCCTTAATTCCTGCACTTCAATGCAATATCCCGAATTTAAGCCCGGCAATGCAAACGGGACACATTATCTAAAATTTAATATATTGACAATACACCTTTTAACTCTTTTAGAAAGTTGTAGGTTGTAGTAAAACAAATTGTTATCTGGGGTTAATAAAAAATTTGAATTTCATACCGGTTTTTTGGGTCTTTCAATTTAACGGTAATCATTGATTCTAAAGTGTTATTTTTGTTGAACTCTGAAAAAAGTGAATAAAAGTCCCCGTCGAATGAGATATTATTCTTAAAATTTGGATAAAAAATAGATAGACTTCGTTGCCTTACAAAAAGATGTAGTTATATTAGCTGGCTACCCTACCTTTTACCTAAACAGTTGTCCTTTTCAAGCGAAAGAAAGAGAGGGAAATACTTCGGTTGTTTTGCTGAATAATAGCTGTTTCATAGTACCTATTGTATTTTTTAATTGAAATAAAAATGACTAAATGAAGTGCAACAAAATTTTAATAGCACTTAATGTATAACCAGAAGGCCAAGGTTTTATCTAAAATGTCTCATATATTGAGAAAGAACGGCCCACAATCTTAGCATAGGAAAGTTATTGTTATTGATCAAAGACACTGTTTACCACTGATTGTTCCTATGGGAGCTATATGATATAGTCGCCCGATCTTGATCATGGGATGAGAGCTATATGATATAGTTGTCCGATCCGGCTGAGTACGAGGTATACAAACTGTGCAATATGTATATGCAAGCCTACATGCAGAATTTCAACGCGTTGATGCTGGGTGACGGACAGACGGACGTACGGACATGGCTATTTAAACTCGTCTCGTAGTGCTGATCAAGAATATATATACTTTATATGCGTTGCGTTGCTTCCTTCTATCCGTTGCACACTTTCGACCAAAATTCATATACGTTTGGTGCAAGGGTATAAAAATATTAGGTATGATCTATTTGCAACTTACCTTTAAGATTTATTGTATTTGAATTTGGAAAAAAGCTGTGGACAAATTTCATATACTTATAATGTTTAACTATCAGACACTTTGCCAATGTTTCGCTCAGTTTTCTGGTGTCATTTTCTGCTAATTTTTTAAAGACATTTATAAGAAATTTTCCATTGCATAATTTTATTTCGATTCTCTTGTAAGTTTTCAATGCGGTTTCTCTTGCCACAGCAACTAAAACAACACTAGAAACCGCACACACACACACGCGCATGAATGGGAATGCAACAATTTTTATTTGGCCCCGGTTTAGCATGTCATGGAAAATGTTTTTGGTTGACGTGCCGTCTAGGTCTAGAACAAGCATGTCCATGGACGTAGGCCCAAGGGTCACAGAAGACCAAAGAAATGACTCAAGGGGAAGATCCCTCTACGTCTATTTCTATGGTCCATGTTGAGTATTTTGTGTTATGGCCTCCGGCTGACTTCTAATGGTCGCACACAAACACACGCAAACCCACACACACACACACACACACACACACACACATGTGCATTCACATGGTGGGCATTCATTATTGCTGCCGCTTCTTGCATCTCTTCCTTGCCTCTTACTTCTGCTGCATTGTGGCACTTATTAAAAATTTTGTGGTGTGTATTTTTTTCTCTCATCTTTCTTTTCTTTTCACTCGTTGGTTAAGTTTTTTTTTTATTTTTTGTCTGTTTCCCTTGGATCTGGGGACCGCAGTTTTGCCTTTGTCTGAGCGGAGATGAGAGAAACTGCCTTTGTTTATTTATCTTTTCGCTCGGTTTCGAGAAACAAATCCTTTTTGGCTTTACACATATTATGCGGTGTCCTTTCCATTCGTTACCCATCCACAGATCCCAGATCCCAGTTCCACATCCCACATCAACATCTAGCAATCTGCTTTATCCTGCTGCAGTTGCTGCAGTTGACTCCACTTTTGTCAAACGTATTGTTCCAGTTCTCAGCGAACCGGCTGAAGCCAACCATTTCCAGTGGTTTAGCTGGTTGGTTCTCTTTCGCTTTGGCCTTCTTTCTCTTCTCTTCTTACCGTTTTTTATATCGTTATTTTTTTCTTTTTGTTCTGTCATAGATACAAATACAAGCGTAAGCGTTTGTTTTTTGTTCCTAGATACATTTTATTGTTTTTTCCTCGAGTTTCCTTGTTTTTTTTCTTTTTTAGCTCTGAAGCTTTTTCATCAATCTTGGTTTGCCAGCATTTTATGGTCACACACACACACACACACAGACAGATTGAAGGAGAGAGACGTAGAGTGAGTTAGAGGGGCTGGCAGGGCCCCGGGGGGTCACAGGAAAGGAGAAAAAGAAATGACGAAGGCGTAGGCAGAGATTTTTCTATTGTCATTGTGTGTCGCATTTCGCTTTGGCTCTTGCAACAATATTTTTGCAGTCATTTGCTATTGTTGTTGTGTCTAACTGCATAAATGTCAGCATCAGGCCATTGTCTCATCTTGAACATCTTTTGTCCCAGGCTCGATTTACATTTCGGTTCCTCCCAATCTACCTTCTTCTAACTCACACCCCGTCATCCCCTTCCCCATCAGCAACTGATGATAATCATCATCAGTTGCAAAGTATTGCACAAATTTACAAATGGAAACGATTTTTCATTTGCCAAACACTTTTTTAGCCAACTAACCAAAACTATCCTTACTAAATTGCTAGAATTCAAAAGGATCTACCATCCACTTCAGGCACATTCGCAAATTACTGAGTATTGACCTATTTTGATATAAACTCGATGAGCATTCGATAATAAACTTTTCGAAAATGAATAATGTATTTTATTCCTTATATTCAATAGGTAGAATTGATCTAACAAGTATTGAAGTTAAAGTAAATAACAATAATCTTAATAACAAAGTTTCGTCCAAATGGTGAAAGTTTTGATTACTTTTAAAATTTCTGTATGTGTTCAGCAACGAAGCAGGGGAAACCCCGAATACTGTCTAGTGTGACCGTTTAATCATTTTTTGGCGTAGAATTTTTCCATTACACATGTCTAAATATTCAGTTCCTTAAAACATTTAAATTTTTTTTCAGTTCAGTTCAGCTTTAACTTAAAATGAAAGTGTTAGAGTGTTTTGTTTTCCAACTTGAATTATTTTATATTGAATTCAATGGGAATAGTGGTTTTGAGCACCAAATTTGTTCGATAACTGAGGGTCCACTGTATTTAAAACTAGTCATTAATAAGAGTTTTTTAGGCGGTTGAATATATGTGTTAAATATATGAATATATATAAATCTAAAGGCTAGCGGGTTCCGTCTATAGCCATTTCTAGAACCTCCAAGTTCTATTATCAGATGACTTTATTTTGACTTTTGATTTCGTTTTTTTGTGAACAATTATTAAAGTTAATTTAAAATTAAGACTATGATGTGAATTTTTTTAAAATAAATAAAGAAATTGAAATTCTGTGCATAGTCTGTACAAAGCGTAGACTCTTAAACTCGTAAACAATCTAAAAATAAAGCAAACTATGTATAATAAATTAGTTGTCTGAAAAAAATCAATCTACAATGGCTGCTTTCTCTGTATTTTTGCGGAAGATCAGTTAGAATTGAAACCCCAAAAGGTAAAATAGTTGCGATCTCTCATAAACTTTTATTTAAAATCTTGAAATACTTTCCAAGTTCGAGATCAGGACGACACCTAATTGAAGTGCAATTACCAGAAACGCTTCCATAGAACTGATCGATTAATTTTTACTAAATTATTTGTGGAGGGGACTTTGGCTACTTTGCTACTTTTGCTGTCAAACTGTTGCACCTTTAAGATGTGGCAAGTATTACGTACTAGTTGTGCCCTGTGCCCTTGTCTAACCATGTTCGCTGTGTTCCCCGTTGGAGTTGGAGCTGCTATTCTGGGCCTGTGTCAGGTTCTTATCGCGTCGCCAGGCTGCGCTTCACGCTCGAGAAACGAAACCGGATGTGACATCCTTTTAAAGTCGGAAGTACTTATGCTTAAGCGTGCGTCGACCACGGAGACGGAGACGCAAAACATAAAACCTGGTCGTCTCCTTGTCGAGCAACCTTGCCCTCATGCCTCCACAATTCCTTCACTACACTTTTACTCCTTTTGTCGGCTGTCTTGCGCTACTTAAAAATTGTTGGCAATATTAAAAAAACGAAAAAAGAACAAAAACAGAAAGAAAAAAAAAACACAACGAAGCAGAAAGGACAAAATGTCCACCTGGCAGGCTGGGGCCAAATAAAAACGATGACGTTGGCTTGGGGCCAGGACTCGCCAATATGATGCCTCGTCTGAATATATAACCCTGCCTGGCAATGTGTCCGATATGGTTGCATACCTATCTGTCTCTGCCTGTGTCTGTCTGTGTGCTTAGATTATGGAATGTGGGTGAGGTTGACGGGCAATGATGATGTCATCATGTGGTGCAAGTGCAGACAAAAAACACCTCTTACGGCTTGCCAGGATTACATTTTACAGAAAACGGAAAAAAATCTGTGCAAAAAAATCCCTTTGCAAATAAGTAAATTAAATTCGAATTGTGAATAAAAGTTCAGTTAACTCGATAAATCCATGGCGTGATTGTGCTGCGTATATGAAGCAAATGTGTTATCAGACAAATTTACATTTTGTTGATGGTTTCAACTCGAATGGGAGAGAAAAATATAGATAAAATAACCTGCCAGAAGATAAACGATGTAGGAATTCGTTTTTATCTATTTATAGTCAAATTTGATCAGACTCAATATCTAAAGGATATTCAATTCAGCCAGGAACCGCCATGCCATGACAATATATAGTCATTAAAATGATTGAAATTTCCCCTAAGTTATATCATAAATGTTAAATGGATATGTTTCGTTTTACATCAGAGGTAAATAAATTGAAACTTGATCATTAAAAAGTATAATATTCTTGTTTACATTATTTATATAAATAATTAAGAATCTTTTTTTTTATTGTTAAATTAATAATACTTAAAATGCACTGAAATAACATTGTGATTAATGCATTCATCCACCCGCACGCACACACACAGACACACACACACACACACACACACACACACACACACACATACACACAGAGACAGGATCAGTAAGTAGCACCACAAACATATGTTAACTGTTTGGTTGGCAGATTTTTCAATTTCTGCTCGTTTGTATTTGTTTGTTTGTTCATTTTGTAAATTTATACAATTTAATTGCACAAGAGAGCCACAGACAGCAGGCAGACCGGACGCACAGTGGTCTGAAATGAATTAAATTAAGTCATCATACAAGAGAACAAAAGTTTCAATTAAAGCCAATAATGTCTATAATCTAAATATGTAGATCGGTATTCGATTTGTATCCGATTACAAAATCGTATAGGAATAGCAAGAAATGAAGGTCGCACGTTGATCCAAGTGCAAATGTTATTTTAATTGGATTAAAGTAAAATCACTTAATATTTTATTTGCAGCATATATCTTAGAAATCGGCAGGGTATCTGTTATCGATAAATTGATCTACCACGAAGTAGTAGTAGGTAGGCCAGTGCAATTTACGAGAATTGATTTGCAGCCACTGTGCAGTGCATGGAAGGACATTGGTAGGAATGGTAGAGAGAAATGGTAACGGGAGATGTAGGCTGGTAGGCAGGGAGCGTGTTGTGTTATTGACCAACAAGTTTACCTTTTGCGGTGGCCAACCAACATCAGGCCAGCCATTATTCCCTTCGGTGCCACACCGGGTGATTGCAATGGCAATGGCAGCAGCCAGCAGCCAGCAGCAACAGAAACGACAACAACAACAACAACAACACAATGTTCGCCATTAATTGTGTGGCTCTCTAATGATGCGAACTCTCTTTCATTCGCTTTAAATTTAATTAATGTGCAATTTTCGCTTCTAGCACAGTTGGCAAAAAATTTCATTTTTTTTTTTTTTTGCTCCATGCCATGTGGGCAACGTCTCCCTCGCGTGGTCTAGCTATCTCTTTCTCTCTCGCTATCTTTACTACTTGGTATGGCCTTGTTTGATTTCGAAATTGATGAATTACGTTTAATTAGCTGCACGTAATTGCATCACAGCGATAATGACGAGACGATGAGACATTAAGCGATAAAAGATCCGATTTATCAGATTTATTTACTGCAGCTCTGGAATGCCTTTTTTTTGTTTCATTGTAGTTTACTTCTTTCAATTGATGATTTGCATTCTCTCTTTCAATCCTTATCTCCCTTTTATTTGGTCGCATTTCTAATTGTATAATTGCCAACAACAACAACAAGAACAAGCAGCAGAAGAAATGACTACAACAAAAGTAACATCAATTTAAAATCATTTAATAAATTCGCACTAAATTTCAATTCCGTTTTCATTAAATGCCACATAAATTATACGCACTGTGGCCGGAGACGGAGGTTGCAAGCGGCGTATAGGCATATATACGTACATGTTTATTGGTGCCGGGAGGAGTGACAGAGGCGATGGGGTGGATTGCGCGTTCATGGTTTCGGTAAAATCGCGTGTTACCATATTTCGTATTTTCGTTTTAAATACGAAATGCTTGGGCGCCATTTGCACATAAAATGCTTTTAATTTTTCGTTACATTCGCCGTTTACCAACTCCAACGGCTTCTCATCCTTCAGCTCCCGCACTACTCCCACTTTCAGTTCCACTCCTCCTCCTACTCGGCATCATCTTTGCCTTCATCTGCTATCCAGTTCCCCCGTTACACTTTACACTCACTTGGCCACATTTTCAATTCGACCTCAATAAAATTTAAACAGAGCAATCATCCCCACCAAAACAGGCCAGAAGAAGGCACGAAGATAACCCAAAATGTATGGCAAAAGGCGAAGGAAAAGGACGGCAACTGGGAGTTTGGTTGGCTGGTTGAGGTGTAGGCAGGTTTTTTGGCATTCTCTCACGGTGGGGAAACAGAGTGTTTCTTTTCTTTGTTTTTTCGTTTGCTATCACATAATAAAGTTGTAAAATGAAGTTTGTGAGTGAAGAAAAACGTAAAAGGTATAAGGGACAATGAAATAATGACTCACTGTTAATGAGTAGATGGCACGAGTATCTGCATATACCTATTGACTTATTTTCTTCTCAATCTTTCACGTATTTCTCAAATACATTTTGTTCTTTCGCATTGTGTCAACCTCTCGATGAAGTAAGGTGGCATATTATTTAACTTAAGTTGTTTGGTTACTTTATTTGTCCCTGATTCCGTACAGAATGTCTGTATCCTTTGTTTTTGGTCCTGACTAACAGCTTACAATGTTTTTTGGATGATAGTAGCAAATGAATGTGAAATAAATTGAATATTTTTTACTCAAACATTCAACATCCTGTGTAAAAATCATCACCTTTTTGTATTGCATACTTCTAGGGTTCTCCTTACAAATTGAAATATATTTCAAATAGGCATGAAAGTCTTAATTTTACATTATGAAACTAGCAAAATACTAAAGCTTTGGCTCTTAATCTTTGAAAGGGCATTCGAGAGTCGTTGCTATTGCTTGGGGCCAATAGTTTAGTCGAGGCGGCTTGTTGTATACATATTAATAGTAACTCCATTTCGCCCCATTGCCCAAAAAGTGTTCATTTCCTTTGTGGCGCGTTATCATCGCCACTTCCGGCAAATGTTAAGAACGGCAAGGACGAGCACGACATTGAATATCGCGGCCCGGTGTCTCTCTTATTTCTCTGTCTGACTGTTTGTGTCTCTGTGTGTGTGTGTGTGTGTGTGTGTGTTTGTGGGGCAAATAACTCGACTTAAATGAAACCTTTAACCTTTAAAGATCTTTAAATTAAATTGCAATCATTGTGGTTTTATTTTTTAACTTTTTAGTTAAGTTTATTTTTATATAGTTTTTTGTTCTTTGACCTTGCAAAAAAGACAAAAAAAAAGAAGAAGAAAATTGGAGAGAGAAAACTTTGCCAGTCTTTTTCGTTTTTGCATGCCCGAATGCAAATACAATTTGAATGATGCGGCCGCTGGCATCAAATCGACTAGAAAAGCATTCACTTCACTTCTCTTCTTTTCTCTTCTCTCTTCTTTGGTAGGTAGTTTCAAAAGGAGGCAACAAGGCGGATCGGTTAGAGGCGTGGATAAAGTTTTCACTTAATCGCTTTTCCGTTGCGTTCAAAAGAAATACAAACACAGCTAATTTGACTTTATCTTCGAGTTAAACTTCACCCTTAAAAGAAAAATGCAAGACTGCTTTATTAACTTATTTACATTACAGCCATTCAGCCATTCAGCCATTTATTCATGCATTAGTTCATTCATTCTTTCACTTACTTATTTTATCACTAGTTGAAATGAGAGAACTTTTACGTAAATTAAATGAGAGTGGTTTGCTTAAACTTCTTAATTTAAGTTTAAACTGTGATCTCAATTTATTTACTTGTATATATTAATTTGCATATATGAAATGTGCAGACTATTTCAATGTATTTGTATTGCCTACTTTTTGGGGTTGACAAGTTTGACAATCGCAATAAGATTTTCTGTTTCTGTAACAAACTTATAGGGATACATTTTACGTTATAAGTGTCGCGGTAGTCGGCAGTTTCAATAGAAGTTTCTTTTACCAAAATGTCACACCTCTACCATCCGACTCACTCTCTCTCCCCCTCTCTCTCCCCCTCTCTTTTCCCCTTTTCCGCCTGTAATGGTTGCATTTGGGATTTCTCTTCCTTTTTTTTCATCGCTTGTTTTTGCGCGTTTTTCAAATACACTTGCGACATTTGACAGCTCGGACTGTCAGTGCAATGTGTCTGTGTAGGTGTGTATGTGTATGTGTGTGTGTGTGTGTACATTTTGTGTTGAATGTTGATTTTTTGCCGAGTTGTTCCATTGCCATTCATTCTCGTGGCCTCGTCATCTCTTGACCCTGACTGTATGCAGTTGTAAATAAATTTGCATTTTTGTCAATTTTGATAGCGACCACCCATTCAGATAGGCTATATACATACATACATATATACCAACATGTATGCAAGTATACATACATATATCTAAAAGTGTGTATGTACTCACTTGTTTTGTGTGCGTGTGTGCGTGGGTTAGCACTGCATGAATGCATGCAAAGTATGTAAAGTTTATTCATGTGCAGCGAACAATATGTTGCATGTGTGTGTGTGTGTCTGTGTGTGTGTGTTTGTTTGATAAACCCAGGGCTGAATTCAAATTTGATCAAGTTTTATTAAAAACAACAAGTGCTCTAATGGGAAATCATTTACAAATAAAACTTAAAAGATTTCTCTCAAGTGAAATGCCATTTTTAGAGGTCATGTCTAAATTAAAAATCCAATAAAAATTTGAATTGACTAATGAACCCTGGTATTTTGTGTGACTTCAATGAGTCCCACGTTTGTCAATTGAAAACGTTCAGTTCTGATGGATGTTGCTGCACCAAATATGGTGGACAATGCAGCATTTTTGGGCCAGGACACATAACAACAACAACAACCACAATGCTCGAACAGGACGTTGACGAAAATGTTGTTTTGTTCAAATAGTCAAAAAGTTGCTGACTGCATTTTTTTTTTCTTTTTGGTCATCATTTTGTCGTCATTCTTGTGGTTTTGTTTATTGTTGTTGCTGCTGTTGTTTGGTCAAACACTATTATCGCTGTGTATGTGTATGCGTAGGTGTTTGTTGATGTTACCCAAAAATTAATTTGCATAATGTCACACACTTATAAACATACACACACACACACACACATGGTTGGCATTTTTGCGGCTCCAGAAATTATGTCAACCAAATCCAAACTTGTCATAGGGGAATTCTGTATACTCCAAACGCAAGCAAGACCAAAAGATTTTTAGCTAGTGAGTTAAACAATTGCAAAACTTGCTTTTGTCAACTTTCAGTTGAGTTGAGCATTATTGAAAAATTTCAATTTTAAATGGTCCAAATTTTGGCAGAATAAAATCGGGGCGCATACCGAGTTTGTTTGAATGTTGCCTTTAAAAGAAGGAGTCGTGGCTAACCTTTATAAGAAACTTAATACGAGTGCATTTTATATCTGTCTACATAATAAATTTCATGGCTTTAGGTCTTACAATTTCCGAAATATACATAGGTGTTTGAACAGACGGACAAACGGATCTATAGATCGTATTGGTTGTTAATGCTGATCAAGAATATATTACATAGTGTTGGCTCACTTATAAGTAGGTGAACATATTTTAACGATTGTTTTTTCTTCACTCAAAAACTCACTAACTCACTTGTTCACTGAATGACTTGTTACTCATTCAGTTCTTCATTGACCCTCTAGTATCTGATGCACTTACCCACTTGTTCATTTTTTTTCACACTACCAACAATGTTACTACTATATTTTTCAAGAATACTTTTTCAAAATAACATCTTGATAAGTTCTTAAGCTGGGGAAAACTGGAAAACATCAAAAAGCACATGCATTTTCCTAAGCAGTTTTATGCATTTTTGTTAAAAAAAAAAAAAACAATTTATTTAACTCGCAAAGTAATCGGCAATGATAAGAATCATTATTAATTAATGCGTGTGAACTAAAGAACCGTAAAATATAGACCACATATAGAATTTCCAATGAAAAGAAAAGAAAAACAGGTTAGTAAAAATAGTAGTAAATATCAAAGAAGCTAACATCGGCTATGCCGAAGTTTATATACCCTTGCAGTCCTTGCTAATAATAATTTTACATGTTCAAAATTTGTTTTCTGCAACTCAATTCATCAATATACAAACAAAACAATTTTACTCTCTATTTTACAATTTGTTCTTCTTCTTCCGTTGTTCCCAAAGCAAAGCAACGCACGCATACACATACAGTTCATGTAGCGTTGCGTCTGTGTGTGTATGCATGTGCTCTGTTGATGACGAAAGACATAGTAGACAGCAAGCAGCGCTGCCGGCAGAGCTGGGAGCAGAGCCGATTATTATATTGACTGTAACTTGTGTTATATCTATCCGATCACATTCAAATTTTGGGATCTGGGGTTTTATATCACATATGTAAATTTCATAGCATACTCCGATTTTTATGAAAATGTTTCTTCTAGTTCTTCTAGAGCTATATGATATAGTGGTCCGATCCTTATGAATTTCATACTTTATTTTTCCCGGGTAATAAAAAACCTCAAAAAAAAATTTCAGACCGATAGCTCTTAAGGCGGCTGAGTAAAACGCATACGCACAGACGGACGGACAGACGGACATGGCTATATCGACTCAGCTTCTTATGCTGATCAAGAATATATATACTTTATGGGGTCGGAAACGTCTCCTTCTGTGCGTTACAAACATCTGACCAATTTTATAATACCCTCTGCAAGGGTATAAAAATGTATAAAATTCGATTGGTTTCCCCATTTTATGGGGGTCTGGTCAGATTCATGTGTGCTACAGAGGGTTAAAACAGAAAAGCCATGCATTTGTAGATCGGTCGTAAGCGTCTTTAATCGCAATTCACAATTTTCTAAAATGATATGAAACACTTATGTTAGACTTTAAAAAAATGTCGAATAATTTAAAAATTCGAGGTTTATGCAATTAATAACAAGATCACAAATATATTTAATATATTTATATATTTAGGGGGTCGTCACAAAAAACAGGAAAAATAGAAAGTCAAATTTTTCACACAATCACAAACCATGAATGTCATTTCTGTCAATTTGCCTGTTGTAGGCGTGTGCGTGTATGTGTGTATGCATATATGTATGTATGTATGTATGTTGTGGCTACTATTTTTGTTGGGTTATTTATTAACATGACATGGCCGAAAAATGCGTTTTACATATTTGATTGCATCTCGTTTTTCTTTTGCCCCTCGTTTCAGTATTGGCCAGCATTGGCTCCTTTAGCCTCACATCTCGCACATACTCTTACTTGGCAATCAATTAAAGCAATGCATGAATAATGTTTTTCAATTAGTTTCATTTGAAATTGTCATACATACATATATACAGCGTGGTGCTGGCCTCAATGGCATGAACATATTCCAACAGGAAGTGCTTGAAATTCATTTAAATGGCAGCTACTTCAAACTTAAGTTAGTTGGCCAACTTTCAGCCACATAAGCATAACAATAAAAACGGAACAAAAAAAAAACTCAAACTTCTATATATGTAAGTAGGTATATATAGAATAGATAAAATGTCCCAAGAAAAAAGAAGGAAAACGCCAAATATCTTTTAACTGCAATAGAGACAAAACAGAAAATTTCTAAACGTGTCAAAAAAGGAAGAGCTCTTAGATATCCTGCACAAAACCTGATGCGGGTTTTCAAGTAGGTAAAATATTTTGAAAATAGGGTTTAAATACATACAGAAAACGATTATCATATTCTTTTTAAACACAATTTTTTTTTACAATCATCTGCCTTGGATTGATATTATGAGCAAGTGGGCAGTTAGTTTCATAAAGTGGAATAGAATTTTCATTATTTATTCCTTCTTATTGGCATTTTGTCCAATAGGTTGTATGAATCCTTAACAATAGACTCATTAATTCCCTATATATTACTTGTAATATTTGAAAATATAAAGAATGTCGACTTATCTTTATGGACATTATCAGTAAATTGCTAAATATTGTTTTTAAGCTGTTCAAAATGCACAATTGAAACGGGGTAATAGAAAAAAATATGTATAAGATATAGTTTAGCTATGTCAAAATTTCTTTTAATTGGTTTTTGATTCCATTTTCGACATATTTATTCAAAAAAAAGTCTTCCCAAAATCATTTCAAATAAATCTTTTATCTCTTTAAGTCGGAGAAAAGTTAAGCAAAAGCCTTTAAATATATCATATAGAACTCAACAAATTAACTTTGCCTAGTTGTCTTTTTAAAACTTTCTAGTTCCGAGCTGTTTGAATTCATTTCTATTTTCTCATCACTTAACTTGGCATTTCTTTTTACATAAATATGTGTCTAGCTTTGGATGAAAATTCCCTTAAATATATCTTACAATTCGATAGACCCGCTTAGGTACTTTAGTACAGGGTATGGTAAAAACCGGAGGAAACAAAATCTTTGCCAAAAGATTTGAAATTACTTAACAAAAGTTTTGTGGATTGTGTGAAGATAGGCGGAGCTGTCCCCATGGTGAAGGTGGCGACGTCTGTCGTTGATGTTGGTGGGGAAGGGGGTGGGGTTAGGGTTGGGTTGGGTTGGTATAGATGGGTTGTTACACTTTTAATCACAGACAACAAGAATTTGCTGTTTCGTGTTGTGTTGTTGTTGTTGTTGTTGCTGTTTTGTTATAGCTCTGCTTTGTTCTGTTGTTGTTAACTGTCATGTTAATTCCCTTGTAATACGCGTGTTCATTATGTTAAACACTTGATGTGCATGCATGTGTGTGTGTGTGTGTGTGTGTGTGTGTGTGTGTGTGTGTGGTTGTGTGTGAGGCAGACAGCCCGATGACTATATTCTATTTTGTCTCCACCTGAACAATAAATGAAAATGTAACACACTAATTAGTCTTGTATGCGATTCATAATGATAACAGTAATTATCATGTGTACGTGTAAATGTATATCCATGTCGTACAGTGGGTGTGGATGTTGGTGTGCATGTGGGTGCGTTTGTGGTGCTCCACAACGTGCAGTGGCTATCTCCTCTCACTCCTTTGAGTAGCCCAAAGCTTAGCCACACAAAAACTCATGATCTTAACCTCTTTTTATTTTGACGCTTCACTCTTATCTCAGCTAATTTCTATCTACCGTAATTAACATTTTGGTTTTAATTCTAGAAAAAAGTTGACATTTTTAATTCATAAATTTTGGTTCGGCATAAACATTGTATTCTTGTATTATTTGTCTCGTAGCTGGTTGTGCTTTTTGACGGATGTTGCTGGTGTTACTCCCGTGATAATATTGACATGGGGTTTTCTCCTCTGCATGTTATGTGTCTGCTATGTATGTGTCTTCTGTGATGCTAAACCACCGTATTCCCACCCAACCAACAACCAACGTACGTACCTGACTATTTATGTACTTGTATGGTGCCATCAGCAGGTGACTGACTTTCCCAACGGGAGATTGCTCTTCCCTTTAACTAGGCCGCCTTTGGCGTTGGTTTAATGCTCAAGTGTTGCGAAGAACCAACATACAACACACTCACACCCACTCACAAACACACAAATAAGCATTTACACATCAGCACACACACACACACACACACACACACACACAGTCACTGGTTGGCATACAATTTGGATCCTCGCAGGATGCCATGTCATGTTTTCATTATGCTCATGTGTCTAAACAATTATCCTGCAGGCATAATTATGCCTGACGTTTATAAGCTTTGACACTTTCGGTTTTCGGTAACATCATGTTGAGCACACACACACACACACACACACGTATACGTATATATGTACAAGCACAAGTACACACCCAGACACACATGCAGCAGAGCCACGGAATTCTACTCCTTTCGTACTCTCCCTTTCTCCCCTTTTTCGCTGTTTTTGCCCGCGCAGCAGAAAGGAGTTTGGCTTTAAAATGTTTGTTTTTATTGTGAAATGATTAGAACTAATTACTCTGCACTTAGTCTTTGTAGGCCATACCCCCTGCCGCTCATCCACCTCATCACCCTTTTCCGCCCCACACCCGCATTTACCTCCTCTTGCCACAACTATCCTATTGTTTTACCATTCGCTTTGTTGTGGGTGAAAAATTACTGGCATGGCCGAAACTTATTTTGGCGTAAAATTGAAAAATTCTTTTGTATAAAGAATTAAGAGTAAGTTGATTCTTTCTCGTTTTATTTTGCTTTCTTCCCTCGTCCTTCATCTCTCATCCCTCATCCCACCTCCTCGGACAGGCATCTTCTACATCGTCTTCTTCGTCTTCGTCGTCGACGACGTTGTCGTCGTCTGGCGTCTCTTGTATTTACGTTATTTTATTATGCAAGAAACAAAAGTTTCATTTGTTTGTCCCGTTTCTTCGTTAAGAAAAACCATCAATCATTTGCCGTGTTGTGCGATGTCCTCCAGGACGACAACGACAACGACATCGTCGACGAAAAATAACCAAAGAAAACGCAACACCAACAAGAGCAAAAACCTAAGCAAGATTCAACGCAAGCGGGAAGCAGCAACCAGAAAAGTAAAAGAACGAAAAAAAAAACAAAAAAAAAACAAGAGGAAGTGAAATAGCGACTACAAAAATGTTTCATTTTCACACACTAAACAAATTGCATGCCGGCAGAGTGAAGTATTCGTCGTCACCGTCGTACAGCCAACCAAACAATCGACCTCAAACCCAATCCGAACCAGGACTCCTCCAGCCACACCTCTCTGAACTCTAACTGCCGTCGCATTCCAGCACTAGGTGGCATATAGTTTCCATAATGTGCAGTTCCACTTGCCAATCTCCATCTTCTGTCCCTCTCTCACCATTTGTCTGGTTGACTTCACTCACGTCTCGCAGTCAACATATTCTGGGAACGATATACGGAATACTTTGAATACTTTTTTCCAAATTGCAAACATTACAAAACAAATAAAGCATAGACCAAAATAGGTTTAAAAGATACAACTTAAATAATAATACTTGATTATTATCTAAACACAAATTAGGTTTACATAGACTAACTACTTTAGTTAGTTCAATTCCTTTTTTTTTAATTTAATAAACTTGAGTTAATCGAGAACGATTTTGTAAATTTTGTCAACGTATTTTAGTAAATGTAAATATTGTTGCCTACTTATAAGGGCAAGTATTAGATTTTCAACCTATGCACAGTGGGCCTAATCGTTGAGTTTTTGGTAAAAAGTGTATGTTATCAAGTTGAAACTTGGTATATAAAAATAGTTAAAAAAGTGGAACAAATCAGGACTATTTTGACCACGCCTACCCCTACAACCCATATGAGACCACATTACGTATACGTAATTATCTGCGTTTGAGCGTTTTCGATCACTTTGAAGTTATTGGTACGGCTAATGCCTGATAAAGTCGGATAGTTACTTATTAGCAAATAATTCTACACGGGTTTTACTTTAGTTTAATATTTATTAAATTTGGCGCCATCTTGCCATAAAGTATTTATGGTATAGGTACAAAAGACGACCACTCTGTTAAAGTGTTTTCTGTTATTGGCCATTTAATAAATAACAGATTAACACTTATTAAAAAAACAAGTACTTTGCTTTTGCAATATTACATACGATGACCTGTAATATTCAATATTAATTTATTTCAGTTATTTTAGTCGACAAGAAATTTTCGCCAAAACTGCTGACTTCAAAATACACTAAATACTGCTGGACTTGTCGATTGATTTTTGATTGATTCATTATAAATAGCCAACATACTTGTTATCTTTAACATTTAAACTGATTTAAGGTCGCTGAAATTTTCCACTTTATGCTAAATTGGGTCCAATGTGATTTAGCTTTCAAAAGGCAAATTTTAAACAATTTACTTTTATAAGCTAAAACTGGATAATTTAACATTATTTATTACGTTTGAGATAAATAAATTCAAAACACAATTTTTTTTATAGTATTCCAATATTATTATTACCGACATTTCTGCTCCTAAAAGTATGATATAAGCTAAAAAGATATTTTTTGTTTATTATTCAATAATGATCTGAAAACAATATTTGCTTTAAGGACAAACCTAAATTTCCTTACATGTCTCAAAAAGCGAATACTTTGACTGCCTTATGGGGCAATGTTTCCTCCATTTTACAGTCCTAGATCGGCTCTAATGGGACCTAATAATACAGCTCGAAAGAAACATGAATTCTCATTACTGTCCAATGGGACAGGCGCTAATCTTATACTCATGCTTGCTTTCTTCACATACTATGCCACTCATTCTAATTTACACTTATTTTTCTAAATCCTTTATGGTATGTTCCTTTCAAAAAAAGGAAAAACTATTTGGATATGTGTATGTGGGGTTTTTTTGCTTTTAGGAGAGCAATGAAAGTTGTTGAAATAATATCAATTGACGAAAACTTGCCATTCAAATGTTTAAAATGGCCTAAGGGGATATAACAGAAAGGTGTTTCGCACACGCACATACATATGCACACCCACACAAACAAATAATTACGACTATAGTTGAAATAGAAATGTGTTTTTGCGGGAGGCCCAAAAACAAATTGCGTTGCTCGTTATTAGCACACAAACACAACATAGACACACACACACACAAACACACGCACACAGAAGTACTTTGAGAAACTGGAGCGTGAGGCACTTGTGTCATTTGTAATTGAAAATGAAAATGCAAAAACAACAAAAGAAACAAAAAAAAAAATAAGGGGGGAAAAATGTTGGAGAGAGCGAGAAAAATACTTTGACGTAAATGTTGAAAGACAGGAACTCAGAATGGGACAGGACAGGACAAGCAAGTGGGAGGGAGAGGGAATTAAAGAGGGCAGAGTGAGACAGCCACTGATAGTCGCACACACACAAGCACACATATACACACAACACGCGAATAACTGTCAATTTATATGCCGTTAGCGTGCTGTCAATGAGCATGAATATGAAGTGCTGCCAGACCAGGCCGACATATTCCTGTTGCACCTCCCTCAAACTCCCCTTTTTTGACAACAGCAAACCAATACCCACCGCCACACCAGCCCGCCCTGCCACTACCGCCTTTTCATGTAGAAACGGAAACGCATTCGTCAGCTGCGATGTCTCGTGCCTCGTTGTTTCTGTTGTTAGCATCGAAAGGCACTAAAAACTAAGGACAACACTAATCAACAAACATTTACGCCGACATTGCGTGCATATTAAACAGTTAAAACCATACAGACAAAGACAGAAGACTGTACAATAGACAGAGGTAGAGAGAAAGGGATGAGAGATGAGCACGTGAGAAACATGAGCTATATTATTTCAATGGCAATTAGGAAACAAAACTCTTTTTGCATATCTACTAAGTATCTATGAACATGTATTTAGTAAACTAGTTGATTCCCATTGAGTTTACAGATATTAAGGCAACATGGACTAAGGTTGAGCTTAAGCCGAGTCTAATATTATATCTTATATCCAAAAACATATACATAAATGATTCATTTACATGAATAAACAATTTCGATTTGATAAATGTTATCGATAATCGATTTTTAATGTATGTTTCTCACGTTGGCATCACTGAAAACGACATGCTGCTTGCCCCATTCCATAGCCAATACCAAAAGAGTTATTAACTGGGCCTGCCACGAGACGTCAACTGAAAAAACCTCTCTCCTCTCGCCAGTGTTTCTCTTCTCCGTCGTCTCGCTCCTCCCCCGTCTGTCTCTTTCTGGTACACGTCTAACCCATTGCTCGCTCATTTGACTTGGGGGAACGTAAATTATATTCAGCAATTTATCATTTAAAAGTTTAATGTGCTTCTATAAATTTAAGTTGCATGACTTAAGTGTCGAGCCAAGGAAAACATAGCGGGTTGGGGTTCGAAGTTGGTATTGGGATCGCTGTAGAGGGGCGAAAAAGTGAGGTATGTTGTAGTTAGGGAAGTGAGTGTAGCTACTGCTATTAGTTGCAAAATAAATTGCTTTTAACCCAACCAACCAACCAAGCAACTAGGCGGCCGGGCAGGCGGGCAGGCGGGCATGCAGGCAGGAAGGAAGGAAGTAAACCAGAAACCAAGTTCCATGTGCCCATGAATATTTTGTGGCTTATCGCCAAAAAAGTAAGCCAACACTAAGCTAACTTGAAGGTCAAATGTAAGCTACAAAATGGTTAGGTGAAAATTGGTTAAATGCTTGCTAAACAATTTTCAAAATTAATATACATATACCTACGATATTAATATCCATTTGTTTGCGATGCAATTGCAATGAATTTGCAACCAAATGCTTTAAAGAAAGAATACTCTGGCAATTGAATGTTTTACATATATGCAAGTACATAAAGCTTTAACACAAAAGGACGAAAAAAAATTTGAAAATCTGCAAATTGAAAAGTAGCGTAAGCGAAAGAGACAAAAAAAAACAGAAGAAGAAGCAAAAAAAAAAAAATTGAAAAGAAAAACCCGTAAGCGAGTCAAAGGCAAGGCAGAAAGATGATGATGTGACGGAAAGAGAAGGCATGCCGAAAATTTTCGCTATTACGTATGCCGAACACGAATCGAAACTTAAAAACTTTTGCACGATAAGCCCAGTCAAACAGTGTGGGTGACTGGAGGGTGGGGGTTAAAGGATGGAAGGGGTAATGCGGAGCTGCTGAATAGAGGAACTCATTCAGTTCTCAGTGTCAACTCTGTGGATGGGCTTAGGCTTAGGCAAAAGAAAAACGCGCTAAACTAGAAGAGAAAAGGCAAAGTAGAGATTGACAGTGTAAGAAAGAGACATACAGACAGAAAGAGAGAGAGAGAGAGAAAGATAGATAGAAAGAGTGGTATTGGTGACCCCGTCGAAGAGGGTGCCAAATTGTCAACTAAAAAGAAAAAACGAAAGAGAGAGCATACCAAAAAAAAAAAAAAGAAAACGTGACATTAAGGCAGAAAATCACGTACGCCGGATTTCTCTTGTATTTCTATGTCAACCGAAGTTCAACCGAAGAAAATGATGACGACCATGACAAAGCGTTGGATGCGAATTGAAATGAAATTGAAAATCACACGAGTGTGTTGGTGTACTATTTCTTTCTCTTTCCCTCCATATGCAGTGGCGGATACTCGAAAGGGGAAAATCAAGGAAATTTTCACCTAAAACCGAGATGTTAGCTCTGAAACTGATCAATTTTGCATTCGATTTGCCCCTCCCAATTCCCCAAAATCCCCCTCTGCCCAGCCACTGCCACGTGTCTGTGTGTGTGTTTGTGTGCGGTTATATCTGTATCTGTAGCTGACAATCGACTTGATGAAGTTGACTTGATGATGAAGTTTTTGTAACCCTGGCAAAATGATAAAGTTGTTAAGTGAATTGGCCGGACTGCTGACTGAACTAAACTGAGTGCTAGCTGCTGCTTTAGTTCGTTAGAGGCTTATTTAGGCTCAAGTCAAAAGCGGATGACCACGCCCAAGGCTCCGCCTCTATGCTTCGCTTTTGCTCCTGCTCTTGCTGCAATGTCTTGGTTGCATTGTTCACACAGCACACAGAGAAACAGAGGGAGAATGCGAAATACTTTCGACACAATTTTGGCAAGTGCCACGCCTTAAACTCCTCTACCCAATCTCTTTTAGCTGGCCCACTGCATCTTGATGCCATGGTCGCTTGTTTCATAGCTTCCAATTGCCAAGTGTTCAGCGGTTTACTTTAACCTCCTCCCCACCCCCACCCCACCCCCACCACACACCCTCGTCACCGACCATATCCAAAATGCTTGCCATAGTTTAGTTTTTCCTTCTGCTGCAGCTGCATTTTCTTTCCACTTGTTCGATTTTTTTTTCTTTCTTTTATGGTTTGTTTTTTTTTTTTTTTGGTTATTTTTCCTTCGGTTCGGTTCGTTTGTTGGTTTCAGCTAACAAAAATTTTATTACAAGTTTTCTATAATCGACTTGCGGCTGTTGTGGTCGCCAAGAGGAGCATCCCATGTACATATAACCATTGCCTCCTTTTAGCCAAGCAACGCTTATCACTAATATCGTAAAATTGTTGGCCAAAAAGCAGTTGATGCCAATGGCAATGCCTTGCTTGGCGGCAAGGGAATGGAATAGTTTGGGCGGGGGCGGGAGTCATTTGTTTGCCATGGCATCTGAGAGTGTTTGCATTTTCCTTTTCCATCGCCTTTTTATTAAATGAGATTTAAGACAACTGCGAAATATGTACTTACATATTTTCAAGAATAAATCGACTTTCAACTAAAATACGATCTTTGGCCACAGTTTGCCACGATTTTTATAGAACTAGCCACATTGGATTATGTTAAACTACAAGAATTTTGCAAAACATTTTATGAGTATATTTATATTTACGAAATTTTTCTATCTTGAACTATCGGAACGAAGTTTAATTGAGGCTTGTTTCCTCAATCCAGATGCAATTGAACTCAACAAAGGAAGAGTTGAAAGGAATTATAATGCAAGTGAAATTTACAAAAGTTGCCTCTAATGACCGTTGCCAAGGCACTTGCAATGTGTGTGTGAGAGTGTGCGATAAGTGGTGAAAGGATTCTACTGCATTGAAAATCGAAAATCAAGTCTAAAAGCAAACAATCAAAATGAGTCGAAAGTCAAATGGCTCACACGGACATGAACACAGATACAGACAGAGGCTGAGGCACATGTCTGGCCAGCTGTGCTTTGCATGTGTGCAACAATTAGTGCCGCTCAAGCTTTTACTCTTCACCGAGATGGGAAAAGTGGCAAGAGAGTCGAGGGCAACAAGCAGACAAATGCGAAATCAAAAAGTCGCGCACACAATTAACAAAACCAGACGTTAAGGGGCGTGATGTAAGGAGCGAGTTTACAGGGTAGAAAGAATAAGAGAGAGAGAGAGAGAGAGCAGGACAGAGAGAGGGGCAGTGGAGAGGTCGACCCCCTGAGACATCGAAATGGCCAACAATGAAAAAGTTGTCCAAGCTCATTGCCATTTGTTTGGCTGTTGTTGTAGTCAAAGCAGCTGTTTACAACAGACAACACAAAAAGCGGCAATACGACAGGAGATGGTGGACTGATGAGGGCAAGGGGAAGGCTCTAGAGGAGTGAGGTGGCAAAAAGAAGCAGTAAGAAGCTGGCTTTAGGCCTCCTGCCAGCTCCCTATTCACCCAGCTACTGGGGAAGTTTTTCGATTATGCGCTCGTAAAAGTTGCCTCGTTTTTGTTTCTCTCTCCACTCAGACACACACAAGCACACTCTGTCCCCACTCCCACCGCAACAACCATACATACATCGTTCACCAGGCTGACAAATATCCTTTGTCCATACACACACAAACACACACACACACACACATACAGTAAAAACAAAAGGCATATGTTGGCAACGCAGCATAAGCCAAGAGGCAAGCCAACACACAGTCAGGTGGTTGGGGATTCTGGGCCGAGAAGCGAAGGGGGGCCGGGGGGGCAGATGGCAATGTCATAAACAAGCAATAAAAAAATGTAAAAGGCTACGCGGAATGGCGCTGTGATTACCATGTGATCAACATCAGTGTCAGGGTCTGCCTTTTATTGACAAAGTCAAAATCAGAAAAGGTTTCATACCTCGTAACAGCGGGTATATTCATTTCTATATAATATAACAAAAAGAGACGAATTATTTATCTTCACTTGAAGCTGAGTCTTTTGAAATTCATAGTTAGCAAAAAGAGAATCTAAACATTAGTTACTTTATGTAATACAAGATATTACATAGTCGATAACTTTTTGCCAAATTCTATGAGCTAGAAATAAAACGAATTCAAAAAGGATGAACAAAGAGGAAAACAGAAAACGATTTGTGCCTTTTAATTGCATTACAAATAGATAACATTTTCCAATCACTTGTTTGATAATAACCCTAAATAAATAAAATTTGAAAAATTAATTATGAATTTATTTACATTTCAAAAATCTATGTGAATGGATACAAATTGAACCGATTATGGCAGTGTCCCATGAATGTGAAGGAAGTGATTTACACAGACAGAATGGAAAATTTGTTCAAAAATGTATATTTAAATCGATTTCGATCGGAACGATCCTCTATACATACATTTACATCAGAAATTAATTCACATTCCCCTGTCTCCAAAATCTGGTCAAGAATAAACTCCTTCTGCGGCAGACGGCTACGTCATGAGATACATTGTATATCATCTCCTAATGACCCCAACCTTAACATTGTGGACAAAGGCGACATTTCTCGTGCATTTGCCACCCACTGGTCAACAGCATCATCCGACCACAACTTTAGCCCAGCATTTCAGAGAAATAAAGCCAGAGCATTGGCTGCAGTTATTAATTATGAACCATCCAACAATGCACTTCTCCTAGAGGTACCTATCACTCTTATTGAACTAAAATCCGCTCTAAACAGCCTAAAAGGTCAAACTCCCGGACTAGATCGCATCTCATACCCTATGTTAAAAAACATAAATATTTCTGTCACTAAAAGACTCTTAAACTTTTACAACAATATCCTCATACAACACATAACCCAGCAATTTAAAACCAGCAAGATAATTCCCATCCTAAAACCACAAGGCAACAAGACGTCCATAAACTCATATCGACCGATTTCTCTTAATCCATGCTTATCCAAAGTGTTAGACAAGATCATTTCAAACCGGTTGTGGTGGCTTGCTAACAACAACAAGCTAATCGACAATCGCCAACTCGGCTTCCGAAAAGGCAAGTCGATATCTGACTGCCTAGCAGTGTTAGACTATCAGATTTCTTCGGCCTTATCAAAAAAAAATCATATGTCAATCATAAGCCTCGACTTTGAAAAAGCCTATGATAAAATAGGAATCCACACGGTGATAGACGAACTACACAAATGGAAGGTTGGCCCAAAAATCCTGAACTACATAAAAAACTTTCTAACGAACAGGAAAATAAAAGTGCAAGTAAACAATTCAACCTCAGAAAGTAAAACCTTACATAATGGAATCCCTCAAGGATCTCCCTTATCAGTCATCCTTTTCTTAATCGCATACAATAGACTTTGTCATACGGTATCCATCCACAAAGAATTCACCTTTTTCTCTTATGCAGACGACTTCACGATCGTAAAAAAGTTAAGGAAAAACTCGGCAACACCAAACATTAACCCTTTATTCGTAGATATTGAAAAATGGTGCGAATACTCTGGGGCTAAGCTTTCAGTCCCGAAATGCAATCACCTTCACGTATGCCGTAAAAGAAACTGCTCCATCCACACTGGATCACACAACTTCCCTCTCAACCAGTCCAACACGCTCAAAATTCTTGGGCTTACGATAACAAAGAACTACAGGTGGAATAAACACATTGAAAACCTCACTATGCAGTTGAATACAAGGCTCAACATTATCAAATGGTTATCAAACCAAAGATACAATTGTGACACCAAAACCCTAATTCTCACGTTCAAAGCACTTCTTATGTCGAAGATAGATTATTGCCTAGCCTTCTACGGAAACAGCCCTCCATCAATTCTGGTCAGACTCAAAACTTGTTATCACGCTGCACTAAGATTCGCCTTAGGAGCGTATCGAACTTCCCCCATTAAAAATCTACTATACGAAGCAGAATTGATGCCAATCGAAATAAGATCTCAATTCATGACAGCAAAAACATTCACTTTAATAGCAAAGGCGTCAAACTCACCAATTTACCCCATCTTACAAAAAATCAAAATCTCAATCAAAACCAAACCTAAAGTACCCTCCTTACTACATAGGATTTTAAACATTTGTTCACTACATAGTATAAATGTCCACCCGATCCCATCTAGGAAACTCAGATTCCCCCCTTGGTTGTTTAACCCTAATGCATTAAACATGTCTTTACATAAAACTACTAAACCAAACACACACCCATCAGTATTCCAGAAAAAATTCATTGAACTAAAAGACGTAATGAAAGAATTCAAGTTCATATATACTGACGGTTCTAAGTCAGACTCTGGTACCTCTTACAGCATAACCACCGAAACGGAAATCATAAAATATTCCCAATTACCCAACCACAGCTCAATCTTCACTGCTGAAATCTCAGCTATTTTAGACGCATGCTTACTGGCAAAACAATCAAACCGACATCATGCAATCTCCACAGACTCACTCTCAGCTCTAAAGTCGATCGAAAACATCAACAACCACAACTACTACTGTTCCACAATTCGAGACATCATATCCTACAAATCTCCAAAATTAATACTAATATGGGTACCAGGACACACCAACATAGCGGGAAATGAAACAGCGGACAGAGCAGCACGCCAAGCTCTTCTCTACCCCTTGACATTTAAGAACAACTACAATACAAAAGACACACAAAAACTCCTAACAAAACTCTTCAAACAGTACAGGGACGAGCTATGGCAACAATCCTCCCCACACTATAGAAGAGCCAACTCCACAAAACTCTCAATAAGCGAATACTCCTCAGTTAATAATAGAGTAGACCTTATAAAATTTGCAAGAATTCGCCTGGTACACTCGGCACTCACACATAGTTACATACTAAACAGAGACCCCATACCAATGTGCCATTCTTGTAACACCACCCTAACAATTAACCATATAATCGCAGAATGCAGAGATCTTAATCGAGCAAGAACACAATTCCTGCACCCAAACCCCTACGAAACCATAGCTTACCCCTCCAACAAAAATATCACTGCACTAATCAAATTTTTAAAAGCAACCAACATATACCACAAAATATAAAACCCCCCCATAAATTTGAAAGATACAAAAAATGACTTGAATTATATGTAAATATTAAAGGTAATAAAATTATTAATATATAAGAACAACTACTGTAAATAAATATTTAAGTAGATTTAAACAAAAATCAATTAGTCCATTTGTTAGCTTAAGGCCTAGTAGCTATAGCTAGTAAGAAGATTGGCTTTAATTTACAATCACTGCCCAATCACAGTATAAATAAATAAATAAATCGATTTCGATTTCATATAACAATGGCCAAATGCTCTTGGCTAATCTTTCAATGATGTTTGTCTGCTGTGTTTAAGGCACGTTTTCGGTTGAATTCTGTCGCCATTCTGATCTGATCTGACCTGACCTGACCCGCCCTAACCCAACCATTAAACGTCTCAGCATCTTCTTCTTGAGGATTTATTGTGGGCTTGAGGTTTCATTTGCGCTTTTCATTTTCATGCATGGTGTGTGTGTGTGTGTGTGTTTACATATGTGTATGTGCATACTTTAAAGCCATTTCAGCCACGCTTTTGGCCCACTTGATCCCATTCCCTTGGTAGTCTTTGGCTCATGTCTTTCGAACGCTTCATGCCTACACAAACAAGTCATTTTTAATGCAAATATTTTTCATTTCTTTTCGTTTTGTTATTTTCTTCTTTGGCTTGCTTTCTTTTTTGTTTTTGTTTTCGCCGCCTTCTTGCGCTTCTTCTTCTTCTTATGGTTGGTTGTTCCACTTGTGCAAAGCAGGTGGCAAATGTCGACACACAGAGGCCCGATCAAAGGTTAAAATAAACTGGAGCACGTCATGTAAATGTTTACACATCATCACCAACATTCAGCTAAGCAAACATATCGACCTCATCGAGGCAAGGACATGCAGGCAGGACCGGGACCCGGTACCCGGTACATCATTCCCCTCTTTGCCATCTCTGTCTATATTGGCGGCGGGTAAGTGCTGCTCTCCTCTATACCCTCCCTCCCTCCGATGGATGGATGGATGGATGGATTGTTGGATGGATAAATGGATGAAGAGGCTGGCGGATTGGGGGGAGGGGAGTTGAATGCCGAAACATTATTGGCGCATATGTTCAACACAAATTCCACAGATTGATGTTGGAATTTTTTTATTAGCATTTCTATTTGCCTTCCGCCCGACACACACACACACACACACACACTCACACACAAACACACACTCGCATAAAAAATGAAAAAAAATACTGCTTGTGTGTGTGTATGTGTCTGTGTGTTTTGTTTTGCTGTTGCTGGAGTTTGTCTTGTGTCCTTTGCCTGAACTGTTCCATCAAACAAAGGCATTTTTAAATTGTGCGTTGTTTTCCTTTTAACAACAATCGGGCCAACAAAAAGGCATAAGAACAGAAACAATAACAACATCAGCCCCGAAATGGCAAAAGCAGTAATCGAACTCGAAATATTTCAAGAAACAAGGCAAAATACTCAAATCGATTTATTTTGATTTCATGTTGATTACCTTGTTATTGCTGGTTAAGGCACTTGGCTTAACATACTCATCTAACAATAAGCCGCTTAAAATGTTGACTTAGAACGGAGATTTCCACAGGATTCTTAACATCTGATCCACTGTTTAAAATTGGACGTCGGCGGACTACCAAGGCTTAAAATAGGGTTTTTGTTTCCAACTTCATAACAATTTAAGTTTATCTAATCTATTTGATTGAAATGAGAAACTATTTTTAATGAACCTCAAATACGCATAGCTCTAAAGCTTGATTAAGTTCGGTCGTGCCGACGGCTGTATACCCTTTCATGATCTTATGTGAGTTTGACTAAAATCAAAAGTGTCAAAGCCAAAAAAACGATATACCTACATGTGTATTGCATTTAATTTATGTATTTGCTTATATTGCAGACAGCGGCGGTCCCCTTAAAACTATATTTTATCTGGGAGGAAAAAAATGGTATCCTTGCGACCGATTTCCCCTTCCAAGATTAAGTCCTAGGTCCTAAATTGATAGACACATGGCTGTCCATAATAACCAAAATTAATAAACCTTTTAGCAAGGGTATATTAAAAATGTATAGTTAAATAAATCTATATTTCTATAATTTGAGACGTTCTCCTAACTAATTCGGACTCGCAAAATCTGAATACTTGGTAATGATCTTGGTATTTGCCCATCACGCTCAAATTTTGAGAAATTAAGTAATTAAGGGTTGTAAAAAAGGCGCCCAAAACTATGCTATATAAAGCCGAAGATTTTTTTTAACTTTTTAAGCAGATGGTAGAATTTCCTAGAAAAGAATTAATAAAGAATCAATGCAAGAGATAGCAAAAATCCATCAAATTTAAGAACAAAACTCTTCGAATCAGTGTAGCATACTTTTGGGTGCAGATTTCACACATTTTCGAACGCTACCCAAAGGGTAATTAATATTTACCTATTTGATAATTTGTAAATTGTTTTATTTTATAGCTTATATATTTTTAGGTTTAAATTATAATGGATTAGTATAATATTATGTTTATATTATACAATGAAATATTGCAAATACAGTTAACGTTAGAAGATGTTTCAACATATTGTTTTCAAATACCTGACGAGTTCGACAAAAACTAGGTACAAGGTCAATTTCGCCACCTTCCAACAAGGACACCTTTTAAATTGTTTTATGACCTGTATAAGTTATAGATCAAGCAACATTACTTGAATGTCGACCTCAGTTTAAAATACATTGATCAATTAATTAATGTAACGAAGTTGTTCTAAAATGAAAGGCAAATTAGTTTTGTCTACAAAAACAAATTTGAATTGCACTTAGAAATCGGATGATTTGCCAAACAGAAAGAGTATATAGAATCAGGCTTATGGAAAAAATGGAAGCAATACACTGCTTGTGTTTTTGTTTTTCGGCGAAAATTGAAACTAGAAATTATATTTAGTATGTTGCAACTTAGTTGCTGCTGCTGCTGCTGCTGCTGCTGCTGCTGCTGCAGGACACAACGCCAGAACTTCACTTGACTTGGCTTGGCTTTCTTTTCTTTGGCAACTTTATAAGCACTGACATCAAGAAAACCCTTGTGCAAGTCACCATGTTGACATGAACGGCACAAAGTTTTCGCCTGCGTCTCATATTTATCGTATTTAATTAGTCAGCCAGCCAAGCAGCTCAGTTCTACTCAGCTCAGCCAGTCAGCCAGCCAGCCAGCTAGCGAATGCAACAAAATATGTCCAAAGCAACGGGTATAAGCTATGTATATAAAGATGGGCAGATGAGGCAGATGGGAGATAACAGATAGAAGATAGAGAAGATGATGGGAGCAACCGATATCTGCACATGCAAGAGCATCTCTCTGGTCGGGGAAGTTGATAAAGTAATTTTGCAACATTTGGTCGCAAAACAAAGTCAACAACAATGTTTTCCACACTAACACACTTACATACGTATGTGTAAATGTGTATACATATACATATGTATCTGTTTGTTTGTATGTACATATATGTGCATGTAGTTAACGCGTTGATTACACAACGTTGTGTGTTGTCAACAAATATTTGTTGCTATATTGCATTATTAGTTTAGATGAGTTATGAAAAGTTAAATAATTGCACACAAAACTTGAAATTGTCAGTGAACTGACGGCCAAATAAATGGCAAAATGGAGTTGGGGGGGGGGGCAATGGGAAACAGGGAATGTTAGTGCTATACTTGGAACTAGGGTCGATGTCGGGGTTGAGGTCGGGGCCGGGGTCGGTGTGATGGTTGGAGATGCGAGTGACTTGCTTTTTGCTGACGCACACAGGTTTTGCTGCCAATCCTTCTTGATTGCCAAAACGCGAAACAAACTTATAGCAAAAAGTCTTGACAAGTTTTTTTCCTTTCGATATAATTTTTTTCTGTTTTTTTCTTTTGATACTCTTAGCTTAGGATATATGCCTTACTTATCAGCTTCTTTAATTGCTTAGCCAATGACAAGATATTTAAAAACCTTTTCTCTTAGGTTTAAAAAGGTTATTTTAATTTGTTAAAAATAATTAAATTTGTTCCACTAAGATAAAGACAAAAATATAGAGTATTTAGGAAGCTTCTGTTTGTCAGTAAAACTTTTTCATATACATATATTTTTTTTATATTTATTTATTTCATTTCCTTCACAGACACATACACACACACACAGGCACACAGAGATGTACACGGCGAAGGATATACGTTTGTATTGGGGCGGAGGTCATGTTGGTTGCTCCCCAGATAGTAATTATCAGTGGATTGTTGGCCCAAACAACTTTGACAAGTTTTTTTTCATGTTATTGCGTTATATTTTTTTAATCGAAATCGAGCAGGCAATGAATAAACTTGAGATTCATCTATCTGGTAAGCCATTTGCCCAATTTTCCTTCCCATGTCTCCCACATTTGACAGTTCTTTTGACTTAACTTAAACTTTTCGTCACAACTGAAATAATCTTGGATAAAGTTTTTTTTTAATACAAATTGTGCAGTAACTGATAAAATGTTATAGTATAGTAACAAAAACGAAAATTGTTGAATCATCATTAAAAACGTTCATTTTCGTTTATATTAAGAAAGTCCAAAACTCATCCAAAATTGACATGTTCAATTTGTCTAAAGTCAGAAATTGCACTTTTCTCAGCATATATAATTGAAGAGAAACAACAAATTAGCTTTGATCAGTTGTTTCATTAAAAAAGATTTAAGTAGATAGATTGAATGTCCGTTAACAAAACAAATTATAATTCTTGATTCGGTATTAGTTCGAGTAAGGCATAGCCTCTCTGACTGACCTGATAAGACTTTTAAGCCAAATAGGTGTTATTTATTTAGAGATTTCTCCAATAAACCGAATTCATTAAGAATGTAGGTTTCATCGGGTAAAATTCTTCTTAATTAACAGATTTACAAAATAAGTAAAACAAATTGGATAAGTTCGATTAAAATCAGACAACTAAGCAACTTATTTGTCTTACACACATTTCATCCATCCATCATCCAATTTTATGTCTTATACATTTCTTACATTTATCTTCCTTAGGTAAATGAGATAGAAACGAAATGACTGGAACCTTGAGTTTATCCTGCCTTTAAAGAATAAGAGTTTCTGAAAGACGTCTACGATTTCCTATTCAACTATTCCTTAAAAATGAATATTCCAAGGCAATTCTGCCATATACATATGTATGTAAAGATGAGATGGGAGAGGCATGGGGCAGCTAAGAGAGAATGGCAACTCGGTGATGGACAATTGGACAGTAGATTTCGACGAGAGCGTTCAACAAGAAGGGAAGTTCAGATGGCGTTCGGCAGTTTTTGAAATTAAACATTGACACATGTGTTTCACCTCAATTTTACATATTAAGTTAACCTTGTCATAAACTTACTTTAATATGAAGTTAGCCTCACATATGTATATGTATGTACATTTGGGTAATTTTACTCAATACAAAAATATTTGGCTGGGATGGCTTATCTCATAAAACGATAATAATTGAACATTAAACATAAAACTATGCCATTTTTCAAATTTTCACTTAAAAGTATGTGCGATGCTCCATTAAAGATAAGAATACGAGACTCAGAGTGAGCCTGGTGACGCTCGAGTTACTTACAAGGCCATTTAAACTATCTAACTAAAAATAGTTTAAACAAATAGTGTTCAATAACCGCACATATTATAAATTCTCATGATAAGTAGTTTAAAAAACCAATTTATTTGATGAACAAATATAGACCTACCATTAAAATAAATGAAATATCTTTTAGCCAATTGATAAAATCATTTCACATATTTCATTGCTCTCTTACAGGAGAAAATAATTTCAAAGTTTCTTCATATGTATTAAGTTATATATAAGTTATAAATGTAAGAACACATATATGTATACATAAGTACACATACGTATACATATGTTTGTATGTATGTGTAACTATATATATATTTAGTTATCTATCCAACTGACCAATATCCGTCTCTCAATATTGTCATCAGTGGATTGGTTGGGACAGGACACATCATTGGTTCTCAATACGAGAATGACAATGTGTGGGAAAGCAATGTGGGGAGAAGGGGCAGGAATTGGATAGTTGGGTCGTGTTGTTGTTGTTCATGATGCTGCTGCTGATGTGCTTGCCTGTAAGCATCATCCAATGCTCCACCCTTGTCACACACACACACACACACACACACACAGGCCCACAAACACAAACACAATGTTAAGGAAATGAAAAATTCTTACTAAAATTCCCATCAACCCTTATTGTGCTCTAGGGCTTTTCGCCTTTACTTTTTTCGCATTGCCTTTTTTTATGTCCTCTTTTTAGTTTTGTATACCCTTGCAGAGGTTATTATATAATTAATCAGTTGTTTGTTACGTTGTTTAGTTGTTTAGAGAAATAATTACAACCATATAGATTTTTGATCGGCCAGATTGTCGAATCACTTTGATGCTACTAACATGAGCGTTTCTTGAAGCATTTTTGGTATTGAAATCTTTTCTTTTTTAATCAACGTAAGTTAGAATCTTCAAAAGTTTGTTTTCGGATCACAAAATTCCCTATATATTGTAGGGATAATAACAAAATATCGAAATCATTCTTTTTAAAGGTCCTTTATTTGGAAGCGAAAAAGAATTTGAGACACCCATAGATCTAATGGAAAAAGAATCAAAGGGCATTTAAACTTCGGCTTAGTCTAAATTTGCTTCTTTTAAGTTTTTTTTTATTTTTTTTTCTTTTTCGCTTTTTTCTTCTTTTGTTGTTGTACTTTAGCTAGTCTCTTTCTATATTTTTAACGAAATTGCCATATTGTGTGGACACACATGGAGTGTCCATATGTCTCTGTGTGTGTGCCTGTGAGAGGGTGTATGTGTGTGTGCGGTGACAATAAACACACAATATGTAATAAAATCGGATGCGTTATAGAAAACGCCGCGGGCGACATCAACTAGCGTAGATGATGACAATGACGATGACGTAGACGATAACGATGACGATGATGGTGATGGTGATGGTGATGATGACGTGGAAGAGGAGGAGGAGGTTACAATGTAATGTACTTACTTACATAAAGTTGAAAAAACGACACGACTAAAGAAGAGGCCAAATGTAGGAGATACATCTTGTATTTATATATTTTGGTTTAAACCAAAATCTTTTTTAAGTCTATCATATATTTATATGGAAATAAACATGAATAGCTACCTTAACATGGTAATTACTGCTTTTATATATCCTACTTCATTAATTCATCAAATATATAATGCTTTATTAACGCCATAGTTTTTAATGGATACAATAAAAACAGATAAATTTTAAAAATTTTCTTCGCCGAAGTCCTTATATCCTTGTAGTGTTGGCAACTTTATGATCGCTAATTCCTTTGTTGAAAATCCTTTATTCAGCTTCAATTTCGAAATATTTTATAGTGTTTCTCAAAATTTCAAGCTTGAATCAATTACGGCAATAAAAAGCTTAAATTCCATATGTCATTTCAATGGAGGTCGTAAAATTAATTGACCATATAAAGTCGGCTTCCCACGACTAAAATTATAATACCCTTCATAAGCGTATAACTGATAATTTGCATTTCGGAACATAGAAAGTTTTCTAAATTACTTATGAAATTTATTTGTTTGATCAATTTACATTACCCATTTGTCTATAACCCCAAAGAGTCTTTTTCAATCGTTGTAAAATATACAGAAAGTTATAGAATTTCACTTATTTATGTAGTCGTGCAGTTTTGAGAGGTATGTATATATGTGTATATGTATATGTATATTAAAGTGACCCTAAAAATTAAAGTGTTTTTTAATGACGCATACCCTCTATGTATATTTGCTTGTAATTAACTTAAAGTATTTTAAAATAAATTTTTTTTTGTGAATAACCAAAATGTAAACATTTTTCCTCAACTAAAAAGTAAAAACTCGAACTATTGTAAATATATGTACATATGTATGCATATATGTACATCGTGTCTACAATTAACTGGTGTATCTAACTGGTACAAAGTAGAAATGGCTTAGCTATCTGAACTTTTAAAATAAGTAGTTAAGATCTCACAAATTCCTTTTAGCGAAATAAATAGAATTTAATTGAAATGTGTAATGTAAAAGTTATTTTTAAAAAGAAAATTCATTGAGCAATTAATGCCAGGCATAAATAGTTGTTGTTGTTTATGTTGTATTAACTAAATATTAACAAATAAACTCCATAAACTTAGATTCAACATTTCGAACAATTTTTCAACTGTCCAAAAACTCTTTGATATCTCAGTCCCTGCAGTACCGTCAGGATGTTCTTTACAACGACATTAGGCTTTCATTTTATGAGTGTTTGAGGCCAAAATCATCCTGATCCATAAAATGATTTGCAAGATATTTTTTGAAGCATTCAGCATTCTGTAGACTTTTCCAGGATCTGAGAAACTTAGCCAATTTTAATCAATAAAGACAAGACTCTGGTAAATAATCTGGTAATTTATAAAGCATTTATCTTTATTTATAAAATTGACTCTTCTTATGATTTCGGTATTCGAAATATAATTTGGGTAGTATAATATTTTGCATAACCAAAAGATATAAATCATTTCCTCTAAAAACATGTTAAAGGATGTTTAAGCTAGATAAATATTTCTGTATGAATCCTTAAAATTTGGGCATATTCAGCTTATCCTTTTCTTCATGTCTGTCGCTCATTTTGCAAAATTTTCTTTTCTTAATTTTTGCCATGCATAATTGATTCCTTTTTTTTTTTTTATTTTTGTTGTATCTGCCTGTGCTCTTCTATTCATTCATTTACATATTTATGTTTCTTGTTGGGCATTAAAGAGCCATGTTGTTGTTGCTGTTGTTGCCGAAGAAACTATTTCTGGGGAAAAACTAATTAAAATGTTTAACAGTTTTTTGGCCAAATGTCGAAAAGGAAAGACTTTCCGGACAAAACTCATGACAACTAAAGTCAAATAGACTTAAATGCATTCTGGACAGCTTGGTAAACAACACAGGATAGACCGGAGAGATGGAGAGACAGACAGACAAACAGACAGACCAAAAGACTGCATAGACCAAACAGTAGAGTGGCAGAAACAGCCTAGTAAAATCAAGAACTAGAACTGCAAATAGGCAAACAAGAAAACGAATGCCAAATAAATAAATATTAGGTATTTGCAATTTGTTCTCGATATTTGCTAACTAAAAACTGTAAAAGGGAAATAAGAATGGGCAAAGAGAGAGAAATAGAGAGAGAAAGAAGAGAAGAAGCATTAAATGATTAGAGACATTATGTTGATTTTAAAATAAAGAGACTAAAAAGTGTATATACGACTTACAGTGGATATGGCAATTCGTTAAAGAGGCAAAAACTTTAGCTTCTTGTTCCACTTAGCTCACATTTCATGAACGAGTCGGTGGCGGAGGGTTAGCATACAAAAGACAAACTTAATTTGCCCCCCGTGTCTTGGAATGGTTAGCATCCTTCTCCTTATCCTGGCATTCTCGCAGCTGCACATAATTTAATTACCGCAAGTCGAAGGCATCTCCAACCAACTTCAGCCACTCTCTCTTCCTTTATCCTGTTGCTTCTGCTATGTGTATCTGTGTGTGGCAACAATGAAGTGCAACATGTTTGGAATAGCAATTAAGTCGATGAAGCCAAATCCCTTACAAGTAAAAGACAAACTCCATCTGACACTTTTCTGCCTTTGCTAGCCTAATTTTCTTTTTTTTTTCCTTGGGTCGCATACACAGTTTGTGAGCCTACCGTAGGGCTAATATCTTATTTGACATAAGGCCCTTACGTTGGGCGCCAAGTTTGATTAGACCATCGCAAAATTGTCGGTCTTTCATCTGTGCCGCATCTGTTTTAACATCCAAAGGCAAACCCCTTGACCAAATGTCTGTGCATAGCTAGAAGGAAGAGGCAACCTTTAGACATCAATTCACTGAAATCCATTCATTCATTCATTCGTTCATTCGTTCGTTCGTTCGTTCATTCGTTGTCCCCGTTTGCATACGCATGCCTTTCTGCAACATTTGGCTGCATGGCATTGGATTGCCTCCTAATCTAGCTTGTTGGTTTGGTGTGTGTTTGCCTGCTGGATGTTGCATTCGCTTCATTACCCCATGCTACGTCCTGCAATTGTGGCACCGCAAACACAAACACACACCGATGAAACACACACACACACAGAGGAGTCAAGAGCCAGAGCGATTCCCCTTCCCAGATCATTGAGTGATGCGTTTGATAATTTACAGCTTTTACTGATTGCACACATGCTTCCTCCACATGGTTACCTTCAGTCATCATCATCATCATCAGCAGGAGCAGGAGCAGGAGTAGCAGCAGCAGCAGGAGCAGAAGCATCATCAGCCAGCATTCAACACATCACCACGTTACCTTCCCCGCCCACATCACAGAATTAATTCTGCATTAATTTGCTTTAATTGCAGCAGCCGGAGCGAAAAACTTTAACGGCCACTTCCGCTTAATTTCACCGCATGTAAACATAACCATGACATTTAGTGTATGTGTGTGTGTTTTTTCCTACTATTTTTTTCTTGTTCTTTTTTGGTTTTTTGGTTTTTTTCGGTGGGTGGGTGGCTATGATTTGCTTTGTTGAAGGGTTTGTTGCCTGGTGCGGGTTAGTAACTTTCGGCAACGGGAATGAAAATGGAAAATGTGTATGAGAAAGAGAGAGAGAGAGATTCGCGTCGTCCATTGCAATTCCGGGTCGCCCCATTTAAGGCCACACTCGGTTGCGCCAGTTGCCAACGCCATTTTCCATTATCCGTTAGTTTTGCGCATTTCCGGTTCATGCGATTGCCGTCGCCGCCATTGCCAGCGCTGCTGCAGCAGTTGGAGGTTTTGCAGTTTTCAGTTTTCAGCTTTTAGTTGTTGATTTTTGTTGTTTTCTGTATTGTCGTCTCGCTGTCTTGCGGAAAGGCCCAAAAAGAGACGTAGTCACACAGCATTTGAATTGGGTTCGCCATGAATACCACAATTTCATCTCATCAAAGGCAATACCTCTCTGGCCACTCTATTCACTTACGAATTGATGGGGAAAGTCTTGATTAAAGGGAAAGAAATTGAAAGTGTGTACTTACTTTATTCATCCGTCTGACAATGAGTACTATTGAATATGAACCCCTTTTGTTTGCCAATTCGATGTAGATGTATAATAACACAAGCCTCTTCTTTTGGATTTTTCCAATATGTTTTCATTACTTTGAGAGATCGTCTTTAAGAGAATTTACCCTGTTTTTCATCCACCATAGAGTTTTGATCAAAATAATTCATTGAGACAATTAATTCTTATTCAGAATATTGATCTAAAGAAGAATTTAATATTTTATATCGCTTATCAGTCAAACGATTTGGCATTCAAAAACTTTAATGTTCTGACTAAAAACAACTTTCTAAAGTCATGTTATTATGATGATTTTTTATATTGAAAGATTGAGAAAGCCATTCCTAAAAATCTTAACAATTTTACTCCTTAGAGTCCTTCTGAAAATTCGCATTATTTATTATTTATCCTCTATACCCTATACCTTCAATCGATTGTCTTTTAACTTAACAAAATAACTTAAAGTAATGTTTTTTTGGAAATTTTAAACGTTTTTTTAAAGTTTGTAATAAACAAGACCCTTAACCTAAATTCATTTTCCAAATGTTTTCACAAATGGCTTTTATTAAATATCAATGTGAGTGCCTCAAAGCACAATCTCAAGTCTTTGAGGTTTAAAATGTATACATACATATCTTTAAATACGATTTAAGATTCTATTGTAACATTGTAATCCCCTAACTTGACTACGCCACTGGCGGCACAAACAATTTTCACAGGAGTAGCAGCAGGAACAGGAGACGATGCAGCAGCCTTGCCGCCTAGCATGACCTCCAATTGGACCCAAACACAATTGCTGTTGAATTTTTAATGCGTTTCGAGTGTTGCTGCGGTGTCCGATTCCTGGGCAGTTGTTGTTGCAACCGGGATGCAGGCTGAACGCAACATACATACATATATCTATATATATGTATAGGTATCCTGACACATACATATATTGTTATATATATGTAAAAGGAGCTGAAAAGGCGGAGAAATGGGTGGGAGAGTTGTGTTAACCAAGCTAGTTTCATTTTGGTAGTTGTAGAAATCAGGCAATTGCAGTTTTTAATTAAATTTTTATACCAGTTTCTGTTTCTTGTTCGTTACGCTCTGCTATACTTTCTTCCATACTATACTTTCTATATATATACCTATGTATATATGTATATATATATGTAGCATTCATAGATTTACCTATATTGGTTAACTCAGTCAGGCAGCCAAAAGCTAAACTTTAAAGCTTCTACTCGTAGGAGACTGTGTTGTTTTTTTTTTTTTTTTGGGCCAAAAGTCAAGGTTTCTAACCCCCTACATCAACCTCTTAACTTACCTACTCGTTTCACGTATATTGCCACACGCCGTTTTCGAGGCAACACAACACACTGAACTTTGTTATGCCCCATTTTATAGGGAATATGTATGTGTATGTGTGCGTTTGTTTGTGTGTATGTCGTCTACATTCTTAGATATATATCAGTGGCGTTAACAAAGAATTATCCCCTCTACCCAACTCCAAGTCCTTCTCCTGCCCAAGAGCTACTTGTTGGGTAAAATTGGGTTGCTTTGGTCTGGTCTGGTCGGGTTTGGTTTGGTCTGGTCTGGTCTGGTCTCGTTGGCAGCAAGAACAATAACAACGACAACAACAACAAGAAGCCAGCATTAACACCATCAAAGTTGGTAAACAAAGATACAGCACGTATCTAATAAAAGGCCACAACGTGATGCCAGCGGTGGTCGCGACAATCGGTGGACGCGAAACTTACAATTAGAGATGCGTAAGCTCCAACCATCTGGTAAAAATGGTATGAAAAACAACGGCAAGATACATATCATCTATTTATGATCTAAGGAATATCATTCTTTCAATTCACTTAATTTACTGCAAACTATAACGAGTAATTAAGTATTTTGAATCATCGATCGATTATTAATTTTTCGAACCAGTTGACGGTGTATAATACATATGTTTATGGTTAACACACTCTCATCTCTATTGTCTATGCGAGTTTGTAACTGAGATTTCCTGTCAGTGGTTGCAATGTTGTCGCCGTTGATGTTGCTCTTGCTCTTATTGCTCGGTTCATACAATTTTATGCGTTTGACTGTAAGACAAACTGGTTGAAAACAGACAGAGGCAGAGGCAGAGACACTGAAACGAAGACGGAGATGGAGACACCGAGTTGTTGGTCCTTTCAGCGCTTTTGCCAGTTGATATCCTGCTTAAGGATGCGCTCAAGTACTTTCAAGTCACTTGGCAGCTGCTTAAGTTAACTTTTACTTGGCTTTGTGCTATGCGCGGAAAGGGACAAATATAAGTTATGGCAAAGTCGAAAGAGGGGGAAAAGCAAAAAGACAGATACGGACACAGACACTGAGCCCGAGAAAACAGAACGAGATCCAGCAATGAAGACAGAGGCGGCGGAGAAAGATTGCCGTGAATGTGTTTCAATGTTGACGCAACGACGGAAACGACGCAACACACCTTTCTACCAAAAACATACCCAGGACAACTGTCAACAACTCTTGGCTGCTTGCTGCCTGCTGACTGCTGCTTGCTGACTGTAGCCTGTTGCCTGTTGCCCGTTGCCAGTTGCTCTGAACTGCACTTGACTCAAGTGGCATTCTCTACTTCAAAGCAGCAAAAGTGTCGCCGCAACAGTTGTGGTTGTCTGTACAACACAACTGGCATAACCACATGCTACTCCTAACAACAACACCAACAAACAATGATGCTGATGCCAATGCCACAAATCCATTGGCCAATGCGGCATTAGATTACACTTGAAGAAATAATCGAAATAATGAACCAAAGTAACCTTTACACTTGACATTAGAATTCCTTAGTATGACAAATAACGCATTTTAAGATCATTTTACATTATAAAAAATTATAGTAGCCGACTTATGCTATTTGTATATTTAATTTACTTTTAAAAGATAGAAAATAATACGACAACATTTCAAGAAACAAAACAAATAAAGCAAATAACAACAAAGAAAGCGAATTGGCAAACAAGCAAGTTTTGGCCAAAACCGTTGGAAATGTAATTAGGAAAAAAGCTTGAGACTCTATTATTAATTACTTTACTTAGCATTGTTTAATTTCACCTTCAAATATTTGTACGTCTGAACTGGTGGGGACAAAAAAATTAGAGAAAGAGTTTCTGACTCTTTCAGGTGAATGGTAAATGAATTCTTTAACTTTTGCTTAAAGTATGTGTTGATTTAAAAAAGGTTTAGTTCGCTACTCAGTATCAGTATCGCTATCAGTATTAAAGAAGTTAATTCACTAATCTTAGCCATTACTGGCTGCATAAAGGGCAATAATCGAATTGCAATTAAAAATTTGTAATAACCATTATTATTATTATGCTTTGTCCTTTTTCTGTTGGCCATTTATCTCGGTTGGAGATTTCATTTAATTTCAATGCCAGCCCAGATATGGCACTTGGCTAACCGCATTGTTTTGGCCAAGTACTTCCTGGGTGTTTCATATCCTGCTGTTGGCTTTAAGAAATCCTCAACGAAGACACTGATGCACAGTTTGGCAAACGGAAAAGGCGAAACAGTGGTAAATGCGGTTATAAAGGTTAAGTTAAACTTCATTTGAGCTGCTTCTGCTGTTGCTTTTGTCTTTCATTGCGTTGAGTTTCGTTTCGTTTCGGTTGGCTTTGGGTTTTTGCTTCTTCAAAGTGCCTTAACGTATTTTTGGCTACGTTTCGCTTTGCGTGTCGAGCAATGCGCGGAATGCAAAAAAGCAATACACAGGGACGACGGCTCTTGGTATAAATGCTTTCTCTCACTGGCTCTGACTCTGACTCTGACTGTGTGACTGGCTTCTGCTACCGGAAATACTTGAAATTTTTTTGGGCATTCAACTCGAAAAAAAAAAGAAGAACGAAACAAAAAACCAAAAAATAAAGAAACTTAAACAGAAACGAAAACAACAACAACAGCAACAATCAAGAAGAAGCAAAAATATAGAGAAAACAATTTAAACAAAAAGTAAAAACGGAACTTTTGTCTTTAAGTGAAGAAGAATATGGGCAAAATTTCGACATTCGGATCACTTTGATAATGTCCTGCGGACTTTGTTGTCGGACTTTCAATTGCCTTTGCCACCGATGCGACTCGTTGCCGCACGAACACTGATGGCAAGGCCGGAAGCCAGAACCAGGACTCGTTGCTAGAGTCGTTTACGAACGGGACATGCACACACGCATACGCACACACACACACACACACACACAGACACAGACACACCAACGGAGAGAAAGACACACGAAATGAGAATGAGCCAATTGAGACGAAGCAGATGGCAACATGTTGCTAGCAACATTATGAATGTTGCGTTGAAGTGGGCACTTTGGCAACAAATGGATTGCCCATTACTAATTATTAACGTAATTATGTATTACTATTGCAGGGACGGCAAGTGAATAATCATGACAATGAGTTGAGAAACATGAATCCAGTTAGTACATTCTAATACAGGAAACGATGAGTCGAATGTAATATTCTGCGCCTTGTCACGTCCCTCTATTAATTCGTAACGATGCAAATTAGCTAACAGAATTATGAAAAGAACAGGCACGCGCCATTCTTTGTTGCACTTTCGCTCATTGTCATCGTTGCCATCATTATGATTATTATTATTATGCTCATCATCATCATCAGCGTCATCGTCATTAGGATTGAATGGAGAAGTTTGCCCTGTGTCAGTGCCCTTCTTCTACATCCTTCGGGTTAATTATAGTTTCTTATTGCAGTTAATTAAGTGAAAACTTAAGCTTATCCTATTCAAGCATCTCGGTTTCTCTGCGTGTCGCTGCTCGTTGTTCGTCACTTTGTCCAGTTTTGCGCAGACTGCAAAACTTCTGTTTTAATTTATGCACAAAAACTCATTACGCCAGTTGGTTCTGCTGATGTCTGTGCCTGTCAAAGCATTGACAATCCTTCAGCAAGATCCTCTCGTACTCTCTCTCTCTCTCTCTCTCACTGTGTGTCTTTGTCTCTCTGTTGCTCTACTTCTCTTGTTTCATGGAGTTTAACCATGTCTTTTTCTCATCGTTAATGGAATTTTCGTCCCGATTTCCTATCCTGTCAATCGGCATCACTATCGGCAAGGAAATGCAAACTGCCAATCGTGAAACAAACAACAACAAAAAGAACCTTATAAAACAAATCCTTGAGTTTCAGATCTTTCAAAGAACTGCAATGCAATTGTCGGAAACTAAAATCAGCGCTCAAAAAGGAAATTGAATTCGCAACAAAAAAAAACGGCACTGAATGAAGTCAATCTTTAAGTACTTTCAAAGGCATAATCCATAATCCCATTACAAAAACCAGATTGATGTAATAAGGACAAAAGTTTCAGTTCGTCCTTTGACAGCTTCACGATTTACGATCAGAATTCATTGTGCGAGCAGATTACAAATATTCTATGGCATATTTGGTAATCAACATCTGTATCTTCCCCGTCGAAGGGCATTCAATTGGTCAACTCTTGTACACATACTTATCCCTTATCTCTCTCTCTCTCTCTCTCTCTGTATCTATTCTGACTGTGATTTTGTCCCCAACGCCATAAAGTATGCAATAGTCGATGTATATCGTGCTGAATTCAGAATTCCCACCTATAATCATCATAATGGCAAATTATATATAATAATAAAATATTTCGTGTTTGAACTAACAAACTTCAGAAACACTAACACATGTTAGTGTATCTGTGTATCTGTGTATGTGTGTGTGTGTTTGTGTCTGCGTTTGTTTGTTTGTTTGTATATTTTTCGTACGTGTTAGTCCCATTCAGATAGATTTACAGATAGATTCCAATAATAGAAGAAGAAAAAAAATATTGAAAAAGAATTCCTTTTGCTTTGCTTTCATCTCTCTAAGTAAGAAATAGATATACGAGTTGAGAGAAGGTTAAAATCCTTTTTACTGCCACTAAATAAGTCTGGCGGGGTGAATTTTTTGTTGCCACCCCTCCCCCGACAAGTAAGTACATACACTCCTACATACATACAAATATCGACGGCGTGACAATGGTCCGTTTCCAAATCAATCGTCTGCGTGACTCCTTTTTCTTTTAACCACCCCCCCTGCCAACCGTATTCGTCCCCCGTAGCCCCTTGCTGCTTCTATCAATCCTGGCTACTGCCTTTGTGAGCTGCATGCAAAATTAGTTCAAGCGGATGGCAAAATCAAATGTTTGGAGACCTTGAGTTCGAGGTGCCGGCCATTCTCAGTCTCATGCTCATTCAGATGCTCTCACTCTCCCTTCCCTTTCCATTCCTTCTCCTGGCTCCATTGCCACGACGCTGTCCGCTATCAACGCTGGCCAACCGTGGCCATTCCACGCTGCTCGTTCGTTCTCGATATCCGTTTCCGGCACTCAACCAAAAAATCGCTTTCAATGCAATGCGTGTATTATCCCATATCCATATCGATTTCTATATATTTCATTTCATTTGATTTAATTTTTGTTCGTTTTTCCTTTCTTTATTTGTTTCCCCCAGCCCCCGATTTGCTTTTTGCAAATTAAGAAATATATAAATTACTTTATAGAAAGATCGAAAGAGGAAATCCATGGTTATCTCGGAGTCGGAGAGCCATTGCGTGATTTCCAATAATTTTGCGATGCACAAACTTAAAAGGTTTTTCTTTCCTTCTTTTTTTTTCTTCTTCTCTCCATGTTGCCACTCTCCAACTCCTCACCTTAGTCAGACAATTTGCAACAACTTTTCTCCATTGGTTTCTTTTTTCTACCCTTTTTTTTGGCGGCGGGTGAAGCGACCACAAGGCAGTTGCCTCAAACTTTGGCTTCAGCTTCGGCTTTGCCTGCCTCTTTTATATGGTAAAGTGTTTCATTTCCTTTGTGCCATGCACATACTTTCATGCAAACACACACACACACACCGGGGCAAAGACTGGGCCAGGAGGTTGGGCTTACCTCTTTAAGTGTGGCTAGCGCGGTTTCATTCTCCACCTCCACTTCCACTCGAACGACTCCCGCAAAGTTCAAAGCGAACATTTTCGATTTCACCATTAATTAACGTTAGTAAATTAGCGAGGCAACATTTTGCAATGGATAGCATAAAGTTCAAATTCCAAACTGGTTTATTAAGCGATCGGATTCTATAGAAACTCTTATATATATAAACATGGAAAAGGAACTCTTTGAATTGCTCTAGAATATGGCGTTTACTTATAATGGTTTCAAAATATGTTTAGATCGAAATTGACTTAAGAGAAATAAGTAATACAATATCGAGATATGAATAATAATGACTAATCAGTGAGGGTTTAGCCATTTAATTTGAAAAATTCTTAAAACTTTTAAAAACTTTTAACTTTGCGAATCTGTAACTTTGACAAATTTTAACCGCTTTTGAATTCAACTTTGAATTGGAATAAGTATTCTTTTCAAGCCAATAAATCTTTCTTTCCAATAAATCTTAATTTCATGAAGACATAGTTTACTTAATTTTTTGAGTATTTAAAAAACGCATGTTTTATTTTGAAGTTAGAATGTTAGATCATTCAATTTGCATCCAAACTCCAGAACTAAATTTGTTACCAAAGTTCGTAACGAATCATGATGTATTTATGTATGTATGATGTAATTTGTTTATTGAAATATACAAGTGTTTGATTTCATTTTAAAATATAATTAATTGCGATTTAATAAAGATTTCCCGTTTTAAAATCGGTTAAAACCTGAACAAAATACAGTGTGGCAAAAGAAGGCAGATGGACCAAAAATTCCTAGCAAAAAACTAACACCGACTATATAACAATTTTATTTTCTTTTAAGCAATGATAAATTCTTGCAGTCCTTATTCAGTTTTGATCCCCACAGATCTTTCTATATATGTATGTTATAAAAAGTAAGGGAAAATTCATAAAGTAATTAAGTCTTTTCATCGATGTCACCTGAAGCGAAAGTAAATCAAATCCTTTTTAACTTCTCACACTAGAATTTAAATGCCTTATATGCAAAAATATCCTTGAGAAATTTCTTTTTGTATTTCTGAATTCGTTGGGAACTCTTGATGTATTCCTTAAGAATTCGTTAATGAATCTCTCCTTCATGAATGGTTGAAATGAATTAGCCCTCTCCATGATTAGGAAAATGTTCCCCTACTTCCCGCTTTCCTATTTTATGAAAGATTTGGCAAAAATAAATTCGACTTCCTAAAAACTTTCATAACATATTGTTTTGTTTTTTTTTTTTTTTTTTGCAATAAAAATCGCCATTGATAAGTAATTTTATTCGAAAAAAGAAGAAGATTGCAGCGAAAAGCAAAAAAAAAAGAGAAACTCATCAGCCGAAAATTCTCTCTACTTAGGACGACAAGAAATCAACACAACTTACAGAAACAACAGCTGGCAAAAGGCTGATAATACCCAGAAATACAGAAGCATTGAGTGAAGGGGGAAACGGGGGAGGTGGGTGGTAAGGAGTGGAGCATGATGTTGGAATCAAGTGACATTAAAGACACATCAGAATTTATCAAAATCGAAACTAATAGAAAAAGTTATATGACAACAGTTTGTGGCGGAAACAGCAGTAGCAAGGGGAACATTTTTTTTTTCTTCTTCTAGTCATATTTTTGATTTTTATTTCGTATTAGTTTTTTTTAGTAAATTTAAAGAGTTTTGAGAAGAACTTTAATGTTAGCAAAGCTATTTCTATGTCTGTTGCACATAAAAATGATTTAACTGCATTATGGAGTGACAAGTCCAACAGTAAGTGGGTGGTTTGCCCGTCTCAATCACCTCACCATTTCTAACCTGGCCCAATGCTTTGGTCCATGCTCATGGCCATGTATCAAAATGATGACTGCCTGGTGGGCAATGGCAACTTTCATTTCAGTTGCAACTTCGTTATGACCGTAAGCATCTTACTCTCTCTCTCTCTCGTTCTTTCTCTTGCGTTTTATTTGCCCAAGACTAAGTAGAATTCACAGACCAAGACAAAAGTCCAAATCCCGAGTCCAAGTCCGAGTTCGAGTCCGAGTCTAACTTCAACTTGTACTCTGGGCAATGGCAATGGCAACTGCATCTGCATACTTAATGCATTTTCATTTTATTTCATTGCCCTCGTCTTGTTCGACGTCTTCATCTACTTACTTACTCTATACTTTCCCCTCCCCCTCGCCCAACCAATCCCCCTTTCATTCTCTCTGTTTCTGTCTATCGCTCTTTGGCTATTTGCTCTATGGCTTGTCTTGTGTTTGCTCACTTTCATTTGTTTACTTGTGTTTCATTCGGTTAAGTGCTTCCTTGATTGTTTCGCCCGCCGCGCAATCTTACGTTTTCCAGTCCTTTTAGATTTCTTTTTATACCCTGGACAAATTATCAAGACTATATAAAAAGGCATATTAAAGTCTCCAAAACTTAAAAAACTCAAGAAATGCTATATAGAATCTCCCATATAGAACCTATTTTTAGGAGTGTGTTTCTATCCTAATCCTTTTTTCAATGATAATCAATCTCTTTGAAAGTCGTTTTGAAAGTCGATAAAGACACTATACATCAATACCATCTTAGCCGAAGGTCCTGTCAACTAGTGCTAGTCTAACAATAAGATAGGATAAGATTGATTTCGATGCCAAACAAATATTTTTCAATTCGAACCTGACTTAACAATAATTAAATGAAATTGAAGCCGCTTATTGGAGCGCATCTTCAAGTCCTTCATTTCATATTCGAATGTCAATACTTTGTTAAAAAACAGTATCTTACAGTCGATAAACTATAAATTTTAGGCATCAATCACATCTTGAGTAAGATTCTTGCTTGAAGTTATCATCTGCTGCTAATTAGAGTTTAAGCCAGATAATCAGCTTGGCCTGTTAACTTTACTTACACATATGCAGTATATACATACATATATATATTGTTGTTTTGGTTTTGTTGATGTTATTGTTACAATGTGTTGGTTGCAAAAGACCCTTTTTGACACCAATTGGTTATTTATGCATGTATATCGGACCCGATTTGCATAGTTTATCCTTTTCGTATTGTTGTTGCTATTGTTGCTGCTATTGTTGCTGCTATTGTTGCTGCCTGTTATCGCCCTATAGGCAATGGCCATAAATATGCAGCCTTTATGCATACATTATTTTAATGAATTATTGATTTCGTTCAATTGTCAGGATTCGCTCAACGAATACTACCCAATAGTGTGTGCATATATGAGCTCAAGTATATGTACATATACGCATAAATAAATAGTATACATAGATCGTAGGCATAAATTTTCAATGTTTGTAAAGTGTAAGCTGGAAAAGTGAATTAAGTGAATTGTCGCCACGACTTTGGTATACCATACACTAAGTGAAAATTAACCATTGTAGCTTTTGGCTAGACTTCATTTTGCCTATGTCATTCTGCCGACTTTAATATACCACTTCATACTCTGTACGTACATGGTATGATAAAATATTCATAAAATAAAATATAAGGTAAAGATAACTGCTTTTTCATTTTCTACAATTGCCTATATCCTTTGTTCTGAAAGTAGCTCTGACCTATAAAATGGATGAAAAATGTTAACATTAAGCGATATATCCATTAGACTTTCAAATAATGATGCGCTTAAGATAAATGTGGACTACTGTGAAAACAAAATTAATGTTGCCTGAAAACTAAGAGAGTGCAAAACTTCCGGGTGACAAAATGACTTTCAATTTTCAGACAAGAGAGTAAAATAGTTACAAAATCAAATTATAAAAAACTCATTATTGTACATTAACTTTAAAACAAATTATGATCCACCCAATGAAATATTGCACTCTGGTGTTAAAATTTTGCTCGCCAGTGTAATAAAACTTTAAGGCATTTCTATACAGAAAATGTTAATTGCTTTAATGAAGATTTTTGAAAATGTATTGGAAGTAAAAATTGATGATAAAACAAAATTTTACAGAAGTATATATTTTTTTTATTATTTTTCAAACGAAGTTTTTTTCTGTCACCTGAAAGTATAACCTTCCTATCTTCTGAAGGAATCAAAAAGTGCAACGTTTTATGCTTTCAAATGATTCACTTTCAAATTTTCTGGAAAATTTGTTGCTGTCTAAAAAGTAGAGGAGAAACTATTTTCCAAATTCTGCAATTGCCTATATACCTATCCTTTGTTTAGGAAGATTCTCTGATCGCTTCGGCAATTGTATTTGGGTGCTTGTCTCTGGCGTGTAACAAGAGCTAAAGAACGGAATAAGGAAATTGAAAATAATACCAGAATATTCAGAAGTCCACATGTATACTCCCCCCCTACATCCGTTGAGTGTATCAAATAGTTCGATTTGATGTACATATATATAAATCTTTATGTATCTGCTTATGTGTCTTGTGAATTGTATTGTTATATGTATGGGCTAATGTGTTTTCTGGTTATTATTGTTCTTGTTCCTGCTTTTACTTGTATTTCCTTGTAATTTATAATACTTATAATGCTTTATATGCATATTCACATATCTTTTTTTTTTTTTTTATATTTTTTTTTATTTCCTGGATGAATGAATATCTTACGTATTGATAACTAACTAGCTGGCCAAACAACGGCCATCAGCCTTTTACTCCAACTCTATAAGCTAAAATGCATGTAGTTTCATATACAATTGGTGGGAGATGGAGGAAGGCCTGAAACTTTCATGTGGTTTTTGTGGCCTAAAATAGCACTTTGTCTGGCTATGGGTATCTGTGTGTGTGTGCTTGTGTGTGCCAAAAGGAGACAGCTTTTGCCGAACCCATTAATGGAAATAATGGTGTATCTATTCAATTATTTCAATGCCTTTACGAACAGAGTGCGTGTGTGCGAGGAAGGGGTAAAGGATATGTATATTCCTTGCTTTGGACAAAGGTAAAGGTAATTGCGGGGCGGTAAAAGACTACAAGGGGGTTGTCAACTCTAATGGAAGGCAAGAAACCTTTTTTATGGACACAGGCCACATACTATACAAGAAAGATGATAGAAAATTTCATTTCATGTTCGTGATATGCCTGTCCCTGGCGTCACGCTGACATCGCTATCCATTCTCCTCACACACACACACACACACACACACACACACACACACACATACATACCGAGAGATAGACACAATTACGTAGATAGTCCTATTATTTATTATATTAAAAATCCATTAGTGATTTTTGAAACTTGTGGTCGCTGCCATCTTTCATTTTCATTTTCCATTTATATTTTTGCTGCCTTTTTTTTTATAATACATATATATATTTTTTTTCCATAGCTTTTGCCCGAAAAAGCCAAAGTGACGTCAATAAAACTGTCGAATGTCGCCATATTGTGGCCACTAATTGCATTTTGGTTGAGCCATCTATCGATGGATATGGATGGCTGCCTAAAGTTGGATGGCTAGCTAGCTGGTTGGTTGGTTGGTTGGTTGGTTGGTCGGTTTGAAGGTTTGGCTGACAATGGACATCGTTTAGAAACTGCAACTGAAGCTGAGTTTCCTTTTTTCGTCCCTCCCTCTTGCTCCCCTTTTTTTTTAGAAGGAAATGTTTTGACAGTTAGTTGCAGCATTTTTCGACTGCACTCGATTAAAGCTAACTCTATCTTTCTGTCTCTCTCACTCTCCTCTTATTTTCTGGCCACGCCTACTGTTGCCCTCCGCTTGCATGCTCACTTCATTTTATACGCGCTCATCAACAAAATGAGATAAAGCGTCAGCGACACAAAGTCGCGCCATTAATGCATAAAGTGGCTGTAGATAAGTGCGAAAACAGGGCAAAAATAAATGAGAGAGGGGTATGGGGGGAGGGAAGGGGATGGATAGCATGGAGGGTAGAGCTTCAAGTACTAATGCATACATACATATATCTCTTAGCGCTATCTCTTTCGCCTTGTGCCGGGGATTAAAGTTTGCTTGCATAATTCCAGGCGCATAATGAAGCAGCCGACAGGACGGCAAGGACAACGAAGACAGCAACGACAACATAAGGAAAGGGGCAATGGGTGTGCCATCTTAAGGAAACTTCAATTGCAACTGCATTGAAGCTTGGCAAAGTAAAATCTTTCAAATTTTACACCAAATTTGAATATTCTTTTAGTTAAATGGATTAAAAAAAGAAGAAAATAAACCAAAAAAAAAATGGACTAATTCTATTTTATTGAACCCCTTATTTGGATTGAATGAAAACTCAATGATTGGGCTCATTATGAGAGAAAAAAGAAATTGAAAAGCATTCTCATCATGCTTTTGTTATTCTTGTTTTGGCTGTTGTTGTCATTGTTGATTCTCTTCTTCAAACATCGCAAAGGCTGCTCAAGTGTGTCTTTGACTTGGTCGAAACGTATCGAAATTGTTATCCTTTCTGAAGAGATTCCCCCCATTCAATCTTTTAACGTGATAAACTGCTTAATGCACTGAAACAGACTGAGAAAGCAAACGGGCTGGACCAAGGGCGAATGTGAATGGCCAAATGGTCGAATGAGCTGTGTGAAAATCGTGTAAGCGGTGTGGGGGGGGAGGGGGGGATAAATGACGACCAGGGCCAGGATTGTGGGTTGGTTAGCCGACTGACCCTTACCTTCTCAGCTGAATTCAAAAGCCCACTTCGGACTGCCTTTCTTTCCAATCTTGTTGTGTCAATGTGAATGAGATTTACTAAGTAAATTGGACTTGAAATGCTTCGGCCAAAGGCGCACAAAAGATTCCCATCATACAAATACACCCACACACCCACACACACACACCAGATGAAAGGAAAGCCAAATATTATATACTTTGAACTTAATGTGTATTAAAATCGAATTTAAAAGATTTCCATCATCTCTTAATAAAAAAAGTAAAAGAGATCATAATTTGTTATCCTCAATATTTAGTTATTCGCGTCTCCAATTTTCCTTAGTTATTCGCTTTTGAAATGAGATTCTAAATTATTTCAACTAAATTGTCTGTTAAACTAAAATCAAAGTATACTTTTTGATAAGAATTTTGGTCTGTTATTGTTTAATAAATAGATTTTACAATGTTATAAAACATTTAAGATGAAGAAACTGTTGTAGAATCCGTATCGGTGGAAGCTTCAGTGGTTGTTGTTGTAGTAGTAGATGTAGAGTTGGATAGTGTGCAATTTGGTGGAAGACCCCAAGGACCTCCTGGACCGCCCTGTGGACCACCCTGTTGACCGCCTTGTGGACCAACTTGTTGTCCATTCTGAGAACCTCGACGTCCACCACGGAAGGGTCCTTGAGCAGTAGCCACAGCCACCAAGGCAATGAGTACGAGAACAATATAAAAGCGCATATTCTTAGATATTTTTGACTTAATAAGTTTAACTACTTTAATTTGCTTTACAAGAAACTGACTTATTTCAATGAGCCAACACGAAGCCTATTTATACTGATTCTGAAGCAAATGTTTGTGGGCAAAATACAAAAAAATAAAAACAGAAAATTCCCCCTACCTGCGTGCTAACTTGTCTGCTCTGACGTCATTAACTATTTTGAAATTTCCCATGAATAATTTTTCAACAAGCTATCGTCATGCATATACTTATATACATTTGTATGTGTTCAGCTGGTGGCTTTGGTGAACCTCGAAAGAACTGACTACAATGGCAAAATAACACAAATCAGCAACTTTTGACTTTATGTACATAAGTACTTCAATTTGGTGGTTCAACATTTCGAAATAAATATTTAAACAAAATACTAAACGCCAACAAATTCAAATGTTTGTACAACGTTTATTCATTGTTTATAACTATTACAATATGAGTATTTGTTTGTTTATTCGCTGTTTCAACAAAAACATAAAAAACATAAACAGATAATTTAGCTACCACAAGACAGGTTTGTTCTAAGTGATGCTGCCTAAAAATTCATCCAAAAGTAGTTAGAGTATCGCCTACTTAAGCATTAATTATTAGTTCTCAGTTATTGTATTTATCGGTTCCCTGATTTAATTTTCTTTAGCTTTCTTAGTTGCGATGGGGTCAATGGAAAAACGTTTTATCTAAAAAGGCTTATGTTTGCAGAAGAGCGGCCTACAATCTTAGTATAGGAAACAACGAAGATATTGATCAAAGTCACTGTTTTGCACAGATCGTTCCTATGGGAACTATATCATATAGTTACCCGATCTTTATCAAATTCGGCACAGTTGTTTATAGGTATAATAAACTCACCAATATTAAATTTCAATAGCTCAGAGAATAACGAAGTTATTGAGAAAAGTCACTGTTCGTGACATTGCCGTTTGTATGGGAGCTATGTATATGATATAGTAGTGGTCCGATCCGGCTGAATCCGAGATATACAACCCCTGCAGTATATACAAGCCTACATGCAAAATTTCAGCTCTGTAGCTCCAACGGTCTAGGAGGAGTTTGCGTTGATCCAGACGGACGGACAGACGGACGGACGGACGGACTGATCAAGAATATATATACTTTATATGGTCGGAAATACTTCCTTCTATGCGTTGCACAGTTCTGACCAAAATTAATAAACCCTTTTTGCAAGGATATACAAAAATTCCAGTTTTATTTTTTAACTAAGGCCTTAATATTATTAAGTTTATTTGAATATTTTGCTGTTATCTGACATTTTTTTACGCACGAATAAATCATAAGCAATATTTCAATTTAAAACAATTATTAAATGTAAGACTTATTGCACTTATTTCAGAACTTTTTGATCTTGATTTTTATCAATTTACTTAGACTGTATTTTGGCATATGAATAAACAATAAATCAACCTTTCTGCCTCCAAAAATCGAGGGCCCTCTAGCATTCGGAAACCTGCTATCTAGCCCATTCGACACTGGGTTTTTTTTATAGAAACGTTTTATACTGGAAATACTACATCTATATCTATTATTCCCGATGGAACTACCTTTCAGTATTACTTAATCAGGGGGAAAACGCCACCTGCGTGGGAGCTCAATCTCGAGATCAACTGGATTATAGTTGGATTTCAGTGATCATGAGTTTGCTCTTAAGGTAAATAATGGGAAGTGACTTGGTGAAGGATATACACAAGTCGACAACTTACTTTATTTAGGAGAGTTGATTCATGTAACACACTTTAGCTGTTTTTATACCATACACCCATAGGGTGAAATGGTATATTAAAGTCGCCAAAATGTATGTAACAGGCAGAAGGACCCGACCCCACAAAGTATATATATTCTTGATCAGGATCAACAACCGAGTCGATCTAGCCATGTCCGTCTGTCCGTATGAACACCTAGACCTCGGAGACTGTAAGAGCTAGAGCCACCAAATTTGGTATGTAGACTCGTGTAGTATGTAGAGTGATCAAGTTTATTTCAAATTGTTGCCATGCCCCTTTCCGCCCCCGCAATTTAAAAAAAGCGTTTATCTCAAAAACTATTCCAGCTAGAGACACCATATTTTGTATGTATATTCGCTTAGTAAATACACACATTTTGTATGTATACAAATTTTGCCACGCCCTTTTCCGCCCCCGTAATTTGAAAAACTTGATTATCTCCCGTATTTTTTTATTTGCTTTACTGGTGTATGGTATACCTTAGTCGGCGAGACGACTTACTTACTTCATTAAATTTATTTTTTACAAGCAAATAAATAAATCCTATTCAATTTATTGCATATGTTTTGTATAATAGGTGTAGGTTTCTAATATACAATTTCATTACAGTTCAGGCCTAGGATCCTTTTCTGTACTCAAACTGAAAAGTAGTAAAACATACTTTTATATATATTTATATTCATTAATTAATTAACTCGTTTTTGTTGGGACAAGCTTAACCAGGATATAGTCAACAAAAATGACTAGTTTTGCATCTCTTCATGGCATAACCAAAACGGACGTATTCTTTTTTAATTACCCTAGAACGGTCGAGTTGTTTTTGAGATATCAAGTTGACCAGTTGACCAAAAGGGGTTTCGAAAGTATCAACGCACTTTAAGTCCAACATGGAACCTAAAGAAATTCCCTTTAACTTTATATACTACATAAGTTGTTTATACAATTGTTCGATTTGTAAATCGATTTTTTTGATTTTTCACATGGGTCGAACCACATAAAGCCGAGTCCTTTTTTCGACGATCACTGATCGTGTGACATTGCTTTCGTATCCTAATCGTTTGGCCTATGGCTATATTATTTAGTCAACCGACTTCGAGCTTGCTGTAATTTTTGTTTTTGGTATCATTTATTTGCTGTTGGCTCCATTTGTCATTGCTCCTACTTGTCCCACATGCCAAATGAAGAGGATGTAAAGCTAATTGAGACATCTGTCAGGTCACAGCAATTGCAATTCACATTGAGTGCCAACCGGGGAGTCATTTTCCAGCAAAAGCATTTGATTTTAAGAAGCTATCGCCCTTTGCCACCCAACCATTTCTTTGACTCGAATGCCTTCGTATCCTCGAAATGTGGCAACATCTGGCATGCAGCAAACAGTCCTCTAAGCGGAATTAGTTTACACGTGGACGGCAAAGCCAACTGCGACGACGACGACGACGACGTCGACGGCAACGGCGATTCTGAGAAAATGAAGGTTTTTTAATTGAAAACAAACAACACTTTCACTGAACTTTTCGCCAGCACTTTCCCCAGCTTTGGCGCCTCATCTCGTCCCTCCCGTATCTTCCACTCGCTCTCTAGCAAACTGTTGTTTGCATGCGTGTCGTTGACGTTGACATTGGCGGTGGCGGTGGCGGTGGCGGTGGCGGTGGCAGTGGCAGCGGTTGCAAAGAAGACTTTGGAGTGGGAAGGTATAGGGTAGCAGGGTTAGGAATAGGGATTGGGATTGCGGGTAGCCCGAAGTGGCCATTGAAAGTGAAAAACAATTGAACCCTTGGGCAAAATTGGTTTTGACAATGTAAATAAATAAAACACAAGCATAAATATTTACTGCTGACGGCATTTTCGGCATTTTCCTATACTACATAAAAAATAAATAAATAAAAAAAAACAAGAACAAGAACAACGGCAAGGCGGAAGTGAAAGTAAAGCGGGAGAGATTACAGAGGCTCAGGCCAAAGTAAATTTTCAAATGGCTTGTTTCCTTTGACCTTCGGCCAGAAGGTGTAGGCGGATTGGAAAGCTCTATGGTTTAGAGGGTGGTAAGATGGGTAAAGTGCGGGGGGCTTGTTTTGGAAAATGTTGCCAAAAGGATTTGCAGCTCATTTCATGCCAAACGCACTTGATTGTGTGTGTGTGTGTGTGTGTGTGTGCGTGTCTGTGTGTGTTGGTGAATGGGTGTTGATGTTTCGGTGTGTGTCCGTGCCAAAGTATTCAAGTCGAAGAGGCCACAACCCTTTAACTTTAACCCCCTAGCTAACCCTTGTGCTAATATTTGATTGTGCTACTTGGGTGTATATGTGTTTTATTAGGAATGGAGGGATGATGGTGGTCTTAGTGATGGTGACAGAGGAGAGATGTGGGTTCTTAGGGGTCTTCCAGCTAAAATGGTCAGCACACAACTTTCAATTCCATCGGTCAATGTGGAGTCAAAAAAGATAAATTTACAATAAAAACTTTAGTACGGCAAACTCCACATTTGCAGTGTTAGGATTGGTTTGGTTGACCAATGCAGTTTGCCTGATGCAGGGTCACCCTTAAGAGTATAAAAAGCTTGCGAGAAGAAGCTTAAAAACTTTAAATTAAAGACCTTAAAAGGTGCGATTTAGTTTCAGAATCCTAAGAAAGGTAACCCCTGAAAAGAGGTTTTAAGTAAAACCAGGTCAAGATTTATACAAAATGAAATCTTTCGTATTTTTATTTCATTTTTTGTTAGTTCAAATATAAAGTTTTATTGTATCAACAAACTATTTCAAAGGCTCTAGAAGTTGTTAGCCATCATAATGAGAAAAGTTACCGTTTTCGACCGATCGTTCCTATGGGAGCTATATGATATAGTCTTCCGATCTTGATCAAATTTAGCATAGTCATTAATATGTGTAATAAACTTACCAATACTTATTAACGACAATAGCTCAGAAAATAACGAAGTTATTGGGTGATTTTGCCATTTGTATGGAAGCTATATGATAAAGTGGTCCGACATACAACAATATAAGGACGTCTATATAAATTATAGTTGTAAAATGGCATCAAAGTTAAAAATTAGATTTTGTATTATCTTATCTGTTGTTTTGACAGGCTTAAAGGTGTTCATTTTAATCACTCATTTATCAGAATTCAAAATCGTACCTGTATCTCAAGATCCAGAACTACTGAAAGACCCAATCTTCATTCGTTGGATTCAAAATATGACATCCTGCCGTTGTGATCTTTTGGGTTAGTTTAGAATCACAAGTGTTTTCCCACAACGTGTGTGGCTGTTTGTAATTTTAGTCATATGCTAGGTTAGTTGTTTGTAACAAGTACACTTGTATTATATCTTCTTTAGTGCATCTGATTTGGTGAAGCTATTTCAGATGAACACTATGTTTACTCTTCAGCATTGACATTAACTAAGAAATTTGGCATAACAAGTTTTTATGTAATTACCCACAATTATAATCAACATTGTCCGGTGGATATAATAGGTATTGTTTTCACATCAGAATCGTTTCTAAATGACTAACATAGAGTATACGGGGTAAAGGAAACAAAACTTGACTTAAGGCCTGAGATTACATATTATAAGGTCACTCAAAAACTATAAATAAGGAAAAAGTAAGACTTATAGTAAGGATATGCCAAAATATGTTTAAAATATATAACAGCGAAGCCGTTTTCAAAAGTAAGCGAAAAAAAAATAGTTTTTAGTCATTATTTTGGTTGTTTATGACTGTTTTTATTTAATTAGTTAAAATTAATAATATTTCTTTCTTTTTAAAAATTATTTCAAAACTTCAGAAGTAAAGATTGTAATCCATTTTTTGCTAGGTCTACTCTGTAAGTAATTGATTTTTTATAATCATAGTTTCCGGTGACTAATAATTAAGCTCAAAATAAAAAGCCTTATTCTAATTCCATTATTTAATTTAGTCCCAAAATTAAATAAATAAACATATTAATCTTGCAGAATCGATCAATTTAAATGGAATTCTCAGAAAGGTAAGTATAGAATTCACTTTGGGAACTTCTTTTAATTTTGTCATAATTCTATATAATATAATATATATGTATATATATTTAGGTATATGTATGCTTTGATTTCTAATTCTTAAGCATATACGCCACTTCATTGTCTGCCTTTTACTTATGCTGCCATATTTCGATGCCGTAATCCCCTTGTTTAGCAGCAGCTGCATTAATTTTACATTACTATTATTATCACAAGAAGTGCCCTGTGTTAGTCTCCGTTTAGCTAGCAAAAAAAGGAAGCCAGGGGCGAGGAATAGGCGGGCAGGGATTGGGGATGGGGATGGGGATGAAACCCATCGAGAACTCGGCCATAATAATTTTCCGCGTAATTTATTTGAGCGCCGTAATATCATATTTCACATGCACTGAGCTAGAGAGTGAGAGTGAGTGCGCTTGTGAGAGTTGGAGCTGGGAGTTTGAAGTTTCGGAGCAACTTCCGTTGAATAATTTAAGCGCACACATGTGCGCCACAAAAAAAAAAGTACAGACAGAGATAGAAAGAAAGAGAGAGAGAGAAAAAACGAAGCTTAAGCGAAGAAAGGGGCCCGGACACGGGGCACGTTAAAATAGGCGGAAGACGATTATCAGACAGTTTGCACACAATGTTGTCGTTGTCGTTGTGTGGGATTGAGGATGGGTATGTGGTGCGGGGTGTGGGGTGCGGGGGGGTTGCGGGGTTTGGAAGGCGGTTAGCTGGTGGCAGGCGTGGCACATTTATTGCCAAAATTAAATGACAATGTAGTTGTAGCCGCGAGAGCTGAAAGTCGGAGACCAAGTTTGTTGTCAACGTTGGGAGATAGATGTGGATATAAAATGGCTGTGTATGTGTGTGTTTGCAAGGGAGAGACGCACAGGTTTTCTGCGAAGGAAACGGAAATAGGTGGATGACGAGGACGGGTAGTCACCCAGCAGAGATAACTTCTTGTCGCTCTCATATGCTATATTCCATGAAGCGAAAACCAGACGCAAGTAATTTTTCAACAAGTTTTATACAATTTTTGGTGCCCTCATCCCGTTTGTTTACTTCCCCCACCAACCCGCCCTTTGACTCTCTTTCCCTGCGCCCATCAGCCACCATTCAGCATCCTGCATCCACATCCGTATCCGCATCCACATCCACATCCACATCCTTCATACGAAGCATCAGTCCAAGTGTAAAGGAATTTTAACGCTTCGCCGTAAATGCCGCTCCGGCAGATTGTTTGATGGTGACAGAACAGGGGCGGCTGCGGAGCGCGTTGAGTTTGGGGTGTTCAAGGGATAAGGAACAAGTATTGCATAGGGAGAGAGGGATTGGATTGGGTTGGTTTGGGTTGGGTTCAGGTGGCATAAAGGTTTGGGTCATGTGGTTCGGAGTAAAGTGCGCGCTCTGCCTTTTGTTGAACTTTTGCGTAAGATTGCGCAGTAAATTGTCGAAAATTAATTTTCATGTTGAAAAGCTGCAAATTGCAAGACAGAGATAGGAACTGAGCAACCGAGTTGGTGAGAATGCCTCAACCTTCTACTCCCACACTCCTTTTCCCCTGTGTCTGTGTGTGTGTGTGTGTGTGTCGAAGCAAAGAGAAAACTCAAGGAGAAGGTTTGTCAATTAATTTCTTGAATGGTTTGCCTAATTGAAATTTTATGGCTTTCGCATGTATTTCCTTGTCTGCTTATTGTAGTCAGACTTTACATATATATTTACATGCATATACATGTATTTATAAATATATGTATCTCTTCCTTTCTCTGTGTGTGTGTGTGTGTTTGGCATTCCTTTGCCAACTATTTCGTTTTGGTCTTAGGCCGGATATATTTCAATTTCGCCCAAAGCTTTCTCTTATCGAACTAGGCATACCAAAATTTACCCATTTTACTTTCATATTTTGTAAATGTTGGCAAAAAACAATTAGTTGATATTCGAGATTATTATTAACCTGGCTACTGTGACTCTTGAAACTCTATTGTTCTACACATCCTTCCCTGCCCTGCCCTGCCCTGCCCTGCCCTGCCCTGCACCACACACAAAATCATTTGATTATGCTTTAAGCTTCCGATTCGTTTGCGATAATTTATTATGCAATCATTTTAATGAACTCTAATTGAATTACGTATTTCATATGGATGATTTAGCTGGTGTTATTGCACCGTTATGATTACAACGGACCACAGAAATACAGTTTTTTTCCCCCTCCCGTTTTTGTATTTCCTCAATTCGTCTTCTGTAATTTTGATCCTTTCTGTCGCTCGCTATTTTCCTATAAAATCGAGTTGATTAGTATTCCAATCTTTAATTAGACCACTCCACACATTTTAAAGTCAGAAAGGATAAGTTTTTCTATTTTCTAAACATCTTATTAGAACATATATTAATGCGAGAACCATTTTCTTTTAAACCCTTTCCTAATAAATAATACAAAATGTAAACTCTGTTTATGTAGGTTTCTAGACTAGGCGATAAAGCAAATATGTTGCTAACTGAAAACGTATACAATATTTCCATCACTTATTTATGCAGCCCTGTCTTTGGCTATATACACTCGCTTATATGTTTGCATCCCTTGGTTTATGGCTGGGATTAGCTGCATAGTCTACAGCAACAGGCAGTCTAGTCCCCTCTTCAACAGTCATCATCTCTCTCTCTCTTTCTATCTCTGTCTCTTCTCTGTCTACCTTTGTCTCTTATACCCTGCATTCAGTTGTTACGAGTATATTGAGATCTATACCAATCAAGCAAGAACTCAAGAGCTATGTAGATACGCGATATTCATTGTGATTAGCATCAGAGTTCCCATAAAGACATTTGTATTTGCAATAAATTTGCAATTTAAGCTTAAAAATGGGCATAACCAAAAATCAAAATTTTGTTATTAAATATTTAAAACAATTTCGCTTAATATATTTTGAAAATTCAATGGAATAATACCGTATTTATAATTATTTTGGTTTTTTTTATTCGGTGGACTAAGTTATGTTATATTGCATATGTTATGCAATTAGTGATCCGTGTCAGATGTTCGGAAATTTCCCTCATTTTCTTCTTCCAAAGTGATATTTTACCTCTTTAACTATTAAAATTTCAATATTTAAGTCCGAAAATATCTCACAAAATCTATATTTGACCGATAAAACTTGTAAAATTTCAAAAACACCATTTACACCCCTAAAATTACAGATTTCAGCATTTGAAATTTACAAATTTTAAATGTTCAAACAACAAATTTTTCATTAAATTTTGAAATTTTCAATTTTAATTTTTTTTACAGAAAATATTGAATAAATTTGAATATCAAAAAAGCAGTTTGTTTTATTAGTTAATACTAAATAAGTGAAATTTGTTTTAGTGCGGATTACTCTAGAATAAGACATTCTCACTGAATATGTAGGGGAGGGGACCCAGTTGTAGAACTTTTAAAGTATCTCGACATAAGTCTTGGTTAAATGCAATTATGAAACTATAGCAACTGACTTTTTAGCAGCCTTATAAATATTTTCCTCCATTTTATATCCCCAGATCCACCTTAGCTAGAATTGCTGATAATTTGATGCGCCTCCACTTTGAAATAACTTTATTAGCTAATCTTAAAAATATGTATGTAAAATGTGAGGTATAAAATTGGTAATTGTTGTTCGGTAGCAGTCTAATTTAAATTTTTAAATTTAATTCTTCACATATTCCTGCGACAACATAATTTTTCTCTAGAGAATTTCAAACCAAGTTCTTGAAGAAATCAATGTTATATCTTGTCCTTTCAGAGATATCACTTTAAACAAGATTTTCAAATTGCGTTAGCTAAATTCAGGTAATTCTGTCTATTAAACTTAATTCCAATATTCAACATCTTGATTAGCGCATTAACAACTTGAAAGTACAAACCAATATCATATTTAGAAGCTAACAAGTTGACACTGGAATTCAATTCGATAAAACACATATTGGCTATATACATACATTCCGTTCTTCATTTAGATTTTGGGTTGGTAAAGATATTAATGTCTTGTAATGCCACAACTTCTTAATTTTAATAGGATATAACAAGTTCGATGCCCGAAATTCAAACCAGAAAATGTGCCTTTTTTTCTATGTGTGTGTGTGTGTGTTTTGTTTTTGTTGACATGGTCGCCTAATCCTTAGATGAGGTGTGTTTGGTGTATGAGAAAGGCATGTGGTAAATGAATAGGCGGTGGTGTGGGTGTGTTTATGTGTGTGTGTGTGTCTGTGTGTGTGTGTGTGTGTGGGTTGACTGTTGTTCGCGTTTTGTTAATTACAATTATGATAATGAATCTTACAAAAGACTAATTAGTATGTTAAAAATGTTGGCTGAGCTGGGCACAAAAGCTCTACAAAATGTATACACACACACACACACAAATACATACATACATTCATACAGATTTATACCTGTCGCGATAATGTATCCATGCAGTGGATTTGAATGTGCAAAGCCTTTGCTCTCAAGTAGACCTACTGCACTCTAGCTCAGTGAAATTTTGAATGGACTGCTGCTTTCCACTCGACATAAAGGCCGCCACTTTATAGTTATTTTATGAAAATTTCACTCGTCAAATTAAAGTTGATAATTTAAATATCTGGGAGGAGTCCAAGAGGAACCAACAACAACCATTGGCAAACGAAATTGGCAATTTGAAAGCAATTGAATAAAATTATCTCAATTGGTGGCCAACAAGTGTATCTATTTCATACTATGTGGTAATGTGGAAAACTCCCATTATGCCCAAAAAAAAAAAAAAAACAAAACAATTAGACCCAAAATTAAGTATTAGGTGAGTTCTAAATAGATAATTGCTATGGATCGTATCATAGGTAAATCATAGGTACATATATTTCTAATTTAATGTTGTGTTCTAAGCATTTCATTACTATAGGGTCATGGATAATCCTGGCAACAGTTTTCATCACTTGAGCCACCCTAATGTAGGCAAATAAATTAAATAGTCGGATTACAATTAAGCCATATATGTATGTACATATATAAGTCATATTATAGATGATGGGCAAGCGGCAATTAATTTAATTATGACATATATGTACATATAATTTTCTGTTGGCGTCTCCATATAGATATAATAACTTGGCATATTGAATTCGATTCAATTGTTGCGGTTTATTTAATGCCATGGATTTCGTTCAATGTGTTTTTAGTTATTTAGTTTGAATTGGAATGGTCTGAAGGCCAATTAACATTTCCCATCTCTAATTTCCTAAGAGGGAGATAATAAAAGAGATGCTTGTCTGCTGTTGGTTTACCCCAGTCACTAGTAGATGACTTACTTTAATCGATTTAGAGCCACTGGCAACAGCCTCTTGATAGCTCTCTTAACCACCCCTTTTAGCCTTATTTTTTGCCCACAGTTCAATTGCTGCAGTCGACACATGAATTAGCCTGACAATAGGTTCAGAATTTCTTTTTCCTTCGTGTTTATATATACTTGGAGTTTTTATTTATTTATTTTCTTTTTTTTGCATCATATTTTTTGTTGGTTTTTTCTGGATTTTCATTTTGATTTCCATTTGCGATTCGCCGACGCCCTTTATGCATACCACAACACAAATTGGCAAAGCATTTACATAGGTATGTCTATTCGATTTGGAATCGGAATGATGATGGTGCTTCGAATTGGTGTCGTTGTCCTTGTCCCTCTGCTATACATACATACATATATATATATACCCAATGCCTGTGCTCGACATGCACTCCAAAATGAAATCGATAAACAGTTTGGCATTTAATAAAATCAACATCAATTTCATTTCAATTTCTTATTTCGCTTTTTTTTTATCCTTCCTTCATTCCATTCTCGAAAAATGTTCACAGTTTCCGGCAGAAACTTTTAAGAAATCTATTTCCATACTTGCATAAGTTATATTTTAAGAATTATTTGGGAATGATGTCTAATGCAAAATCGTTAAATGTGTCTTTGTGAGATTTATTAATTGATTTGTGGCACATTTTTTCTTTAAAACATAAATGACTTCATTAACTATACAGAAAATAGTTTCCCAATGATGAGTGTTGAATCTTGAACAAGTCAAATAGCACAGGAAGCTATATGTTTATATGTTTGTCAAGTATAAACTAGTTCATTTCGTTTGTGTTGACGTTTATGGCATTTGCGGCATGCAGGCAATGACCTTTAGCCGCTTAGCCGAACAGCTGAACAGTTTTGTGGCATCCTAAACAATCGCCCACTGGGCAAATTCAATCCGCCCATTTCACGTATGTCCAACCGGGCAACCAGCCAGCAGGCCAGCCAGCCAGCCACTGGCACGCCGGAGATAGCAGGTTGAAATCTACGTTTTGGCCATTTGGCTAACTCGCATTAAATTCGTACGAATTTCAACATTTAGCATATTAAGCGGGCACTGAAGTCGAACCGGTTGCAAAGTGGACTCTGGCTACAGTTGTAGCTTCAGGACTCAGGACTCTGGACTGTGGACTGTGGACTCCGGGACTTGTGCTACGTCTCGCTGTCGTGCATTTCTGTATTCAGCATGTAGATCGTACATATGTATGAGTGTCTATACAAACATATACATAAGTATGTGTGTGTATATGTGTGGATATACAGAGGCTAGTGGACATGCGGATGTTGTGCGATGCTGTTTATGCCTTTTACATTTTCCGTCCTAATGAATTCCACGTAAACGGAGTTGGAGTTGAGGCTAAAGACTGAACCTAAAGGAGAGAGAGAGAATCGGCTCGCAGCGCACTGTGAAATTTCTAACTTCCGCTTTTTGCAAAGTTGACAACATGTTGTCTGTCCGACTCATGTCCTGTGACTGGGCTTTAAACTGAATCATGCAAGTTCTCAACTTAAATTCAATATTATCTGTTTCACATATCAAACATGAAAGCCTGTTTAGCGGAGCCTAGGAAAGAAATAATGTATTAATGAGTACTGCCTTTTACTTTGGTAGCCATTGAATTGAGTAAAATGGATTATCGTGATTAACCCACATAATTAACCTGTGTAAGAACTTCTTTTAAATACTGATGGGGTCGAAAGGTGAGCTTTGCCTAAACTAGTAAGTTTAAGCGTTTAAATTTTGGTACAATCAGTGAGATTATCGGCAAACTCTGCCGATTAGAAAACTTGATGCTTCCTGAAACCGATTACTTTTTTGGGCTGATCTTCTTAGTGAAATTAATCTTCAAACCGTCCAATTAACGGTTAGTTTAAACAACTTACTTAGTCGTAGTCCATTTGAATGAATATTAAAACACATTTCGAAATAGTATGCCAACAAAAAATGTCAATTTTAAAGCAACTCAAACACTTGTGTTGAAATTGTCAACTAGACAAACAAAATTTGTTTCTACTCCAATATACATTCTTCATATAAATATATATATATATATACATATATTAATACATATAACAATAAAATTCAAGATACATTACGCGCCACACAGGAAGAGAAGAAACATAATCAAACACCTTAAGACAACACTAACAACAATCTAATCACGTACAAGTTTAGTTCGCTTCGATCCATCATCGATAATACGAGGTCAATTGTTTAACTCTTTTATTTCCTTTATTTTCTTTTTTGTAATTTCTATAATTTATTTTTGCAACGTTTTTGTAATTATAATTGCCATTTAAAGTCACACACACACACACACAACACGCACACTTACACGCACATCCACACACACACACACGCACACACACACCTTTGAACAAAGCTGTTCATTGGAATTCGACGTGGTAAGTGGAAAATTATAATCGAGAATGTTAGTATGTTAGTCTGTCTGTATGGTTAAATATGATAAAAAGTATTACTCATGGCCATAACCGCAAAAAAGGAAGAAACGAAAAAATGGAAAAGGGGAGCGAAACGAATATGGAGAATAAAAAAATATTAAAATAAATTTGAATAAAAATGTCTGCAAAGATTAAATCGCTATTGCCCACGAGCATGAGCTCTCCGACAGTCTCGTCGCCTGCAATTCCCAGACGTTTCCGTAACTTCTACCCCCTCTCCGTCCGTCCGTCCGTACCGTTGCAACCTGCTGCCTGCGCCTCTTTGGCTTATTGTTATGGCAGTAACTGCTGCTCCGGCTGCTCGCTGTTGTGGCACGAACAGAGACAGAGATGTGGATGGAAATTAAGATGGAGTTGGCAAGGGGAGGAGAAGGTAAGGAGAAAAGGACCAGACAACAACAACAACAATAATAATGCGTATCCGTTGCGGATTTTATACTGCTGCCTCACTCTCTCTCTCTCTCTCCCTCTCTGTCTCTCTGTCTTTGTCATTTTTTCTCCAATTGTACCTTTTATTTTGTGTTTCTCCTCTCTTTTTTGCAGCAACTTCTTAATTTGTTTATTTGTTGCCATTCCACCTTTAAACAATTCCCATTTACAAGCGGCGACAAATTTCAGTTTTTATTACTTTCGTTGTCAACTTTTCCCTTTCCTCGTTGTTTCTTTTTGCTTTTTTTTCCTTGATAAGAGGGAGGGGATCATTTTTGCCAGTCGCCGCAGCAACAATAAATAAGTTAATTTAAATACAATAAACACAATTGTGATTGTGATTGTCGTCAGAAAGAAGAACACAAAATGCCTCAATTTCAGATTCTTTTTTTTTTTAATTTAAATATATATCCTTACCCTTATATAAATCCTTTGGGGAAATCAGATAAGAATAGATTCTACCAATGTTTATATCCAAAATTTTCTCGTTTTTAGTTTTGGCGCTGTAATGGACCCAAATCAAGCAAATATGCATTTTGTGGACTCCATGGGGTATTTGAGGCAGCTAAATGAAAATATCGTTTTGGAGACTTTCGTAAATATTGATAAATTGCTGCCCGATTGGAAGCCACGTTCATTTGAAATAAATGTGGCCGTTTCTATTATACGTACCGACTTATTGCCCTTCATATTCGATTGGCCATTGATAAACGAACTGATGGAGAAGGAGCAGACGAACGGTACCCGTTTGCTTCAAGAAAAGGTGAACGATCTCGAGCTATTGTATAAATTGTCCAATTCAATGCAACGCATTCAAATAACCGAAAAACCCGAAAATAATTTCCATGTCAAAATGTTCATTTTACCGCCCACTTATGAAATGAAATTACTTGATAATGGCACAATAATGATCAATCGTTTGCCCTCTCTGCTAATTGAAGTGGTCAGCCATGATTTTCGAATGACCGATGATGTCAAGTCGATGGAATTGGCAGATATCAATCCAATTCAAATTTTTAAAGTCGAGGGGCAGCTTTTGGGATCTGTTCAGCATATGATTCAATTGACCGACAATTCAGATGAATATGAATATGAAAGCGATCATGAATACGAATATGACTATGAATATGATAATGAAGTTGATGATATGCATTATCAAATGGACACAAGTTTAAGTTCGATATCAACAGAACTATTCACCATCGAGGAATTAGACGAGGAGAATGAGGGAGAGGATGAAGATGAAGATAATGATAACAATTTTCAACTATTTTTCCCATTGGCAGCACAATCAAAATTATCCCTTATCCAGCACAGCGAATATGAAGACCATAATGAAGATGAGGATGATAGGCAGGGTCATTCAACCAATCAGCAGACACCGCGAATGCATCGTCCTTGCAATAATCTTCCCATATGGGGTCGCTTAAACTACTGGATGCGTAAGGCACTACTTCGATTGATAATGATACGCTAATTAAATTATGAAGTCAATGCAAAATTATCAACCATGTTGATCGCAGTGTTCATAATCTCAGTAAAAATAATAAAAATCATAAATATTAAATCCAGTCTCTACTTTTTCTCCTATATTTTCCATTTCCTCCATTCAATGAAATGTGTTGAAGCAAACGCAAAAGAAAACTTTCAAAAAAATAATACTTTCTTGTGCTCGCTCAACCGATTTGGCAAGTTAAATAAAAGTAATCAGGCGGAATTTGCTAAGTCAATGGTTTTTAGAATCAAAAATTAAAAACTACTGCAACTATTTGACGATAAGTCAACCATTTAAATTATAAAACAAAACTAACATGCAAAAAGGAAATAGAAAATTTTGATAGCTAAATTTATTGTAAAAATGTAAAACTACATAAAAAGATGACGGACAACGGGGCGTATGAACTGAATGACGTAGCTTGGACCATTTAATGCGAAATATAACAAATAAGTTTTCATATTTAGGCCCATGGAAAACGAAATGCCAATAAAATTTAATATTTACTAAAGTATATTTAATTTCTAAGTGGAAATTATGTGCTTTCTTATCGAGATTTCAGGAGCTTGCCCTTAGTCTAGTAATTTTTTCTCTTTCAAGCAATTTGCTTTTGACATTTAATAGTTACAACGAACTTACATCATTCTTAAAGTGACCTAACTAAACCTACTTCTGTGATTTACCTAATATGGTTTAATTTATTTTTAAACTCACTTTCATTGGTAAACAAACTTAATACAAAAAAAGACTTGAAAAGGGATAGGCAAAAACCAGTAAACACCGGGACAGAGCCAACAAACGGCAAAAAAAAAAAAGCAAAAAACAAAAAAAAAAAAAACTACAAATATGTGCATGAGAATAAATAGAGCACAAAACGCTTTGAGGCAACATTAAAAGGCAACGATGCAGTGGCATGCTGCACGCTGGAGGTTGCTGAATGTCTCTGTCTGTTCGGGGAAATGGCACTGGCACTGAGTTGCCACCTGTCCGCTGTCTCACCCCGCGACTACGTCGTGGCAGCAACAAGGAGGCATAAAAATTCATTCACTAATGGCTGCTACTGTTGGTTTGAAGGGTTTTTTTTTCACCACGCCCACAAAATGTCCAACGCTTCTAAAAGTATCCCTTACTATACATATATATATTTTCTGTTTTTTTTTTTTTTTTTTTGCAGCCATTTGTATTTGCAGTGCTATTGGCAACATGTGGCGCTTTTATTAAAAATTCATTTGCTCATAATATACAGGAAAGGTTGGGTGCCAGACTTGATAGGAACCAAACCAGAGCAGACCAGGCCAGACCAGACCAGACCAGGCAATGGCTCGGCTGTGATGTCTGGCTCGAACCTATCTTGGCGACGTCAATGTGTTTGTTCCTTCTCCTTTGACCTTCAACAGCTGCCACATTTTCAGGCGCATCTCTTTTATTTTCCTGTGGCCTTTTTTTATGTGGGTGCCGGCAGCCCGCATGCCTCTTCATAAAACTCCATTTCCGTGATGGATTGCCTGAAAAGTGGGCTTTAAACGGTGAGCAGTCAGTAGAAGACCTGTGCATGTAGATATTAGTCGATTCGACTTGACTAGAAAGCAAAAACTCAAAAAATCATATACATTAGTTTATCCAATTTCTTCATTCATTTAGTGATGACCACTCGAGGACTTTTCTGCGACTAAATTATTTGTGGTGAATTTTATGAACCTTTTCTATGCAGTAGAACTATAACAGACTCTATGACTTTTTCAGTTTTTAGACTTTAGTGAAAGAAAATGAATTGAATTTCCACCAAATGGTACATATTTTATTAAATCGGATAAAAAGATAGATATTTTTTGTCATATTTTTAAGCAAGCTATTCGAAAGCCAAAAAAATCAGAACTAAAGTCCGAAAACTCAAAAGGTCATAAATTGGTGACCACCACTGTATGTGAGTTGTGTCACACGTGGGATGTGAAGTTTTCAGGAAGTATATGAAGCATTTACATTTCAGAATCGATCCTCCAAATCAAAAAGACAGACAACTTTTATTTTATCATAATTTTCATAAGCAACCAAAAATTTTATACCAATAGCCCAACTTGATGACCAGACCAAAATGATTTAACTGAAAGTGTTTTCAGATTTCCATACAAAAGTAAAATTTAAAAATACTTTGACCTCCTTTTGACCTTTAAATTCTCTCACAAGTAGTGTAGTTTCTCCCCTGTTTGCTCGGCTTCTTTATAGTCTATTAAAAAGTCTTTTTTCTTACAACAATATTTCGTCCTGTTTTAAAGTTGCACACACACCAAAACAGTAAGGACTTCTAGATACCCTATTTGTCATTAGGGGTTAGCTAATAAAATTTGATCTGCTTTTTAATTATGATATTTAATATTTTTTAATTCTTTTTTATAAAATAAGAACTTATGACATTATACAATTATAATATTCAAGTAAAACAAGAACGATCAGTTGCCGATTTAACAATTTTCCAGTCCTTTTCTCGCTTCCTGTGGTCATCATTACCTTAATGTGGCCCTGTGCATTTGCAGGGTATATACACATAGCATAAAGGTGCAAATAATGAAATTCTTGAAAGTAGCCAACGTGTGGGGTAACTTGCGCTTTGAATACCAAATAAATAAATTAAATGAATAGTACTACAAAACCAACAAAGCAAAAATAAAAAAAACACCGAAAAAAAAGAAAAAATTAAACAACTGGGTTTTTGCCAATTGGAAAAAAGGTGGGACCCCAGGGGCTTGAGTCAGCAGTGTAAGTTGTTGTTGTTGTTGGTAAAGGTGCGGGTGTTGGCGGTGGTTACGGTGGTGGTGGTGGTGGTGGTTGTGGCGGTGATGGTGACGGTGATGGTGGCGGTGGCGGTGGTGAAGGAGGATGTTCAATTTTTAGCAGCCACAATTTGAAATATTTTCTCTAGCATACTTGACAGACAGCTAAAGTTGCGGTGGGGCAAGAGATCTAGTACACACACACACACCGACACACACACACCGACACACATAAACACTGGCAAACACATAAACATTGCAATGGTCAGGACTTGACTCGACTCGACACCAAACTGCTGAAGCCTGGATGCTTATCTCCCAGTTGGATCCGCTCCGCATTCCCTTTTGTTTATGTTGGAAAGTGTGAAAAGAGAATGTGAAGGACAACAAATGAAATGTGTGTTGTCCTGGCCCTGTACATACCACAAGAATACCACCCCCCTAGATGCCCACCGAATCCCCAGCTATGTTTGCCGCTCGGTTCATCTCTTATTGTTGCCGTGTTACGACGTGTTGTCCTAGAGTCCAATGGTGCACAATCGAGCGTAATAATGAAGTACGTTTTGATGCCTGGCCCAAAAGGGCAAGTGGACTAAAAAACCAGGTGGCATCTGACCATGCGGATGGCAATTCCATCTTTCTCTTTCACTCTCTCTCTCTCCGTTCTCACATTCTCCCTTTTCCACAACTCACGCTATGTTAGCTCATGTGATTTTCGAGTTAAAAACAAAATTCTTACTGCAAAACAATAGAACTTGCATGACATTCCCCTCCAGGACCCAGGTCCTTTCTACCACTGCTTTGCCTTTTTGTTAGTGGCATACCGGAATGTGTTTTTTTTTTTTCGTATTTTTAGACCATTTTATTTCTCGTCTGGTTTTTATTCTTAACTATTTTTGGTTCCTAGTTTCATCTGGTCGCATTGTACAATGTATGAATCTCTTCAAGCCTTCTTATTCTGATCCTATTTCTAAATATTTGGCAACATAATCTAAATGATCAGAGAATACCCTCTCTCCTTCTCTATCTTTCCGCGTCTCGCTGCCTCGTTCACTCTTTCCGCTTACAAACTTACACTTGGCTTATCATAATACAACTGCCTATTGATTGCTATTTTATTTACAACTGCCTATTTAACCAGCTTTAAATATTATAAAATCTACATGAATATTTCTTAAATTTTTAAAATTACAAAATGGTAATTTTGTATTGAATGGATAGGGTAATTACTTAGCCAATGATACTTTGTGTTTTGAATTTTTAAATAACTCTGTCTTGACTTTTTTATGTTGCATCTAAATAATAATAAATTAAATATACTCCTTATTGTTATATTGTACAAAGGTGAAATAGATGTCGAATTTACTTGTTGTATGACAAACATTTTGCATATTTTCATATAAAGTGAACAAAAATGTGAGAATTCAGCAAATTATTCTTCCGACATACCAAGAAATAATCTAGCCCAAAACAAATCTCTATGGAAGCATACTTGCATTATAAAGGATATGAATGTTCTGCAAAAAAGCATTTTGTGACTTTGTTGTGGATTCTTTTATTTTATTTAGTGAATTATTTAGGTGCCAATTATGAGATGAATAAATGTTATTTCAAACGGCATTTATTTTTGTTCTCGGTTATGATGAGATTTAAATCATTTTATTAGCGAGATTAGATATCAATCTAATCGCAAATAATTAAACTTGCATATTTTAAAGCAAAATTTCGACCAGCAATATTGGTCCAATCTGACTTAAGGTAAAGTCGACTTAATTAGGCGAGGAATTAGCTCGATGGATGGCCTGAATAGAAAACCGTGGGTTCTTTGGTTACTTTAGACAGTTGAGTGTAAAGCGACATTGAATCTCATCGACGGCAAGTTTTAAGTAACTTTTTCCAGGGTCATTCATTTAAGAGACTACATTATAGTTTAGGTTTTCCCATTCAATTAATGGGATTATATTTCTTGAGCTATTGTGTGAAACCTTATTGCTTTTCCATATGGCAAATATGTTTCATTATTGCTTGGTTTTTTTGATATTAATTTGTATATTATATTTGTTAAAAAATGAGTCAAGTAGTCCCAAAAGCTTTCACAAGATACAATGTAATTTTGGAGCCAAAAAAAACGAAACGCTAAGAAAGTCACTTTAGGATATCAAGCTGTACTATATTGTGAAGCTTCGAACTGGACAGAATAAATTAGATTAATAATAGATGTTCGTACTTAACGTGTCCGCATATGAATATCCTTGCATAATATCCACCCACAATAAATTTCAACTAAATGTTTATTCAAGGGGTCTTCAATAAAATGTTCTCCCCAAATAAAATCTGTAATACTTAAATATTATTTTATATTTAAGTAGAAAATGTGTGAACTCTTTAGGGTTAAGGACACCCCAGAATTTGACATAAGAAAGGTCATTTAATTGTGGTAAAACACGACCCACATATTTGGGCTTTCAAACGATCCGGGGTAATCAATCAACAATATTATTAAAAAAATGTCTTAAAATTTGGTGTATTCAATTGAAATATAATATAGATAAGCCACAAGCGATTGTTTCAACTGGGAGACATATTTAATTCCAGTATTTTTAAAATATTTTAAATTTGTGCCAATTAATTTACGACAAGAATATTAAATTTATTGAGCAGCCCTCGTGAAAAGTGAAACGAAAGCCTTTGTATTAATTTGTCTAAGTGACCGCACTCGATGAAAGTGAAATGCACTCAAGCTTGCAGAGTTTTCCATTTACATAATGAATTAATATCCTTTATTGATAAGTATATAATCTAGTATATAGCTTTCATATATATAGGTATGTATATATATATATATTTTTTGTATATCTTTTGGCATTTTCTTTTTTGTTTTTTTTTTTTGGGCGTAAAATCAATTTAAGTCAAAATTAGATTTGCAAAATCAACAACACACACTAAAACACACACACATACAAAGAGAGACACACACATGATGGAGGGCAAAAGTTTAAATATGAGTTTGGCACACATACACACACACACAACAAGAGCAACAAGAACCAGAACTTAAATAAATTAAGGTGCCGACTTTTGCTTACTCTGTAATTGATCCGTAACTATTAACTACCCAGATCTAATTGGTTCAAAAGTTTAATAATTAATTAAAAATGTTTATTTTATTTAATGGCTAGAATATTCGTACTGTGGAAATGTGGAATAGAAGGACCAATGATCCTAAACTACCATATGGATACAGGGTATTCCAAAAAAAAAAAAAAAGAGCCAAAAGTTTTCTGAGGCGTAAATATTTTGTGGCAGCCTGTGTTCACAGGACCCGTTTATCCTTTTCTTCTTTACTTCTTTTTTTTGTTTTGTTGTGTTGTTGTTGTCGAGGCAAAGCTCGAAAATTGCCATCCCCCTAGTGTTTGATTTATGCCGGTTGAATTTTAAAATTTTCCCTTTTTTCTGTCGCCGAGGCGGGCGGGGAAAGGCAACAACAAAAAAAAAAATACCAGGCGCACGCCAAATCCGATTAAGTTTTCAGAGTCAGAACCCCTATGCCATATGTATGTGTGTATGTTTGTGCGTGTGTGTGTTTGTGTGCAAAGAGTTTTTAAAAGATCAAAAAAAAAATGGAAGAAAATACGGAGAAAACATCGGGAACAACAAAAATAAAGAAACTTGCACAGTTCTCAATCTCAGTACAACATCGCGGGTTTTCCCCTCACCACGCTTACGCAAAGGATTCAATTTGCTTCGTATAAATAAAGCACACTCACACATACACAAGTGCACACGTACGCACGCACACATCAACAAATCAAATCCTTTGAAGTGTACAATCTTGTGTCTGTGTGTGTGTGTATGTGAATGAGTGAGCAATAGGCGTGGCCCGTACTAAATAAGCCAGAAAGCCGGCCTAAATAGTTGACATGAAGCCGAAAAGAAAAAAAAAACAACAACAATTGGGGCATTTCCTTATGTTGAATACCCTAACAAATGGTAAATACTTAACACATACAAAACCGATGTGAAAGTCGAGAAGGAAAATTGTGCCTTTAGATCCCATATTGCATTGATCAACTTGTATATATAAAGTCGATCCATTCCAATTTATCGACTCAACAAAAATAGTTTAGAATCATCTGCCAATTTATTAATGCAATGATAATTTAATTATACTAAGTGAGTCGAGTAAAGATATAAAAAACAATTTAAATATAGTGTAGAAAAAATTCTAGAAGACTTTTCAAACAACTTTTAAAAGAATTTTTCAAATGTTTCAGAACATTATTTAAAAAAAACCCCCCTTGTAGTGTTGTAAAATATTCTTAAAAATCCTCAACTTTTTAAATTAAATACAAAGAAATAAAGAGTATACAAAATTCAATGTATCAAAAAAATAACTTTCGGTTTCTTTTTGTTTTTGTTTTTGGTCTTGGTTTCTTTTTTCTTTGGTATTGATATTTTTACGATTGTTTGCCTTGTTGATTTTTATATAGAGAGTGCGTAAACTAGGAATAAGCCGCCCAGAGGGAAAGAGAGATGGGGGTCTAATCATTAATGACTTTCGTCAACTTGTCAGAAAATGTCATAATAGATTTCTTCACGCGTTTTTGTTTGCCGTTACTTGTTCGCACAGCCCACAGTCCCTTCTCAATCTGTCCCTTACTCTCTGCCTCTTTCTTTCTCGCTCTCTTTCCAACTCTCATTTGATTCATGATTTCATAAGCCGATAAGTAAGTCGTACAAAATCGTTGCGTAGCCAGCTAATTACCCAAAAATACATATATAATTTATTAACGCTAATTAGCAAAGTGAAAATAACAACTTAAAATCGTGATAAATTTGATAAATCGGACTCGAATTCGTTGCTCCCAAAGATGTCCATGTAATTGTTCCATCTACATGACGGTCATCTTTCTAGGCCTTTGGGAAATATTGCGCAATGTTTCTTGACGTCTCTTTGGATAATAATGACTAAAGTGCATGAAATCTTAACGCAAACTCTAATTTAAGGTGAATTTCCTTTTTCAAACTGTCCTAATAGGAGAACCGGTTGCAAGAGCAAGTGGGAGACAGAACGTAAGCAATATTGGCTAAAAAATGTAAGAGGATACTCGGCCGTTTAATTTAAAATTGCACCGAAACATGCAGGTTCAGTTTAAATATATTTAAGGTACAATTTAGAAGCTGGCTTGAGCAAACGATCTCTTAGGAAATTTGGCAAAAGTAAGTCTGTTACCAAAAGCAGTGGGGACTCATATACAGTTGCTGTTACCAATAAAGTACGGTAAGCCAACAAGCCAAGCAGATCACGCCGGGGTTAACTTTGGCCGCGCCGTACGAATCGTTCCTATGGGAGCTATATTCGCCAATCTAAATAACATTTTGTAGATTTTTTTCTATGAATCTTGATCTTAAGATTAAAGAAAACTTCAAATATCGCAACGGTTATATAAAAAATACTATGTATGTAGATTATTGTGGAGTTTTATTAATATAAGTTTACATATAGCTTAGGATATTTAGATTTTACGACTTTTAATAGGCAACTTAAACAACTTTAAACAACTGACGACTTCTGCTACTGACGCTCGACTCTTTGCTTAACGTCATGGCAACCTCCGAGCAAAAGCCCGCCACTTCTTTAGAGACGCCGCACAATCGTTGCTTGTATGTCAACTTATTTAGCATACTTTTTTGGGCAAAATACGGTTTCTTGATCGTGGGGGCAGGCCGCCACGCCTAATTTGTCAAACAACATTTCCAAAATACATTTATTACTTTAAACAACACAATGATGGTTGAAATGATTGTTAAATACGGAATTTTAAATGTTTATAAAAAAAACCCCAACAAGGCAAACGATTTAAATTTCAGAATTATTCTCTTACCAATAGTTCCACGAATTTCGTATGGATCATTAAAATCAGTCTGCGTCGTTTTTAGATATTTCCACATATTAATTTACCAATTATGTGCAATATATGTAAAAATATAACTAAGTGAAACAGGCGTTTTTGTAAACTGAACTATATATGTAGTGTTTGTTATAGAGAACGCAGAAAAACTGTAGAATAAAAAAAAAATGAAAACCGCGAACAAAGCGTGGAAGTGAAAGAAGTAATAAAATTATTTTTGCCAAAAGCTAAGAGAAAATTCTTAAACAAAGCTATAAAGCCTCAGTCCCAAAACGCTAGATAAAGTTTTAAATGCCGCTGCAGACCAAGCGAAAAGCAAGAGAAAAATGTAGAAAAAGTGAGTGTAAAATAGACTGGGAGGGGGAGTCGGGGTGTTTGAAAGAATGAGCAAAAAAACATAACACCGAACGAAAAAACTACAGGCAACTTAAAACTAACATAAAAACCCAAAAATCTTGGCGTACTTGAAGACTTCAAGCCAAAGATAAAGTTTACGCTCGATTTTTCAGGAGAGCGGTGGAATCAAAAGTTAAGGGTATCAGCGCCTGGCTATAGTTTGAGGGGCAAGGGGTTCGTATTGTGGGTTTAAAACATATTTCCAGAGCTGCTCCCATTTGTGATTTCTGTGCCAGGCTGGCTTCAAGTTGGTCCTGGAGGCTGTGGCGCTGTGGGTCTGTGGATTCTCGACTGTACATAGTATATATGTAGCGTCTCAAGGCGAGAATGCGTGGAAAGTTGTAATTAAAACCTTGAAGCTAAAGTCGCGACAAAGCCAACAAGCTCTAGCTGGGCCATCCCCACCAGATCTTCCAGACCAATTCAAAATTAAAAGAAAAAAAAAACAAAGGGAACCCCAAAAACGCACAATTAGAAATTAATGGGAGACGACGACGCACAGATACTCTTCGATTTTTAGCTACAACTATAAAGAATTTGTTTATTATTACAAAACCAAATAAATGTTATTACAACACTTTAGTCCTAATTAAAACAAAAAGGTATGAGAATTATGTCGACTTTGTTTCTCAATTTATTATATAAATAAAGTACACCCTTAAAAATTAAATTTTGTGATAACCCTTTAATTACATAGCTTACAAAGCATCATAGAAAATTGTTGTATATTTCAAACAGAGTATTTCAATGAGGTTTTAAAAAAAAATGTATTTCAATACTTCTTCTTGTCGGCACCAGCAGCAAAAACCAATTGAGGTACGAAAACTGCAAACTTTGTCTACATAGACGCATGCCAAAAGATGTGGGTGTGGACTGTATCCACTCACCCGCTAAATGCCCTGCGGAAATATTGATTCTTGTCTGCTCGACTTCGTCTTGAAGTTGTTTTCATCGTCCTCCGACGACCGGAGGGGTGAAGTCGGAATCTCTTTACTCTGCTCTGCTCTGCTCGGCTCGTTCCCCCTCCCAGTCATCCCCAACCGAAAGCCGAGGCCAAAGTTTGCATTTTTGCGCCAGTTTTCGTACTTGCAGTTTTTGCAGTTTTTTGGAGTGGGTGTCATGCTAATTATAAATCGAAACTTCCGGCGACACTTTGTCAACTGCAAAAGTTGCTACCACTTCACATTGCCGCTCTGCACCTTCCACATTCATCATTTGGAATACCCCGCACACACCACGCCCCTCCCCCAAACAACTCCCCAATATGGCCGACATGTCTGCAGTTCTGACAGTTTTTGACACTTTCAGTGATTTTGTCTTTCGGCCATGTCTAAGGAAGTAAATTAACTTGAATTCAAAAATGCAAGTTAAACGCTTTCAAAAAGTAAATTAAATTTTCAATCATTTTTCCACCGAATTTGTTCATTTTTTTTATTTTTTTTTTTTGTTGATTTTTTGCATTTTTATTTCTATATTTCATGATGGAGCATTAAAATTCAGACGACTCTGTGGTCATAAATGAGTGGTGGTGGTGGTGGTCGTGGTGGTGCTGGTGGTGATGTTGGAAATCAAATTACATGCCACTGTCACTCAGGCAGTAGACTCATCTGTAGCGAGCCCCAAAAACCATCCCACCCACAGTAAAACCACCCACCCACAGCAAAACCACCCACGCCAATTGCGGCCAGTCGTGACGTTGATTGCTTTTAGTCGAACTGCGGTTCACGTTGACGGAATGAGGTTTTTTTGGTTAGACTTCACTCCCCGTGTCGCTTTTCTCTCTTTTGGGTTGGTCGCTGTCAGCTTTTATGATTTTAAAATATTTCATTAATTGAATTAATTATACATTTTTGCGGTGCAGGTGTTTCATGTAATCAACTCAGCAGAAATAACGAAAAAGCAACGAAACGCAAATTATAATAGTAGTAACTACCAACCTATCTATCTATCTATCTCCCTACCAACCTACCTACCTTTAGTAACTGGTGGTTGGATATCACTTTTATTCAATTTCCCATTCCCAAATTTGTTGGTTAGTCTCGTTTATTTGGGCATAATCTATTTTATCTCAATCGTAATAATTATACAATGCCCATTTGATGGCTATTTCCTAGAGTTTCTTATATTAGATTTTCAAAGTGTTGACAAAAACTGCACAAATCACAAACTTTCGTTTTATGAATAATGTCTTTTATCACATGATGTTGACTTAATTGTGATGGCTTACTCCAAAAAAAAACTCACTAACCTGACATTCGTTTTATATTCATTAATTGGCTAATAATTATGGTTTTTCTTTTAGCTTTTCCCAACAAAAGGAGTTTATTATGATGACCGAATCGTTTGCCGATGTTGTCCCTTTAGAAAGGGAAAGTATTCCTGGTATATTAACCGTGATTCTGATTAAAATATTATTTACTTTAATGCCAATAAAAGCACAACACACTCACATGAACACACTGTCAATGGCCCCACGGCAGTCATATGAAACGTATGAAGAAAGGATGCGTAAGGATATGCTGCGGTGTCTGTGGTTATGTGTGTAGCGATAAGGCAAGAAAAACACTTTTAATAAAAGTTCGACATCAACGGATAGGGCAGCACAGTGAGTCAATTCAGAAATAAATTGTATGAAATATATTTTATTTTATAAACATTTTCGAATCGTGAACACATTAATGGAAAACATCACGACATTAGTAGCATATATACATAGTATGTATAAATATAGTTTGATTAGGTCTTGAGGGTAAGGGGTGCTTAATTTGGACCCAAAAGCAAATAGGTTACTCCATTAACTATCGAATTTTGACTGATAGTGCTACACTTACATGTGTATGTATGAGATTGACATAGGGCTCATTCCTTAAATTAAAAGTAAGGTACACTGTGCCAATAGCTTAACATTACCTTGTTGGCCTGCATTGTGATGTGTTGTGACTGCCCTTTACCTTAAACCGACCCTTTCAGAAAACTCAATGCGAAAGGGAAAACTATCGAAACAAGGATGCTGGGGCCAAAGTGCGTGCATGTGTGTGTGTGTCTGTGTGTGTTGAGTAAGTGAATGTATCTGTATGGGTATCCTCTGACAATGCCAATTGGTTGCAAACGCTTGCTGTTGTCCTTTTACTTGTTCATCCTTTTCGGTTTGTTTCGGTTTTTTTTCCTTTCGTTTTTGGAACAATTTTATTGCTTGTTTACGAGCTGCTTTTTCGGTTTTTGCTTCGCCTCTCGTTCCCTTTATCACACTCTGCCACTAGCGAAATGAGAAGTCCATGGTTGTTGTTGTAGTTGTGCGGTTAAATTTGCGGTTTGGGGCATACCCACACACACACACACACATACATAAACAGACACACAGTGAAACTTTTACGAGCATATAATCGAAAAAGTTTCCACTAACCAAAAGTTGAAGGAGTCGAAGAAGTGTTGACATCGACAACGACTATGCAACATAATGGCTGCCAATGATTTTGGTTTTATTTGATTCTCCTTTGAAATTTACAAATTAAACACTTGTAAATACACATTGATTTATAAATGTATATGTAGTTATGTTATGTTATTATTATGAATCCAGTTTCGTCCTTTGTCACAACTCCATTTAGATTATTGTCGTCAATCGTTTGAAAAGTTAATAATCACACTAAAGAAACTACAATTTAGAGAACTAAGGCGGACCAAACCATACCCCGACTGTTCTTACATATTTGAATACATAACTAATATACCGAATAAGATGTACAACTCTGACGAAAAGTGGCAAAATATTTCCATCAAATAAACCTCGCCAAAAACCGGTATAGGTATTCGCCTAAGCCAATTAGTTTTATTATTAAAAGGTTGATGGCAGGTAAAGATATTCCCTGATTATTTGGCCAGATATACAAAAAAGGAATCACCTATGCTATTACCCTTTCTCGTGACTACATTCCCATTAAAGATCAGAGTTCTTTCTTCTTATACCTTATATCATTTCAATTTGGTCTTCAATTGGTCGCTAATGTTCTTACAGATATTTTTATAGCCCCAAAAATTGTCTTACCACCATGGGCAGTTAAATTTATTTATATATAACCGCTTCTACTCTATTTCTCTCTCTCTCTCTCTCTCCAATTTAATCTAATAATTAACATAATTAGAGTAAAATGCTTTAATAATTATCAAATAATTTGCTAACTGCATGTTGCTTTTCTTGTTATAAATACTTAATTGGCGTATTAATGCAATGTTTATTCATTAATGGCTTTAATGCATTTAAATGGGCTTGAAGCAGCAACTCGGCTTACTATCATCATTGGGTGGCTGATTATGGAATTGGTTAAATTCAAACATATTTCAAAGAATCTTATTTACTGCTAATTAAGTCAAGTGACTTTGTTTTGAACCTAAACTGAATGAAGACCCTAATGGACTGAATAAATGGAATAGAATGCCATCAAATGAATGCCATGAAATGAATGCAAGCGAATACCGTGAAAAGTTTACCACAAGTTTTTCTACACTTTCCCATTCATGTATGTAAGCACATACATATGTACGAGTGACGTTTGCAAAATTAACAAAATCGTTTGAAGCATATAGAAGACATAACACAGAATCTTCTTGTATGACCCTCGTATCTGAAGGGAATCGAAAATGAAGCATCTTTTGACTTTTTATTTTATTTGTTGAATGCAAAACCAAAACTATTCTAACTATCAACAAAACGATTTCAAGTTAAAATTTAAATACCCTTTAATCTATTTATGAAAACATTAAACAAACTTTTGAAACTATTTTGACTGAGAGTATAAAAGATTTCAAAATTTTGCTTTGATCAAAGTGATGCAAATGATTCCAAAGTGATTACTTCAGGATCCTAGCATCCTGTACTTCGTATCGTTTCGGAAGTTCCTTAGTTGGAAATGGAAATTGAAAAGTTTCAAATTTCAATCCTTTATCTTTAGGCTTTCGTTTGATAATGGAGTTATGGTATTAAACTTGTTTTTATGGCATATCTTATGATATAATAACCGAAGCCAAATGAAACAAACGCATATAATAAACGTATATTCTTACATACAAATGCACACATATGTGTGTACATAGTTATATACATATATACACTTGCACATTTGTGTACACACACATATACCGATACAACAACTGAGATGACAAATGACTTTTGCTTTTGCTCTACTTGCTGCTACTGCTGATGTTGTTGCTGTTGTTGTTGTTGCGTTTGCTCAAGTTAAGTTAAGCCAACAAGAAAGTTAAACACTGACAATGAGATTTATGAGAACACAGACAGAGAGACAGAGCAATAGAGCAGCAAAAGGCAGAGGGGTTAAGTGAAGTTAAGAGGAAAGCAAAACGAATGTCCTGCCTGGCTGCACGTATGTTGATGTGCATTAAAGCATGACTAACCTAATTCAATTGTGCTCCAGGATATGCACAGGACAGGACTTCTGTCTATATATATATATATATATATATAAATATATACATTTATTTATGTGTGTATGTGCGTGTGTGTGTGCGTGTGTGCTTGTGTGCATATTGTTTAAATAATGGGCAAGCCCAATCATATTTAGCACCCAGTTATTTGGCTTCAGCCTTCATCTGTTGCCCACTAAACGCCGCAAGTGTGTTAAACACATTAACCCTCCTTCAACTTGAATGAATTATGATGAGAATAATAATATTATAAATATTTATGCACCTATGTATGTACAGTGAAACCTCGATATAACGAACTTCGTTATAACGAAAAACCCAATATAACGAATTTTTTGTTAAGTCCCTTGAAAGGACTAAGGTTTTACATTTCAGTACCTATAGCGAATCAATAGATATAACGAATAATTTTGCGATCCCCCTCAGATTCGTTATATCGAGGTTTCACTGTATATCTGTAAGTTATGTTTCCCCCACAAGAAAACACTTTAAGATAAAGATTTACAAAAACTGTCCACAAATTACCCTATTGATGGCATACAACTGAGATGGATTTCGGATATTGACCTACTAAAATAATAGACACTTTTTGAGAAATACTTACTTTACAAAGGGAATTTTGTTAAACCCAATGTCGTTGGTAACGGTTACTTTCAAATTCTTGAAATTGCATTATGTACATTTAAGATAAGATATCCCAATATGACTTATCATATTGGCATAATCCCACATCCCAATTGGGATTCGATTTGTAGTCGATTTTTTCAATTTGTAAATTATTTTTATTCATACTTAACATTAATGTGTTTTATTAAGTGATCTTTTCGACTTTTTGTGATAATTTGTTAACTTACTCTAGGTCAAATTTAAAGTCATCCAATTAGATAGTCCGAATTGATTTTTCTGCTGCTTTTACAATAAATTTCGGTTGCACTCCGGCGAACCGTCAATTTCATTTAAAATTAAACTAACAGCACAAATCACATACTAAAATTTACACTTGGATTTATATATCAATTGTTTTCTAATAAATGCCTGTATAAATGATTGTTAATGCGCAATTGTTAATGTCAGTTTTACAGTTAAGTTAGTTAGTTGTATTAGTCAGGGTGTTTATTACATGAAAAATTATCTATCCTGAATCGTTTATTGTATATTAGTATATAAAAATATACTAATTTATTATTTATTTATTTATAAGATTAGAAACCAGAGGGCCGGGGCTAACTTCGACCGCGTCAAAGTTTGTATACCCTTGCAACTTTTATGGTAACTCTTTCCTTACCTAAAGCCATCAAAGTGGAAAAACGTTCAAGCAAAAAAGGCTAACATTTGCGAAAGAACGGCCTACAATCTTAGTATAGGAAATAACGAAGATATTGATCAAAGTCACTGTTTTCCACCGATCGTTCCTATGGGAGCTATATGATATAGTAACCCGATCTTTATCAAATTCAGCACAGTCATTAACAGATAAATTAAACTAACAAATGTTTAATTTAAAAGCAATCGCGTCAAAAGTAACGAAGTTATTGGCAAAAGTCACTGTTTTCGAAAGATCGTTTCTATGGGAGCTATATGATATAGTCACCCGAACTTGATCAAATTTGGCACAGTCGTTTATATGTGTAATTAATTTACCAATATGAAATTTCATGACAATAGCTCAGAAAATAACAAAGTTATTGAGAAAAGTCACTGTTCGTGACTTTGCCATTTGTATGGGAGCTATATGATATAGTAATCCGATCCGGCTGAATCCGAGATATACAACGCCTGCAGTATATACAAGCTTACATGCAAAATTTCAGCTCTGTAGCTTTTACGGTCTAGGAGGAGTTTGCGTTGATCCAGACGGACGGACAGACGGACGGACGGACGGACGGACGGACGGACGGACGGATATGGCTATTTGAACTCGTCTCGTCGTGCTGATCAAGAATATATATACTTTATATGGTCGGAAATTCTTCCTTCTATGCGTTGCACACTTCTGACCAAAATTAATATACCCTTTTTGCAAGGGTATAAAAATATTTAATATTAAGTCTAAGGGGGGTTTTGTTAGTGGCTGAGAAAAAATATACTAATTATATGCATTAGTATATAAAAATTGATAACAGCTGCAGAGTTCAAGTTGCAACGGCCAACAAGGAGCATACATTCATCATGGTTAAGCCCGATGGTGTCCAACATGGAGTAGTGGGCAAAATTATCGAGCGCTTCAGAACCAATTTGATGCCCTGAAGTTCACCTGGGCCTCCAAGGAGCTGCTGGTGAAGCACTTTGCCGAACTCCAGTCCAGTGGTTCCCTTGGTGTGGGAGGGTCTTAATGTTGCCAAGACTGGCCGTCAAATGTTGGGCACCACCAACCCTCGCGATTCCTTGCCTGGCACTATTCGTTGTGATTTAAAAAAAAAAAAACCGGTTTTAATTAACTTCAAAAAAGGTCTAGACTAATACCAAAAGGCGAAGTCCTTTACACTAACTCTGATGGCATTCAAGGGTATGCACGTACTTTTTCCCCTTGTTCTTGAAAAAGGTATACAGACAATCTGCTCACCTTTTCGGCTGCCTATGATAAAAAATCTTCAAAATTAGTAAGTTTTTTTGACCTCAAGCCAGCTAAAACCCAGTTGTAATTAATATATATACATATTTTGCAAATTTTCTTAAACGATTTGCCAATCTGTGCTTGGAATATTCACCTGCAGGAACTTAAATACTTTTATGTTCTTTGACTGATACAAGAATTTATATTTCATCACTTCTTAGCCATCTTGATTTATTTAGGTCAGATATTTTAAGTCTTCTTTTTGCTGTCTTTCAATTGCTTGAACTGTATCTTGTTTTATCTGCATCCACAGTTATTCAATGATTTGTTCAATCATATTTTCTACATAATACCCAATGGACTTTCAAATAATCGACTTCATTTAACTGAAAAGAGTGTAGCTCAGAGTTTGGTATTTGGTTGGTTTTGTTTTTCATTTATTTATTTATTACTTTTCTGTCTTGTTTGAAAACGCAGCTGAGCGGCCACTGGATAATATATAGAGCGAATTGGAGTTGAAGGGACTATAATATTGCATTATATGTATGTTTGTATGATAGATTTATTCCCAGCACAATTTTAACTGCCACTTTTGCTTCATTCTGTTGGGTTCATTCCCATCTCTCTAGTCCGTTGTCGTTTATTCTTTCTTATAGTTTGGCCCATCCTTTTTGGCAGTTTACAACGTCCGTTTTTGGCCGATTATGTCCTTGGGGTGCCTTTTGGCGAACTCGTTTCGCCAGTTTGATTATTTCTCTCTCACTCGGACTTCACTCCCTTCCGTCTGCTCTACCGCACAGTGTACGTCTTTCTACCACTTTATCTACATGCGAAATCTGTATGCAGAAAATATTTTTCCATCAGTATCAGTTGGGTTGGCCGAAAAATAGGGAAGGGAGATGGGGCTCGGGGTTTGGGGTTCAATGGGCGGTTTGAGGGATGTAACTTTCGAAGTGAAAATGATAAACATCTTTGTGAAAATTCTGTGATTTTCGTTTCTTTTTTTTATTTTTTTTTAATGCTTTGAGCAGCTGACACAGTTTTCTTTCAGTTTTTCCTTCTTCTTTTGGCGCACATACGTCCATACGTCCATGTTCTTGTCCATTCTGTGGTTTGTTCGGTTTTTTTTGTTGTTTTTTTTTTTGTTTGACTGGGTTCCTTTTTTTGTGGTTTAATGGCCACATCAATGTGTGTTTGGGGATAGGGTAGTGGAGGGGTGTGAAATGTAACAGCCACTTATTTTGATTGTAAGAAAGTTTCCTTGCATACTTCTTTTCTCTCACTTCCTCTCCGCCTTTAGCCACAATTCTCAGTAAGCAGATGATGATGATGATAGTGATAATGATGAGTTTTCCTCTCTCTCTTCTGTCCCCTTGGTGTAAGGCAATTTTTTTTCCCATTTCTTGTGTCCTTTTGGTGCGATTGGAACATCATTTACACACCATGCTGTATTTATCAATCAAATTGAAATATGTTTGTTGTTGCTTTGTTATCCTTCTGCTTTGTAAAATAATTGAAAAGAAAACACAAGGTCTTCTTGGCGTATCAAGGAACGCCACAATGTGTCAACTTGCTGGTTGGCGATTGGTCTCTTTGGGGCCTAAGAGGCGTGTACGTAATATAGTATACGGAAATGAAAATGGAAACTATTTGAATGGAGAGAAAAAAAACAAGAATTTTTGAGTGCTTTTTTTTTATATATTTCTTAGTTGAATGATAAGAAAAACGCTGAAATAAATAGGCAACATTTTATGGCATGAATCCAATTTATGCCTGGCCTTGTATGTAGTGGTATGATATCAAAACATCTTTCATTAAATTCGAACAAGACGAACAAAAATTTTCGTACTTGGCTTCGGTTTAGACCAAAGATTCGCATTTTACACAATTGAAGTATGTGCTTTGCTTTCGATGCTTTCTCTGACCATTCTTTAGTCTAATTGTAAGAAAATTAGTCGGTTTCAATTTGAACTGCCCGAATAAGTAGGCAACATTTTTAATGACAAATGCCATAAAAGAGATTAAAGAAAAATAAAATAGCAAACAAGTTCCATTACAAAATAAGTAACCATAATCGGGTTTGGTTTTTTTCCACATTTTATTTTAAACACATGTTCCACAGGCATACACACACACACACACACACACGTGTGTATGGCTTATCCATTTATCTATCTCTTTTTATTTTAGATATATGTATGTATATATATACACACACACACGCGCATATATATATACATATTTATTTATGCACTGTTTTTATTTGATTTATATTTCTGGCTTTTGTGTGTTTAATGCCCCAACCCAAGCCCATTGCCAACACCATCCGCTGGTCCCCTTCGATGTGTGTGTGTGTGTGTGTGTGTGCTCTCATTTGATTTTCCAAGCTGGCGCTTTCAGTTTTCATTTCTTTGTCAAACACGTTACACAAATATTGTCACAGCTACCCACAGTGAATACGACAGGGCCAACGATGACGGCGACGACGACAGCGACTAGCGATAGCCATGCAAACATCTGGCTCCTTTGCCCTCTACCTGGCCAAACGAACCGCCGGACTAGCGGCCGGCCTATGCCATTTGTTTACCAAAACCAAAAAGAAAGAAAAAAAAAATAAATAAATGAGGAAAAAAACGAAGAAAAACCAAAAAAAAAAAATGGAAAAACAAAAAAGAAATATTCTGTCTGCTCTGTGTGACCATATCAATGATGGCCAACTGTCAGCGTAGGTGTGGCTATGCTTTTTATCGTTAGACAAACAATAAAATAACATAAACCAACAGAAACAAAGGAAAGCAAACAAATGCAGTTTCTCGGAATTGTTTGGCATAGTTCGAAAAATTGACTTTAGCTGGGTAATTTTCATTAGATCCTAATACGAGGGCAGCTATTTATATTCCAGGAAATGGGCAAATAAGAATATTCCCCCTGATGATCAATATGCTGAATTCGTTCCAACCATTGGAGAAAACAGTTTACCATTCCAAAACCTCAACCGTGATCTTTCGACTCGTTGACAGCGCAGCTTACTCCAATAGACGCGAGCGATGGATAAGTTAGGGTATCCAACAAAAACAACTATTAGTGTTTATGCAAAACGAAAGCATTTGAAGTGCAACTATATATGTCACATGTGGATCTTGCAGTTCCCGATGTGATCATAGATTTATTGAGGCACAACAACCTTAATGGATTTCGCCAGCGATAGACTACGGTGAAATTCTGAACCAATGATAAACTAAAATTTTGAGTGGTGCTATCCCGCCATATAAAGAACAAAGTTCATCGACATATTCCTCCAAGGATAATCCTCATCGAAAGTTGTGAAAAAATGTGTAACGAACGATTTCTCTCGATAAATTGCTAAAACATAAATAGCAGATTTTCCAAAGTTTCGGTTTACGTATGCCCGAATCGATCAATTTCTATATAGATCGATATAGATATATTACTCCACTAACGCCAGCTTTTTGAAAGTAGTGCCAAATTATTTAAGACACTTTCTATATTGAATTCTGGGGCTAAATTATAAACTTGTGGTACATAGTTTATCTTAGTTTTACTATTTACAAAAATTTTAAGTCTTTTTTTTTTGGCCTAATCTAAATTTTAAAGCTGTGCATCAGAATTCACTTTTTTAATAAGCTATGTCCACAAAATTCACAGTACATCATCGCAATAAAAACGCCAACTCGAAGCTATAAATTAACACTTTAAAACGCTTTGATAATATTTTTAAAAAATCGAAAAAATCTGAATTGAGGAACGAAAAATTGATGACTTTTAGTCGCCACTGTAGCTGTAAAACCTTTATTAACGCATTGAAAAATATGGCAAAATCACGAAGCTAAGTGTAATATCTTTCGGTTTGATGGGTTTTTCTATGATTCAGATTGTAATACAAAGATACATATTTTTATATTCTATATATCTAGGTACAAGTCGCTTTACTATAGAAATGCCGCGATGGGCTTTAGTTTGCTTTATCTGGTATTATATGATCAGGTGACGAAAGTTCTTTTACTTATTTTGATTTTTTAGACTTTTTATACTTTTCAAAAAAGGGTTTATTCATTTTGGTCAGAAAGCTTCTTCAGTTAAAACAGAAGAGTTCATATAGTCATTTCTATCCATTCATTTGAATCATACTTCTTTTAGACCTTTAAAGGTGCTGATATTTTGTAGAGCTTGTAAAGTTACGATCGACTTTATTGGCCAGAAAGACAGTCATTTAACTATGTTAAAATTACATATATTTAATTCTGACACATTTTATCAAAATGACTATATCGCTTAGCTGTCCTAAAATAACTTGATAGACAAACTTTCGCCTAGATAAAGTTGTAATTTCTAACAAGTATTATCGTTGAATTTATGAAAGGAGATGGGTAAAATATTTATATCTATCAAAGATAGTTTCAGCGGTAAATCGTTAGTATTTAATATTTCACTATTCAACGTTTCATCACATTTGAAAAATGTTGTATAAAAATTCATTTGGGAGATTTTGATATGTTGGCCCTACACAAAATGCACAAAATATCATTTACACTATAGAGTCTATTAAATAGAAGATTAAAGTTAATAGTAAAAGAAATCCATGATCATTGAAATAAGCAATTTGGTTTCTCAAATATTGTGTTTTTAGGGTTTAGTTCCATTTTTGCTAATATGCATTTATGTAACATTTATGCAAAGTGTTTCTTAAAATGTTCGCTTATTCCTAGACCATTTGTGGCATATAGCAAATAGGCATATTCCACGGATGCCTGCCAAAAACAAAGAGAAGCAGAAAATCACAAAACAAAAAAAAACACTCACACACCCACACAAACGCACACACATACAGTCAGAGACAGACTGGACGGTGCAGTGGCCCCCATGCCCCTAAAACCCCTTATCCATTATCTACTCTGCCAACGGTCGCCCCTTGCACTTATTTTGCCACAACGCGGTTTTTCAGCACGTTCCTCTCTCGCGCTATACGCTTGGCCCCCCTCTCCGCCTCCTATCCTCCAGGACACTTTTTGCCTTTTAACTTCTCGTTCGCTTACCAATTTCATTCCCCTTAGTTCCATAGTCCCTCCCCCCCTTGAAATCGTGTGTAGAAATGCCCAATGGCATTTTTCTTTTTGGTTTTTCTAGTCCCCCTTCCCCAGCCACTTCTTTTTGTTGCTATGTAACTTGTTGTTGTTGTTGTTTTGTCTGCTCGTCCTGCTCCCGCTGTTGTCCATAAATTATTCGAGTGCCCCAAATTAAGCGTACGTCATCGCCTTTTGATGGCTGAGGGTCGTCGACGTCCTCATCGTCCTCTCTGCATCGGTACGTCTGTATGTTATTTTTTTCTTTTTTTTGCCGTTTTTGCAGCGCCCATTCAACAATTCATTCATTTTTCTCTCCCGCTCTCTCTTGCTCCAAATACCCTGTAAATAAGCAAAGTAGGAGTAGGACTGATTTAATTGTCTACTATATATCATACATAACCCTCAATCGTCTTTGATCTGTGATTAGGTAAATCTAAGACCCTTAATAAGATCATCATCCACACACAAATTTTTCAAGAAGTCTTATAGATATCACGATGTTTAAGTGTAAGTCTAAAGTGCTTTCAACTACATATTAGCTCAACAACAATAAAATACATTTCAATTTTTTTTTACAGGGTATCTAGAAATTGGCACTCAACCCCTCAAGGTTAATGATTGGGTAAATTTTTTTTTGTTGCCTTCTGTTTCTTTTTTCCTGTTTGGTATGTTCCTTGCCCATTGATTTTACATGTTGTGAATAAATAATGAATGCCCATGATGTGGTAAATTGAATATGGCGTGAAATTAGCTTAAGTAAATGGAATTAAGTGGATTTCACAGACGAACGAGTATTTACCAAAAAAAGAAAGAAACAAAAAATAGATGCAAAGAACAACAACGTGAAAGACGGCAAAATGATTGGCACTCTGCTTCCAATTGGTAGAATGGTAGCTTTCCGCAATCTGTTGCTCTCTCTTTTTGAAAGTCAGAGTCAGAGCCAGAGAAAATTGATTTAGTGGCCTATAAAACTGGCAAACTGACTAAAGTTCATGCAGTTGAGAATGCAGAGTTCAGTTCAGTTCATAAAAAAAATACCCAAAACTAAACCAAAATAAAAAAAACGAACCCCCTTCCTTTTCTCTTTTGCCTTCTCCTTGCCAATTCTAATCCGTTTGGGGACTCATAAAACGTTGCCAGCCAGGCAAAAATCGAAAACGAAAGCAAAAGCAAAAGGACATGAATACACATCCTCGTGTCAGTTGTCGTGTCATGTCATGACCTCCTGCTGAGAGGGCAAGAGCAGTGCTTGAAGACTTAAAATCCGCCCAGGCAAATCGCATCGTATTAACCTTCAACATTTTCATTTTCATTTTGTACATTCTCAGCGACAGGAATTCAATTCCATGCTTAAGGCGAATCCCACTCTTCCATTTTCTCTTCCTACTCCCCATTACCAATCCTTGGCGTTTTTTTTTTTTTGTCCCCTTTGTATAACCAAGTTGATCCGCATTTGATTTGTCAAATGCCCAAACATACATAAGCGGCGATAACTGGAGAAGGCAGCAGTGGAAGAAGAGGGTTTTGAGGAACTCCTTTCCACCTCTTATTGAAAGATTAAAGGCCAATAAGCACAGATGTATGAATGTTTGTTGGTATATGTGAAAATCAGCCAATAATCGGCTTAAATTTTAGAAATTACAACAACTTGCTCTTGAAATCCATTGAAAACTACAGGATAAGCAATCTATTCACACAAAAACTAAAACTACATGATCTTTGCGGAGTGGCCGCAAAAATGTATATTAGGTTAATTTTGATTAAGTTATTCCCAAGCTGTTAGATCAGTTAATGTTTAACAAAAAATCAACAGCAATACATTGAAATTGCAAAAGAGCATTCATCCACAATTCGAAATGAAATGGAACCAATTCCTTCATTCGTGATTCTTGGCCTTTCTGCCCTTTCTTTCCAAGACCAAGCGAAGCCAAGTCAAGCCAGAGATAAGCTGTGTGTGTGGCAAAAAAGGGATAGATGGGATTGGGGATGGGCATGGGGGGTGGACAAGGCAACTGGCGGAAAGTGACTTGGGTTGGATTGCTCTCAACATTGGGGTTGAGTTGGCGGGGGCCCTGTTGAGAGGATTCACAACTGGGAGATGAAATGACATTTCACTGACACTGAGCATTCGTCGCCGGGGAGAAGACTTGGCAATAAAAATAAAACGTTTTTCAAATAAGCGCACGGGGAGTTCAACTGAGACGATGTCTTTTCATTGCATTCAACAAACGCACACCCACATTGACATCCACATTCACACACACACACACACACACACACACACATACATAGAGTATTTCAAATGAGTGAAGAGTGTTTTGAGGTAAAATTTTGTGAAATGAAGATAAATGTTTAATATTAGAAGGATAAAAGCAAGCCTCGTATTATTATTGGTTTTGTTTTACTCATTGCATTTTGCATGTTCTTAGCCGGTTTTTATGCCACTAATTGCACCATCTAGACAAGCGGCGACACACTCACAAGAGAGAAAGAGAGAAAATGAATGGGTAAGCTTATAAGCTCAACTTAGAGTCGGGTACCGCTTAAAATGCTAATTATTAAAACAATTTTCATCTTTATAACATGGATCTCGTTGCTATGCATGCGATTTTATGCTTTTAACAAGTTTTCTTTTGCTAATTTGTCAAACACTTTGCATAATTTGGCCTAGCCTGGCCTGGCCTGTCGTCTCCTCTCCTTTCTTCCCTTGCCTTGCCTTGCCTTGCCTTGCCTTTCCTGCACTGCCCTGGCCCGTTCTGTCGTGACTGTAGCTCCGTCTGGCATAAAGGCATAGAATGAAGATGAAGATGGAAATGGATATGAAGACTGAAGGCTAAGGCTGGAGCTGGAACTGGCGCTGGGAATGGTAATACGAGTAAGCAAGTGCGTGTCGATGATGCTGAAGATGAGATGGCAACGGGGAATACATAATTATGAGGCACTGGTAAACTAGAACGAAAAGCATCAGCAAATGGTTGCCCAATGTTTGTTTTGCTGCAAAACGGCTGCGTCATGTTTGCTAACTATTTTGTTATTAATTAATTTTTAGTTTACTATATTTAAGGAAAAAAAACGATTTAACTTCATCGGTTATCTTAAGTTGATCCTGAGTACCAACACTGCCAACTGAGAAACGTGGATAAAAAAGTTCACAAATGGATTGAAGTCTTATACCCTTACAGAGGGCATCGGACCACCATATCTTTTGGTACTATACGAACACTCAATGGAGGAGTAGCAATATATAATTTAACCTATAAAATAGTCAAAAAGATCGGGTAACTAGAACAGAAGTTATATTCAATCTAAATCGGTTCTAAAATGCTTAATACTTAATATTGTCGAATCTGGTAGCAGTCATTGTAATTGTAATTACCAAGGAAAGGGCAAAGAAAATAGAGTGAGAATTTGAATGTGCACTCACCTAGAGCCTAGATTCTAGGTATTGACACACAGTTTACTAATTGGTTTTCCATATCTTGATAAATCTGAAATTCTAAAATTCAGTGTCGAAAAAATAAAGGTCAAAGTGTTAGAAAATTTTACTTTTGAAATCGGGGACATTACCAAGAACGTTTTAAATTTCGTCGTAGTCCAAATGAAGAATAATGACCTTAAAACTATTCTAGACAGACTATTAAGCCAGGATTTTTATTTAAAAATACAGATATTTTAAACATTCCGTTGAGGATTTCAAAAGGAAGAATACTTGCCGTATGGGTAATGCAGTTAACTATTACTCAAATATACATACATATATACGAATGAATAAATAAATGAATTGAAAACCAGAGGGCCGGGACTAACTTCGACCGCGTCAAAGTTTGTATACCCTTGCAATTTTTTTGGTAACTCTTTCCTTACCTAACGGCCATCAAAGTGAAAAAAACGTTTAAGCTAAAAAGGCTAATGTTTCCGAAAGAACGGCCTACAATCTTAGCATAGGAAATAACGAAGGTATTGATCAAAGTCACTGTTTTCCACCAAACGTTTCTATGGGAGCTATATGATATAGTTACCCGATCCTTATCAAATTTGGCACAGTCATTAACAGAAACATTAAACTAACAAATGTTAAGTTTGAAAGCAATCGCGTCAAAAGTAACGAAGTTATTGACAAAAGTCACTGTTTTCGAAAGATCGTTCCTATGGGAGCTATATGATATTGTCACCCGATCTTGATCAAATTTGGTACAGTCGTTTATTAGTGTAATAAATTCATAAATATTTAATTTGACGACAATAGCTCAGAAAAAAACGGAGTTGTTGAGAAAAGTCACTGTTCGTGACTTTGTCATTTGAATGGGAGCTATATGATATAGTGATCCGATCCGGCTGAATCCGAGATACGGATATACAACGCCTGCAGTATATACAAGCCTACATGCAAAATTTCAGCTCGGACGGACGGACGGACGGACGGACATGGCTTTTTGAACTCGTCTCGTCGTGCTGATCAAGAATATATATACTTTATATGGTCGGAGATGCTTCCTTCTATGCGTTGCACACTTCTGACCAAAATTAATATACCCTTTTTGCAAGGGTATAATGAGTCTTAGCAACTTATATACTAAACAGGGTACACACATACATATGTATTTAATCAATTATGCTGAATGGCCTTCCACATTCATGCCAATCACACACCTGTCCGATGTCGATGCAAATCGTTTCAAATTTGACCAATTAATAAAAATGTGAGCAGTAATTCGTATCATAAAATTTCATATTTATTTGCATGAAGTGCCTTAGCTTTATATTTACTCCAAGCATATACGATAATTAACTCTTGGAACAGCAAACACCCACAACACGCGCGCATTACGTATACGACACGTTGTAGGGCCAAAAACAAACAGGAGACGAAGCAGACAGACCAAAAGAAAGAAAATGGGGAATGAGAAAAAAAAACAACACACACCCGCACACACATAAATGGGCGGCTTAGGTGATTCAAGGGCTAAAGTTAAGCAGACATGGCATTTATTTTGTAATTTTCTTACCTGCCCTTTTAAAGGCAAGCAAAGGAATGGAAAAGGAAGGGATGGAAACAAGATACTCCACACTCCATACTCCAATGTTCATTCTCCACACAGTTGTCAGAAGTCAAGTTTTGTTTATTTTAAAATTCGTAGCGAATCATTTTGTTGGAAAATGTTGCACATAATTCTTGTTTAAGTATCTTGTAAATTGCTTAATAACGCCAAAGGGAATATACCCTTACACTTCACACCACACACACACCAATACTCACACAACTTGCTATATCCACCATTTGGCAATTACCCCTTTTCACTTGACTTTGTATTCAAGTGCGAAACGTTGTTGGAGTAAAGCTGTACAAAGGAAACGAGTTGCAAAAAAAAAACACGAGAAAGAAAAAACGAAAAGTTTCCAGCATTGAAGGAACGTAGGTAATGGTATGATGAAGGAAAAGCTGAGCAACTGCAAATTAATAACAGAATATAAGTGTGAGTATGCAAATGTGTGCGTAAGGCGTTTTGTTGCTCAACAACGGGCAGAGAGGGGCACTTGTTAAATTTAATAACAAAATAAATGTTCGCGCCCAAGTTAATTTATGAGTTGAGAATGTTTTTTACACACACACACTCGCACACAAATTAACACGTACACAACACACACTCTGTTTCAAAAATAACAACAACAACAACGAAACATTTATTCCGGAACCCTCTCACAAACCAACAGTTGGTAACCTTGAAAAATGTTTTTTTTTTTTTCAAATATAAAATTGAAAATGACCGATTATTGGCACCGTCATGAAAAGCTTGTAAGTATATTTATATTTTGTAAATATATTTAAATAGTTTTCAAGTAAGGTCCACATTAACTCAGTCTATGCTTTGTGCACAGAATTTAGTAACGATTCTCAAGAAGTCAAGAAAACGGTTTTTGCCCAAATAAGTATGCTGTATAAATTGATCTGCTTTTGCAACATTCGATGTGTTCTTATATTTCAAGGCCAATATTGAAAAATCTTTAAAGATGTTCTACAAACTACGAGATATCAATTAAACTGTTTTCCTAACATTTGTAGATATAAGTTAAAAATATCCTTTATGAGCCCAATAGATATGGCCGCTATGAGATCGACTTCAAAATCGTAATCAAAATTTTATAGTTTCTCAAACCTTTTTTGCACGTTCTACAAAGCATCATCAGGACAGAATATTTCAGGATTTTCCAAAAATTTACAATTTTGGAAGTCTTAAATTTTGGATGATTTTTCAAATCTAATGCTCTTCATGCTTTCACAAGCTTTTACAATTAGGTTAGATTAAAATCTGAAATTGTTGATCCATTTCTTTGAAAACCTTTTCCATTAAGTTTCAAAATTCAAAAACGAATGAGCACATTATTGGAGGAAATTAAATATTGTGAGAAACTATTTCTCATAAGTCGAAAAAAATCGTAGTGCTTTCACAACATTCCACAGATCTGGAAAAAATGTCTCTATAAATAGCTGATACTTATCATAATGCAATCCACTTTTAGCTTCAGAGGATAAATAAACCTGAAAGCTATTTAAATAAATTATTAAAAACTTATCAAACAATCAAAAAACCCGGTTCAGTAGTTTTCGAAAAAAGCCATTTGAAAATTATGGTGTTAAGAAAAACGCGTTTAAACTTTCAGCAGACCCTGACACATACAGTGGTGGTCAGCGGGTTAGCCCCTTTTTTATACCCTTGCAAAAAGGGTATATTAATTTTGGTCAAAAGTGTGCAACGCATAGAAGGAAGCATCTCCGACCATATAAAGTATATATATTCTTGATCAGCACGACGAGACGAGTTCAAATAGCCATGTCCGTCCGTCCGTCCGTCCGTCTGGATCAACGCAAACTCCTCCTAGACCGTAAGAGCTAAGACCTAAGAGCTGAAATTTTGCATGTAGGCTTGTATATACTGCAGGCGTTGTATATCTCGGATTCAGCCGGATCGGATCACTATATCATATAGCTCCCATACAAATGGCAAAGTCACGAACAGTGACTTTTCTTAATAACTTCGTTATTTTCTGAGCTATTGTCGTAAATTTTAATATTGGTGAGTTAATTACACATATAAACGACTATGCCAAATTTGATCAAGATCGGGTGACTATATCATATAGCTCCCATAGGAACGATCTTTCGAAAACCGTGACTTTGGTGAATAACTTCGTTACTTTTGACGCGATTGCTTTCAAATTAAACATTTGTTAGTTTAATATATCTGTTAATGATTGTGCCAAATTTGATAAGGATCGGGTAACTATATCATATAGCTCTCATAGGAACGATCGGTGGAAAACAGTGACTTTGATCAATAACTCCGTTATTTCCTATGTAGGCCGTTCTTTCGCAAACATTAGCCTTTTTAGCTTTAGAGAAAGAGTTACCAAAAATGTTGCAAGGGTATACAAACTTTGACGCGGTCGAAGTTAGCCCCGGCCCTCTGGTTTTTTTTTGATTTTAAATTTGATTTTCTCGGCTCCCAAGAAATTTAATGAAGAAATTTTTTCAGTAATTTGTTGGTTATTGCATTTAGATGATGACACGTAATTATTGTCATGCCAGCTTTCGAGGTTTTTTTTACAGGTGTGTTTGAAAAAAAATCGGCCCCCAAATGCTGGCCATTAGTTTAGCCCGGTCTTTCCAAAATCTTTAAGATTTTGTATGTAATACTTGAGGTCTCTTTGTTTGATGACGTTTTACGATACCAATTTAAACTAAAGTAATATTTTCTTATTCTAAGTATTAAAGTGAATTGAATTTCCCGTCAAATGATACATGTTACATAAAAATCCGACAAAAATTAGATTGATTTCATCGCCCATACTTTCAAAAAACTAGGTAAGCAAAATTTCCCACACATCCTCCATCTCTTTCTTTGCACGCATGTAATTTTTTAAATTTATTTATTTTAAATTTCTTCATTAAATTTCTTGGGAGCCGAGAAAATCAAATTTAAAATTAAACAAAAAAAAAGGGGCTAACCCGCTGACCACCACTGTACTTTGAAGTGACTTTCTGCTAATTTTCAGGTGTATATGAATGTGTTTAAATTTTGACTTAATTTTTAATAGATTAGTAAAATTTGATTTGATATCATAAATCTGCAAAATATACATATAGGGACAACTTGCCATATAATATGTATGTACGTAGGTATATGTGTAACCATGTATGCACTTTTTTCTTACATTTTGAAGCCATAAAGAGTCATAGTCCTTTTCCCTGTAACACTCCTCTTGGTTGGATGGTTGGATTTGTTGGGTTTTTTTTTGTTTGTTGCCCACTTGCCGCTTTATTGTGTCTGTCAGCGCCAAAGGCAAATCTTTTAAGTGCGCTTACCATTTTCATCGTTGCACAATAAATCAATTAAATTACTATACAGTCCAGATCATACAAACATGTACATATATGTGTATGTATATGCATGCACTCATCCATATACATGTGTGTAAGTATGTGTGTTTATCACAACTCGTAAAGCCATAAAAATTGCGTGACAAAGACCGGCAAAATTTCATCTCTCTCTCACTCTCTGGGGCATCCCCTTTTTTCTCTCTTCCTCTATTCCTCTTGGTCTTCTGCATCTTTCTTGCTTTATAATCAAACTTCAGGGCCAATTGAGAATTCAAAAACATGGAAATCGTTTGGAATTTTTCATATTAAATGAAAAGAAAGGGGTATTTAGGTAAAGGATGAAGGGAAGGGGAGAAGGGGGAGCCTTGATTACTAGCATAAATATATGCAACAAATTGTTGCATTATACCAATTAGCTTTTAGTTTTGTTAAGGGGTTTTATATAGATTTCAGATATTAAATTGATTCATACGCACTGTGGTACATTCTTTCTTACTCTGTCTTTTTCACTTCCTCTGTCCCTGTCTCTGTCTTTCTGTCTTTCTTTTGTACAGACATACACTTACTGTACTTCGTTGTATCGACTTTTTTTTATTGGCTACTCCTTCTTAATGAAGCTCAATATATAATATATTGCACATACGACATGTTGTGTGTCAACTTAAAGTTACATTTACGCCGTCTTTGGCAATCTTCCTACCCTCTTCTTCTCAACCACCTCCTCAATAACCATCTATCCCTTCGCTCCACATCATTTTTTTAACGTCTCGCCACGCCCTTTGACAAAGTGCAGTAAAATGTGCAAATTCAATTTTCTGTCAATTTCGTTGCCAATGAAGCAAAGGTTGAGTTGGGGTGGTGAATGGGTATTTTTTTTTTTTTTTGGGGGGGGGGGGGGGAGGGGGCGTTTGGGTTGTTTGGAGTTGCCGAGTTTTTGGCAAGGTGCAGACACTGTCAGCAAGTGGGTGACTGTCATCAGACAAGGCCATAACTCACATGAAATCAGTAAGGACATACGCAGCAGCAGCGGCAGAGGCAGCAACAGCGACATTAACCCGAAATGAACTTTGCCTTTTCTTGCCTCAAATCACGCGAAACATCTTTTGCCATGGCTTAACTCTGGGCTGGATAAACATTATGCTTCAACTCTGATTCCGGCTTGCGTTTTTTCTTTTCGCTCTCGTGAATGGTGGGCAAAGGAGCAAAGGAGTGGGAAGGGTGGGGGGAAGGGGCGGTCTTGACATGTTTGCTTATGCATAAAACGAAACGCTAGCTTGCCACTTGAGGCAACAGTCACGACGGCCAAGTTATCATCTCAAGCGCAGGCATCTCTCTCCACAGCCATTGGTATGGGATGTCTATATGGTAGAGGGTAGAGGAGTGCGGCGTATATTCCTTCTTCATGGCGGTAGGAGGTAGGTGCGGAAGAAAAACACCAGTAGTCAGTTTATTACATGTCGCCACGTTGTTTGGCTTTCAATTTTTATTTTTAGTTTTATTTATTTTTGTTGAAAGTGGAAGACGACGTCAGGCCATGAGAAGCAAGCGATAAGCAAAGTATATACTTTTCAACATATCTCCCTTCCCTTCCCTTCCCTTTCCTTTCCTTCCCATCCCTTTCCTACCCATCACTTCCTCTTCTTTCCCACCCATTCCTGTTCCTATCTATCGCCAGCCGCGTATTCTTTTGCGTTTTACTGCTTTAGGATACTTTCTCAACACTTTAGCCCAAACAATTTTTTTCAAAAAGTTTCGCTAACTGTCATTAAATATTGCCATCCAACACACTCTTTCCCTTCCCCCATCATCACAACTCATGTCCTTTTTGGATACACTATCGCAATTAATTATCTAACGGTCAACTGAAACAACTTTCAATAAATATTATTGTACAATTTACCTTTTCGAACTCGAAGGCACATCAAAGTGCTAGATAAATATAATGAACTGGAATGATGTGGCTCTTGACTTGAACAAATATTGAATATTGGTCCTGCTGTTCTCGTGCAGCAGTCAAGTCATTGGTTGAGTGACTCTCTGACTGTGTAATCTATACTCCAAGAACGAGAGATAGAAAATAATGAAAGTAAAATATACAAATATAGTTTTTAATGAAAAAGCAAGAAAATTACATTAGCCGCTATAATCTTTGAGACAATGTATATTCTAGGTATATTCTTTAGTCGATAAATCATCAGCGGCAGTAAATTCAATTGTTTATATTAAAACTCTAAGACAATCAGACAGAAGCAAGCTTATTTAAAGTCTGATGAAAACTACATATGTATATATTGTAGTAGGATAACTAGTTTAAACTATAACGAACACCGATAAGTATGCTGGAATTGCCAACACTGTTGTGGCAGAACAGTATGCACGTTAATTAACACTAAGCAATGACAAGAGAGACAAACAGACGAACGGAGAGAGAGAGTCATTCAATGGGCTACGATCAGAGAGGACAGACGTATAATAAAAAGCTGTTAATAAGCCTGTGATTTAAAATATACATAGATACAAATTAAATAAAGAACATACATATTTGCTACTACAATATGTATATTATTCGAGGAGGTATATTTATTCGGGGGAATTCATCTTACTCTCTTTCCCAGTTTAGGAAAAATGAAGTAAGTAAGTCGTCTCGCCGACTTGGGTATACCATACACCAGGTGAAACAAATATTTAAAATTTCGAAAACCAAATGTACATATGTCTATTAAATTGTTTTAACATGCCCTCATACCATATGCTATCTCGCTCACTCTACAAACACACGAGCACTCTAGCGCCGCCGCTAGCCAACGGCCAATTCTGCCCTTATGGATCGCGTAGCAAAATACGTTCATACGTATATTTTGCATGTTTCTAGTCCGATTTCAATCAAATTTGGTAGTTTGATAGAAATAGATAAGATTAGATTTATTAGTCTGCCAAATTTGATCGCGATGGTCAAAAAATTGCAAGAGCCAATCGGTTTTTTCTAAATTATGGAGGCGTAAGTGGGCGTGGCAACATGTTAAAATATATATATTCTGCGCGCATACTAAGCCAATATACATACTAAATTTGGTGACTTTAGCTTTGTTAGTTTTCGAGAAAATCAGTTTTGTTTAATTTTCGGGGGCGGAAATGGGCGTGGCAAAATTTTAAAATAGTCAATATATGCGCGTCTATTAGGCTAGCTTACATACCAAAAATTTGAAACAAACTCGATAAGCGTACATACTACACGAGACTGCATACCAAATTTGGTGGCTCTAGCTCTTATAGTCTCCGAGATCTAGGTGTTCATACGGACGGACGGACGGACGGACGGACGGACAGACGGACATGGCTAGATCGACTCGGTTTTTGATCCTGATCAAGAATATATACACTTTGTGGGGTCGGAGATGCTTCCTTCTGCCTGTTACATACATTTTGGCGACTTTAATATACCATTTCACCCTATGGGTGTATGGTATAAAAATACGTTACAAACATCTGACTAAAATTGAAAGAATATCAAAAATTGCATGTTTAAATCGACTTGGATGTTGATGCTGATCAAGAATATATATACTTTACGTATAAATTACAAGTCCGAGTGTCAACGGCTCACCTTGCCATGCTCCTTTCTGGATACGATTGCTTCCTGACACAAGGATTCTGATGTTTCAAAATAATAATTTTAACACAACTTGTATTAAACGTTATTAAGATTAAGATTTATTCACTTTAGAATACGTTCTGGTTCTGAGTCCGGGCTAAGACTGTCTTCCCTCCGGAGATCGGAGCCTTAATTATACCCCAAGATGGCTGATCAATGGCTTTTGATCGTAGTGTGACTGCTCTTCAGAGTAGGTCGTCGTTCAGGTAAAATCAACAGAACCGGGTTGGTTACAAAAGTTTTGCTATGTGATGGGAAGTTAGTAGTGGGTCAAGCGTTAAAGCGTTTACTCTAGGTATATGAAGTCACTAATAGAACACGAGTGGATTAAAATGGGTCACAATATACTTAAGGTTATATGGGATGTGTGTGTTGTCAACGTGACTTTTAATGAAGGCGGATATAATACCCGGAACTCATTCAGCCGTTTCATTTGCGTCTCGCTCCATCATTGTTGGTCGGGTTAGCAGGGATTGTTCTGCTTGCTCTGTAGAAGGCGGCGTATCGTGGAGAGAAGCCTGTACTAACTTATATACACTTGACAAGTTTGAAAAGGCTTCATATATTTTGGCGACTGTAATATATCAATTCACCGTATTGATGTAAGAACTGTCGAGATGAATATAAGAACAAGAACATATAAGAAAAATCTTAAAAAAAAATAAATTTAGATAAATTAATAAAAATTCAAGGGCATTTCACTAAGATCTAACTTTAGTTGATTTTCATCGTGTTTTTATTTTCTGAAGGGACTCACAAAATATCAAAGCTATATTTATTGATTCGCTATGAACGAATACTTACTTGTTTTTTAAAAGGAATTCGTTTTAAAAGTTTACTCAGACTAATTCAATTTGAACCAAAAAGTTTGTACCGAAATCGAAGTATCCAAAATCGGGATCCTCTGCTTTCTTTTTCCACTATAAGTATTTCTATCCACTTTTAATCGAAAGTATCTTAACTATTATTTGAAAACTTACTAAATTAGACTTTTGTTTGTCATTTCCCAATGTCCCCCCTTTCGACATAGGTTTGTAAATACATCTACATATGTGTCCATGAGTGAGCGTGTGAGTGTGAGTATGTGTGTATGTGTGTGTGTGTGCCAAATTGAATGCAATGTCAGCAATAGAACAAATGTCAACGGCAAAGCCTTGTCGCCCATTATTTTCAGAAGCTGGAAAGAGAGAGTTGGGCCGATAGCTTTTAGATGGCCAGACCAGGCCAAACCAGACTAAACCATACCATGACCGGGGGCAAACCAAAATGGTATGGAACATGTTAGATATCTATGCATGCCTGTGGAATGATATGGGATCTGGGATATGGGAAATGTGATGTTGGCTTTTTGGTGCGTCCGTGGCTTAGAAATTATGTGCGTCATGCTCAGCAGCTGTAGTAGTAGTATGTAGGTACATTGTGTCAACTACAATTACAACATACAGTTACTGCAAATGGTAAATGTACCATAAAGAAAACAAATTAGAAGTGTGAATGGGCTTATAGAATTAAAGCTAACGTAAATATATTTGGGTTATAGTCAGCTAAAGCCTATTAAAGGAAAACATTTGCGAAGAATGAACAAAAATGCATACAACAGCTATTGCAAATCATTTGAAATTCTCCAATTTTTTAAAAAGTACAAACACAAGTAAGTAGTAGGCATAATTACTCTCATCACTGTGGTGTAAGAGTATCTATCTGCTTTCTCAGACACCCTGACACATAGCACACGATACCAAAGAGCGAGTCCATTGGATGACTGACTGCGGGTAGGATTGGACTGGCTGACTGACTGACTGGCAGACTGAGTGACTAACTGACGACAGCAGCACTTGGCTGACTTGCTGACTGTCAAGTTAAGTGCGGGGCATGCACACACGTACAACCGATACCAGGAAGGAGAACTTGCCCCAGTCAACTGTGTGTGTGCGTGTGTGTGTGTGTGTCTGTGTGTGTCTGCCGACTTGCATGTTGTTTAGTAGGATTTTAGTTTCGGGCGAATCTGCCGCAAAACACAGTAAAACGCGCGCATATTTATAACGAAATGCTCAATTTAAATTCCCATCAATCTTGGTCGAATGCCACACACACACACACACAAATACAGACACACACAGATATACACTTACACAGCCATAAGCACGTCCTACTCTGACAGAGAATTTGGATATGGATTCGCTTCGCTTTTTTGGCCAACTTTTGGAAGAAGGGGAATTGGAGCATTCTGCCATTGTCTGCATATAAAGTACATACATATGTACATACACACATACATACATACATACATATGTATATAGTTAGTTTTTGGGTTGGTTAAGGAAGATTGCAGGCAGGACTTTTCTTTCCTCTCCTCCAGTCTCAGTTACAGACCCAGATCCAGTCATTCGTTCTTCTTTTAGTCAGCACAAAAAAATTACGCGTGTATATCCAAAAAAAGGAAACAAAAAATATATATATATACGACTAAAGGAAACGCGGCTAAAGCTTATTGAGCGTTAAATTAAAAAATTCTTATGAAAATACAAAAAGTGGCTAAAAAAAACACACACACAAATACAAACCCGAGAAAAAACCGCTCAAATGCATAATAAGAGAAATTGTTTCAGCCATAAATGGAGCTAAAAGAAATTTGCAAAAATAGCCGATCATTAGTTTTTAGATTTTTGGTTTTGAATGTTGCATTTGCCATATGAAAACTATTACAAATCGATTACTAACTTCATCTACGTGAGGTATGAAAGGTTTACGATTTATTCACACTAATTTATCGTCTTAAATGACGATATATATGTATATATATATATGTACCTTTCCAGTTTCACATAAAGAAGATCAGATTTCCATACTTTTCTTTCTCTTTCAAAGTATCTTTGGGTAAAAACTTAACTCAAAATACCTCATATAGTACTTACAGAATTTTGTCCTTAAATTCAAAATAAAACTTTCATTTAACCCGATCTGATGATGGTTAAAATAAATAGGGCGAAACTGTTCAAAGAATTCAATGTAAATATTATTAGATGTATAGTGTGGGAATTGAAAAGTGGGCAGGACCGGACAGAACGAAGTTAGCTTATGGTGGTGGCTTAGCAATTGAAATTAAAAATGAAATTGCAGTAGCTACAAAAAAAAGAAAAAACCGTGAAACAAAATAAAAGAAAATTGAGTCAGAGTGCTCACGCACACATAGTCATATCACATACACATACATACATACATATCGCGTATATCGCGTTTTTCATTACGAACCCACAGACACAAGAGTGCCTCGCACTTGACCAGTGGACAAGTGGACATGGCGGTGGGCGTCTCGGGACAAGGATTGCTGGTTGCAACTCGTTGTGGGGCGACTGTCACTTTGATCTGTGATGCAGGTGCAAATAGACATAGTGCCATTCCCGCGACCGTTTCCCGTTGCCGTTGCCGTCCCCCTTTCCATTTGCCGAGCATAGAGCCAGGACAAACACCAGAGTCAGCAAGTCAAAGTTTATTGTTTCACTCTTTTTATTTCTCTTTTTGTTGCTTTGTTCAAGCTTCTATGTTGCATTTGTTTACTTTTAATTGACGCTCCGTTTTTCTTTGTTTTAGTTGCTTAAATAAAATTTAATAAAATTTATATTCAAACACACACACAAACATTTACACAATTAAAAAACCAACTACGCAAACTAATCAATTTTACAATCTTTTATAATAAGCTAAGCTTAAGAATAAAGATATACAAACCAGTTCTGTGTTTTGAGTCGATTTCAAACGTTTTCGAACTTGATGTTAATGCCAAGCAAAATGTCAATCATCGGCAACTAAATTGAACTTTTACACAATCTTGAGCACATATTTCACATCAAATTTATTTGTCGCTTATTGATAACCAAAACAAGTGGCGTTACCATTTCAATGAATACCTTTCAGAGACAAAAACAGGTCAATTCCATTTCGACTGCTTGTTCTCAACATATTGCACGTAAATTGAAAAATATATGAAGGCCATAACTTTCATGAACTTATAGGAAAATTTGCAATACCTTTTCATTCCACTAACTCAAAGGCAAACGTTTTAAAACCAAATCATTTAACTTGGAATCGGAAGCGACAACAGGTCTCAAAACCTATTTCGACAAAAACATTCGTAATCGGAAGCGAGAACAAGCCTAAATAAAAGCTTTCTAAGGATCTAAAGGGTGAATTTCCCTCATTTTACATCTTAAGGAGATGTGCATGTGTGCCGCGTGCACTGCGGTGTGTACAGCCTTTTTATAAACATTAAATTAAAAAATTCATATTTAACAATAATTTATACCTTCATTGTATTGCTTGAAGCAATAAATATATTTTGAAAATGCTATTCGACAAAATGGCCGTGGCATTCTGCCCATACGGTCAAAAAAAACTGATTTTGCCCAAATAAGTATGCTAAACAAATTGATTTACATAGTATTTTCTATGTAACCCTTGTGACATTCAATATTTTCTTCAGTATGTATTAAGCTCTAGACTGATAGAAAAATCTTAAAAATGTTTTAAAGATTCGCCATATTTAAAAAACAAATCAAGGGATCCAAAGCATATATTTTTCTGCTTCAGATGTCTTTGAAAATCGCGTTTCTTCTATATAGCTCACAGCAACTGTATATTACTCCCCACCGTTTTCGCTAGTTGACCTGCTTTTCTTATTTTTTGCCAATTTTCCTAGAGGTTACTCGCTCTAGCCAGTTAATTAATTTTACCTTAAATAAATCAAATAACGAGTTTCTTGCGAATTAGACAAACACATACTGAATTCTGAAAGAGCAAAACGACGTAATATTATATGTAAATTATAAATACAAACTCCGCAAAGTAAAGAAATTAATATAGTAGATGCCCAACTATGTATATACAGATGTAGAGTATCGTAAAACGTGAAAATGTCCATGTCCATAAAAGTAAAGCAAAACGCTGTTTGGGTGCATTTCACGAAAACAAGCAATAAAAAAGCATTTTGCAAAATATGCAAAAAATCGCTAAGCATCAAAGGAGGTTCCTATGGCAATTTGAGTCGTCATCTGAAAACGCAACACCACAGAATCGTTGTAAAGGTGCCCGCTTCTGAAAGTTCCATCAATAATTCGTCATTATCAACATCGAATGGACAACAACAACGCCGGCAAGAGACTTTGATTGGTTCTATGCAAAGGCAATATGGCGATCCACTTTTGGTTAATGAGGCCTCCTTAAGCGACAACGATGACTGGAATACAACGGATCCTGATATACAGGCACATAATAGATTTAATAGTTCTGGTCTAGTTGAAACGGAAATCAAAGTCGAGGCTGATGACCAGGAAGCGGAGGATACCGCGACGACACCGGTTTATTTAAAACGACGAAAAATTGACTATCAATCTCATGAAATGACACCATACGAACGGACCATGATTAAATTGGTAAAAGAGCGTACAAAAACCATTGAACGCATTGCCACAAAACGTCTTAATGTACTGCAACGAATGGCCGATGATAATGGCAGTTATCATACAAAAATGCTCGATATATTGGCCAACAAAATTCAAATTGTCAACTTGCCCAACAATGTCAATGAATCTAAGTAGACTAGGAAAATTCAATATGACCTAAAGCAACTCTAAGCGGGTGACGAAAATTTATTCAGATTTGTTCACTCCAGCAACAAACACAACGAAGCACAAAAATGAATAATAATGAAATATTACAAGATAATCAGATACCAAGTATGAGCATTGTCGACCTCCATGAAGATTTTTGGTACTTGGTGTTTGAATTTTTGCCACTGGAAGACCAGCTCAATGTGGTAAAAGTCTTTCCACATCTGAAAAAAGTTTGCCAACTCGCAAATAAGAAACACCTGAAAGTTTTAAGCACTAAGGATTTATCATTCCCTAACCTCGACAGAGCCCTAAGGTGGTTTGGTCCACAGCTGGAAGTTCTTTATGTCAATGATAGTTTTTCCCCAAAGGAACGTTGTGAATGTCTAAGAGCTGTGCAAAAGTTTTGTGAGAATATTATATCGATTGCATTCAAGGCGCCAGTCACCAAATGCTTGGCAAGTTCTTATGAAGGAATGAAATCACTACATTCAATACATATGGATTATCATGTAGATTCAGACGATCGTCTCTTGAAAATGTTTGGTCAAATACCGTTGCTGCGAAGTTTGCACCTAACCGGTTTTGCTGCGAAGAAATTGGAAAAACTCAAAGGTGTAGACAAAGTTGAAACTTTAACTCTTGATGGTGATATGCCCATTAATGATTTTTATCGCATACTTCGTCCATTTTTAAATTTACGTATTTTTCGTGTAACTTGTCCTGGATTTCTGGATTTGAACTATTCGAAACATATACCTTTGGAGGAGATTGATGTCTCCCGACAAACAGCAAGTTATAGTTTACCGAAATTTCCGACTTTGAAAACATTGCGCATCAATTCGGATTACATACAGCTAAAAGTTATTCTTAAAAATAGAATCCAATATTATGCAAATAAGTTGGAGAAATTGCATTATTTGCAGATGACCGATTTTGAAACTGCTAAAATAATTAGTCAATTTTCAATGCTTAAGGATCTTGCATGCATGCCAACTGATCCCAAGTCCTTTCTAAGTTTATTAGAATTGAGGCAACTCGAACGTTTAAGTGTAGCATGCACCGGCGATTGGATAGATTTCGATTATTATCTCTTACTATTGGTTCAAGCAAATTTGCAGACGCTTGAATATCTCGATATCAGTTACTCTAGCATATTCAATACTCAATTTGTCTACAGATTGTTAGATGTATTGGAAGATAAGAAAAATCTGACGGGAAATCGATTCAAACTAATTGCTAACTGCACCTATATTGATGGCCGTATAATGAGTATGCTGGGTGACAAGTCAAAACTTATTGATATAACAATACTGAATAGGGATTCCGGGAGAAGGAAAATAACCCAATCTTCATTCGTTGAATTCAAAATATGAACTGATTTTATTAAAAGAATTGTTGTGTATATAAATGAATTCTTAGACTCTAGGCAACAATTGTTCTTAAAAATACTTATTCTAATGACCCACGTTGTCGGGGGTTGACAATTGTTTATATTTCATGCTTAGCGTTGGCCACTTGATACCGCGCCGCTGTGTTTTCCACAGAGTGTGGATGCATGTTTTGGTTTTAAGCAATAATTGTCATATGAATCTTTATGACTTATTTTTGTGTTATGTTTTTGTTTCGTTTTGTATATTTCTTGGTGCATCTGATTTGGTGAAGCCATTTCAGATGAACACGATGTTTAATCTTAAACAAATACCAAATGATTATTATTAATGTTTTTATCACCTGTAAAAGGGCCACAATGGACCTACTTATTGATAATAAACTCGTGTATGTATATTTGTGTTAAATATTCTGTGTCAATGAATTTTGTAAATTAAATATAGGATAATGAAACTAATAATATCACACAACACAAACCATAATGAAATCAGACACAAATCATACATAAATATATAGAAATATTCCACCTGTCAATATGTACAAGAACTATATATTGTTACAATCGTAAAATGTGCAGAAATCATCATTACCTTTAGCCAAGCTATACCTATCCAGGCAACTTTAGAACCAATAGCCAGGAATTGTTCTGTGCAAGCCAAAAAAGGCAGTGATAATCTACAGATTGGCAAGATTGTGCCAGATTTCGGCAAGTGGCAAGTGGGACAATCGACTATGTATTAATTTCAAGAGCACTCGCATTAGATCAATTGGCCCATAGTTACGATGCATTGGTGAATGCATACTTATCGAATGCACGTGGCCAATGAATTAATTACACTTGTCCATTTGTCACATTACCCCTGCACCAAGGCAATCTTCCACCAACTGGCGGTCATCGTCAATAATGAGGGAATGGAGAAAGGTTCGCAAGATGGTAATGACAGTTCATATCGGAATGGGAACCACCTGCCTATCTGGTTTATGGCATCAACACATTTGGCTGATCATCTTCGAGATTTATTATCATCTTCGGTATTATACTTCAATTAATTTAACCATAAATAATATCAATGAATATAAGTATATAGTTCCCATTCGGCTCCTGGTAAAACCAGGTGAGAGAGCCAAATACAACTAAAGGAGGAGATATTCAAAAAAAGCGAATCTAGTGTCTCAATACGAATCACTCATAAAAGGGGACAAAAGAAAATTATAATTTACGATTTTTTGCATTTTCGTTGGATTAAGAGGCCTTGTGTAAGGGAAACTAAAAGCTCAGCTAATTTTCTAATTTTGAAATGTGCCCCTGGCAAAATGAAAAAAGAGGTGTGGTAGTTGTGGTGGTGGTAAAAAGAGAGAAGGGGAATGTGTGAATGGGGACTGTAGGGGATAAGTTGAAAATTGGAAAAGCAGAAAAGCCAATGGTGGCCCAAGAATGTTGTTGTTGCTGCTGTCTACTCCTTTTCTGGCTAGCAAAATTCTTGCACTCTGCATTAAAAATAATTATGCTTATGGTTCTGGAAAATTTGCTGAGTTACATACGAACATAAATCCGTATACATATAGTATATACATACATACATACATATATAGAGATTTGTATCCATGTAAGTTTGTATATGAACAGACAACAAATGACCACATAGCAACAACAGCTGCACAAAAATATTTACAACATTCTTAAGCTCAACTGAAACGTAGCAAAAAGTTATGAATAATTTTATGAGAATTTTCCCTACCACCATCCATTGTCTCCCCTAAGCTTTCCTACCCCTCTGCCCGTCAAGAGCATATATGGACTTGAAGGGGAAAAATGCCTTCATGTTGGCCACATTTTAATTGAAAACCTACCAAAAACTCCAAAAAAGTACACCGAATTTTTAAAGGCCCTTTTTTGATTAAAAAAATTAAAACTTTTAAAAAATAATTAATGGAAATTAACTATTTACAATTTGACTTTTCCAAATACAAATTTAATTCCCGAAAATCCACAATTTCAATTCAATTTTTGTGAATTCCTCAATATTATAAACCTACAAACCTTGTGACATAATTATAGTATCACTTATCTGCAAGTGTATAACTTAAAAACAAACATAAAGTGTGAAAGCAACTGAAGAAAGAAAAAATAAAAATAAACAAAATTAGTAAGTACCTATGTATGTATATATATACATATGTACATATGCACATATCGACAAGAACACTTAAGTAGGAATATATTGAAAATTTAAAGTGAAACAATGGTAAAAAATCATATGAATTACCCATAAAATTACTTTTTCATTGGCCTATCATCTCAAGTAAACAACTAGCCAATAACCCAGCCATTTACGTTTTTATTCTGGCTATTTACGAAATACTACACTAATCTGATTTTTATACCCTTGCAAAAAGGGTATATTAATTTTGGTCAGAAGTGTGCAACGCATAGAAGGAAGCATCTCCGACCATATAAACTATATACATATATTCTGGATCAGCACGACGAGAAGATCTCAAATAGCCATGTCCGTCCATCTGTCCGTCCGTCCGTCTGGATCAGCGCAAACTCCTCCTAGACCGTAAGAGCTACAGAGCTGACTATATCACATTTCTCGGGTAACTATATCATATAGCTCCCATAGGAACGATCGGTGGAAAACAGTGAATTTGATCAATATCTTCGTTATTTCCTATGTAGGCCGTTCTTTCGGAAACATTAACCTTTTTAGCTTAAGCGTTTTTCCACTTTGATGGCTATAGGTAAGGAAAGAGTTACCAAAAAATTGCAAGGGTATACAAACTTTGACGCGGTCGAAGTTAGCCCCGGCCCTCTGGTTTTTATTATAAATTGTTAGTTTAATTCGTTAAGAATAAGTGGACGAATTTAGTGTCTTTAGTAAATCAAAAGCCCAAACATAATATATACAGTTTTAGAAGATCAATTAGAATAAAAACTTATTTTGAATACTTTTAAAATGTAAATTTTCGGTCAATCTGACAGGATTCGGCACATTTCTAACCAATTTAAAAAAGCAACATTAATTCGCAATTAACATTTTTTTAAAAGAAAACAACACCGGATTCAGTTAGCACGGGGCCTTAATCAATTAAAGAACTAAAATAAAAGTTTTCTGGGTGTGAATGCAAATTAGAAGATCACTTCCCATTGTGAAAGTTAATACAAGAATGAAAGTCGGCCAAAAACTATCATACTTCCCAAAATAATGTCTCTTTAAAACATTTTTATCAATCTTAGGTAGATTTTTTAGACTGCATTTTGGCTAATATCTAACCCATTTCAAAAATTTCTCGACACTCAAAAAAAAAATATATATTTATTATATTTGCAAGTTAAAAGACATTATTTATACTCTAAAATAAAGATATGAATTTTTAAAATTGTCAAATAAAATTACTAATCGTAGCATCATTAAATTTTTTGTCTCGCTTGAAAAGATAACTTGATAATTTATTTATTTATTTTTTATTTATTTATTTAGACTATGTTTAGTAAGTAATTATAAATTACTTCTAAACTTGATAATTGCCATGATTTGTTTCAATTCCAAATTAAATTTAAAAGTATTAAAATTTAAAAGCATTAAAATGATATTTTCGAAAATCGATTAAAAGTTTTAGCAAGATTCAGACTCGCAAAATAAAAGATTTAAGAATTTTTCAAATTTTTTTTTGCCAATTTACCCAATTTGGGCGAAACTATATTTTGGTAATAAATGAACATTGAATTAATTTTTCAGTGAACCAAAATTTTCTTTTATAACATAATTAAAAACAAGCAAATAGAAATAAATATTTTTAAATAACATTAAAATAAATGGGCCAGGATTCGATTTTTTTGACGTTTCGGCCCAATGCTTCTGAATAATAAGAAATAGAGGTTCTTATGAACCTTGTCAAAGAAAAATTATAAAAAAAATATATATATTTAAACAATGGTCGGCACGACCCATTTTCCAGACTAGGAGCCTAGCTCTGCCGCAAAATGTAGTATAAATCCATTGCGATAACTAAGAAACGAATGACACAGTTCGATTTACAGAACACGAAATATGTAGGTTGAAACCACCGAACTTGGTGTTTTCACAGTGTTATGATATTAACAATATTTTGTTATATATAATATTGTCCAAAATAAGAGTTTTAAAACTCTAAATACTTAAGATATGACGTTTGTTGTGAGGAGATGTTCCCGCCATGTGGGGCAAACATCAAATTTTAAAGTCATTTTTCTCGAAACCACTTATTTTTTTTTACTTTCGACACGGATACAGCCCGTAATTCTGAACTGATTTGAATAAAACAAAATGTAATCGATGCAAAATGCCCACAATTCTGGTACCAACCATGAGAATTTTGAAAATTTTACTACTAATTTTTTTTTTTAAACAAACAAAAGCGAGTAAAAACAGGTTATTTTTGGAAAAAAAGTAAAACAAAATTCGGATTGAGGTCGAGACCCAAATTACATCTTTGCTGAATCTAACGCCGGGTTAAGTGTAAATTTCATACGATCCTGTGTCGAGTTATCCTTGCAGCCACCAGGATGCCTATTTATACACTTGCAAAAAGTTTATATTAATTTTGGTCAGAAGTAACCGGTAACCAGAAATACACTACAGATTTTGGTTTTTAGTTTTCAGAATCTCAAAACGCGCGGTTTAATGCCTGCCTAAGTGCAAGTACTATATATTTTAAAATTTATAAAAACTTTTTTAAACTTAGCGAAAGTTTAAGACATGACAGGATACTACCCTTTGGGTGATTACATATGCAAATATTTTCTAAATGTTTTTGATATTGAAATAGTTTTTGAATTCTTTAAAGCTACTAAAAGAAGTAAGATACAGTTACCGTTTTTCTTCAGTTATATTGAACAGTAAAAAAATCTTATACAGGTATAGAATACATGGTAAGTAAAACATCAGAGCTTACGAATCATTCCTATGGTAAAATATATTCTAAAATGGGTTGAGGAGAACGAAATAGAATGTATCAGTTGAATGTCGGTTAAAATTTCTCAAATCGTCGCACCTATAATTTCTCCCTCTTCCAACTCTGGCTCGGCCACCTCCGCAGCTTCCGGTTTCGGTTTTGGTTGTGATTCTGGTTGTGGTTCTGGTTGTGGTTCAGGTTCTTGTTCAGGTCCACGTTCTGGTTCTTGCTCTCTCTCTGACTCCGGCTCTGACTCCGGCTCTGGCTCTGACTCATCATCAAAATCATTCATAGGTTCGAATTCAAGCATACGTCCAAAATTGTCGAAGTCATTTTCGTCATCGCTAAAAGTATTTGATTCAGGCGACATAATGCCCGGTACGGGTGTCTCGAAATGGACGATATCCATGGGGTAAGAGATTATTAGATCGACGAAATACTCATCAATCTCCATGTTCTCCCACAGCACGTGCTTGTTGCACACTGGACACTGCCATTCGCCAGTCTCATTGGCGCGATTGAGAAATTCCAAAGCGTCAAAACAATTCAAATGCCCGCAAGTGGTTGGACGGCAAGGATACTGCATGCGCGTCAAGGTCATGGGACAAACGAGTATCAAATTGATGCTGCGAAAGGAATGATTCTCCCATGGCTTGCGTGTTAAGCCAAGCACCGTCTGGATCAAGCTATTGGTAACCTGCTTCGGGCGCACTTGCATTTGAATGCGCTTCAGCATATCTGCGACAGTCAGGCGACGGATTAACTCGACACTGAAGCAGGACTGCACCTTGAAATCGGGCAGCCAATTCAAATGGACCACTGATGTCATGTTGCGAGACAACAACACTTGCCTGGTTATATTTATTGGTCCCTGGATCACACCGCTAGGCAATGCTTCATTGTTCACACAAATACTAATATTAATCGGATCTGGAAGTTTATCCACCTGCGGTTGATGACGTTTCAATTCGCCGAAACGAAATACAACTCCAACACGATTGGCGGCCAATTCTAGCGCTTGAATTGGAGTTAGTTCAAAAATGAAGCTAAAATGATGCAATCCCTGTGTTGATTGTGGCTTAATCATACGTGTGGGACGCACAAGCTCCGCCACAACACGAACAAATGGTGGCTCACGGAATTGCATATAGGTAGCATCGCCGAGCTCAGAACTATCAAAACTGATATTCAAGCCAAGGGGCAAACGATTCCAAAACCTGGATAACTTCCTGAAACACGGCTCGACGATTGAACCGCCGGGAACCCCGTCGTCCTCATCCGTCTCCTCGTATTCGGCGAAATCGATGTCCACCTCCACTTCGTCATCGCCGAAACTCTCCTCCTCAGCGCTTTCAGTTGACGAAGATGGTCCGGCTGACTTCGTGTCCATATCCACATCACTGTCCTCGCTGCTTATCGTCATAGTTGATACAGATGATACAGATGAATTGTCACCATCATCGCTGAAAACTGGCGAATCGTTTTCCGAATTATGCGACATTTTTACTTTGAAACCAAACGGGAACAAAAAAAGAAATAATGAAAAATCGAAAAACCAACGCAAGAAAAATAGAAGAAAAATTATTTTTGTCAGACGAAATGAAATTTACAAGCCCGTAACTGATACACTTATGACTCTGATATGGTATATATACGTAACGTATAACCTTGACACTTATGGCTTGGGCTACTTTGGTGAACAGAAAGACACAATTTTCATCGATTGTTTTTGAGAGAAATTGCTTGTTTCTCTTTTCTCTAAACTTTATTTGCTAGGCAAAGTGATTTTGACATCGAACAAAGGGAAAGAGAGAATTGGTTAGAATTGAGGGATCATGATCACTCAAAGACTTTTAAAGGAATTTCTAGTTAATGGAATATTTGTTCGATTCCATCGTTCTAAATATGTATATATGTTAAATATAACTATTAATTATTTAATCGCAATTTCAATGTGTAGTAAATTTAATGGAATAATACGAAAACATCTCTAATAGTTCAATTTGATAGCAAAATCTACATTCATTTTGATGCCCGGTTTGCGCACAATAACAGCATGATCCTGCTGCAACACCTCCAATTGTTGACTAACACCGTTCACCGTGATTGTCGCACTTTGTGGCACGGTCGAGAGGCCGGCAATAACGACACGTTCGATCCAGGAACTGGACTTGTACTTTGGTTTTCCAATAAAACGATTTGTCAGCTGATTGTGGGCAAACTCATAGTTAACATATATGTATTGGCCTTGACGATAGTCATAGGATTTCTCATCATCCAAATAGAGTGTGCCCTCGGCCTTGCCCTGACGATCCAGACAGACGATCAGTGTGTACGGATCGTGCAACATTAGAGTCGAGGCTCGGCGTTGGCGTTCTTTCTTGGGCAATATGCTGCCACCACGTTGCCATACGGGAATCTATAAAAAAAAAAAACCAAAAAATGAAATGGTTGAGTCTTGTATTTATACCCTTTTCTTTCTCTCTCATTATTTACCTTGTACTCTGTTACGGGGACACTCTCGTAACCGGCACGCTCTTGACGCTGATATGTATCGACATCGTACCAATAGTCACCATTCTTCTTATCGTCAATGGCTGGGAAATAGACATCAACCTTGCTGACTCCCTGTTGCATTACCGGTCGGACTAACAAACGATCCTGTACAAGCAGTTGGTTATCAATGGCAAAGCATTCCTTATCCGCTGGATAATGGGTCAAGAGTGGACGAATTACAGGCTCGTTTTTCAACTCCAATTCATAGAAGGAAGTGTACCACAGCGGCAGATAACTATAACGTTTGAGCAAAGCATCTCGGATAACGAGACGAGTGCGCTCTGGGAAGAGCCACGGCTCACGACGCTTCGTATCTATGTGGGCATGGCCACGGAAGAAGGGCAAAAAGGTAGCTGTCTGATACCAACGTTCAAGCAATTCAGAATCAGGGTTGCCAAAAAAACCGCCGACATCGGCTCCACAGAATGAGAACCCGGCTACAGCCTCAGTCAAACACATTTTGATGGAATGCTGCAAATGCGACCATTCCGCCGTATTATCACCTGTCCAGATGGCTGCGTATCTTTGTGAGCCAGCAAAATGCGCACGTGTCAATATAAATGGGCGCTGATTGGGATCACGCTTCTCGAGGCCGTCAAATGTGCCCATCAGATGCATATGACCATAAAGATTATGAACATCACGATGTTCCCAATTGCCATAATGGACCAGATCTTTGGGAGCCGTCACCTCGGGACCATTGAATACCGATGGTTCATTCATATCGTTCCAGATCATTGTGTTTTCACTCACAGTATTGAATTTCGACAAGGCATATTGCCCGGCATAATAGTCACGGACAACGGGATTAAAGAAATCCGGATAACTTGATGATCCTGGCCAGCACCAGCCCTCATAGTCGTTGCCATCGCGCGTCTTAACATAATACCCACGCTCTGTGCAGTCATTGTGGAAGAAATACCCAGTATCTCGTTTAACATGTGGATCGATAATGACCACCAAATGGCGACCCAATTCAGTTAGATTCTTAACCATGGTCAATGGTTCAGGGAACTTGAATTTGTCCCATGTGAAATAACGTTTGCCATCAGTATACTCAATATCCAACCACATTGTATCCATGGGTATATCGTATTCATCAAATTTAGAGGACACCGAAGCCACATCCCGTTCATCATTGTAATTCCAGCGCGACTGATGATAGCCCAGCGAGAAAAGCTGCGGCAATGGATGTGTTCCAGTTAAAGCAGCATATTGTTTAAATACATCGATGGGCTTAGGACCTAACACAATAAAGGCATCCACTATGCCAGATTCAGAGATGAAATGAGCAGCAGGAGATGGAGATTTACGAGACCCAGATACGAAATTCACCAAAGAGGATACCACATTCGTTTCCGCCGTATAAATGTCTACCCAAGTTTCGGCCACATTTTGCCAATAGACACCAGCGGTACGTCGGGGTCTAAGAGGAATATGATCAGTTAGGATTCAGATGGAATTATTGATTAAGATTCAGAGAGAATACCTACCCATGACCATAGAGGACTGGTACTGAGCCATATAGCGCCATTTTGCTCTCTACGATATATTCGAAAACATCCAAATTGTATAAACGATACGGATCAGTGCCCGATGTAGATCTCAACACGAAATTGTCAGCATGCTCGGGTATACCGAATAGCACTTCAGCTTCGGGGAATGAGAAATCCAAAGCTACAGCCTCTGGTCCATTAGGTTTTGAATCATGATGAGATTTGAAATTCTCTTCCCATGCACCAGGATCGTCGATAGCTTCTCCAGGGGATTTGGGCGCCTCTGCCTGCTGTTGATCATCATCAGCGGCAGCATTACCAGCACCAGCCTCACCATCAGCATGGCCGTCGGCCGCATCGGCAGGTTTCTGACGCAAATGCTCAAAGTAAAGCCAATTTTTGGCATTTGCCGTAACAACCAAAACATCATTCTCATAGAAGTCAATGCGGAATGGATCACCATGTATGACAGCCTTGTTTTTATGATCATCCGTACTGATGGTTATCTCACCATCGGTCTCTTTCTGTACACTTATGCGTGCAGTTTTAGGTTCCTCCTTGAGAGCATGTTCAACCCGATAACGCGGATGCAATGGCTGCTTCTCATCAATTTGGAGGCGGAAAGTACTGCCCACAAGGGCCTCCAATTTAAAAGTGAACTGGTGATGGTTCTCTTTGTTAATTAAATCTGCAGTCAGCGAATCGGCATAAGTGTTTAGAGTTCCAGGTATTATGGCATATTTGCTGCCCGAGCTCTGAATCTTGCGTGAACGTCTGTAAAATTTAAAATTGAAGGTCAATCAAAGATCATTTAGGCATTAGATAGTCAGAATCAGACCTGCAGAAACTGCTTTGCTCACAGGTCTTGAAATTATTTGGATCGACGCCAGTCACCGAGGTGAGCATTAGCGAGCCAATTATAGCCAAAATTATGCCCAATGTCAAATGCATTTTGGCTATGGTTTGTGCGTCTGCCTCCTTTCCCCGTCTTCCTATCCTGTTAGGAGGCTTTTTCTGCAAAATTGTTTATATTTAGAAAAAAATTAAAATTAATTACATGTTGTTTGTTGTTGTTACCAGTGCAAATCAAAATCCACGTCAGACTTTGTCAACAAAACAAACAAAACTAATAATATGATATATTTTTACTTTTCCCCTATTTCTTTATTATTATCTTTAATATTTTTATATATCTATTTTCTTCTGCCATATACAATATTAACTGTTAATTATTTTAATAATTTACATTTATTTAATTTTTTTAGGGTTACCGATGCAATTTACACCGGTTGGTAATGCCGTTTTATGCACTTAAAATGCAATTTCCCAAAAACATTTAATGTCAATCAACTCATTAAACAATTATTTGGTCTACAAACCTTTCCAAATTCAGTTAAATTCGTTAAGCTTTGTCTTTTCTTTTTAGAAAATAATTAAATAACTCAACTCGGAACCGTCTATGTATGAGTGTGGCGGTGGCTTAGCCAATGTTGTAAAATTTCACTGCACAACAAATTGGCAGCACTGAATAAAATTTTGCCATATCACACTACAGTGTGGCCAAATGTGAAAGACTTTTAATATTGCATGTTTTCAAATATAGGGCTTTCATTACATTACATTGCATTAAAAAGGTCAAAGTAATGTAATTCAGATGGATTTCCAAGTTAAATTATTTTTAATCACGATTGTTTTCTTGAAATTTAGGTATATTGTAAAAATGCAATTTTCGCGGTACCTGGTTCAAAAACATATTGTATATCGATAGTTAGAAGAAATAATCTTCAATCGATGGTATCGATATCGTTGTTGTTGTTGTAAAAACTGGTCCCTTTTTTGAAAGGAGGTGGTGGAGGGAGCCGATGCAAAAAATACTGATATCTCGTTAGCAATTGGGTTGTTTTGGACGCACTTGTGGACCGGCAGCCGGGAGAAGCAATGACCAGCAGTGTCATTGGCTGCAAGCGCGTCCATAGCATAATCGTTGAACAACTCGAAGACTTGGATCAAGTGGAGCACAGTTTGCTGCTGATCAAAGGACGACTGCAGCCGAAATGCACAAACGCTCGCCAATTGAAGGCAACCTTGGATTGGCCGGCACGGGATAAGTCCGAAGAGCAACTAACTCAATTGTCGACAACAGGAGAGTTCAAATTACTTTACGATTTAGACAGCGGAAAGGAGAGTAGTCAAATTAGGGAGGTAGAGCAACTGCATCTACATTTACGCTGCTGCAGCGGATCGCGACTGATTAACTTTACGTATAGACCCAGACGTAGTCACTATCGGGTCCAGCCTTTATATCTGGTGTGCAAGGACGAAAACGAATTCGGAGAATTGGCCACTGCCCGTTGTTCCTTAATTGATCTCAATTTACGCTTAGTTCAGTGCATCTATGCCCATAAACTGAATGCTGCTGGATTCCCCAATAGATTTTTTACCCTAAATGATGACTGCCAGATATTTCAATCGAGTTTAACGCAATCGGAAGTACTTGAGAGAAGCGAAGACGAATTGTGGCAACATTTTGCCAGCGAAATACTTGCCAGCTCAGAGTGGGGACAACAAGTGAATCTGAAATTCTGTGCATTTGTGGGCTGTACCCGTTATAATGGAGCTGCTGTAACGGCCAGTGGGGATTTCACATACGAGAATATACGGCGCCATCTACACGGACACGCAGCCTTGGGTGGTGGTGGCTTGGCCCTTTTTGGCAGTGGCCACTTCTATGCATGGCCCCAGCGCTTCACTGAAATCGGTGACTGCATTAGGAGCAAGGAGCGTGTGGACATTGGACGATTGCCGGACGAAAGCAACTATAGACGGACATATGGTGGTGTCTATGCCAGCACTTTGGGGGCAGTGTGCCATGAATTGGGCCATTGTTTTGATCTCGGTCACACACGTGATGGTGTAATGGGTCAGGGATTTGATTATCTAAATCGTGTTCTCACAGTTGATCAGCTCACAGAGCATTTGCCACAGCGAATTGTCGCCGTTAAAGGTAATACCAAGACTCCATCCCCATCCCCATCAGCAGCTGCTCCATCCACATCAGCGACACGCCTTCGTTTAACCCAGTTAAAGAAGCCAATCAATCAACACTTGGACAATTATCACACACAACGACTTACCGATAGTTTCTATTTCACGCGAAATTGTGCAGTGATATTAGCCCAACATCGATGGCTAAGAGATTCAAATTCGGAAGAGGAGAAACACAAACAGGATTCGTCGAGTGTTAATATATCCCTGGATATTGCGGCTGAGGCAATTGTCTCTACCATACCATTACGTCTCATTGAGCTGCGGTGTAATCTGGATAGTCTGGTGGCTCACTACGAAGAGTTTGCAGAGGATAAGCTTTCAGCTCCAGTTTATCAATTTCCATTGCCTGGAGCATTGTGGCATCTGTTGGCCAAGCAATGTACCCATTACGTCTTTGTTTTGACCAGAAGTGGAGATACCAAACGTTTGGCCTGTGATTAGGTGAGACACATTTCGAATTTTGAGAACCACATTCAACCATGGCAAAAGCTGCCCACTAATTAACTAAATACTAACTAAACAATCAGAGTTTTATATTATCAGAAAGGTTTTATTGTAAGCGATATCACTAGAATAGCCATTTAAATTCTATTAACAGCCAAATTTAATTAACTTGGCCCAATCCAATTTACAAATCTCTCAGTGACTTTAAAACTGTAATTGAAATACTATGTTCCTGAGTCTCAGTTTCAACTTGTAGTTTGAAACTAGAAACTGGAAATCACACACACACACACCACAAGTTGACTGCGCTTCGTATCTGACTTTGGAATTCACATACCCTTTCCTTAACAACGAGACTATCGGCTTTGGACTTTAATTTAAAATTAAAAGCAAAGTCTCCAATATTTGCAATTATGTAGTTAGTAAATACTTTTAACTTCAAAAACTATGTGTTCTTGGAGTTTTTAATTATATTATGTATGATTTCCTTTTGACAGAACGACTTTATTGAGTTTAATCAGTTTCAAGGCATTTGAGTCTCCCCAAAGTGGGTTTTATCCCAAAGATAAACAGAATCAAACAAATATAAAGACCGATTTACCCTCTTAGTATACTTTTGTAAGTTTATTATTTAAAAACTTTTTGTCATCAAAATGCTGAACAAATTCAATTGTTTATTCCAGTTCAGATCTTCAGAGCTTACAACATTGTAAATCTAACTTCATTCCACATATATATGTATGTAATTCTCATGGTCCAGTTCATTATAGATAACGTTTTCTTCAAATCTTAGACAATCAAACCCTATAATAGACGGCTATTTCAAAGCTTAGGGTATACACAATCAATAGAACCATTTGAAAATTGTATTAAGAATTCTGCTTATGGAAACCGCAAACAAATCCAAAACGAAGATCGTCGACGTCGTCGTAATCATCTCAACTGATATTCACTAGTTACTCACTCTCTGTGATTGGCTCTCTCTCTCTGAGACCCGGAACCAGATGAAGCCCAAACGCGATCTCACACATATGTTTTCTGTTTTCTTTGCCCATGTCAAAATGGGTTAAAGTCTCTCAGTGAGCGGAGCAGTCAATCGCATTTGGCAATCGGGGATTTGTAGTTTTTAGTGTTTTATTTACTTTGCTGTGCGTGTGTGTAGAGTGTGTTTGTGTGTGTGTCTCCGTGTTTGGTTCGATAATGAAAAATGCTCTGTTTTTTTTTTTGTGTTTTAATGGAACGCACACCCAAAATTCAGTAACAAACTAACCACAGGTGATAAGATAAATGAAATGCGCCTCATGCCTCCAAAATTGATAATCGAACTGGGAACTGTAAGGAAAATATTCAAAGTGAAAAACAAAACACAAAAAAAAAACAACAAGTGGCCAAGCATTGATTCTATGACATTTCTATTTCAGACCTCAACATGGACGGATCATCATCATCATCAACAACAACCACAGCACCGCCAGCAAAGTCATCATCCTCATCATCATCATCAGCAGTAGCACGAATTCAATTCAAAACCTTGAAGGGATTTCCGGCAAGCACAGTTGATAAAGTGGAAACTCAAGCATTCCTAAATGCGGCCAAGGAGATTGTAACCGTTATAGGTAACACAAAGAAAATCCATTCAAATTCAAATTTATACGTAGCTATCTCGCTATATATTTATATGTGTATATAAATATTCTGAACTTTTCCATTCGCAGAAAGCTTTGGCAAACTTTTTACGCCCGTGATCAGTGATATGAATGGTAATATAAATGTAAGTGAGTTGGCCAAAACCCGCAAAAGAAAAGAAATGAAAAAAATGTCATTGACACGTGTCAGGCAAGGTGCATTTTTTTAATTTTTCAAATATAAACTTCAATTTTAATTCCTCTTTCAAATTGAAACTTTACAAAATTCGCCATAGATTGTCAAAATAGTTTTTTAACTAATCTTGTAAAACGTTAAGTTCGCTTGTTTTTTGCTGTTTATAATTATCTACCGGAAGTTCTTATATTTTGATATCACTTATCGTATAAGAACAAGGAAATAAGCAAACTTGTTAACTTATTTGAAAGCTATAAACATAAATCAAAAGTGTTGCAATCCGACCTGATTTAAGATGTCTCTAAGGGAAAGAAACTGAAAGCATTAAAGCTTGATAGAAAATTTAGCCCATGCTTAAAAAGTTAATGACTATTTTTCACATATATCTGAAGAATTGGAATTTTAGTTGAATTTGGTTACAATAAATGCTTCGTTTCTTTTGATTTTCAGAAACTAACAAAGGCTTATGGTGCTGATGTAATTAAATATCAATATTTGGAGGATTTAATTGTGCTTAATGTGAATATTGATGATTTTGCCGCAAATGCCTTGCTTTGGCTAAAACGTGGCCTGCAATTGATATGCACATTCTTTGAGAATATCTATGCAGATACAAAACATACGGAGGTATTGAAACAGCATCTTCAAGATGCCTATGAGCGTACATTGAAGCCATATCATGGTTTCATTGTACAGAATACAATTAAGGTAAATTAATCTAACTGAGATTTTTATAACTTTCTATTAGTTATTTTAATTTTTATTGTCATTGCAGATTATATACAGTTGGGTTCCAACGCGTAGTCAACTATTAGGACAAGGTGCTTACCATGACGAAAATATTGAGGTGCTAACCCAATACTTGCCCACAATGCGTGCCCATTTGGATAAGATTGATGCTCTGCTAAGAGCGCACAATTTGGACGATAAACGCAAAGTGTAATGAAATGCAGATGAATGGAATAGATTGCTACTTAGCTTAATTTTACTTATTATCATCTTAAATTTAATAATACTATTATTTATGAGGTAACAAATAAACAAAAGAAAACTTTAACTTTACTATTTGTCATTAGGATTTACCTGTCCTTTGTGAACTTTGCTCCTGTGACACTAAATCCATAGAATTGTCATCAATGGTATATTCCTTGGCATGCCATTTCGTTTTATTCATCGGCTTGCAGCAGATGAAATGTAAAATGGCTACCAAAATCTCCAAGGCAATCATTAAAAATAAAACATTTGACAAGATGCTCAAATAGAAAACATGGCCAAAGGTTAAAAGACGCAGATACACCATAGCCGGCAACAAAATGCAGGGTGTTAGAGTCAACACTAACCACTGAGCTGTGGCTCCAGTGCAGAGATTAATCGAATAGCCGGCATATAAACGCACCATCTCGCTTATTACAGCCACCACATAGGCTGCCAATGTGCCCAAGCCATTTGCATTATATAGATCGTTGACCTGTCCAAAAAATTATAATTAGTTGGGCATACATATAACTTCTTTTGTTTTTTAAATTACTTACATAGATGACCATGTTTAATAGATAGCTAGAGCTCCATAGGATGGATATAATACAATTTGCCTGTAACAGCATTTGTAGTATCAAATTAGATCTATGCGGAATAATGGCATAGAACGGATGGTATGTGCCCATCGAAGCATCGTAAGGATTACTTAGTGATTCGAAGCGATTTGTTGGTAAATCAAAATTATACTGCGATATCCCTAGAGTCATTTTATTTGTTGTGTGTCGAATGAATGCCGTGTAATTTGTGTGGTTTGATTGGGTCTTCGGTTTGGTTGCCCAGGACAACGAATAGCTTTTCTGTGGGGGTGTGACATATCTTGATGGGCTTAGTTAGTGTGGCCAGGGCAACTCAAAAACGATCTTAGTAAATTTTCTACAATTTCAAATCGGCATAACAAATCGGATTATAGAAATTTGTAGCGCTATGTAAACTCAGGCACTCAAACGTTGTCCATTCAGTAACAGCAGCAGACATATGACGGTCTATCATATAAACATTTCTCTACTCTCCATTCTAATCGTCAGCCTGTTGGCTAACATTTATGATCTTTGTGTTGGCTTTACCAATGAGGAGCGTAATCATAAATGCATTCACTCCCGCATGGTGGGCCAGACAAATTGTTCGCCCTGCATTGACTTGTACGTCTTCAATCGAGACGTCGGCTATCGACGCTGTGAACATGTGAATGGGCGGTGTTTTCCTTTTCGTACCGTCTTTAATACAGCGCGCCAATGCGAGGACACATGCCGTCCCTTTTTGGAACGCAACACATTGGGAAAACAGACAACGAAGGCTCCCAAATTGCCACCACCAAACCAGAGTGACGAGGATTACGATTTTTAGGTTACAATTCATTAAACTCAACATTTTTGTTTGCTTTTATTATAATAAAGAGTGATGATGATGGTAATGATGATAAACATAATGACTATCATGATGTGTTTAACAATTCGATACGATTCGATTCGATTTAATAGGGTACACTGCTATTAATGACCACTTCCAAGGCACTCACTAGAATAGAAAGAGATAGAGAGAGTGGCTGTCAAATGGCACATTAAGAAGAGAGAGATGATTGATTTACTTACAGAATCCATGTTCCTGCTTATGGACCAAATTTTGCAATATCTCAGCCAATGTCTGATGACACTTAATATAAGTGTTCTCGATTTCGACCACCTGATTTAGGGCCAAATACTCTAAGCAATTAATATCTCTATTTTCATCATTGTCTGTCTCTTCAGTGAGATCTAGATCCAGGCTTAGGGCATGAGATTCACCAACATAACGTCTGCAACTTGCCCACTCCATATCGAGAACGAAAATCAAGTGCAACAGCTGTTCCAGCGCCACACGAAACTTGATAAAATCATCGCTAAGCAGACAATGCTTGGCCAGAAGATCGAGATACTTATTGTGCAGGGTATATAGCTTGCCAATGGTAGAGCATTTATGCAACTGACGCTCGAATTGCTCGCCAATTGCCTGCATCACATGCGTACAGAGATGTGTGTGTAGGCTATTAATTAGATAGTTAAGCCAAAAGCGTAAGATCTCCAAACGGCGGACCGTCAAGCCAAGCAAATCAAGTGGAGCATATGGATCGGAACGGCGAATGAAACGTAAATTCTCCAATTTCCAAGCTGCCCATTTTACTTTAAGCATGAGACGCCAAATGGAATTGTATATGGACATCATTCGGGGTGTGAGAATCTTTTGTATCGCTATCGGCATATCGTAGACCAGTTGAATGGCATCCAATGCCTCATAGATTTTACTCGATTTGGCCCGCACTTGTGAGACCAACTCCACATGCAATTGTCCAGCCATATCTGGATATCGGGTAACGATAATATCATATAATTCCATTGTCAGGACAGCACTATTAGCCCATGGTTCACCAGATTCGATATTGCGAAAGAGTTGAGTATAGAATGGATACAATAGATAGTCCGCCTCCAGAAACATTATGTGCCGCAGGAAACGCACATGTTCGGCCAAATTGAGATGCTCGCGATAGTATTGCATGGCAAAGGCGCTGGCATGATTGCGACGATCGCGTAGTATATTGTCTAAACAACGAGGCAAATCATAGATTAATTGCAATTTAGTGCATTTCTCCAGAGCAGCAAAGATTTGACAGACTTCAGCATGCGGAATTTCTGTATTTGTTTCCTCTTCAGTTTCATGGCTTAAATGCTGTGTGAGTAGTCCCAAAATTTCCTGATCATGTATCATGGAGCACGACTGCATTAGTTCACGATCATATTTCTTGATTTCCTCTTCCGTTTGGATTTGTTGCTTGTCCGGCTCCGGTCCAAGGAATTCTGCATTAGCACCACAATAGATGCCAATGTCCGAGAATAGGCGGGCTGTTAGCTCGGCATGCAGAGATTGATTTTGATTGGCAGCGGTGCTTAACATATCACCCAGCCGATTGACACTGGCCAAAAGATCTTGGGTCTCACCAGATTCCAGGGCGTGATCCAGTAGAAGGCGATAGAAGGGGCAAGTTCCTAATTGCTTGTAGATCTTGTTATTCTGCTCATTGTCATCTGCTAAAAGCAGACCACGAGCTTGTATATTACCCCACAGGCCATCACATTCGCCCTGTAAGCCATGTCGACGTTCCACAATAAATTCCTGGCGCCAATCCTCTAGGTGAGCACGTTGCCACCATGCATCCATAATCCCACAGTACCGTTTCAATGAGAACAAAAGCAATGCGGTGGCCAATTTTTGATGGGGAACATAGAGCTTGGTATTGCCATACAATTGCGACAGCAGATAGGCACTCTTGAGATGTGGCGGAGCTGTGTCCACTATGCATGTTGTACCCAAATGATGCAGCAGTTGTAGCATTTCAAAGTCCTTTTTCATGTGCCAAATAAACGAAATAAGCGATGTTGTTTCATTGCTATCCTTCACTTTCCCTTCGTAGGCGATTAAACGCTGCTCGATTGGCTGGATGAGATCACGCACAGCTACGGCAAAGCATTCCATAGTGCCAGTGCTTACAATTGAGCCATTTGCCGTTTCTGCATTCTCAATACTGGAAAAATTTAGCATATATTCCGATATGATATGACGGAGATCCATCATTGATATCAAAGCTGGAAGCACCTCCTCTTCTAATACGTCCTTCATGGTCGACTGCAAAATCAAAAATCACAATAAATTGAGAAGGGATCACACATGTACATACATGTATGCATGCAAAAGGACGATGACTTACCGCTGTCACACTGCAAGTGGTCACATTGCTGCGGACTTTAATACTACGTCGCTGATTAGTTCGCTCCACCTCGAAGAAACAACAACTCGTGGGATTAAAGAACATAAAGATTATCTCCCGTAGCAGGCATTTCTCTGAGGTTGTATTGGGCAATGGATAATGTAGCATGCCATATGATTTTTTATTTAAATACTCTACGTAGACTATGGCAAAATTGGCCAAAGGATTGGTACTCTGAGGTTGCGAAACTACCTTAATGTCACTGCGCCACCAATGCGAATGGATGAGCCGTGGCACCAGATTCTCGTCGCGAATATGAATTTCATATTGCGAAAACATACGCGGCGGTTGAAGAGGCGAAAGTTTGGGCAATTTGCACCAAAACGAACTGTCTCGTCCATTATTTCCGAGATACACACTTAATGGCTGATTAATACGGACGGTAGATGATGGCAGGGTATTGGACGCTGGAACTAAAACAAGTTTGCTACTGGGACTTGTTAGATTATCTTTAGACGATGCTGCTATATTTGATTCATCGGATACTGCATCGTCCGACCATTCCTGCAAGCATAGAAAATGTATTTATCATAATCTGTCTCCATTCTCAATTAAAACTATCTTACACTTAAGCTCTCTGAGCTATTGCCATATAACCTGGCACTTGGCACAACAAATTCATCACTTTCCACATACTCGTCCTCGTCGTCCACCTCCTTCCAGTGTCTGACTGGATCCGAACCGTGAGTCATCATCTTAACTGCCTGCAGTATAGCCAAACGCGTCTCATTCATTTCCAAGCGATTCCTGCGCACATTTTGTATGGGTTCTGTCGTCAGGGCCAGGAGAAAATCCAAAATCGACCATTGCAGATCGACTTCGATATTCTCCTCCTTCCAGTTGGGTTGCTCAAGGAATAAACTATACAGATGGCGCAGTGCATCGCCAAAAATGGCCATACTCTCATTATGGAAGCGCTCAACCAAGGCCTCTAGTGTCCGTCGCACAGCATGGCCATTGGTGCTTAAACAGCGAAGGTTACGTATTTTGCTCCATGCGAACTCCTCATAGATGCAGAGTTCAACTGGCGTTATCTTTTAAATCCGATACGTGACATATGTACAATTTAAGAAAATTGGTTTAGCAAACATTTGGATACCAATGGAAAGAACATTTACCTCTTGTCTCTCAGATATTATCAAGGGAATAAGCTTTCGCAATTCCTCAGAGATTAAGGCATTGCGTCCTGCCGCCTCCGACATCCTTGGCGCTAGAGCTGACAAACCATTGATTCTATCGATTTTCGAATTGATATCGATAGGTTTATAACAGTTTCAAAAATTTCTCTGAGATTAATTACGCTTATTGTACAAAGATAAACACAAGAAACGAAAGCTTTTTGCATTTTAACTAAATAATTAATTTAATTAATCAACATTTAAGCGGTATTTTAAAAAGTCGATAGTAAGTATCGACAACTTGCACTATCGATAGGCAATTGTTTATTTTTGTAAACTCTGGAGAGGATTAGATCGCAAACTATGCCACTCACATATGTCATCTTGGGCTCTGGCGGTCACACAGCCGAAATGTGTAAAATCAATCAAGCCTTGTTGGACACTGCCAATGCAGAGAATGCCTCTTTATACCAACCTATTCGCTACATTGTCGCCAACAGCGATGACACCTCCCAACAACATCTGCTCACCCAGATGCCTCAAGCAAGGCCGGATGATTTTATTACAGTTCCACGTAGTCGGAGCGTGGGCCAGAGTTGGATCTCTAGCATATTTACTACCCTATGGGCGCTAGTCTGGAGCTGTTGGCTCATTTGGCGGGATCAGCCGCAATTGCTGCTCTGTAATGGACCTGGGACATGTGTGCCCTATTGCTATGCGGCTTACTTTTGGCGTTTACTTGGCCGCTTACCTCGCCATACGCGAATTGTGTTCGTCGAGAGTTTTTGCCGGGTGGAGAGTCTGTCGCTTAGCGGATGCCTACTGATGCCCATAGCGGATATGTTTGTTGTCCATTGGCCAGCATTGGCGAAGCGTTACGAGAATAAACAAAATTTGCGTTACTTCGGTCGCATATTCTAAACGTTTATTCTTACACATTAAATCTAGAAACAAAAAAAAAAAAAATAGTAATACAAATATATTCAAACACATTTTTTTGTGAATTTAAAACCATGGAAATGAATTATGCATCTGCTGCCATGATGGAGGAACAATGTAGGTGAAGAGAGCTGGAGGATCTGTCTGGGATCCAGTCTATTTGAATCTAGAACGACGTTTTTTAGTGCAAAGTTTACCATGAGCCTCCAATTGATGACCCATCAACTCCTGTCCGCACCGAGGACATGGTGTCGTCTTTTTAAATAGATTACGTTGACGACGCTGTCGTGGAGTTAACTGCTGGTCCTCGTCGCTGAAACTGGTATTGGCGGATGAGCTGCTCAGATTCAATTCCGCAATCTCTCGATCGGTGTAGCCCGATTGCTTAAGGATTTCCCTTTTTGATGATTGCCGTGTCATGCGTTTTTCGGAACTTGACAGCAGGGTCACTGAACGAGTTCGAGGACGAATACTATCGTTGGCCTTTCGAGCTTCAATGTTATCTCTTGCTTTGGCACTAGTTCCACTAGAGCGGGATTTAGTTTTGGTTGATGGATTGGCTTTGCTACTATTGTTTTTGGTGGAGGAGGTGTTAATGCTGGTGTTAGTATTCGCTTGCTTTACTATTGTCTTTGGCTTGAATGAAGGTGGCTCTATGCGTATGGTTATGCTGCAGCCCTCCAAGTGATTCGATAACTGTGAACGTTTCATTTTCTCAAAGCATATGGGACATGACACAATGTCATTGTTCACATTATGATGGTAACGGGATCCACTTGGTATCACATCATTCTCCCGTTGATATTCCTGAATTAAAGTGTCTTCGCCAAAGAATTCATCAAGTATGGACTGATCGGCTAGTTCGGTGGCGGCCAACAGATTCTCATCATCGCGATCTACAGCATCATCGTATTCATCATCAATCATAAGAATGTCTTCATCGCTGAAGCGCAAGGATTCATCGGCCATGACCTCGCGTTTTATGTTGCGCGTACGCTCTTGGCTACTAATTGGCAGATTACGAGAGATGGGCGAACATGATCGAGGCGAAGGAACTTGCTCCTGGCTGGGTTTCTCCTTTTTTACCTTCTTATCATTGTCATCATCATCATCGTCGTCGCTGTCTGAGATGTTTATCACAGTCGCAACCACATCACGCACCATTATATCATCATCATAGGATTCCCAGCCTACAATCTCATTATCGTCCTCGTTTGACTCACGCGAACGCTTCTTGTTAGTCTTAGATGTATCTGCATCTGGTTTAGAGCTGTCTTTTGGCTGAGATTCGGTAGTTTTCTTGCTAATATCGGGTTCGGGGGGATCTTTGCCAAAGCGTCGTAAATAAAGCTGACGTAGATGTGAACGATCGGGGGTCTTACCATTTTCAATGTCTCCTGCACTGTTGGCCAATGTGTAACCCTGACCAGACATCTCTCGGGGCGGGGATCTTATGCCGAAAACTCCATTACCCAGTTTTCCGCCACGTACTTCTGTCGGCGAACGATCATTGGTAAAATCACTAAAGCTAAAAACTTTGGGGGCAGCTGCCGTTTGCTTTGGCAAAGCAAAGGGATCTGAAGACAGACCAGGGTAGGATGAGGGTGGCACTATACTAGCCAATTGGCTAACTGGCTTTGCACTGGACGACACTCCAAAAGCTGGTCTTTTCGCCGGTGGTTTCTCAAAATAGTTGCGTATATCATCGGATGATGAAGTGGCGGGCTGATTACTTATGGCCTTCTTTCCCTTTGACGATTTGGCTGGCTCCTTGGCCGGTCTGCTTGGCGGCGGCGGCTGGCTGACTTTCATGAATGTGCCACCACATTCACGCTGATGCTTCTCCCACCATTGGTCACTGGGTCCGGGTGCCCGATTCGAAGTGCGCTTAACCCAACCCTGAAAGGGGGTGTGGTTCTGACAAATGCCAGTGCAGCGCCAGATATGGGTACGATATGCATCGACTTCATCATGAAATGTATGGTATACAGTAATATTCGTGCCGGCCACCTTGTTAATGGTGTTCATAATGCGCTTAAAGTTGGGTCCATGGCCACCATTACCTTCGCGAATGTTGAGCACAAAGCAATAGGCATGGATCATTTCGTGCTACAAATCAAAAGGGAAAACAACTAAGTAATTTGGCAATGAAAAACGATATGGGCTACTAACCAGCATTGTTTCGACCAGATCCTTGCGTGGCCGCAGCTTCAGCAGTGGCTCACTCAGACGTATTATTATTTCCTTGAAATAGCGATTGCCTCGCTGGTAGCAGATGCCAGCACAAGAATACATGCGTTTGCTCCACTCTATGACCACAGCTCCCAAACGCTTTTGAAAGAATTTGTCATCAAATTGGACAAACATGGATGAAATATCTGGGGTAGGATCTATAAGCTCCCATTCAGGATGCACAAGATTTTGGGTCTGATTCAAGTAATCACTCTCCCCCCTTGATGCTGATGGCTTGGCCTTGGCCACCTGCAAGTAATCAAGATTACCAAAGGTTTCCCACTGGGCTTCCCTTACTCGGTGTCACTTACCGCATTTGTCTGGCCGGAGTAGACAAACTGAATACTTGAGTCCAAGTCACTGGCACCGCTTGCGCCTGGCAACCCCTTAAAGCCACCGTCGTCTTCTGAATCAGCATCGGACTCTGCATTCAGTTGAGCCTGCAATTGAACTGCCAGTTCGAAGTCCGCTTGGCTACTGTTTGTCGGCTCGTTTGTCACCTAGAAATATGAATAGTTAATAGAAAACAAAGGGAGAAGCAACTGATTTGTTGTTATTGCCATCTTACACGCTTTTTGCTGGCTTGGTTTGTGGTGTTGTTGCTTTCCGGCGATTCTTCATTTAATTGCTGTTGCAATTTTAGCGCAAACAGATAGTCGTCGTTGTCGGACATTGTGGAGCTCAATATTCAACTAATCCGCGCTTCTGGCAGCCAACACGCACCAAAAAAATGGTCCAATTCTTTAAAATTGACTTCTTATTCGCGCTTCTGGGCAGTATAACAGAACAATAGCGGGACAATCGGGTTTTTTATCCGAAACCCAATATTTTTTATCCGGATCCCACTATTGTAGACAGCGATGCCAAGTCTACGTATTTCTACGTAGATCTACGTATCTACGTACGAAGAGACTAAAACTACGTACTTTTAAAATATATTGATAAAAAATTTTAAAACCCAAAATTTTTGGGTAATATCAATATATTATGAATTAAATAAAAAAGATGATACGATTTATATTGGGTTAGCAGCACTAAATTCCGTTTTCGATATGTTTACGTTTTTTCAATGGGCTAGCATCGCTAAATTGCAAAAATATTGGCAGCGCTTACTTCAGAATTTGTGCTTGAAATTGGAGGTGAACAATTAATGTGAAAAATGGAAATTTTAACAAGTGACACCGACGAAGAAGCAAACGTAACTCCAAATAATTTTTGTAAAATATGTACATAAATTAATATGGATAATTTAAACAATGTAATTTGCTTTCTAAAACGACAAATGAAAATAATAACAACGAAGTACAATACAGTTAATTTAAAAATTTAATTGTTTATTAATTTTTTTAAAAAAAAAAGTACGTAGATCTATTTATACGTAAATAGCAAAATTGTGCTACGTAAAAATACGTAGATTTTGGAGCCTGGCTACGTATTTATCAAATTTTGACTTGGCATCACTGATTGTAGATGAAAAAATAGTGGAAATCGGATAAAAGCTACATCTAGCTGTAAATAAGCTAAAACGTGCAAACATGTTCGAGTTTCGACTCCGAAGCTCGAGTTCGACTCCTTTGTTGCATGTTTCACGTGGTTGCAAGGAGTTCGGTCTGGTTTCGTGTGGTTCGATGTGCTTCGGGTGGTTCGAATTTGGTTCGGGTAGTTCGATGTGGTTCGGGTTTTTGTTTTTTTTTTTTACTGTTGTTTTTGATTTCAAATTGGAACGTTGTGCGGTCGGAGTTTTTCACGTCGAAGAAGAGCGAAGCACCGAAAAATCAAAAAACACAAATTGCTCCTCTCGGGTCGTGGTCGTTGTGGGTTAATTGGAATATTTATATTTCAAACACCATAAAAAAAGAAAAGAAAATAGAGAGAAAAAGCTGCAAAAACAAAAAAAACATTTTTGCAGATTTAATTGCATATTGCATATTGCTCGTGTGTGTGTGAGCTTTGTTTTTTTTTTTTGGGTTTTTTTTACAGTAAGCTCGAACGGTACCGTTAGTGCGCTAATCGTTGTGTATATTTGCTTATATATTTAATATATTTGCCAACAATAACATAAAACACAATTTAATATCTTGTGCATGCAACTCTGCCTAAAGCAGAGCATCTGAATCAGCACCAGCAGTGGCAGCAGCAGTGAAACAGAGAGAGAGCTACTGCCCGAGTGTCTGCTGCATCTCCGCATAGAACACAAAAAATATTAATAAAAGCTCCAAACGACGCCTACGACAACAGGAGCGAGAAAATTTGAAGGAAAAAAGGTAACTTGCATGTCAAATTCATTCCCATTAGCAGCACATATGTATTATATTTTATGAAATTAATTTTGTCCAGCAGCGGTCCAAGCTAACAAAATCCAGTTGCAAACACAAACACAAATACTCACCCACACACTGATACATTTATACCTACATATGTACATATTTTCAAACGGCATGAAGAAAAAAAAAATGCCGTTTGAAAATATGTACATACCATACTCTCGTATGTACATACATATGTACAATAGTAGGAAAAAGTATTTTGACAAAGCTTTGTTTTTAATAATTTGCGTGATGTAATGGCATTTCGATGATACAATTTATATTCTTTCTACAAAGGGGGATAACAATTATAATGCAAAAAACCAAAATATTTATAATTTAGACTGTTAATCAAATTTTTATAATTATCGAAATTGAAGGATTCTAAGCTCGAAACTGAGAGACCTAAAAATATATATGTATATGCTTTATTTTGATCTTGTCTGCAGATTTTACTAATATGGTTTGGTTTCTACAAAATGGAAACACTATTCGAAAGCTATTTGTTGCATTAACAGTTATAATGACTAGCACAATTAGCATAACTTTGATAAAATACATTTCTTTACTACTGTGAATATATATATGTGTGTGTATATATTTATGTATGTGTGTAGGTGAAAGGGATTTTCTGCAACAACAAGTGCAAACAAATTTAAACCGTAAAACCTGCAAAATATTTGTCAAATTAAACGAGAATAAACCTTTCGCACTGTATGTATGTGTTGGTGTGGTGTGTGTCTGTGTGCCAAAGATTTTCATTTAGAGAGTCGGCCACGACTTCTCATACTTCTTTTTTCCTCTTTTTTTTCGGCATAATTTTTGTTGTCTTCTCCTGGCGCTGCGCAGTCGTCGAGCTCTGCCAGCTGTGGCAGTGACGCACCGTGTCCCATAGCATTTTGAAATTTGTTTGTCCCACATACACGCACAAACCGAGAGAGAAAAAGAGAGTGAGAGAGAGAGACGGAGCAGTTGAGAGGCAGAGAGTGAGAGACATTTTTGTGCTTTCTCTCTCACTCTCTTTCTTGTTGTCCTTGGGCCTCGCATTCCCCGCATATCCCTTGAATTGATGGGGGCGAAGGCTACCATTGACTTCATAAAACTCCAGGGCTAAACGCATTTTTCATGGACATATCTTGTCAAGGTTTTTCTGGCACAAGGATACAAGGATACACTCATACACATCTACACATATGTATGTATGTATGCATATTTTGTATAAATATCAAATAAAATAAAATATAAAGCTACACACACACAATTTACATGCATCATGTGTGTATGCATGTAAATTTAATAATTCTTTCTATTTCTGTTCTTTGTAATACAATTAGTTTGGTGGGCGAGCAAAAATAAAGGTAAACATGAACATACATACATACATACTTGTTCAACCAATTCCAATTGCATACACAAATGTCCTGTTAAAACGAATCTATATCCATATATGACAATTCAATTAGAAATTGGACAAACTGCCTGCCAATTCAACAAGAACATATCAGAGAGAGAGAGAGAGAGAGTTAGAGAGAGCAAACAGCAAAAAATATACATAAAGAGAAAGGCAACATCAGGATCAATTTTTTTTTCTCAGCAAAGCCACGTTAAACCTGCTCTGTTTGGCTTTGATAACGGTTTACGAAGCGCGAAACGGCTCAATCATGAGACGACGAGTAGAGATACGTGGGAGAAGGCAGTGCAGCGGCAGAGCTAACCCTATATCCGGGTAACGGATATTTGTCATCTACCGTTCTAAAGCCTTATTGAGTTGAGCCTGAGAAACCTAAACATGAGTGAAGTCAGTGCCACATTTGGAGAAAAGGGGGGATTCCGGGAACCGGGGGTCTGAGATATTTGTGGAGTAACTGCTCGGCTCTTGACTTCTTCCGGCCTGAATGCAGTCAGTCATAGAGAACTGATTTGGTTACCGGATTTGCTGGGAATAATATTTTATTTTATTTTGTATTGGTAAATATTTTTTTATGAAGCTTTAAAAGGACACAACATACATACATACATACATAAGGACGAAAACAAATGTCTCTACTGGACGACGAGTGAAATCTTTTATGATTTTCTATAATTGAGCGACAAAAAAGACACACACATACACGCACAGCCACAAATACAGTGACACGTATTGGCATTAAAGGAAATTCAATACCATAGAGAAGAGAAGTAAATCTCTCAATTAGCCTGCCTGTCATTTTGCCTAATACAGCAATTAAGGCCAAGACTTTTCACACACACACAGAGTGTAAGAGAAAGAACAAGAGACGTGCTCACAATCATCGTGTGTTTTGTGTGTATGTGTGTGTGTGTGTGTGTGTGTGTTGGGAAAATTGCTCATGGAAATTGCATACTTTAACAGTTGCCTGCACCTTTAATTGCACATTAAACATTTGCAGGTGCTAAAGCTGTATGCATATTTTGTAAAATTAGCACTCGTATGACACAATTTTCCAAGATATCTACACACATACCTGTCTCTAAGCACAAGAACAAGAAGAAGACAAAGAAAGGAGAGAGATGGCTGCTTCGTTGGCCGTTGGTGGTGAAGGAGAAGGAGAAGAAGAAGGAAGAAGAGGGTACGCGTGGGCGAGCATGAGACAAAAGAAAACAGAGAGCGCGCGCGAGCAATGAAAAAAAGGCATGACAACAAAAACAACTTAACAAAAAAAAAAAAAAAAAAACAAATATAACAACAATAGAAACAATTGAAGAACAGAACTACAACAACAACAACAACGAAGTACATACAATACAAAATAAAATTAAAACTACCGTGTGGCATCGGTCTGTTGCTTTTTTTTTTTCCTTGCGCTAATAATAGCGGAAGCAGCCGCAGCAACCGTAAGAAGTACAGAGAGAGTTTCGCTTAATAGAATATCATCATCATTGCAAAGCAAAAATAACTTAGGACCGACTGTGTGTGAGTGTGCGTGTGCGTGTGTGCGTATTGGCAAGTGTAGTGAGAATATTCAAAGTAAAATGGCAAATCTGTCGAATGCTGCTGATGCTGCAACTGCTACCCTGTTTGCCCTGGACTATATAAGAAGATATAAACATTCATGTATATTGTATATACTTAGGTATATATATATATATATATATATATATATACATGTATGTACAATTCATATACAGCAGTTTCGGGTCAATTGACTTTTAGTGTAGTGCACACAGACACACACAAATACAGGCAAACGCACACGTACACGCACACGCACAGACAACAGCAGACCAGAAGGAAAAAGCTCGCAAACAGCAGCAAAACCAGCCGTTGCCAGCGCACGCAACAAATCGCCTGAGCCAAAGCCTAAGCTCACCACACACCCACACACATACACACACACACACACACACACACACACAGAGAAATACATAAACAAACGCAAACAAAACTCACTCACACAGGGATAGAAGCAAAAGCATGCTGGCTTTGGGCTCTGGGACTCTATCCACCAAGTTACCAGCGAACGAACCAAAATCCCAACCATCCCCAAAAACAGGGAGAAAAAAAAAGAAACCCAACGCCCTTTCGTTAGCACCCACCCAACCATTCACCTTTTCTTGTTGTTGTCGTTGTTGTTGCTGCTGTTCGCTTCGTCACCGCACAGTGGTTTTTTAGGTTTGTATTACTTTTATTAAGTTAAACTTTAACTAATTACATTTCGGGCCAAAACTTTCAAAATAATTCTACATTTTTCGAAAGACCTTTAATTTCGTTTCCGAGTCGTTTTAATTACAAATCCTTTTTGGAATTCGAACGTTCAAAATTATTTTTTTTAGAGTTACATTGTAAAAATTTAACAATTTTCAAGCAAACGGAAACATAGGTCCGAATTAAATTCAAAATATTACGTATACGACATATGCGTATACGTAATATTTTTGTGTTAACTATTTGAATGTAATAGTAACTAAAGTATGAGAGTTATATTTTGCAACATTTTCTTTTCCTTTGTGCATTTGCAATCTCGAATCTTTTTGTATTAATGTCGCAAAGACAAGCAGAAGGGATTAGGTTCATCTATTACATCGATTTATAAGGGCATATATACAAATATTGAAATGTTTGTTTTGTTTTTGTTTATTTCATCTCGGAACGTATGAAAATCCGACATAAATTTATCAAGATATGGCCAAATTTGTAAGGCCACGTAAAAGTAATTCAAAGTTTTTAAATTTCTCTTTCAAAAATTGGGTTAAAGTTCATCTTTATTTAAATTTCCAAGTGTCATAAATCGCAGTTTCAATTAGAAATCTGTCAAAGTACAAACTGAGGCCGACATAATATTGAAAAACATTTTACGAATCTGTAATTCTATCTTTTTTGTCAGATTTTATGTCTTAACTTTCATATTGGAAAGCTATCTTTTAATTTACATTAAAACTAGCTACTTTGGCTTTTTTTTAAATTCAAAATAAATTTCTTGAAATATAATAAGCCTTAACGTTGTTTTTCTGTAGTTATTAAATACAAAATGACAAAGACTCAGCATAATTTTCTAAAAATGTTTTCATCACATAATTCTCGAAAATTCTTTCTTACATTGATTTTGCAAATGCATTTGTCATTTTTGCCCACCGTTTATGCAGATTCAAGTGTGCGGCTTATAGCTTTGTTCTGCTTCTGATGCTGGCTTGGGGAATAAGTGTTCAACTGAGTGTGTGTGTGTGTGTGTTTGTGTTTGCATGTTGCAGTTGACGTTTTTGGCAAAACAAAAAAACTTAGTTGGCCGCGATTTTCATTCATACATATGTATGTATGTATGTATGTATGTATGTAGATGGGATTCTTACTCCAGCGCGTTTTCATTTGCTTTCATCTCCCGCGAATGACAGCAGACGCTGTTGTCCATTGCTGATGCTTGCTTTTGCGTCTGTTAGCTGCCAGTGTGTTGTGTTGTGTCAGCAACAGGACACTCGGCACGAGGCAGGCTCACATACACATACATGCTTACAGACAGACACACACACACAAACAATAATAACAAGAACAGTCCGATACTCGTCTTCGTTCTTGGTCGTCGTCGTCGTCGTCGTCGTCATTATCATCATCATCACCATCATCATCATAATGACTGACTAACTGACTGAAATTGTGCGTTTATACAGTGCCGCTCAATTATATAGGTCCAAGTGTTTATTGCTGTTTAAATGACTAGTTCTATTTAACGAATTGGACCGTAAACAATGAAAAATTAATACATACATACGTATATACATATATGAATACAAATACTTTGTTAAAAATTAAGGCTTGTCTCTTGTATACTTATATAAATCAGTTTTATATTTTATACGTCATATAATTAATAAGACCCAAACAAATGACCTATCTTGTCGTGAGTAGACCTTGGCAGGACACCAATGCATATGAAGACGAGGAACATCCAATTTAAAAAAAATTAAAATGAGGCGAATACTTCGCAGCAGGCTGCAGATAGAAATTGATCTTCAAGCCAATTTGATTGTATAAGCTTATCTAACTAACAAAGTCTTCAGAATGGTTTGGTAAGAATTTGTTGAAATCGGCTCATTAAAGCGAAAATTTTGCTTCTTACAGTAAGCAATAGGCCGTAGGAAATAGAGAGCTGCATGAATGATAGAAAAGTCAAAGTCAAATGAACCCATTCGAATTGAATACAAATGAATGAATGACATTTACACAATGAAATGAAGGAGTGTTAATGTAATCACTTGTCAAATATCCAAAAATATGAATGAATTGAGTGTCAAAGCATCGAAATGTACTAAGGCACTTGAATCATTCGAATTATTTGAACTCTCTTATTTTAATTAGGACGTTTTAAAGCAATCAACAACAAATATTAAATGTAGGCGAAAACAATGGTGAAATGAGGGCTATTAAAATTTGAATATTCAATTCGCCAAAAATTTCAGTGCGCGGTTTCGGATTGGACATTTTGGGACAAATCTTGGAATAAATAATTAATCGTAATTGCCACAGTATAAAAAAATATTATTCGCCATTCCATCATATAGGCGATGGATCAACCTTTTAAAATTACCTTACTAGTTGGAAAAAAAATTCATCTTTGTGGGGTTTTGAACCCGATAACAACAGTATTGAGCCACCGCCCAGACTAGTTCAATCATATAGTAATCACATATATTTCAAAAATATACAATATAAATAAATACTAAATCTTAAAATGAGAAATGGGATTCGAATGTATTCAAGTCATAGTAACTCATTGTCTAACATTCTAACTCATTCAAGTGGTTTGAATTTTGTGCGACTGAGTTTTACGTCGTACACTCATTACCTTAAAGTCAATTTTCAAAGTCATTCAATTCATTCATTTTGTTTTGAATATTGTTAACTCAAATTGATGATTCATGCAGCTCTCTTGTAGGAATATTGATTATTTAAAAATCTAATAATAAATAATAGAGCTCATAAATGTTCGCAATGCAAAATATCTGAAAAAAAAGAACATTTTAGCCACATTTCACATCTCTAGATTATATATAAAATTAACGCCATAAATAAAAGATAAAGTTCTCGAACCTTTTGCATAGGAGTTTGTGAATTTTCGTAGGAAAGGGAAATTGTGGTTAAGAATTCCGTTACTTTTATTAGAAGCCAACATCAAACACATTGTGAAGAGAATATTTTGTTAAACCTATTCAGTTAAACATTAGTGTAAGGATGTGTACCCATGTAGATGCATATGTATATGTACGTATGTATGTAGGTACGTATCTCTGTTCTCGTGCATGCGCCTCAACAGTGGTCAGGGTTGACTTTTGCGAGGAGGCTAGCCAAGACTCTGGCACCAAACTCAGAATCAGGCTCCGGCTACCAACACCAAGACCAAGACCAATACCAATGCCAATCTACACAAAAAGAAGGCAACATAAAGAAAAAGCAGCAACAAAATTAAGTGCGCCAGAGAGCTGAACTGAGCCAGAAGAGCCACCAGAAGCGTGAACCGTGTACCGCGTGCCGTTACTTCGTTTTTATCCTTATTGGATTTTTGTCTGTGTATGTGTGTGTGAGAAGGAAGCCCTGCCTCTGCTGTGGTCATGGCCGCCTTGTCCCTTTGTGTGTGTGTGTGTGTGTGTGTGCGTTAGGAATCGATAAAGCATACTTATTTGGATTTTTGGTGCAACATGCTTTAAAAAATATATGTATTTATGTATGTATGTATGTATGTATGTAGGTGGGTACATAGGTACAGGTTTGGTTGTTATGTATGCCCAGTTCAGTTCATCGCTACTGTTGAATGTTTGTATGTATAAGTGTGTCATATTTTACCGTTATACGCCCTACCGCGCATAACCTCAACCGCCATAGCGTTCCGCCATCAAAAGCTCTTCTCTCTGCGTTAGTACGTGTGTTCGAGTTAGACCAACTCGAGATTAGCTTCCGGTGGGGATACAAATCATCTCTCAGTTCGTTGCTCAAGTTATAAATATTAAATATTCAAAAGCGAATATTCCGTTCAGTTCGTTCGTTCGCTCGTTCGTGTTCCCCTCCCGGTCGCATCAACCAGAGAGAATCAACCAGACCATAACCCAAACAACCAACCCGACCCCACCTCCGACCATCTCTGGTTGTGTGCTGTCCGTGGTCTAAGTTCGCCTTTTGTCCCAGCCCTCCATCCACCCAATCATTATTCTGCTCGCGCCCTTTCGCTTTCCACATCGCGCTTTAAAACAGATGCTCGCTCCCCTCCTCCTGCCGCCCACTCCTCCGAAGCCACCCTCTTCAAAGTTGCCATTTGGAAAAATTTTCAGGACCACATTAGAGGACATTGGAGCATTTTTTGTTTTAAGGGCCAAAATACATATATGTACATATGTATGTATGTGTGTATGTATGTATATGGTACATACATACATATGTATTTGTATAAGACCTCATTAAACATGCTAATTTAAACGGTTTTAATTGTTTATTCGCTTAAAAGAAGGATTAAGAAAACGTTAAGGTTTATTTACTTTTTTATATGTTTTAAAACCGTATTTAAATTTTTAGGAATTTTTAAAAAGAAATTTAACTCGTTTTTTCGATTTGTCAAAAATTACGCCTTTGCATAAATATAAATATAAAAATAAGAATAATGTATTTGTTAAAAAAATAACAGTTCACTTTTTTCTTTACTTATTTATTATTATTTTTATTTTTTTTTTAGAAAATTTGTCAAAATTTTAAACAGTTTTCTGGTTTACATGCTTTGCGTCAAAATTAAGCTAATGAACAAACATGAAAACAAAAAACAATAAAACATTTGAGACTTTTTTTTTATAAATTTATGCAAAGTTTTTGCTGTTCAATGCAATGCTTGACATAAATAAAAATAATAAAAGATAATACGGAAAATTTCCAAATTTATGGTTCAATTGTATAAATTGTAATGCCAGAATCCATGTGAGCAGGCGTACACAGGAGTATTTGGAGGAATGTCATGTTGATGTCCTTGATTGGCCAGCGTGTTCTCCAGATCTCAACCCAATAGAAAATGTCTGGGGTATTCTTGCAAGACGGGTGTATGCCAATAACCGCCGATTTGAGACAGTTGGAGATCTTAAAAGGCAAATTCTAAATGAATGGCAAAGTCTCGAAAAGGACCTTTTTTTTAATTTAGTGGATTCAATGAGGAAGAGAATTTTTGAGTTTACTAAGGCGAATGGAGACGGCACTAAATATTAACATTCGTTTTTCTATTATTCCGCAACGGTTTCGGAATTTTTTGACCAAAACATGAAATTGGGCTATAATTTTGATACAGCAAATGGGGCTTTTTATACCCTTGCAAGAAGGGTATATTAATTTTGGTCAAAAGTGTGCAACGCATAGAAGGAAGCATCTCCGACCATATAAAGTATATATATTCTTGATCACCACGACGAGACGAGTTCAAATAGCCATTTCCGTCCGTCTGTCCGTCCGTCTGGATCAACGCAAACTCCTCCTAGACCGTTGGAGCTACAGAACTGAAATTTTGCATGTAAGCTTGTATATACTGCAGGCGTTGTATATCTCGGATTCAGCCGGATCGGATCACTATATCGTATAGCTCCCATACAAACGTCAAAGTCACGAACTGTGACTTTTCTTAATAACTTCGTTTATTTCTGAGCTATTGTCATGAAATTTAATATTAGTGAGTTAATTACACATATAAATGACTGTGCCAAATTTGATCAAGATCGGCTGACTATATCATATAGCTCCCATAGGAACGATCTTTCGAAAACAGTGACTTTTGTCAATAACTTCGTCACTTTTGACGCGATTGCTTTCAAATTAATTATTTGTTAGTTTAATATATCTGTTAATGACTGTGCCGAATTTGATAAAGACTATATCATATAGCTCCCATAGGAACGATCGGTGGAAAACAGTGACTTTGATGCTAAGATTGTTGGCCGTTCTTTCGCAAACATTAGCCTTTTTAGCTTGAACATTTTTCCACTTTGATGTCTATAGGTAAGGAAAGAGTTACCATAAAATTTGCAAGGGTATACAAACTTTGACGCGGTCGAAGTTAGCCCCGGCCCTCTGGTTTTTCTTTGTTGTTCCTTCTTTTTAAGAAATCGTTAGTAAATCGTAACAATTTAATTACGGTGGCGGAAGGGGGCGTGTCAAAACTAAAGAAGTAAACATGCCAAATTTTATGTTTTATGTCTCGGAGATCTAGGTGCTTAACCGGACAGACGGGCATGGCTAGATCGACTTGACTGTTGATGCTGATCAAGAATATATGTACATCCATACATACTTTATGCCTGTCATACCTGGTTGGTAGCTCAGTGGAGACCTACTCAATCTACAATTCTGTTGTTCACGAGTTCGAACCCCGACGTTAGGTGGCTTTTCCCCCACGATGAAGGAATATGAATGAAAGGTAGTTCGGTCGGTGATAATAGAAACGATTGTGGTTAAAGAATTATTTTTTACTTTATGCCTGTCACATACATTTTGGCGACTTTAATATACCATTTTACCTTATGGATGCAGGGCATAAGAAAGAGGGCCAATAGACCGCAGCTCAAAAAAAGGAAAAAAAGGGACAAAAAATGGTCCAAAATGTGTTAAAAAAAATGTGGCATTCGCTTGCCGTGGCTTTCCTTTTCGTCTATGTATATTTGTCTCTGTCCCACTTGCATTGAAATGCCGTTACTGTTATCTTACGCATACAACACACTGGCGGTAATAAAAACCACAACAGCAGCAACAACAACAACTTTCCGTTATACTTTTTATTCTTCTCCGCCAAAAATTATACATATATATTTTTTTTCGGGCTTGTAAAAAGTTTGGCCTACTCCCTCCCTCCCTTCCTTCCCATCCCCCCCATCAGCCCCTCACCAACCAACCACGTTGCTTTTGAGCAAGTTTTGCGCTTGTGTGCTACTTAACCTTTTTTCTTTTGGCTTTTGTTGTTGTTTGTTTGTTGGTTTTTACAATGTAAAAGTTGTTGGCAAAGAATTTAACGTTGTTGTTGTTTTTGTTACTATTGCTTTTGTTGCTGCTGTTGTTTTTGTTTTAAGTCATGCCGCTTGATTTTGTACAACTTCGCCAAGCTTCTCTCTCTCTCTGTCTCTCTCTATCTCTCTCTGTCTCTCTGCTATCGAAATGCGTCCGTTAGAGCTACTTTTTCATTTCCTTTTTGTTTTTATTTTGTTTTTGCCTTTGCTTTGATTGTTTAAGTGCACTCTGCTTGCAAACAATAGTCTTCCATTTTTCCCATAGGGCGCAAAGTGGGGGGGGGGGCAAGGCAAGAAAAGCTTTGCATAAATTTCAAACAATGTTGGACCAAAAAAAAAAACAACAACAAGGATGTCGTTGGTAAAGCTGGTTGCATTTTTTATGACCGCCACTGTACGACTCCCCCAAACGCACACACACACACATGTGTAAATATATGTGGTGTATTATGTGTGCGTGTGGGTTTTCAAGCTTGTTACATTTTCGCTTTCAGCCATGGGATATAGAGGATGGAGAATCATGATGACGATGATGATGATGATGTGTGTATATCCCATATAGCCGGGATGTGGGAAGTGTGTGTGTGTATGTGGGTCGAATGTTACGGGGGTTTTTGTCAATGACATGACCCTCCGCTACTACTCCTCTTCCATCTCCTTCTATTCGGAGTACTTTTCTGCTCCCTACTTTACTTCTACGTTGTATGTGTATATACATATACATATACATATATAACGCGCGTGCGTGTGAGTCTTGCGTATGTTATAGTGCACTTCATCGTTACACGTTACAGTTAATGCTTTTAAATAGTTTATAAGTAATTTGTTGTTGTCGTTGACACCTACGCCAACCATTTTACAAGATTTGCCTTGTGTATGCGTGTTCTATCGTTGTGTGGGTATCTCTGTGTGCGTGTGTGTGTGCGCGCGTGTGTGCAAAATGCTGTCATGACACGCACATCAGCTGTTTGGCACCCATTAACCGTTACAACCACCCGCAAAAGGCATATAAAACCATAAAAAAACCAAAAAAAAAAAAACATTGTAGGCAAAAATGTTGTTAATGACTTGGTAAGCCAAAATAGTTAAGCGCACTAAAAATGCAACAAAGAAATGCTGAAATGAAATCACATTAAATCATTAATGTCAAAAAATTATATTCAAATCTTGTTTTAATTGGTTGACAAAAACAAAAACTAAAACTCAAATAAACTAACTTTGTCTTTGCTCAAGTTTGTATACCCTTACCGTTGTATTAGGACATATTTCTCACTAAGCCTACATAGATTATTTTTTTGGGGAAAGATATTTCTCTTTTCGATCGTTGGTTTCCATGTGAGCTATATGTTATAGTGAGTAAAGTTTAAGTTTATTAACTTTATTAAATTGCTCTCCTGCAGAGAGTATTATAAAATTGGTCAGATGTTTGTAACACAGAGAAGGAGACGTTTCCAACCCCATAAAGTATTTATATATTCCTGATCAACATGAGGAGATGAGTTTATACATCTTGTAATGTCCGTCTGTCCGCTCGTCTGTTTGGTTGTCGCTACGTATGCACTTCACTTGGGATAAAACTTGGTATTTAAGCAATTTATAAACTAAGTGGGATAGAGTATGAAAATCGTTCAAATCAGACTACTATATCATTTAGTGTTATACAAGAAATCGGTAAAAGGAGTGGAAGTATCTTAACAAAATTTACTAATGAGATAGCTTTTAATGTAAAACATCATGTTCCCAATATTGAATAAGATCGGATAAATAGAACACAAGTTATAGTTAATACAAATCGGCTTTCGATTTCATTGTTCATGAAGTGTGCATATGGAGTCGTAAAAGTCCCCATGTCTATGTTATCAACACTTGATGGAATTTCTTAATGCCCTTTATAAGGGTACAACAAAAATTACTCCAACCTTTACTTGGATGGCAGTTCTAAATGAAAATTTGAGACATTGTGGGGCTAGAAATAGGTATTGGATATCGAAACTTTAACTTTTTACTTTTTGGATGTAAAATATGGTTAAAATTTGCCCCTGTTCCCCCTCTGAGGATCCGCCACTGACTTCGGACGACGGGGTCATGCAAAGCGTTTTATTTTACTGTTGTTGATCCCGTGTGTGTGTTTGTGTATGTTTATTTGATAATTGTGAAGCAGCAGCAGCATCAGCGGCAGTGAGAGACTGTGAAAATGAACCAGAAATTAGGTCGCCCGCATCGGACCTCAACCCGGACCCCCACTGTCAGCTGTCCCGCACCACCAAGCAATGCCAACACACAGTGTAAAATACAATTTGCCAAAAATAATTTCACTTTGCGACAATTTTCATGCAATATAACAAAATGTATACAAATACATACATGATATGTATGTATATGTATATGTATACATATATACATGATGAAAAATCACTTTATGTAAAAAAACTATTTGACTTATTGGAGCAGACAGCTGAACGCAAGAGGCGGAGGAAGAGGTGGTGGGTAAAGAGGCAAAATAAGCATAGACAACAAGGTGGGGGGAGGCGTAGCGAGGGAAGTTCAAGCTGTCAGTCAAAGTGGCGGTACCAGAAAAACGCGAGGCGTTGATTTGTATTTTCGAAACCAGGCGAAAAACATACATAAAAAATACTAAAATTAAAACAATTTATAATTTTAAATTATGCCAACGACGCATACGATATACCCTTTAATATTCAATCGAATTGTCAACAAACAATTCACCGATCTCCTTTTCTAAAAGGCCTGAGATCACAGATACATAAATTTACATACTTAATCAACCCACGAGGACATCCTCCTACGATCTAGATTCCTTTATGACTTTGTTCTACTTTCTGTATATATTATTTAGTATAAGAGGAATACAAAAAAAACATGCTTAATTAAGAAGTCATTCATACCAAAGCAATAAAAAAATTATTTTAGTCGCCTGATTTCAAATTAATACTAATATCTTAAATTTTAAATTTTCGTTTAGAATTTGTTGTTTTCCCTTTATCATTGTTATAATTCCCAACTAGTTAATACCCAATTTACCCCTATGCAAATGCTAACTAAATGCCATGTGATGTATTTTCTCTTTTAAATTTCTAAAATAATTTGATTAGATCAATTTTAGAGGATCTCTTAAAACCAATCTTGACTTTAGTTTATAAGTAATATCTTAAAATTTAAATTCTCGTTTAAAATTTGTTTTTCGTTTTTTCATAATATCGCTATAATTCCCAACTAGTTTAAGCCTTACTTATCCCCAGGTAAAAGCTAAATAAATTCCATGTAATGGATTTTCTCTAATAAATATTACGTTTATATTTCTTAAACATCATCAATTTAAGAGCATCTCTTGTAATGTTTGAATATATCAGAATAGATGTATCTATGTACCCTACAATCTACCCTATGTTGGTATAGAGGGAAGAAAAACATTAAGTTTTAAATTCACTTAAAATAAGTGAATAAAGTGGCGGTGGGTGTCGTCGTCTCTGTATTTGTGTGTGTGGTGTATATGTATGGATACGTGTGTATGTGTATGTGCCGGTAACTGTACACTTTGTTTGCAGCCTAACGGTAAAAATTGGCCAACATGACACAGAGCCAAAAAGCTAGTGAGAGAAAACGAAGCAAAAATTTCGCTTCAAATTTCGTACGAAATATTTTGAAAACAAAAAAGTTATTGTTGTTGTTGTTGTTGTTTGTGTACTCGCTTGCTCGCTGGCTCTCTGGCCGCTCAGTGCTTCTGCTGTCTGTTGTGGCCGGCTGTGAGGGCAGGGACATGGGGTGGGGCGCCGTCAGTGTGGTAGATGTAGGTTAGGTCGTAGGTGGGGCCTTTTGTGGTTGACATGTGTGTGCATGTGAGGACATTTTTTTTTTGTTTTTCTCTCCCTCTCTTTGTATTTTTGTTTTGTAGTTTGAGTTGAGTTTTTTTATGTTTGTTTTTCTTTTTTGCGTGTGGGTGTGTGTGTGTGTGTGTGTATGTGTGTTTGGCATCGAAAATTTCATCATCATTTAATGCGTAACAAAACCAATTGCATGAATATTTATGTATGTGTGTATGTGTAGAGGAGCATGTGACTTGGTGCGCTGTGGTTTGGCTTGTCTATGCCATAAAATACCCATCTACCCATGCACACACACACACAAACAGTGGAGTATCTTCAACAGTCCAAAGTCAAAGGATTGCCCGGAAAATTGTGTGGCCCCGGCCGTAAAATGCGTTTGCGTGTATAGAGACGCGACCACCCCGTTTGCTACTTTTCTTTTCTCCCTGCGAAACTTTCCCCTTTCCCCATTGTAACCCCTATGTTGTTTGAGCTATGTTGTTGTTGTTGCCTTTATTGCTGGCATAATTGTTGTTCCTTTGGCTTTTTGTGTGTGTGTGTGTGTTTGTTGTTGCTTAGTCGCAACGCATTTCGAACTTAATTATTATAATTAATTGGCAAGAAAATGACGACGACGCCGCCACCGCAACCGCCGTCGCCATAATAAAAAAAAAAGGAAAAACAAGAGGCCCCAAAACGCCAAGTAAAAAGCGAATACATTTGGACACGCAACAAATATTTGAGTCCTTAGAAGAGCAACTAGCTATAGTTCGTATATACATACATACACAGGTATGAATGTGTGCGTGTATATGTATATATACATTCATTCAAGTGCTTCAGCTCAACAGGCTGGCAACGCTGCACTAACCATTAAATACATTATTACAAAGAGAGAGAGAGAGAGAGAGAATTTACATAAGAATTCGAAATATACATATGTTAATATACTAGGTACTTACATATATATATTCTAATCAGTTGACATATACAAAAACGAAAACAAAAAGTCACCGACTTAATGCGAATCTTGGCAATAGAGTTATACTGCGACGACTGACGAATTAGAATGAAAGACATATTCAAAGTGGACAATTATGATAATCTAAAAAGACCCAAGCCAAATATAGGGCAAAAGAAAAACGTTGTTTTACATTTGTTTTTCTATTGTTTTGTTAAATTATATGTGTAACTTTGTAAATTAACTTAACATATTAAGTATATAGGTTAAATACTGTATATATTTGTTCCGTGTTTCGTCTTGGATTCATTTTAGGTCACTAATGGATTCTAAAGTATTAGTTTTATTAGTTCACATGAAAACGTGCAATGGATGCTATGATATTTTGTATCCAAATCAGATAACTTTACATCGCCTCTTAAAATATTTTCTTTCTTTACTTAATTATCTGAATATTATTACTACGACTGTTATTGTCCATTTTCATATCGTTGACCTATCCAACAATCTCACATATCCTTAGTTCTACTTGGTTGGTGCGTATACGGAATATTGCTCTTTGTTACGTTACATACGCCCTGTATGCAAATGATAAGAACAAACGCCTACGCATCGTCACTCTGTAACTGTTAAGAGAGTTTCATAGCAGGCAGCTTCATTTTGGCATCTTGGACGTAAGCTTAGGGCTAGGCATACATACATACATACATAAATATGCAGGCGTGCATATATGGGAACAGATAGAGACAAACAAACAAGACGTGGCATGCAAATCGAACATAAATATTGTTTCGATACACACAGATACACACTGAAAAGAGAGAGAGAGAGAGAGAGAGAGCTAGATATAGATAAGTATACATACATACATAGATGTCTAAAGAAAGAGAAAGGGGCATATTTGTGTCATCTATTGTTCATAAATGCAAACAACAAGTGTTATTCTTGTTCTTTCCTTTTGCCTGTGTTGCCACACGAAAGTAAACATAAATGTTTGTCTATATGTATGTGTGTGTGCGTGGGTGTGTGTGTGTGGGTGAGCACATACAAACAAACAGCTAGCAGCTGTTGCTCCTAATGCCATCCCTTTCTCTCATGATTGCCTAACGGTTTCGGTTTCGCCTTTTGTTCTTGCCATTGGCATTCGACACACTTTTTAATTAGTTTTGCCACATTTCGCAAATAGTTGAATCCAAATACATTCTCTCCTCACATTAATTAAACGCATTGTTTTGTTGGCATCATCAACAATAACAACAACAACAACAACAACAGCAGCAACAGCAAAAAGCAATAAATATTTGTTAAATGTTTAATTAACTTGAGCATATCGAGACAAGGTTGCCAGACCAATCGGTCGATTGCTCACTCAGGTAACAAAACAATTTAAAATTTTAAAGACCATCCAACCAGATCCGTACAGACCCGACTGGGCCATACCCCAGACCCGGACATCGACGCGGACACGGACCATAGACCACCCGCATATGAAATTGCTTTTCAATTGCTGCTCCCAAGAAATGTAAAATGCATATGTAAACGATCCATAGAAAATTAGGCCCCTGGCCATATGTACTTACTCTATTTTGATGGTATAAACACAGTCTTTTGAGGTCATAATCAAAAATTATGGATTTTAAGAAAACACAAAACAATCAATTATTCACATTATCGGTCGACTTTCTCTGATTGATTATATTTACATATGTATGTATGTATTTCCATGAAAGTATGTCTAGGACACTATGCGATTCTAAGATGTATGTAAGTGGCCCTGGTCAGTTGAGTGGATAAGTAATTGGCAATTAAATACTAAGTTAATTGATTCAACTATTAAATTGTTTTACCAAAGCCAATTGTTGGCCCAAAACGTATGTCTCGGTGTATGTATGTAAAAGCACATGACTTTTATATATACTCGCATAATAAAAACAAAAAATTACAAGGAAATAATAGCCCTAGGCATTTCAAAGAGAGAAAAAGAGAGAGAATAGGTTGCAGGATGAGCAGATTTGAATATTGCGAGGAAATGAATCTTAATTGAAGGCGACCTCTAATTGAGCCCTTAGAGTCCCAGGGTACACAGATCCCCATTATCCTTACTCTCCAAATATCCCAAAACTATTATGATCAATGGTTTCTGTATCAGCTATATGTTATAGTGGTCCGATCCGACTAATTGTTAAACGATTAGGCAATAGTATCGCAATTTATTGCAGTAGACCTCAAAGTGAGGGCGTAAAGCTTATTCGGACTGTCAAACACGGCTATATCTCATTGGCTGCTCATTGTGATCAAAAATATGCTTCCATGTATACTTTATGGGATTGGAATTGTTTCCTTCTCTGGGGTACAACAATCTTACAACCTTGTAGAGGGTATTTATTAGGGTTAAGTTCAGTTATTTTCTAAATTGTAAACTTGAACCCTAAATTATTAACAATTCAATTGAATTAGGCATTTGGAAAAGGTTCAATTGCTGAATATAACCCCATGATGTATATCAATTTTCTTTTTTATATCATGGCCTTACGTATCGCGGAAGCTGGCACCGAATTAACTTTATCTTTTATTTATATAATTTACAACATTCTATGAATAATTTTAACATTAATATCCATATATCAGTGTCATAAACTAGATTCTGATCTAATGGTTATTGAATCTATTATCATTGTCGTAACATAACTGAAAGTAATCGTAGTTTGCTTTTGAAGCGTTTGTATTTGTATTTGTTAAGACTTTTGCTAATTAACATTGGAGATTGGGTAACCTAACTAATGCCAAGTCGGACAGGTTATAAACTGTCAAACAGAATCTATTATATTGAACAAAAAATAACAAATAACAAATGCATCATAAACATGACAACAAAAACTGGTTACCTAAACTTTAACTTATGCAACAAGTGAATTTGTTGTATACCCTTTTACTTATGAAATAATCAATGATCTAAGCTTGAGCAAAAGCCGTGTCCGTCGATCTGTCTAGTTTATTGCAAACTCCTCATAGACCATTAAAGCAAGGGGAAATAGGGGAAATTAGTCCCCTAAAGTATGCACACATAAAAATATTACGTTAAAACTAATTAGTAATTACAAAAAAAAAAACAAAAAGTGATACTTTTTGTCTGCCTACCATATAAAATTTAAATAAAAACAAATTAAAAGTAATTTATTATAGCTTCTACCCCTGAATATTATTAGTTTCCTAATTTATTGACTATAATTTTTAGTGTAAATCAGAAGTAGGAAAAAAAATGTCATTAATAGTTGTCGTCTTTTGACATCTTTGCTAAATATTATAAACATTGTACTGTTATATTTAATTTATTAACTAGGTAATTAAAAAGTGCAGATACATAATAGGCTATAACTACGAAATATGAGAGAAATGCTTGCCAGACTGTGCTTTGGCAGAAATTAAACATTTTAGATATAAAATTCTCTATTATGACACTCGATAGATATCATTAACTATCTATCTGTCTGTTCATCTATTAGTCAGAGAATAAATAAAAACAAGAAACTTTGTAGAGTATACAAACTTCATCAAGGCCGTTGTTAGACCGGTTCTCTAGTCTATTTCTTCTTTCTATATTCTAGATAGATGTTGCCGTCTCGTGTGTAGAGTATGTATCGATATGCATATATATATACTATATAGTTGTGGTCGTTAATGTGGTCAAAGTGTTTTTCATTTGCATTAAAATTGAGGTTAATAACCATAGCGTTAAAATTTATTACAATAACTGCCAAATGTATAATCATTAAAATGCGCTTTACTTGGCTTCATTTTCTATTTTGCAGTTTTTTTTTGTTTTTGTTTTTTGCTATTACGCAGTTGTTGTCAATGTGAAATTGAGGCGATTGGATTGTCAATTGAAGATTATCAAGTTTGTCAAGCAAAACCCTTCAATTTGTTGCCGACCAACCAACCTTCTTTTAGCCAATTGTATTATGACACGGACTTCATTTGACATAATAATTTGAATGCAAGCCAAATGTCAAAGTGCGGACTGAGTTTCGTTTGCTGTTGGTTAGTTTCGTATGGGGTTTGGTGTTTCTGACACAGACTTTGGCCACAATTTAATTAGCATATACACATTTCTATCTACCATTCCCCCGTCATCTATGTATATATGTACATATGTATGTGTATGTATCTATGCGTCATGTTCGCATTGTATGTATATTAATTATTGTACACATGAGATTTAATATGAAAGAAATATTTGTGACTTTTATACACTAGAGGCGAGCCCCCTTTTTTTTATATTCGTTTCAATGCATCGCTGACTATGGCAGTAATTAGTACGCCCATGCAAATAGAAGCTAGCAAAATAGATGGTATAATCTAATATATATGATCAATTTTTAAGCCACTTTCTCCTTTGTTGGTATAAAAAAGCAATTGTATTTACCACCATTAAAATCATTAATAGAAAATAATAAAAAAAAAACAAACATGATTGTTTGTCGGTGTAAACGACAGGGGAATTCTCTTAAATTTAATCCACAGATTTAAGTAGGAAACGTTGTATTTTTTTTTTTGTTTTGCTCTAGGGACTCTCCAAAGAAACGTGTGTGAAGTTCCCTAAGGAATAAGTGAAAAAGAAATTGTCAAAGGAATTTCCAATTAAATTTCTCAACGTTTTGGCTATTACATTAGATTACTTAAGAAATTTAACATCTAGTCGACATACTTAAATATCAATTTTCGTATTCTGTCGAATTTTTTGTATCGAATCCATCTAAAAGAACGTTAAGAAATGGTTTATTGATTCAGTTCTCCAAAATATATATGTAAGTATATTCGAATTCAATGCTTTAATTCTTGCAATTATTGCTAATAGTTTTAATATATCCCTTTAAATTTTAAATCTATAAGTTGAAACAATAAAAATTACAATTTTTGGTGACGTCAACGTGATTACTTGTCGTATGCGTAATGCAAATAAAATGGGAACACGTGTCGTATGAGCAATGCGAAAGAAAACTGCAAAGGATACGCATTACGCATGCGACTAGAACTCCCATTTGATTACAATGAAAGAAATTTTACCAATTTCATTAGCACTGCTGATTACTTTATTGACAGAAAAACACTATTTATATTTATTTTTTGTTCTACGAAAAAATCTGCCTGTTAAGGTCAGCTTTTCTTAATCCTTTTTTATTTTTAATTAATTTTAATAGAAATCATAATTAACTGCCAGCGTCAGCTGTTCAAAGATATTAATTACATATTTATTAGGCAATAGACTTTTGGAAGAGATCTTTTAAGTGCGAATGGATCAGTATTCAATATGAATAAAAATCTATATAAATATACATATATGATTCCACTTAAAGTGGTAATGGTAGAACTTTAAACATATGCAAAGTTTTCGACAGTCCCAAATATTATTTTGCTATCATGAAAAGGCAAAAAAATATTAAAAATCCATTCGTCGTGGTGTTTAATATAGATATTTATGTATATATACATATATTTCTCTTTCTTTTTTTTTTGGCTGTCTGAATATTGTATGCATAATTGCTTTTTAATTACCAGGTATATACTATATGTATGTTAATATAAATACATACATAATACCAAATACATGTGTGTGTGTGTGTGTGTGTGTGTGTAAATCTCTCTATATATGTATGTATTTGTTGAATCTCTCTTTGAATATTGCAATAGTTAGAACAGACACCACAGAAACTGTAAACAAATTTCATTATTTCTGGCTGGCTTCTATTCGCTTGTCGCTCTCCCTTTATCCTCCTCATCCCCCTCTCCTCCTCATCTCTTGGCATACACCTGGAAATGTTAAAAATTTACTTATTCCATGTGTGTGCGTGTGTGTGTGTTTGTGTGTGAGCAGTGTAAAGGCAAAAATATGCGCAAAGCAATAAAAACTTAACAATGAACAAACAAATGGAATATGCCGTCTATATGTTTGTATGTATGTATGTATGTATGTATGTACACGTACGCATGTGTTTGTATATGCATGGAAATTAGCAAGAATTGTTGGTGGGTTGCTCTGGTCGGTCTGTCGTATGGTTGTTTGGTCTGTTGGTCGGTCTGCCATATAAACGGCAGTGTGATAAAATGTTGTTTTCACTTGCCGCTCGCCTGCTCCCTTTTGCTTGCTGCTATTGCCGCCGACGCCGCCGCTGCCTCCTGAAACTTGTTTAATAATTAAAAAATCAGCACAGAACGAAACGGAACAGAACAGAACTGAACTGAACTGAAATGACGAAGCTCAAAAGCATACAGCACACGCACACTCACACGCTCACACACTTCAAAAGCATATCAATTTGCATACGAAAAAATTTGTTCTTTCACCATTTAATTAAGATGATAATACACCATGCTCCCTATCACATAAATTTCACGGAATTTGGACTCATTTTCTTTGTTATTAACTTCTTCCCTTCTTCTTTATTCCTTTCACAATAATATGTCATCAAAAGAATCTAATAAGAGAGCTCAAATCAAGCATTGAAAGGTGGAAAGTGGAAAATGATGATAGCTTAATGTTAGGTATTATTGAATCGATTGAAAAACGATTTGTTTCATATTCACAATTGCTTCTTTAGAAAATATATGTATGATATATTTAGCCGAACATTGTTTCACAGTCATTATTGAGACTAACGATTTATAATTTGTATGGCATTTGCTTGAAAATTGTATATAGGAACGTGCAAAATGGTCACAACTTAGTGATGGCAAATTTAAATACGTCATCGATTAATCAATCAATCATATGATCAAAGGTGTTCGACTATTAATCGTGATTATTTAAAGAAAAATGAAATAAAAATCGATTTATCAAGCGAACCACCAAAATTATGCTCTAGGTCCTCTTTTTGGTGGGACCAGCGTATGCTTTGTAAAAGCGCCAGTCTGCTTTTACGAAAGTTCCTATATCGACAAGTTAAAACCTTAAGCTCGACCAGAATTTGAGAAGTAGGTGAAACGTCTTTTGATCTTTCTTTCTTATATCCCTTGTCGCACACCATATTTAACAACCATCGATTAACAACTCAATTAAATCTTAAGATAGTGGCGTCACTAGTTATTACTCCTCTCGTCGCCCCGTTCAATAATATGCATACATCGGAGATACTTTCTTCTACGCTAGAATGTAACAAAATAAATCGTTCCCTCTCGCTTGGACCCTTATAATCCAATGGAACGTGACACATGCTAGCCCGTGTCATCGTTATCACGTCAAAAAAGTAAATGTTCTAACCCTAATGGTTTCTACATGGAGAAGCTTTTTTGGAAAGTGGTGGAGATTAATTTAATATACATTGATTTAGTCTTAGTTTATTAATTTAGATCAACCTTCGTATTATATGTATGAATTATTGAGCCTAATTGAATCCTGTGTCCTGGATACTATATAAATAATCCCTTCATTATTGGTCGTCAACGTTGAAGTAGCGCACCACATGCCTTTGCTTACCCTTTTCTGATGTCTGCGTGTGTGTGTGTGTGTGTGTATGAGCGTGTTCATGTACACATAATGTTTGAAATTTTGCATGTGAAAGTTTTTAGGTCGTCGTCTTCGTCGCAGGTCACATCACGAATATTGTATTTAAATCAATTTTCAAACACCACTAGGATAAAAGGGTCTGGCCTCATTTTACCACCCACTTAATTATTGCTTACCACCTCTAACTGGTGCTATTGCTAACACACCTAAAACTAGTTTTTCACTAAGTTAGTGGATTAAAGACGCTGCCGTTATCGGCTGGTGGCGGTGGCAGTGGCGGCGGGGGCAACGGCATATGGAAAACCGCAAAAAGTAATAGAACCAACCCCACCCACCCATTCACTAGCCAGAGGGCCACTAGTCAAAGAGCCATCAACCAACCAACCAACCAACCATCTACCCAAAACCACAAGATAGCCCCCCGACCCAGTTATAAATTGCAAATTGGTTATTTATGAGAAAAAAATCGAGATGCCACAACAAATTCTGAATTCGTTAACTGAACGGGCACCGTTCGCTTAAGTACTCTATTATCTTTTAAATGAAACAACATTTGTTTGTATGTCAAGATAATTTGTTGACATTTTTGAGGTCATGAAAAAGTGTTTAAGTTTAAGTGCTTAGTTTTGCCCATCACTTCATGAAAAAAAATGAGTTGAAATTATTCAAAATGACCACATTCGCAATATTTTATTGTATAATACAAACAAATTATTATACTAAAAACATTATTATTTTAAACTATTAATATGTATATTAGGTATGACTTAAAAGCAAATTACAGAATATCAAAGAGGTGTTTCTTTCTTATAATGCATATTATCTTACACTTTGGATATGGTTCCAGAATGTGTAAAATTTGAACCAAAAAGCATGTTATAGGGTTTCGAAGAATTTGCATCTTTTTAATTTTAAAGTATCTTATGCATCTAACAAATTGTGCTTTAGTAATGATTGCAAACAAGAGCTACTTTTCTTGAACAGGATCTGTTAAAAATGTAGATAAACAATATTTCACTTTCTATAGTATACTTTTGGGTGCCTATTTTCCAATCCCAGATCCCCTGATTTCACAAAATCTGCATGTGATGGGCAAAAACCGATTATGCAGTCAGAATCAGCGTACCCAAATTAGTTACGAACACCTTTCAAATTAACATCCCGAAAAATCATGTCGGCCTGTGTTATCGATATTCAAAGCATCTCCGACTAGAGCTTAGCTATCTAATAAATAACATTTTGCATTTTGATTCGATTGAAATGTGAGAAAAACTAAACCAGTGAGTAAGGAACTAGTAAGTCAGTGAACAATTGAGACAGTGTGTCAGTAACTCACTAGCTCACTAAGTCAGTGAATCACCGACGTGAGTTACTAAGTGTGAGTCGAAAGTGATCTTGTTAGGTGAACATGTTCACTCATTCAATTAAGCGAGTTGTTCAAAATATATATGTATGTTATATGTCGAAAAGCACGGAAATTTATCTATATTTTATGTATCTATTAGAAGGTTCCCTTAATGCTTCATATATATAGACTATATACATTTTGTTGCAAATGTACAGTGTATACTTACAGCTATCTAATTCCAGGACCTTTGGACAAGGATGTTAGAGAGTTTAGCTATGGATCTGTTAACTGCCAATGTTCAATTAGCCAACATTTTTGACTTGCAGTAAGCTAGCCGCCCTCTGAAGGGTAATGGGCCATGGGAAGGCAAGGCAGTGTGGTAATTGTGCTGCAGTTGTCAGTCAATACGTCACTTCCACTTGTCTCTCTGTCACAATATGTGTGTGTGTGTGTGTGTGTGTGTGCGTGTGTTTGGGTTGTGTTTACACGAGATGTGCAACAACTGCACCAACATTACCAGTGAACAGGCAAGCAGACAGACACAAACACTGGCAGTGGATTGTTAGCATTTTATTTATTCAGCGTCGATTTTTGCCTTTCTTTTTCTTGTTCTCCTTTTTTTGTTTTTTGTTTTTGTTTTAGCATATTTACATTTGTGCAGAACACTAAAAAAAATAAATAATAATAATGCCACTGACGGGGGAAAAAGAAGATGGCAACATTGTTTAAACATTTATTATTACGAAACTGTTGTGCAATTAATCAAGTGCAACAAGGCAAACCAACAACAAGAACAAAACATTAGATGACGCGGCTATATGAATCAAAAAACAGAAGAAAAATAAGTCTAACTGAACTGGACTTTTTACTACCCTGTAGAAAATATTAAATCTAAAAAAGCTCACAGACTTTTTGAAGCAGAACTCATCCTTCATCCTTTTATTCTATAAACAGACGGCTACTTGGCCGATTTCTAGAAGTTCGCTTTAGAAAATATATAAATATATCTAAAAGGGTGGCAAGAATTTTGATTTTGGTTCTGCATTTTGAAGAGAATTTGATTAATATTTTCCGATATAATAAAATTTAGAAGGACATATCAAAATATTTATATGTTTTGTAAGAGTTTGATTAATTCTCCATCATCTTCTAAACTTTCTAAAATTCTGAGGTCAGTTAACTTTAAAATGGAATCCTTTAATCTCGAAACAAATTTTTAGACTAATTTTCTAAAGAAAACACTAAGAGAAAAATTTTAATGTAAATTTTGCCAATCGTTTAGAAATCAACCAAAATAAAAACGAGAGAAAATAGTTCGAATTATGAAAACTTATTTTGAAAAATTCCTAAAATTATAAAAAATTCTAGTTTTGCCAATTTTTTGTAATTCGTTCTTAAGTTTCTGATTATTAAAAGATTAAATTTTTAATTGCAAAAATAAACTGCTTAGGTTTCTTTTTGAAACCTTATTTCAAGTCTGTTACAAATGATTCTTCCAAGTAAATTTTTGAGAAGCCGATATTGAATATTGCGAGAAGAACTTTAAGGATTTTACAGCATTCTTTATCATTTTTATTATTTTTCATCGAAAAGACTAAACATATTTTTGGTCTTAAATTAATAAAACCTAAATGATAAATTTTAATCAGTTTTCCTAAACAATTGCCCTCTTAATTAAATCTTATTTACTTGATATTTCTCTGATTACGAATTACGAATATTTCGAATAGACTGCGATAATATGTTTTCAGGTGATGAAAAGTTTAGTTGGAAAGAAATCGAATATATGTATGTTAGATATAGAAGACTTAATTTTTTCCATGTTTCCCACTAAATTATTATATAATTAAGTTGTAGTTCAGATCTAATGAATTAATAATTAAATGCTTTTAAATTCTCAAAAATTGCATTGTTGAGAATCTAATCTTAAAAAGTTGTTCGAATTTATCAACATGTGTAAAGTACTTAACTTGAATACACCAAATTACGTTGTTCGATTTATAATATGATCAGAAATTTCACATAGTAAAGTTTCTTCTATGTTTACGTTATCACAGTCAAAATTAATTTGAAACTAGTTCTATGAATTTCTAGATTTTGGATTAAACAAATTTTACAATATATTTGTATGTATATATGTATGTAATAATTTAATAATTTAGCAAAGAAAGACAATTAAAAGTCAAAATACGGAATGTTCATTCGGGGGGAAGTGAGTCAGACCAAATGATGACTGAAAGACGAACGGATTGCGGTGCCGGAACCGACCGAAATATGAACGGAATTTGCTGTGATCCTAACTATAGTAATTTGATGATCGGACAATCTTCATCTGATTCGTGCTGCAGCTGCTAATGGTGTTATTTATAAATTGTTGGTGTGTTCGTGTGTATGTGTGTGTGTCCGTCTGTGTGTATTTTGCTTATTATTTCAATTAAAAACAGAACTGCCAAAATTTTCGTGGGTCCATTGTTTAAAAATTCTGTGAAATTGTGTGCAGTACTAGGTTAGATACACCACATGTGGGTGGCATATATTTACATAAATATCTGATATACATGCCACAATTATATATATACATACCTATATATTATATATAATGAATAACTAGCTCTATTTGTTTTCCTTTTCTTTGCAGGTCGCCATCACTTTGAATTGGAACTTGGTGGTTGCAGCAGTTGCAGTTGCAGTTGCCCTTTTTTTTTGAAAACGAGCTGCTGTGCGCTTGCACCCCCCCCCACTGCAGGTGGAGCTACGTGGTGCTTGGTGGCAGGATACGAAAAAATAGACACGATTAATTGCCAAAATGTCGTCGCCAATTGCACAAAGTAACAGCAGCAGCAGCAATCAGCAATCGCAGCAGAAGAGCAATGCCGTTGGATCAAATTCTGCATCTTCTGGTGGGGTAAATAATGCAACACACGATAGCAACAAGAATGTATCAGGGACGACGACGACAGCAGCAGGAGCAGGAGCAGTAGCAGCAGCGGGTAGCAACAACACAGCAGCAGCAACAACTGCAGCAACAACAACAGCAGGATCTGCCTCATCCGGAGGTGGAGGAGGAGCACCACAGAGCCCGACAAAACGTAGCACAATATCGACTAAGGAGCGTGTCATCGATAGTGTACCGTTTCCGCCAAGCCGCAAACTCACCTGCGCCGATGTATTTGATGCCCGCAGCGGCAAACCGCAACACGATGTACTTAAACAGCACTTTATACTGGAGGGCAGGATCGAGGAGAGTGCCGCCCTGCGGATCATACAGGAGGGTGCGACATTGTTGCGCCAAGAGAAGACAATGATCGATATTGAGGCCCCTGTGACCGTGTGTGGCGACATTCATGGTCAGTTTTATGATTTGATGAAACTCTTTGAAATTGGCGGCTCACCGGCCACAACAAAATATTTGTTTTTGGGCGATTATGTGGATCGAGGCTATTTTAGCATTGAATGCGTTCTATATCTGTGGTCACTGAAGATCACATATCCGCAGACATTGTTCCTGCTGCGCGGTAATCATGAGTGCCGGCATCTAACCGAGTATTTTACCTTCAAGCAGGAGTGTAAAATCAAATATTCGGAACGAGTCTATGATGCCTGTATGGATGCATTCGATTGCCTGCCACTCGCTGCGCTAATGAATCAACAATTCCTATGCGTGCATGGTGGACTGTCGCCGGAGATACATGAATTGGAGGATATAAGACGCTTGGATCGCTTTAAAGAGCCACCGGCATTTGGGCCGATGTGCGATCTGTTGTGGTCCGATCCGTTGGAAGATTTCGGTAATGAGAAAAACTCCGATTTCTATACGCACAATTCGGTGCGAGGCTGTTCATATTTCTACAGCTATGCGGCTTGCTGTGACTTCCTGCAGAATAATAATCTGCTATCGATCATTCGGGCGCATGAGGCACAGGATGCCGGCTATCGGATGTATCGCAAGAGCCAGACCACCGGTTTCCCATCGCTGATTACCATATTTTCGGCGCCAAACTATCTCGACGTTTATAATAACAAGGCCGCTGTGCTTAAGTATGAGAACAATGTGATGAACATCAGGCAATTCAATTGCTCTCCCCATCCATATTGGTTACCCAATTTCATGGATGTGTTCACCTGGTCGCTGCCATTTGTCGGCGAAAAGGTCACCGAGATGCTAGTGAATGTCCTCAACATTTGCTCCGACGACGAGCTAATGACCGAGGAGAGCGAGGAGCCCCTATCGGACGATGAGGCAGCATTGCGCAAAGAGGTTATACGCAATAAGATTCGTGCCATTGGCAAAATGGCACGCGTTTTCTCCGTACTGCGCGAGGAGTCGGAATCGGTGTTGCAATTGAAGGGTCTTACGCCGACGGGCGCTTTACCCTTGGGCGCATTGTCCGGTGGCAAGCAATCGCTTAAGAATGCCATGCAGGGCTTCTCGCCCAATCACAAAATAACCTCATTTGCGGAGGCCAAGGGACTGGATGCGGTGAACGAACGAATGCCACCACGTCGAGATGCCACTCCATCGCCGGCGGAAGAGGGACAGAAAACGCTTTCAGCGGCAGCGGCTGCCGCGGCGAATGCAAATGCGAATTCAATCAATGGATAATTTTAAGACAGAGTGGCAAATAAAGCAAAACAACAAACAAAAATTAAAATTTAATAGAAAGAAAAACTTAGTCAGTTAGTAGTCAGTCGGTCAGTCAGTCAGTTAGTCAGTCAGTCGATCAATCGATCACGAAAGGATTATTAGATGAAGCAAACAGAATAGGGATATAGGAGCGAGGAGCTACTCCTTAGTAGTGTTTTTTGATAGTCCAAGCAAGACAAGATGAAGACAAAAAAAAAGCGACAAAATTTGTTCAGTAAATGCGGCATACACATACACACACACACACACACTTACTCACTCACACACCCACACATCTACAACATAATCAATAAAACTGAAGCCGCCAAAGAAAATGAAAAATGCCCCACTACCCCAGGCAACAACAAACAAACAAGTAAAAAAAAAAAGAAAAACAAAAAAATTTAAAGCAAAAATGAAAACAAAAAATATACAATTTATTGGTATTATACAATTTAAAGAAAACAAAAACACAAAAAGAAAGAATAAAGCAAAATGCTAAAATTATTAAAAAGCAGTTACAAAAAGATATACTTATATATGATTATATATATATATTATATATCAAAATTTTGTGCAACATTATATCAAAAAAGAAAAAGGGAAGAAAACAAAAGGAAGAAAAGAAGAAAAACTAAAAAAAAAACAAATAAGGAATTCATAAAAGAAAACCAAGTTGAAAAAGATGAAGAGAAAAACAACAAGAAATTTTTAGGTAAATTTAATTACTTTGCTAATTCAAAACAAAACAAAAAAAAACAAAACAAAAGTCTCGTCTCTACTATATACATCTCTATATATACATATACACACACAAAAAAAAAGGAAATTAAAAAAAAAAATACACCAATAAATGCAAAGTGAAAAGAAAAAACTTCCTAACAAACAGCTAAAAAAAAAAAACAAAAGAACAAAAAAAAAAAAAAACAATCGGCATTATTCTCAATACCGATTCGTAATTCTCTCAAAAAACATCTATAACTTTCAATTATGCAATTAATTTGATCAAAAAGAACACACAAATTGAGGAGAGACACAGAGAGTGAGGACAACTTCATCCAACTTTATCCATCTTGGTGTCCGTTTCCGGTTAAGCCCCACTACGTTGATCGTAGTTTTGCTTTTGTTGTCACTTGACGTAAAACCTAATCTGATCTGTTGTACTATACCTTTTGTTTGGTTTCTAAACTGTTTCTTTATATATACGTATGTATTTGTTATTTTTTTGAAATTGTGCCGGAATTACGAATCGAAATTCGGAATAATCCAAAATATTTTACTACTATATTTTTAAAAAATGAAAAACAAAACTAAAAACGAAAAAAGAAAACCAAAAAAACGACTGAATCTTTCTCTATATCTTTTTCTCACACAAACACAAAATACACCTTCTCACTAAAACACACACACACACACACACACATACACACTCTCACATTATCTAATATACACATGAAGCATAAACTCAAAGTTTATCGTTTGTCGCCATAATTCGCCTCACACTCTCTCATCTGGTGATTGTGTATGTGGTCTTTATATACGTGCCATCTATGTCGTAGTCAATAGCTGAATACATACATATATATTTATATATATATATATATTTAATATATAATTGTATATACACATACACACACACACACAAACACAAACACAAACACATATACAAACCCCCGCACTTACGCACATACACGCAGGAGCATTAAATATGTCCACAGGATCCTTCTCATTTTCTATTTCTATATTATGAATCTCATTATTGGGCTGCGCCTGTTGGTTAGGCTATACAATTTTCTACTGCGCTAACTGCTAGTCTGGCTGTGTGTCTATGTATATGTATGCATATAAGTGCGTGTGTGCGTGTGCGTGCCCAAATCCTTTCTCCTTGTATACTTTAAACAAAAATTGAATTTTTGATTATATTTTAAACAAAAAATTTAAAAAAAAAATTATGTGAATCATGTATAGGAACTATTTTTTTTATCATATTTCTATTTTCCAGCAATTTATATGAATTTTGTTAACTTGTTTTTTATAATTTATTGTAAACTACTTTTAACCTAACACATACACCCACTTACACACACACACACACACACAAACAAATGTACACATACTAAATTGTTGTTTCTACTTCATTATTGTATATTTATATTGTTTACTACACTTTTTTCTCTATGCATTAAGTAAAATAAATTTAAATGAATTTAAATAATAAATGAAAAAAAAAGCAAAAAAAAAAACAACAAAAAGCAACAAAACAAAAAAAAAAAAACAAAGTTTTCTTAAACAAAATTATATTATATGCGATATATATCTTAAAAACAAACCAAAAAAAAAAAAAAAAAAAAAAGAAATCTAAAAAAACGAAGGAAAAAAACCATGTGAATCTAACTATTAAGTTTAAAGAAACTAAAACACAATAGAATGATGAAATGAATGAAAGATTTGTTTAAACTTCGAATAGCAACAGCAGCAGCAACAAGAATTGCAAATAAATCCAAAATTTAAGCGGAAAATGTAATACAAAATGCAAACATATAGCAATTTTAAAGTACTTTATAAAACAAATATACATGCATACATACATACATAAATGAATACATATATATATATATATATAACTAATAAGCAGATTATATATATATACACTTGAGATAATTGCGGGTCGATTCGATTTGAAAGCGAATGAGAAACAAAGAATAAAAATAGTTAAACGAAGCAGCAGCAGCTACAGAGAGAGACAGGTTAGAGCAAAAGATTAGAGAAGAATTAAGTTTACACCCACACATACACCTTGAAAATACACACAAATACATACAAAACCAGCCGAGATGATGATACTTAAATCCAACATGGGTACACTTAGTAGCAGCGGCAACAATTACATTTTACCTCTAGCACCTAAAAGCATGCAAAAAAAAAATATTAAGTTTGCTATGCATTCATCTAAATATCGTTACAACTGATATATCTACATAGATACATATGTTTGTACTATATTGTTGATGAGGTTTGTTTATCGGAACCGATCACATGGAAATGTTGACCTAGACATAACGATTTGAAATCTATTATTTGAAGTGATTAACAAGAAAGAAACAAACATTGGCAAATATTTGTACATTTTTCGAAACCACGCTAAAAGGAAGCAATGGAAAATCCAGAAAACTCATTTCAAAGATGATAACGAAAACCAACTCAATCCTGAAATGTTTGGATGACACATTTTCCAACTGTGTTTGATCTCTTGTTGATTGGCAATCAATATTAAGACCCGCAAGTAAGAGGGATAGAAAGTTTGGCCATGCCAATTTTAGCTTCTGGTATTATGTTTTTAGTTGTTCCTCAATTGCCTTTTGTAATCGAGAGAGAGACTGGTAGTGCCCATGCGTAGCCAGAAAACAAAGAACAAGATGAACAAAATATTATTATATACAATATAAACCATAACACAAAGAAAAGAAGAAAAAAAAACAAAAATTAAATATATATATACATATTTAAATTTAAGCGTTCGTAACACACTCTCTACATAAAAAAAAAAAAACAAAGAATTCAAACAACCAAAGCAAAGAAAAAAACCAAAAAAAAAAGTTTACAAAAGTTTATGCATTTCAAATTCCAAAATAAAATAATACAAAAATTAAATCAACAATACTACAAAACTAAAAAAAAAATATATTCTTTTAAATCCAATGAATTTTATGCCGAATAAAACCCATTTAAGCTATATAAATATATAGTAAATAAAATGAAGATGTATACTTTTTTTCTCCAACTACAAAAAAAAAAAAAAATAATTAAAAAAAAGTCAACAAAAAAGCGCTAAAAAACACACACACACACACAAAAAGGGAATTAAAGAAATATAATATATATACCGAAAAATCAAACAATACTTTTATACTATATACACACATACACATGCATACATATGTATATGTAAAAAAATATGTATGTATATGTTATTATTCCACCTAAGCTCTTTTCCGCTCAGCTCTACTCTTCTCGCTTTCTTTTCAATAGACTATCTCTCTCTCTCTCTCTGTCTTTCGCTCTCATCTCCCCTACTCAAACACACATGCATACATTTTCTAATGGTAAATTTTCTACTACAAGCAAACAAATATTAATAATTAATAAACATATTAAAAAACCAAAAGAAAAAGCCAATAAAACAAGAAAAAAACTTGTTACGTGGCAAAGCAAAACACAAAAAAAAAACAAAAACAAAACAAACTTTTCCCAATAACAATTCTAATTGTTTTTGGTTTTTGATTAATTTGTTGTTGTTGTCCACCTGATGTACAATCAAATCTTTCTATTTTATTTTTCTAACCTTTTATAATTTATATTAATAGTTGAATTTAGTTAGGTTGCCTGTTTTTTTTCCTCTTAAACATAGCAAAAATATTTATGAAAAATAAAACCCTTTCCCTTCCCATAAGAAAACAAATGGTATTAGAAAGCTGCATCGATTTTTCTATAGTCTTCCAGGTCAACGACTAAAATCATCTGGGGTATATCTTTTTGTCCGTTGGATCCGAAAGCAAAACATAGTTGAATATCTTTATTACATTTTTCCTAATCTGACATTTCTAAATTATATAGCGTTCCGATTTGCATAGACGAATCTATGACTGTGAAATGGGGGAACTTTGTCCTTTAAAGTATGCAATACGCTGAAAAAGTTTCATTTTTGCCACAAAATAATAATAATAATAATTTAAACATGTCTACAAGCAATGATTGCTTAGAGGATTTTTTTGGGTAACCACAGAATATTAAAAATTATTATTCTCTATATGTTTCAAATATTGAATTTTCGGACTGCTTATTTCATACTTTCCGCGGCGAATTTCCACCTTTACATCAGCCTATGGATTTGGGTAAACAACTTGTCTATGAAAAAAAAACATATCTTGATAGTAAATCAATTCATTTATTGGCATATTCGAGTTAACATCCTATAAGTCGAAACTCCGATCCAATTTCTATATATTTGCATTAGTCCGTTCTGTCTGAGCCCGGCAAATATTTTTCTTTGGAAGGCTACAAAATATCTTTTATGTCCTGTAAGGTCATAGAAAAACTTCGATGAGAAGAACATAAGAAACAAAGCGAATGATAAACATTTTCTATATACCTATATATGTATGTATTTATAATGTATAATATATACATATGTGCATATATATATGTATATATACATATATGTATTTGTATAGTTTTTACCTTAATTGTTTTGATACATGTATTTTTCAACATCTACTTCCTGCCCTCGAATGCTTTAAAAATAATAAATAATATTAACAAAACTTTACACAAAATAAAAATTATATATATACATAATACATACATATATGCATACATATATATGTATGTATACATACAAATTTGTGTATACATCATATATATATATATATCTGTATAAAAGAAGAAAAATCCCAAATAAATTAAAAATTACAACAAAAAACTACCAAAAATTTATATACTTATATTAAAACGGACAAAAAGTAAATATAATATTTAAAAGGCAAAATAACAAGTTAATAAATTATAATGAAAACGAGACACACACACTACAAACAAAGAAAACATCACACACATCTAGATAAATCTCTTAAAAATTTTCAATTTTATTATTAAACCGAAAACAAATAAAAATAATAAATTAACAAATTTAAACAGTGAAAGCATTATTATTACATATAAATTTATAAAAAAAAGAATGCAAAGAAAAGAAAGATAAAAACAACAAAACAAAAGACGAAAGGCATTGCAAAACAAGAAACAACAACAAATATTGTACATGCAAAATTATTAATTTACAAAAACCAAAAAGTTGATAAAAGAAAAGAAAAGAAGAAGCAAAGGCAAGGAAGAAATGCCGCAGCAGACAAAGGCGTTTTAACATTAAGTGAAAACAAACAAAAATGATTATTAATGTTATTAACATAATTAATATTAACAAGAAAAAAAACAGAAACCATAAACAAAACACAATACAAACAAAAAAAAACAACATAAAAAAATATACAAGTACCTATCCTGAGAATAAAATGAGCGCACGTTTATTATTTCCTCTAACAAACACGTTTTCAGTGGGGGGATGACTCCTTTTCTGTATGTATTATGGGGTACGGGGGAATTGGGGGGACACCAAGTAAGAAAAGACAAAGTTTAAATATTTCCACCGTTACGGCGACCGCCACTATTTTTTATCCGACCCACTATTTTTTTTCAGACTCCCCCTATTATTTTTTTAGTTTGCAAATGTTAGATAACAGCTGTTAATTAACAACAATTGTCGGACCTAGTTGGCAGCACCGAATGTTAGCGGGGTTCGCTAACTTTTTTCAACTGGTTCGTTATTTACAAACTTATTCGATAAATAATGTTGAAAACTCTAATAAAGATCCCCCACACACAGCTTCTTATTAGTTTGACCATAAAATAACCTCGACAATTACCCAAGTTTTATCAAAAGCTGCAAACTTCTTTTAAAGATTTTTGCAGCCACATACAAGTTAGCTGTGATTATTGATAGTGTTATTTCTTACTGGATTTGAAAATTACTAAAAATTCTCAAAAACTTCTAACTTTGCAAATCTGTAATTGTGCCAAATTTTAACAGATATTTAATAGAGATTTCTCATTTTAATGCTTTTTAAAGTTCATTTTTAATTAAAACGTATAAAATCACACTAATTATCAAGGTTTCTTTTCAAATGCCAATGAACAAGAGACCTTAATTTAACGAATTCTTAAGAAACAAAACATCTTTTGCGAATCGTTATTGAACATTCATGTTCTCATTTTTACATTGGTGATCTTCTAATTCGCATTATGACCCCGAAAACTTCAGCACTCCTTCATGGTCGTAGCAATAAAAAATAATATAATGTTCACATCAAGGGGGCATTATGGGGGGTTAACATAATCATATTAAAAACAATTTTTTTCTCCATAGTCGTTGCCTTTTAACTCCTCAAAATCAAATGCGGTGATCACAGCAGTTAATACAACTCAGCTGTAGTTGAAATTTACAAAATAGAACTATTTGTAACTTTAAGGACTATCGATGAAAAATAATAAGGGATCAAATAAACCGCCTCTGTCTTCTTCCTATTTTGTTGTTTAGTTGCAAACTCTTTGGATGTTATTGATATTCAATTGAGTCTAATTAGTCTTATTTAATTTAATTTCTGGTATCAGTGAGATAAATTTTAAACTAAGCTCATTCTCAAATCGAATCAGCATAGAGGTTCTGGGAGAAAAGGTCTTAAACAATTACTATAAGATAAAGTAAGATAAATGTTTTGTAGTTATTTTTGGCTTTACGTGTTCGTTGAAATACACAAAATCTAGTTTAAATTCCCCAAATGCGATTCATCTTGATTGGCTTCAAATACAAATGCTAAAACTGTCTGATCAGCCTCGTTTACTACTTGGCTTAGACGAGAATAAATTGCCACTTAAAGTGAACTATATCATATGAAGGGAAACACTTTCTCGCAAGGATAACATTTTCTATGGTGGCAAATCTCTTAGGCTCTTGCCAATTTTTTGTATTACGTGTAATGAAACACACAAATAACAATACAATTAAAAACTTAATTGAGGCAAAACATAAGAATCGCTCTATCTTTGTATAGAAAGCCAGAGACCTTCGCAACTGGTAAAGAATTAATTTTCGTGGCACACAACAGAAAAAAAAAAAGAAAATAAAATCAAATGTGTTGAACTCAAAACATTTTGTTTCACTTGAACATATCTCATTCTAATTCATGCCGGTTTATCCTTTTGAATATGCAACAATAACAACACACACAATTTTCCGTTTTTACTTTGTTGTTGTTGGGGGAATCCTCCTTTTCATCAACATTTTCTTTTACTGTGATTTAATATAATTTCTCTTTTTCAATTTTTTTTTTATAATATAAAAAAAAGGTTGGCGCAAAGAAATTTAGTTGCGCGAGCCACGTCCAAAACCGCCACGGAATTCCACTTCACCAGTACCGGGTCCGACATCACCCTTCTTGTCGACGCCGCTGCCACCGGGAGCACGTCTGTAGGCCGAACGGTCCTCACCGGTCTTAGAGGCATCGCCAAGACCTCGTGGGCCACCAGCAGCTGGGCGTGGACGCACTGTCTCCGAGCGGGCGGGACGCTTCAGTGTGGAGGGCACAATCTCGGGTGGCAGATGCAAGTAGCTACGGAGCTCCTCGATACCCTCGTTGGTCAGATACCAGTAGTAATGTCTCCATGCGAACTGCTCCTTGACGAGACCGCGAGAATGCAGGGACTGCAGAGCCTTGATGACATGCAGATTGGGAATTGTCTCCAGCTCGGGGTGCTTCTGGGCATGGAAATCCTTTTTGGCCACAATGACGCCCTCTTTGAAGAGGTACTCATAAATGGCGACACGATGAGCCTTTGGCATGAACATGCTGCACAAAACAGAACAGAAAAAAAAAGTGTTAGTTTAGGTTTAACTCAATATTCAACTTATTTCAATAGGTTCGTTGTTGTTGTTTTTATAAATGTCTTTTCCATTTCCATCGTAAACAAAAAAAACAAGCACTAAACACAATTAAAAACAGTTGCAGCAATTGATTTCGATCATATTGCAGACGTATTTTAGTTTCTACATAAGCGGATTTCGGCTTATTTTAAAGATTAGTTTTTATATTTTTCACGTACTTTGCGTCTTCTATGGGGCAGAGACCGGAAAGAAAGGAAAAGGTAATCGACAGCTCACCAGGGTTGCCAAACCCAACGATACCAACTAACTGAGTGGCATCACTACAGAGTTGATTTTTGGGCTGCCACCTTGTGAAATATATCGATACTTATCGCCCAGGCATTCTTCTTCTTCGTGAAGTAACTGTGAATGTAGGCGCCAAATCATTTCAAATTTAAATCAATTTTTTTTAGTTGATATCAAATATAAATTTAACAGCATAAAGAAATAACAAATAAAAGGAGCGCTATTAAGTTTGAATATTAGAAAAACACTTTATCATAATATATGTAATTATGAAATACCGTAATCTATTTACGCAACCTTGGAGCCTGCTTTGAACTACTTCCTTATTATTGCTTTTCAGGGTGATCGACCTGTACTATATGTAATGTAGAGTATCTTATCTGGACAATACGACAGTACTCTGGTTATCGTACAAATTGGCCAACCTCATTAGTTTATGGACCCTTCTGTTTTTTCTTATGCCAGCAATTAAGAAAATATTTGAACATCGAGTAGGTCACTACTTAAAAAACTATTAGATACAATTACAACAAGCTTGATAAGATGCTAATTCTATACAATAGAGCTTCCAAGGGCATCAAGGTTAGAATTATTCAATTATATTTAATACCTCTGATTTTAGCAAAATGCAAAAATAATATATAAATCAGAGGATTGATAAATTAACAATCACTATATAATAACATCTACATACATTTCTATTTAAGAGTCTACGTACATAATTAAGGAAAATTTATAACGATATAATGTATTACAAGGCGTCATCTTATTGGTACCCTTTAACCCGATTGATTAGATGGCTGACTAGACTGAATTCATAAATTTGTATTTAAAACCCTTATAGCTAAAATGTGCTATTCACTAAAATCTTTATTAATCAAGTAGGTAGGAGAGCATGACAATGTTTTTACTCGAATGATAACAAACGAAATTGAAATTGTTTGCTCTTGGAACATTATTAATAGAGTGTTTATAGATAATCTTTATAAAGAGAGGCATCATTTACAACTCTTCGGGCTGATTTCTTAAATAAAAATATGAATTTTTACATTTTTCATCCTTGCGTTGATCTTCAAAATTGTGATTGAAGGACTCATAAGTGTTTGAAAATTAATTTGGGCAGCCAACAATATTATACTTTATTATTAATGGCTACTCAATTCGGAAGAGAATTGTCTACTGATTCATGTGCTTCTCTTCGGGGTTTACTTATACCAAAATTATCATTCTGCAGCGTCATAATAGCCAAGTATCAGCCACGGGTACAATAATTATTGATACTATAAGCCAATCTATAATGAAAACCGCTACGTAATTATAGTGTATAAATAAAACCCTGGAGGACGTCGAATCTATTACTTAATTACCAAAGGTCGAGAAACATGGTCAGTACTAGAGTATTTTTAATAGCCACGCTATTGCTAAGCGTTGGCACAACAGTGTGGAGCACCAGTCAAAATGATGACTATTTGGAGATGGACCTGTCGGAGTACCAGAGCCTTACTCGACTAAGACATTTGTCGGTGGAGTTCCTTGACTTTTACCAAAACATAACGCTAAAGGATCTGTTGCCAGGCGAAAGTCCTAGAATACCCACCCAAGAAGATCTCGAATGCTTATCGGACCTCACCCTCCTAACTCAAGGAGTGAGCACAGCCAGCTTGTGGGCAATAAGAAGTAAGTTTCTCTAAGTCAACTCCAGTGGATCGAACAGTATAAAGTTCCTTTTTCTTTCAGTGTTTGATTCGTGGGGTTCAATTCCCTCAGGAATTTTAAAGGGAAACTTGAAGGATTTGGGTAACTATGACGAATGTTTGGCGATTGACCACTCAGTCGTCTCCGGTCACAGTGTGAGGGGAAAATACTGTTTTGCTAAGATACCCTTTGGCAAAATTTCTGGAGTGCCAAGCATTCTTAATGTGAACACCGCTGTCTGTTTTCCCTCCACTTGTTCGGGCACTCACATGGACACAATGATTCGACAATTGTTCAAGCAACTACTAAATCTAGAGATCAGTGCAGACTTGGAGCTGGTCAATGACGCCTCATGCAAAACAGCCGATAAAGAACCCTACGACGGGGTCACCATTTTCACCATGTAAGTTTCAAGAATCCATTAAATTATGGCTTATTAGGTAATAATTGATCACTTTTCTGTAGTGTCCTTTTGTCTATATTGGCGTCCTTGATGGTCTTGGCCACCCTATACGACTATTTTATTTGTGAAGATCAGAGTAAGTACTTCGTGTTTTCAGTTCTTATTTTCACCCTTAATTATTATTAACCCTTTTGGTTCTTTTTATAGAGAAACTTCCTCCCATTGTGAAAGCCTTTTCGGCACGGGCTAATTCCCATATTTTATTCCGCATCGTGGACAACAAATCGAATCCCAATATTGATTGTCTTAATGGAATGCGTTGCATATCTCTGATTCGGGTTATTTTTGGTCATGATTATCTTATAACTTCTGCTTTACCCAAAATCAATAAGTTGGATGCCGTTGAGGTAGTTATTGAATTAGTTTACGTGTTTGCAATAACCAAAACATAATCTTTTCTTATAATTAGTGGTACAGCAAGCCCTATTCCATGCTCCTGAGAGAGGGCGTATTTTGCGTTGGCACATTCTTCTTTCTAAGTGGCTTTTTGGTAGTCCTCGTTGGACTACGATATGTGGAAAAGTAAGTTTTCTTTTTACATTGTTGATGATATGGCTTAATGGGAGATTCTCTTCATTTTGCAGAACTAAAGGCAAGCTAAACGTACCAATGATGTATTTGCATCGTTATGTTCGACTTACACCAGTCTTGGCAATTGGCATTCTCATTTACATGAAGATACTACCCCTTCTCGGCGATGGGCCCCTCTATGGCTCTGTGGTAATGGATGACTATAGCCTTTGTAAGGACAATTGGTTCTGGACTCTACGCTACGTGCAGAACTATGCTGCAAAAGATATGGTAAGTGATCAATTGAAACAATGATTTCCAAGGGTTTAGTAAATTTACTATCTCTCATTGCAGTGCATATCCCATACCTGGTATTTGGCCGCGGACATGCAGATGTATATTATTGCGCCATTCCTGATATTGGCCCTCTACAAATGGGGCAAAAAGGGAGCCGCCGCCATCTTTCTGTTAATGCTGCTGCTGGCTTCGTGTCTATTCAGTATGGTTGTGATCAAGAAGTATTCCATGTAAGAATAGTACATATATATGTAGTTTATGAAATGAAATTGGTCATTCAGCGGTGGTGGGAGCGGTAGAATATTGAAAACCCTTTTAAGGGGTCATTTTGGGGGAAAATGTTTCCTTTTTTTCAGTTGAAAACTATTTACCGGTTCTTTAATGTTGTTTTACAGGATAACCGGAGGTGAACATTCCATGCGAAAGATTTATTTTAGTACTCACACACGCACATCACCTTATCTGATTGGCATACTCTTTGGCTATTTTATGCATGTGAATCGTGGCCGGAACTTTCAATTAGGGCGCTCTGCCGTCTGTTAGGTTGGATTATCAGTTTGTCCTTGTTCTTCACCTGTATATTTTCTACATATGATCCTGAACTATCCGTGCCCATATTGAATGAGGCTTTCTTTTTGACCTTTGCACGTATGGCCTGGTCTTTGGGTCTCTGCTGGTTGGTCTTCGCCTGTATGCAAGGATATGGTGGATTGGCCAATAGTTTTCTTTCATCGCCTTTATGGCAGCCACTGGCAAAGCTCTCCTATTGCGCCTACATCTATCACATGGTCATTGAAACTCTTAATGGAGGCATTACAAGGACCAGCACCTACTTCAGTAACTACCAAGTGGTAAGTGAATCAACATAACCCAGATCGCATCGTGTACTTACTATTGCTATTTTTTTAGATGCTTCGTTTCTGGGGAGACTTCGGCTTTGTCGTCATCCTGGCATATTTCATGTACATCCTAATCGAAGCTCCCTTTGGTAATCTCGAGAGCCTTCTGTTGCCAACGCGAAAGCCAAGTCCGGCTGTTGCCCCTGTGACTAAGGTGCCAGCTACCATTGAATCAACTTCCGAATCGGCGACTCCTTCGCCCAATAAATCTGCCCTGACTGATGAGAACTTAAACTTTAAAAGAAGAGTTGGAACTTAATAAATAAAATTATTGACATAGACTTCAAATTGAAATTTAATTATTGCGGTTATTGGCACTATTGATATTTTCGTTTACCAACACTGAATAAGATATGAACAATCGATTATCGATGACCAGAGATTGGGAGGGAAAAGTGTTTAAATATATTTATTTTGGATTATTATCCAAAACAAAACTTTATTTATAGTGAAATTTTACATATAATTTTTACCTTTTTTTAAAAAAGCAATTATTAAATTTTATTACATAATTATAAATTATTCATAACCATTACGAAAGTTTTTATTAAGTAATCGAAAATCAATGAAATAAATTAGGAAAATTAAGGAAAATTGAATATTCAATTGTACATTATAAAGATTTTGGCACTATGCATTTTTTATTTAGTAAATGAGTTTTTATTACAAAAGAAATAAATTTAAAAATTTATATATTTATCTTTGTTTTTACTTTTATATTCGCAAAATCAATAATAATCATATAATTAATCTTTTAATTACATTAAACTTAAAATTGGTATTTACAATATACAGTGAAAGCGCTAGTCGCGGACATCTCCCGCAGCCGGACGAATTTTGCATTCCCAAGATCTGCCTAAGAGAAGGGATTTTGTATAAAAATCTTTAATATATTCATAAAAAACATCTCTCGCAAGCGGATAAAAACCCTTTCAAAAAGAACACAATTCGAAAAACAGGATTTATTGAGGTTTTACCTACTGAAGACTTTTCTGCTGAAGATAATCTACACTATCCACATTTGTAAAATTGAATTTAGTTGCAAAATTTAAATGAAACAACCTTGAATAATGTTTAAATATGGATTGCTTTTACCTAAAGAAGACAATAGCATTGAAATTAACATTACTAGTCGTAGTGACTTGAACTAAGTGGTGCGGAGCATTGCAACAAGTAGAAAGATTACAAGAACTAGCGAGCCTCAATTTCACATGTTACCAAATTTTATACCTTTTGACCAGTCTCTTTGAGTACCTACATCAATAGGCACAAATATTTCCAATTTCTTTGACAGTTCCCGCTAGCGGACGAAAATACTGGAACATAGCCTTCACTTTCGTGTGTACTTTTTGGCTTTGAGCTTAGTTATGATTTTTTGTAGCATTTCTTAGGAAACAAAACTTCCTTATCCTTGTATACAGTTTGCATTCTTAGCTCATATGAGAATGCCAAGTAGTAGACAAAGCAAAGCCAGACATAAAATTTCACCAGGTTTCAGATCTATTTACTTACTAGCCAGAAAACAAGACCGATTAGATTACCGTCTGTCTCTCGGGAATTAATAAATTTTATTATAAGCCCCTATTATGTGGTTTGTAATCAGTAGTCCTGAAGTGAAAATCTCATGTCATCACTGCGAAGCAAATGAATATTCCACTTAATAGATAAGAATTGAAATTGTTAAATGGAATTGTTTGTTATTTTGGAAATTTATCACTTAAAACGAATCAAAAATATTTCAAGTTGAATAATAATTTCTCGAGAATTTTTCTAATTATTATCAGCAAAGGGAATAGTAATGAATAATAACGAATAATAATGATAAGCCAGCCGTTGCTGTGAATAATGATCCCCGATAGTTAACTAACGGGACATCTTAATCTAAAAAAAAGTTGTAAGAGCTGTGAAAACTTGAACTATGCAATCCGAAAACTAATCTCTTCACGTGACAACCGAACAACATGAAAAAAAAGCCAAAAACATGAAATTTGTTAGATTTCTTTTGGTTTTTATATCAAATACCTAACAGATTTACATTTTTTTTTTGTTCATTTTTTTTGCATTAGTATGCACTTTAGGACCAAGTATTTAACAATCACTTAACAGACAACGGGTTTGATTCTGAATCAACTAAGAATTTTTTCAAGCAATATAAAAAATCCATAGCCAAATAATTTCCATTACTTAGCACTTTTTATACCGTGCAGCCATTAAAGAATTGGAAAAAAAATATAGATTTTCTCTTCCAATATTTAAACTGAACCCATGTCGTAATATAACGCGAACTATTTTCATTTCCGATCCTTAATCTCACTTAAATATTAAATATTATTGAGGATTCTGTCTCTAGTCGAGCTCTCTGTCCTGTTTTTAAGGTTTAATTTCATTTTATAAACTCAAGTCGTTCAATTTATTCTTATTAATAAACACTCAAGCATATTTAGTCGACCTGCGCTATGAGTCAGTTTTTAATTCCCAGACAGGCTAGACCAGAAGCGATATCGATTTGCAGCGTCACTCAAGTGAAGTGTTTAAAGGTTATTCTACTACTAATGCTGCTTCTGCTACTACTAGCCACTGGTGTTCCAATCTTTCGCTAATCTATGACCAATTATTGATAGCAACTGTAATTGTGGATGCCATGGAAAAGCGTTAACCGCCACCGTAACCAGTCCAAGTGCTTATCATTATTGTTGTTCTCATGGGCGATTTATATAAATAAGACCCTGGCCATAGTTAAATCATCAATAGCTTACCATAAGGCTGAGAAACATGGTCAGTACTAGAGTATTTTTAATAGCCACGCTATTGCTAAGCGTTGGCACAACAGTGTGGAGCACCAGTCAAAATGAAGACTATTTGGAGATGGACCTGTCGGAGTACCAGAGCCTTACTCGACTAAGACATTTGTCGGTGGAGTTCCTTGACTTTTACCAAAACATAACGCTAAAGGATCTGTTGCCAGGCGAAAGTCCTAGAATACCCACCCAAGAAGATCTCGAATGCTTATCGGACCTCACCCTCCTAACTCAAGGAGTGAGCACAGCCAGCTTGTGGGCAATAAGAAGTAAGTTTCTCTAAGTCAACTCCAGTGGATCGAACAGTATAAAGTTCCTTTTTCTTTCAGTGTTTGATTCGTGGGGTTCAATTCCCTCAGGAATTTTAAAGGGAAACTTGAAGGATTTGGGTAACTATGACGAATGTTTGGCGATTGACCACTCAGTCGTCTCCGGTCACAGTGTGAGGGGAAAATACTGTTTTGCTAAGATACCCTTTGGCAAAATTTCTGGAGTGCCAAGCATTCTTAATGTGAACACCGCTGTCTGTTTTCCCTCCACTTGTTCGGGCACTCACATGGACACAATGATTCGACAATTGTTCAAGCAACTACTAAATCTAGAGATCAGTGCAGACTTGGAGCTGGTCAATGACGCCTCATGCAAAACAGCCGATAAAGAACCCTACGACGGGGTCACCATTTTCACCATGTAAGTTTCAAGAATCCATTAAATTATGGCTTGTTAGGTAATAATTGATCACTTTTCTGTAGTGTCCTTTTGTCTATATTGGCGTTCTTGATGGTCTTGGCCACCCTATACGACTATTTTATTTGTGAAGATCAGAGTAAGTACTTCGTGTTTTCAGTTCTTATTTTCACCCTTAATTAACCCTTTTGGTTCTTTTTATAGAGAAACTTCCTCCCATTGTGAAAGCCTTTTCGGCACGAGCAAACTCCCGTACTTTATTCCGCATTGTGGACAACAAATCGAATCCCAATGTCATTGATTGTCTTCATGGAATGCGTTGTATGTCACTTGTATGGGTAATTTTTGGCCATGATTATATTATCGCTGGAGTTTCGCCAAACATTAATATTGTGGATGCCTATAAGGTAGGCTATAGCATGCTGATTATGATTACAAAAAGTCTGATAACTGAAATTTCATTGATACAGTGGTTCAACTCAGCATTTTTCATGCTCATCAGAGAGGGAGTTTTTTCCGTGGACACATTCTTCTTTTTGAGCGGCCTTTTGGTAGTTCTTCTGGGACTACGCTATGTGGAACGGTGAGTTTTCTTTTTACATTGTTAATTATGTGGCTTAATGGGAGATTCTCTTCATTTTGCAGAACTAAAGGCAAACTAAACGTGCCAATGATGTATTTGCATCGTTATCTTCGACTTACACCAGTCTTGGCTATTGGCATTCTCATTTACATGAAGATACTGCCCCTTCTCGGCGATGGGCCTCTCTTTGGCGGTGTTGCCATGGAAGATTACAGTCTATGCAAGGATAACTGGTTCTGGACTTTGCTGTACGTGCAGAACTATGCCACAAACGACTTGGTAAGTAGACAACTGAACGAAATGAACGGAATTGTGTACTCAGCTTTACCCGCTATCTCTCTTTGAAGTGTATTGCTCATTCCTGGTATCTGGCCGTTGACATGCAGCTGTATATCATTGCACCATTCCTGATATTGGCCCTCTACAAATGGGGCAAGAAGGGAGCTGCTGGCGTCTTTGTGTTAATGCTGCTGCTGGCTTCATGTCTGTTTAGCATGATGGTGATCAAAAAGTATTCCATGTAAGTGCATCATTTTGAAAACATTTTGAGAGGGAAAGTGAAATCAATAATCAACATTTTACAGGGTATCTGGTGGTACCACCTCAATGAAGAAAATATACTTTGGAACTCAAACACGTGCTTCTCCCTATCTTATTGGCGTACTATTTGGCTATTTCCTGCATGTGAATCGTGGCAAAACGTTCAAATTGAATCGCCCCACGGTCTGGTTGGGTTGGATCATCAGTTTGGCCTTGTTCTTCACCTGCATATTTGCCCTCTATGACGTTAGCATCTCAATGCCCATAGTGGATGAAGCTTTCTTTTTGACCCTGGGACGCATGGCCTGGCCCTTGGGTCTCTGCTGGGTGATCTTCGCCTGTATGCAAGGATATGGTGGATTGGCCAATAGTTTCCTTTCATCGCCTTTATGGCAGCCATTGTCGAAGCTCTCCTATTGCGCCTACATCTTCCACATGCTTATTGAAAGTCTTAATGGTGGCATTACAAGGACCAGCACCTACTTTAGTAACTACCAAGTGGTAAGTGAATCAACATAACCGTCATCGCATCGTGTACTTACTAATGCTATTTATTTAGATGCTACGTTTCTGGGGAGACTTTGGCTTTGTCGTCATCCTGGCATATTTCATGTACATCCTGATAGAAGCTCCCTTTGGTAATCTCGAGAGCCTTCTGTTGCCAACGAGAAAGCCAAGTCCGGCTGTTGCCCCTGTGACCAAGGTGCCAGCTACCATTGAATCAACTTCCGAAACGGCGCCTCCTTTGCCCAATAAATCAGCCCTGACTGATGAGAAGGCGTCAGTGACGTTTACTGCAAGCAGCTAATTAGAATCTGATCTATTGGCAAATAGTTTTAATTGATTTTTTTTTATTATTATTATTATTAGTTTTAATATTTATGGACTGGAATTTTCTATCTTAGTAAAATATATAACTATTTATTGCATACATATCTGTATCTTAATATTTGATGAGACAAGTGGGAAATAACTTGCATTTAACGAAGGCAAATCTTGCTCTAATTGTAAGATAAAGAAGATTGTCGCACCGATGCTGGTATAGCCTTTCCTAAAGTTATTTTTTGTATAATTTGGCTATTCTAATTTTTATTTTTATGAAATTTGGTTGACCAATCAAACCAGACCATGATCAACCAAAACACCAGTGCCGGACTAGGCCATCGCGGAAGATTTGAAAAAATATCGATTGAAAAACAACTTGACATATAAAGACTTTTTAGAATTGTTTAATCATATATTTTTCTTTCAGATTGTACATATTTTATACAATTTTTTACCAATATTAAGAGTATTTATGTATATCAATTGAAAAGCCATTTAACATTTTTTTAAATCGCATCAAACACTTGAAAAAATTTATCAATTTTTTTAAAATTCTTTTTCTAGAAATGCTTGAAAGAATTTATTTTAACTTTAATATAAAGGACATGAACTTTTCGTTACTCCAAGAATTAATTAAATTAGAAATGAAATTTATTAAAATTATTGGAATACTTTGCAGTTCTTTGGCGCTTTTTGTCTCCTTCAAAAAATAGAACTCTATAAACAGCGTGACTAACATTCCGCTTTAATTCTGAACTTAAAAACATTGACAAGATATTTTAAAAATTTTTTGTAAGTTACAGATTTACATAGTTAAGAATGTTTGAGATTTTTTCAAAGTTCAAAACACGCCTATTTATCCAAATATATAATAGCCTAAGGGAGTTGTGTTACGTCGATTGTAGCGTTGTTCCTATATGTATATATATATATTACCTGAATTCTAGGGTGCAGTTATATTCCTATCAATCTATTATAGTCCTGTCGTAATTTGAAGCCACTTTGAATTAAATTCAGTTTAGATTCAGTTAGTACTTTGTATTGAAGCGTAAAAACATTTATAAAATCATAATTCCTATTCTTGAGATAAAGTTCTCTTAGTTCCTTTGATCTCCATACATAATTCTGTTTGCTCTGCCTTCCATTCTGATGCAATTGTTCGCCAAATGGGTGCAAGATATGAAAAATTCTTACTTTACATAGTCTTATCAATATATTAGCACACACGTGTTTTTAAAGTGTCTGGTAAAATCGATCGTAAACTTATCTGAAGAAATCCCTCTGACGTTTTAGAATTATCGCTTAATCAAATCTCGGTCGTACAAAGTGCAGTTCATTGATAATGATTAACCACAGCAATTAACTAAGGAATGTACTGAAAGGAAATTTAACATAATAATTTATTGGTCTATAGAACAAACTAAACTTTATGTTTTCTAATATTTCATATGCCTATGTATGTACATGGCTTTATTAGCATTTAAAATTAATAAATACAAATGGAAAATGTTAATTGCCTTAGGAACCATGACAAGAGAAATGGACTCATTTGACTGGAATCATTTGGCACACTTAAGCTTAATACTAATATCTAGCAAAATACCAAATTTGATCAAAATCAAACAAAAAACAGTCGAGTTATGCATATAAACGTTTTTCCATAAGGCCGGAGTAGGCCGTTGGCTGGTGGGGGCGCTAGGGAGCTCGTATGATTGAGTGAGCGAGATACTAAGATATGCTTGTAAGAAGCATGTGAAAATGCATTTGTTTAATAAAGTTGAAATATTTGCTTTACTGGTGTATGGTATACCTAAGTCGGCGAGACGACTTTCTTACTTAATTTTAAATTTTATTTTTCCAAAATCTTTCTATGGGTCAAAGCTCTGGGCAGGATTGTGGTATCTCCTCTTTCATACCGCGTATTCATGATTCAGACAAGATTGAGATGTCAGATAGTTTGTTTTTTAATGACATTATAACTTTTTTAGGCTCAATTTCATGGAAATATTCAGATGGTACCCTTTCGACAAATACTCGTCGACAGTACTGTCGTTTTAAAGTAGTGAAGTTCTTAGTCTAGTAGTTGTGCATAATTTTTCTCGTAATTATGAGAAATGCCAATATGAAAGCGTTTAGGTTCTTTTCAGTACATTCCTTATAATTCATAAACCACAGCCAATTGTCGTCTAGACTCTAAGCAAAACAAATCTTGATTAAATTTTGCCTAAAATCGATTAGGTAGTTGTTGTTGATTATACTTACAGCCATAACAAGGCACTCATTGGAAAGTTTTATTTCAAAGGTCTGCTTAAAAATTTAGGTGAAATCTATTAAATGATAAACAAGGTGCAATGGTCATGAAATTAATAGAGCAGTAATGGTTTTAGTCTAAGGCCACAGTAGAGTGTCCAAATATTGGAGCAGTAGTCTATAATGACGAAATATACTAAAGACAAAATTTAGAAATATTAGACCCAAGACAACATTTTACATCTTTTGAAGTCCAAATATTTTAATGTTTTCAAGTCTTTAACAGATTGAAAGTCGAAACTGTTGGTCTTGTTTTTTCAACATATGTCATGATTAATATTATGTGTTATTAGTTTTGCTGTCACTCTGTGCGTATACGTTATATTTTAGATGCTAAATCTGCCTGGCTTAGCATGGCGCAATTAGGGAATCTTCGACAGAAGATGAGTTTCAAAAGGGAATTGCTGGGAACTCGAAAAGACGTCAAAAGTTTAATTATACCCTGCAGTACTAAAGTTACCAAACAAATGGAAAAAACTGAAATAAATGCAGCAACAGAAATTTTATGCAGCTAAAAATTGCACCAATAAAATTATAAACTCACTTTGGACTCACAATCAGTTTTTTACGCAATTCTGGTGACTCATTTTCAGACTCATAACGTTTCTAGATTTTTTTCTTTTTCCACATGTATGTATAGGACATAAGGGACTTACACTTAAGATATAATTGCTAAGTGAATATAAATTTATAAACACAATTTATCCTAAATGGACATTAATTAAGCATTAAGCAAATATTATCAAAGATAATAATGAAATGGGACTTCTTTTCAAACGTCTAATCGGCATGCTGTTGTCGAGCGTTTGAGGGCCAATGCATTATCATGGGTTTCTAGCCTGGTGAGGTACTGAATGCCATACCTCCGGATCACACTTTTAACTGACGGGATGTGAAGGTCTCTGTGGATGATTGAGTTACGCGCGTAAGAAGGCACTTCAACAATTCTGCGTAGACGCTTGTTCTGGAATCATTGCAGGATTTGATTGTTTGAGTTAGACGCTGCGTCCCAGGATTGAATGCCATAAGTCCATACAGGCTTCAGAATGGCCTCGTAGAGCAGTAATTTGTTGCAGGTGCTGAGCTCCTGGCGAGTAACCACTGCATTTTGGAGAGCTTTATGTTTAGCTGAGTTCTCTTGACCTTGATGTGAGCTTTCCGGGTTAAACGCCTGTCAAGGGTAAGACACAGCTACTTCACCTTGTCCACACTCGGGAGAAGCGTCCCATTAAGGCTGACTGGGGGGGCAGTTGCGCCTGCGAGTGGCGAAAGTCACACGCAGCGACTTATCCGTGTTGGTTGGTCCATGGTTCTAAAAGGTTAAGTTGATTCTGGATGATTTTCGATGCCACCAAAACGTCTGGAGAGCTATCAGGAGCTGCTCATGCTGCAGCACAGTCAGGACGGCGGTGTAAAGAATTGGTACCAAGACGCCACCTTGAGGGCCGCCTGCTTTAATGCGCTCAGTCCTGGACATCGAGCTCTCACAACTAACGTAGAAAAGCCTATCGGCAAGGAATGATTTTCAGACCATGTAATGCGGAGCAGGTAGCAGTTATTTCAATTTGTGTAGAAGTCCATCGTGCCAAACTCGGTACCATTGAGCCCAAAAGTATGCTACACTGAATAGTTGACTTTACGATAGCAACTAAAGTGCTCATAAATATAATGCCACTTATAATTACCAAAATAGATTTTGTGATATTGTCAAAGTACTTTAATTAATTTATGATTGTAGGCTACAACTGATTGAATTTTGTTTTTTTTTTTTTTTTTGGTAAACATAGCAAAAGATTCATAAAAAAAAGTTTTTATAATGAGTATATATAATTATTATTGCCACTCGGACACTTGGGGAATTTCTATCAATTCGTCAATATTAAATAATCGTACTAAAATCTTATTTGGCTATCAGTAAGCACTTGCAAAATATGTGCACTTTAGTTGTAAAAACTGAGTGAATCATGGCAATAGTTAAACGATTGATAGATGTATTGTTTACAAAACCTGTATTAATCATCCAGCTGGCATGAGAAGTTGGCAATTGTGCTATTTATTGATGACGACTATAATCTAAAGGGGCCGGACTTTATCTAGTGACACTTGTAAGAATCTATCTTGTCAATTATAAATCATTTTCCGCATTGTTAAAACAATTAATATGATCCAATTACTGCACATCCATTTCATTGTTTAAGTAAGCAAAATACATTTTTAAACTTAAATCTCACTATCTTTGGACTAATTACTTGCACTTGAGGTGTAAGTAATATTAATTCGTCGAAATTATTGACATAAATGGCCCTTATTCGAATACTTTTCCAAGTACAGATATATTAAAATTCTATGATAAGGTTGTTATGCCATGAACTTGCTCTAAATGATGGCATTACGTTTACTAAAGAGCAAAAACAATAGAGGATCAATTTGATACGAACGTACACTTCATTGTTGTGGCCATGGTAAAGTACAAAATGTCGATAAGATTAGTTTAAGTGGAATGAAGAACTACTAAATTTAACATGAAAATGCAAATCTTTGTTTGTTTGATCAAGTACTTACTCACCTACTTATATTATTTCCCAGAAAACAGGACATTTCGTATACAAACCAAAGAGAACAAAGAAGATTTTCGCCAAGAAACAAACATGTTTAAAACGTTATAATTATAATAACTAACTGATCAATTTTGAATAGTCCTCATTTAAAGTGTCTCAGATTGATTGATAGTAAAGACAGAACCGAATTGCGGCACACCGAAGTTCGTACACACTTTTCAATTATCAAATTATCTTTTCTTACCTTAAGGTACTTAACTAAAACTTTTTGTACTTCAAAGTTAATAACTTTCCATTACCAAGCACCTATAGTAAACTAGTTTTCTAAGTAGCCAATGTAGCCGAAATTCGACAATACTCTATTAACCCCTATCCACAGCGATCACACTCGAGGGCATTTAGCTTTTAAAAATACGACACCTGTTCCATGAAATTCTTATCCAACTCAAGCAAGTGAGTGATAGGAGTGATGGGGAAACCGTTTGCCGTCTATAAATTGGACTTCGATTATAATATTCAATCATTCAATTGAATGCCTTTAACAACAAAACAGTATGTCGAGATTGGAGGCTTTCACAGTGGTCATAATATTATGGACAGCGGTTCTGGGCAATGCCGCCGAACTTCAAGAAAATATTAGACTAAAGGACTATCGGGTTATGAACAAGTTACGTCCCTTGTCAGTAGAATTTGTAGATTATTATCAAAATATTACCATAAAGGACTTACAACGAGATGATGCAAGTTCGAAAATACCCACTCCACAAGACGCGCAGTGTTTTGTAGACTTTGCACTAGTAGTCCAGGGCTTGAGCTTGGGCGGCATATGGGCCATGAGAAGTAAGTGTGTTGGAAAATCTTAAGACTAATGAAACTATAGACTTTTCTTTCATTTAATTAAAGTGATTGACTCGTGGGGTTCGCTGCCATCAGGTATACTATATGGCAATCGCAAGGATTTGGGTAACTACGATGAATGTCTGAGTATTGACCATGTGATTACTGCCGGGCATAATGTGAAGGGGAAATACTGCTTTTCGGAAGTTAAAATTGGTAATTTGTTACTTGGATCAAGTGCACTTAATGTCAAGACTGCCGTTTGTTTTCCCTCCTCCTGCTCGGCGGACAATATGGACATATTGTTAAAACGGTTATACAAGCAACTTCTCGGCCTAAACTTTAGTGAGAATTCGACTTTGGTTAACGAAGCCTCCTGCAGAATAGCCGAAAGGGAACCCCTTGACGGTTTGACCATATTCACGATGTAAGTTTGAAACACTTTGAAAATTATGAATTGGGAGGTCCTAATTGATTATTTCTCTAAAGAATCCTTTTGTCCATATTCGCCTGCTCGATGGTCTTGGCCACCCTATACGACTATTTCATATGCGAAGATCAGAGTAAGTAGCTCGTGTTTGCAGTTCTTATTTTCACCCTTAATTAACCCTTTTGGTTCTTTTTATAGAGAAACTTCCTCCCATTGTGAAAGCTTTTTCGGCACGGGCGAATTCCCGTTCTATATTCCGCATTGTGGACAGCAAATCGAATCCCAATGTCATCGACTGTCTTCATGGAATACGCTGCATGTCCCTAATTTGGGTAATCTTTTTTCATGTCTACATGATAGCCGTTTACTTGCCCAATCATAATTTGGTTAAAATCTATCCGGTGGGTATAATATTTTATGCCAAAAAGTTCTAGTACTTACAAATATATGATCAATTCTCTTAGTGGTCCAAGTCCGCCTTCAGCATGTTTGTTAGAGAGGCCATTTTTGCGGTGAATACTTTCTTCTTTATCAGCGGTTTGTTGGTTGTCCTGGTTGTATTACGCATCATGGAGAAGTATGAGATGTGAAATCACTTTGGTTGCAAAATCTATATATATTTTTTGTTCTTGCAGATCGAAGGGAAAGATTAATTTGCCCATGCTGTATTTGCATCGATTTCTGCGACTCACACCGGTGCTCGCCCTTGGCATACTTATCTACATGAAGATGCTTCCGCTATTTAGAGTTGGACCTATATCGAATGGTTCCTTTGAAGACTATGAGGCGGTGTGCAAACGAACATGGTTCTGGAATATATTATATATGCAGAATTATGCCACCACAGATATTGTATGTATGAATTATATAGACTTTATCCTCAATGACTCATAAAAATTTATTCTACAGTGTCTTAGCCATTCGTGGTATCTGGCCGCCGATATGCAACTCTTTTTGGTGGCATCCTTTCTCCTTATTGCCCTCTATAGGTGGGGCAATAGGGCAGCAGCTGGCATTGTGGTACTCATTTTGCTGCTAGCCACATGTCTTTTCTGTGAAGTTTATATTAAACACTGGTCCTTGTAAGTATTGTCGTACTGTGGTTGGATATATTAGATAACATTTTTATTCTTATAGATACTCATCCAATTCACACAAGGTCAACTTTGCCACTCATGTTCAAGCATCGCCATATTTAATTGGTTTACTCTTTGGCTACTTTTTGCATGTGAATAGGGGCAAGACTTTTAAGTTAAATCGCATTGTGGTCTGGCTTTTATGGCTAATTAGTGTGGGCCTACTCTTTGCCTGTATCCTGGGTCTCTATGGTTTCGCAAAAGCCGTCACCTCAGTTCCCTATTTGAGTGAAGCCTTCTATTTGCCCATGACACGCATAGCCTGGCCATTGGCTCTCTGTTGGATAGTCTTTGCCTGCATGCAGGGTTATGGTGGCTTGGCAAACAGTTTCCTCTCCTCACCTTTGTGGCAACCATTGTCCAAGATCTCATATTGTGCCTACATCTTTCACATGTTCTTCATAGTTCTCAATGGAAGCATAACACGTACCAGTACACATTTCAGTGACTATCAAGTGGTAAGTTGTCAATGATTTCTTCCTTCGATCTATATATATTTATTTCAATTTGCAGATGCTCCGTTTCTGGGGAGATTTCGGCTTTACAATATTGTTTGCCTATTTGATGTGCATTCTGATTGAAATGCCCTTTGCTAATCTAATGGATCTCTTGCTGCCCAAGCCTAGAAAGCCATCTCCCAAACAGCAAACTGAGCCAGAAATACAATCATCCAAAGTTCCTGAATAGTTTTTATTTACTTACTTATTTAATTAGTTTGTAGAAATAAAATAATTCATGCTTATAGCAAATGGATGAAGTTATCCGCTAAGTATTTGTGTTCCATTTATTGCCCATAATTACTTAAACTGGTTCACACTTGACTACTTATAAAGGTATTTTAAATGCTTAAAGGCTCAAAAAATCATTTACAGGCTTTTGTACTGATAACAGTTTTTAATTCACACATTCGATTCATTTCTTACTAAGTATTAGTACTATTAAATGGCGTTAATGTTGAAGAATTTGGGAAAAATTAATCGAAAGTTTATAGATTCAGTTATAGATGTGTACGTATTGTGTTTATAAATATAAACAATTGATTGTCATATAGAATGCTTTGTTCCCTGTTTGGATTAAAGGTTATCAAATCATTAAAAATTATTTACAAAAATGACAGACAAACAAACAGATAGCGGCATATTAACCCACGGCATACAGTGGTGGTCACTAGGTTAGGTTAGTAAGTTTCTGGTTTTTGAAACTTTGTTTCGAATTTTCTCGGCTTCCAGGTATTTCAATGAAGACATTTGTTGAGTAAATTGTTGGTTATTGTATTTAGTTGATGACCAATCAATATCATCATGCCATTTTTCGTCGATTTTTCTACAGGAGCACTTTAACAATATGCCTCCATTTTCGGCCGCACAAGGGTCTAGCACGTTCTATCTCACAGTTTTACTATTATAGATAGACATGTGTACTTTTTGAAGAAGTTGTATATGTAAGAAATCTAAAATAAACTGCATTCCAAGAATTGTCAATTTAGCCCCAGCTTTTGTTTTGAGGCCAATTGAAATTTTGAGTTTTTGTATGTAATTCTTGAGGGTCTTTTGACCTAACACCGTTATACGACACTAATTCATACTAAAGTCATTTTTGTCATGAACTTCTGACGAAAGTAAATTAAATTTCCTGTCGAATAATACATGTTTTATGAAAATACGACGAAAATTAGATAGTTTTCAACGCATTTCAAAATGAGAAATTAGATATATTTATTATAAAGCTACAAAAGAGCGGTTACTCACGCGACTTTAACTGGACATGGCATTAGACATCATTAGTAATGATCTGAAAGTTCTAAGAGTTGAGTGATAATTTTGAACTTTTAATATTTTTTGACTGGTTTTTTAAACAAAATTAATGATTTATCGAAGTTCCCCATGTCCTTTTTTTCGAAGGGATTTTACTGGGTTTTACATACAGTTTTGTATGCAGTTACATATATATATACAACTATAGATATTCGATTGGTATTTAAACTGGGAATAAAAGCTAAAATAATAAAAAGATTTCTATGAGATGTAAATTACAACAACATTATGTAGGTTCTTATCGTTGGTAACTAAAGTTACCAAACAAATGGAAAAAACTGAAATAAATGCAGCAACAGAAATTTTATGCAGCTAGAAATTGCACCAATAAAATTATAAACTCACTTTGGACTCACAATCAGTTTTTTACGCAATTCTGGTGACTCATTTTCAGACTCATAACGTTTCTAGACTCTTTTCTTTTTCCACATGTATGTATAGGACATAAGGGACTTACACTTAAGATATAATTGCTAAGTGAATATAAATTTATAAACACAATTTATCCTAAATGGACATTAATTAAGCATTAAGCAAATATTATCAAAGATAATAATGAAATGGGACTTCTTTTCAAACGTCTAATCGGCATGCTGTTGTCGAGCGTTTGAGGGCCAATGCATTATCATGGGTTTCTAGCCTGGTGAGGTACTGAATGCCATACCTCCGGATCACACTTTTAACTGACGGGATGTGAAGGTCTCTGTGGATGATTGAGTTACGCGCGTAAGAAGGCACTTCAACAATTCTGCGTAGACGCTTGTTCTGGAATCATTGCAGGATTTGATTGTTTGAGTTAGACGCTGCGTCCCAGGATTGAATGCCATAAGTCCATACAGGCTTCAGAATGGCCTCGTAGAGCAGTAATTTGTTGCAGGTGCTGAGCTCCTGGCGAGTAACCACTGCATTTTGGAGAGCTTTATGTTTAGCTGAGTTCTCTTGACCTTGATGTGAGCTTTCCGGGTTAAACGCCTGTCAAGGGTAAGACACAGCTACTTCACCTTGTCCACACTCGGGAGAAGCGTCCCATTAAGGCTGACTGGGGGGGCAGTTGCGCCTGCGAGTGGCGAAAGTCACACGCAGCGACTTATCCGTGTTGGTTGGTCCATGGTTCTAAAAGGTTAAGTTGATTCTGGATGATTTTCGATGCCACCAAAACGTCTGGAGAGCTATCAGGAGCTGCTCATGCTGCAGCACAGTCAGGACGGCGGTGTAAAGAATTGGTACCAAGACGCCACCTTGAGGGCCGCCTGCTTTAATGCGCTCAGTCCTGGACATCGAGCTCTCACAACTAACGTAGAAAAGCCTATCGGCAAGGAATGATTTTCAGACCATGTAATGCGGAGCAGGTAGCAGTTATTTCAATTTGTGTAGAAGTCCATCGTGCCAAACTCGGTACCATTGAGCCCAAAAGTATGCTACACTGAATAGTTGACTTTACGATAGCAACTAAAGTGCTCATAAATATAATGCCACTTATAATTACCAAAATAGATTTTGTGATATTGTCAAAGTACTTTAATTAATTTATGATTGTAGGCTACAACTGATTGAATTTTGTTTTTTTTTTTTTTTTTTGGTAAACATAGCAAAAGATTCATAAAAAAAAGTTTTTATAATGAGTATAATTATTATTGCCACTCGGACACTTGGGGAATTTCTATCAATTCGTCAATATTAAATAATCGTACTAAAATCTTATTTGGCTATCAGTAAGCACTTGCAAAATATGTGCACTTTAGTTGTAAAAACTGAGTGAATCATGGCAATAGTTAAACGATTGATAGATGTATTGTTTACAAAACCTGTATTAATCATCCAGCTGGCATGAGAAGTTGGCAATTGTGCTATTTATTGATGACGACTATAATCTAAAGGGGCCGGACTTTATCTAGTGACACTTGTAAGAATCTATCTTGTCAATTATAAATCATTTTCCGCATTGTTAAAACAATTAATATGATCCAATTACTGCACATCCATTTCATTGTTTAAGTAAGCAAAATACATTTTTAAACTTAAATCTCACTATCTTTGGACTAATTACTTGCACTTGAGGTGTAAGTAATATTAATTCGTCGAAATTATTGACATAAATGGCCCTTATTCGAATACTTTTCCAAGTACAGATATATTAAAATTCTATGATAAGGTTGTTATGCCATGAACTTGCTCTAAATGATGGCATTACGTTTACTAAAGAGCAAAAACAATAGAGGATCAATTTGATACGAACGTACACTTCATTGTTGTGGCCATGGTAAAGTACAAAATGTCGATAAGATTAGTTTAAGTGGAATGAAGAACTACTAAATTTAACATGAAAATGCAAATCTTTGTTTGTTTGATCAAGTACTTACTCACCTACTTATATTATTTCCCAGAAAACAGGACATTTCGTATACAAACCAAAGAGAACAAAGAAGATTTTCGCCAAGAAACAAACATGTTTAAAACGTTATAATTATAATAACTAACTGATCAATTTTGAATAGTCCTCATTTAAAGTGTCTCAGATTGATTGATAGTAAAGACAGAACCGAATTGCGGCACACCGAAGTTCGTACACACTTTTCAATTATCAAATTATCTTTTCTTACCTTAAGGTACTTAACTAAAACTTTTTGTACTTCAAAGTTAATAACTTTCCATTACCAAGCACCTATAGTAAACTAGTTTTCTAAGTAGCCAATGTAGCCGAAATTCGACAATACTCTATTAACCCCTATCCACAGCGATCACACTCGAGGGCATTTAGCTTTTAAAAATACGACACCTGTTCCATGAAATTCTTATCCAACTCAAGCAAGTGAGTGATAGGAGTGATGGGGAAACCGTTTGCCGTCTATAAATTGGACTTCGATTATAATATTCAATCATTCAATTGAATGCCTTTAACAACAAAACAGTATGTCGAGATTGGAGGCTTTCACAGTGGTCATAATATTATGGACAGCGGTTCTGGGCAATGCCGCCGAACTTCAAGAAAATATTAGACTAAAGGACTATCGGGTTATGAACAAGTTACGTCCCTTGTCAGTAGAATTTGTAGATTATTATCAAAATATTACCATAAAGGACTTACAACGAGATGATGCAAGTTCGAAAATACCCACTCCACAAGACGCGCAGTGTTTTGTAGACTTTGCACTAGTAGTCCAGGGCTTGAGCTTGGGCGGCATATGGGCCATGAGAAGTAAGTGTGTTGGAAAATCTTAAGACTAATGAAACTATAGACTTTTCTTTCATTTAATTAAAGTGATTGACTCGTGGGGTTCGCTGCCATCAGGTATACTATATGGCAATCGCAAGGATTTGGGTAACTACGATGAATGTCTGAGTATTGACCATGTGATTACTGCCGGGCATAATGTGAAGGGGAAATACTGCTTTTCGGAAGTTAAAATTGGTAATTTGTTACTTGGATCAAGTGCACTTAATGTCAAGACTGCCGTTTGTTTTCCCTCCTCCTGCTCGGCGGACAATATGGACATATTGTTAAAACGGTTATACAAGCAACTTCTCGGCCTAAACTTTAGTGAGAATTCGACTTTGGTTAACGAAGCCTCCTGCAGAATAGCCGAAAGGGAACCCCTTGACGGTTTGACCATATTCACGATGTAAGTTTGAAACACTTTGAAAATTATGAATTGGGAGGTCCTAATTGATTATTTCTCTAAAGAATCCTTTTGTCCATATTCGCCTGCTCGATGGTCTTGGCCACCCTATACGACTATTTCATATGCGAAGATCAGAGTAAGTAGCTCGTGTTTGCAGTTCTTATTTTCACCCTTAATTAACCCTTTTGGTTCTTTTTATAGAGAAACTTCCTCCCATTGTGAAAGCTTTTTCGGCACGGGCGAATTCCCGTTCTATATTCCGCATTGTGGACAGCAAATCGAATCCCAATGTCATCGACTGTCTTCATGGAATACGCTGCATGTCCCTAATTTGGGTAATCTTTTTTCATGTCTACATGATAGCCGTTTACTTGCCCAATCATAATTTGGTTAAAATCTATCCGGTGGGTATAATATTTTATGCCAAAAAGTTCTAGTACTTACAAATATATGATCAATTCTCTTAGTGGTCCAAGTCCGCCTTCAGCATGTTTGTTAGAGAGGCCATTTTTGCGGTGAATACTTTCTTCTTTATCAGCGGTTTGTTGGTTGTCCTGGTTGTATTACGCATCATGGAGAAGTATGAGATGTGAAATCACTTTGGTTGCAAAATCTATATATATTTTTTGTTCTTGCAGATCGAAGGGAAAGATTAATTTGCCCATGCTGTATTTGCATCGATTTCTGCGACTCACACCGGTGCTCGCCCTTGGCATACTTATCTACATGAAGATGCTTCCGCTATTTAGAGTTGGACCTATATCGAATGGTTCCTTTGAAGACTATGAGGCGGTGTGCAAACGAACATGGTTCTGGAATATATTATATATGCAGAATTATGCCACCACAGATATTGTATGTATGAATTATATAGACTTTATCCTCAATGACTCATAAAAATTTATTCTACAGTGTCTTAGCCATTCGTGGTATCTGGCCGCCGATATGCAACTCTTTTTGGTGGCATCCTTTCTCCTTATTGCCCTCTATAGGTGGGGCAATAGGGCAGCAGCTGGCATTGTGGTACTCATTTTGCTGCTAGCCACATGTCTTTTCTGTGAAGTTTATATTAAACACTGGTCCTTGTAAGTATTGTCGTACTGTGGTTGGATATATTAGATAACATTTTTATTCTTATAGATACTCATCCAATTCACACAAGGTCAACTTTGCCACTCATGTTCAAGCATCGCCATATTTAATTGGTTTACTCTTTGGCTACTTTTTGCATGTGAATAGGGGCAAGACTTTTAAGTTAAATCGCATTGTGGTCTGGCTTTTATGGCTAATTAGTGTGGGCCTACTCTTTGCCTGTATCCTGGGTCTCTATGGTTTCGCAAAAGCCGTCACCTCAGTTCCCTATTTGAGTGAAGCCTTCTATTTGCCCATGACACGCATAGCCTGGCCATTGGCTCTCTGTTGGATAGTCTTTGCCTGCATGCAGGGTTATGGTGGCTTGGCAAACAGTTTCCTCTCCTCACCTTTGTGGCAACCATTGTCCAAGATCTCATATTGTGCCTACATCTTTCACATGTTCTTCATAGTTCTCAATGGAAGCATAACACGTACCAGTACACATTTCAGTGACTATCAAGTGGTAAGTTGTCAATGATTTCTTCCTTCGATCTATATATATTTATTTCAATTTGCAGATGCTCCGTTTCTGGGGAGATTTCGGCTTTACAATATTGTTTGCCTATTTGATGTGCATTCTGATTGAAATGCCCTTTGCTAATCTAATGGATCTCTTGCTGCCCAAGCCTAGAAAGCCATCTCCCAAACAGCAAACTGAGCCAGAAATACAATCATCCAAAGTTCCTGAATAGTTTTTATTTACTTACTTATTTAATTAGTTTGTAGAAATAAAATAATTCTTGCTTATAGCAAATGGATGAAGTTATCCGCTAAGTATTTGTGTTCCATTTATTGCCCATAATTACTTAAACTGGTTCACACTTGACTACTTATAAAGGTATTTTAAATGCTTAAAGGCTCAAAAAATCATATACAGGCTTTTGTACTGATAACAGTTTTTAATTCACACATTCGATTCATTTCTTACTAAGTATTAGTACTATTAAATGGATGGTATTAGATGTGTACGTATTGTGTTTATAAATATAAACAATTGATTGTCATATAGAATGCTTTGTTCCCTGTTTGGATTAAAGGTTATCAAATCATTAAAAATTATTTACAAAAATGACAGACAAACAAACAGATAGCGGCATATTAACCCACGGCATACAGTGGTGGTCACTAGGTTAGGTTAGTAAGTTTCTGGTTTTTGAAACTTTGTTTCGAATTTTCTCGGCTTCCAGGTATTTCAATGAAGACATTTGTTGAGTAAATTGTTGGTTATTGTATTTAGTTGATGACCAATTAATATCATCATGCCATTTTTCGTCGTTTTTTCTACAGGAGCACTTTAACAATATGCCTCCATTTTCGGCCGCACAAGGTTCTAGCACGTTCTATCTCACAGTTTTACTATTATAGATAGACATGTGTACTTTTTGAAGAAGTTGTATATGTAAGAAATCTAAAATAAACTGCATTCCAAGAATTATCAATTTAGCCCCAGCTTTTGTTTTGAGGCCAATTGAAATTTTGAGTTTTTGTATGTAATTCTTGAGGGTCTTTTGACCTAACGCCGTTATACGACACTAATTCATACTAAAGTCATTTTTGTCATGAACTTCTGACGAAAGTAAATTAAATTTCCTGTCGAATAATACATGTTTTATGAAAATACGACGAAAATTAGATAGTTTTCAACGCATTTCAAAATGAGAAATTAGATATATTTATTATAAAGCTACAAAAGAGCGGTTACTCACGCGACTTTAACTGGACATGGCATTAGACATCATTAGTAATGATCTGAAAGTTCTAAGAGTTGAGTGATAATTTTGAACTTTTAATATTTTTTGCCTGGTTTTTTAAACAAAATTAATGATTTATCGAAGTCCTTTTTTTCGAAGGGATTTTACTGGGTCACTCACATACAGTTTTGTATGCAGTTACATATGTATATACAACTATAGATATTCGATTGGTATTTAAACTGGGAATAAAAGCTAAAATAATAAAAAGATTTCTATGAGATGTAAATAACAACAACATTATGTGGGTTCTTATCGTTGAATCTCGTCGATGACCTTTTCCCGGAAATGCTCATATATGTATGTATGTACATTTAATATACCATTTTATCCTACAAATGCCCACAATAATTAAGAGTCTAAAAGTTTTAAACTTATCTTGTAATTTCTTTCGTTTCTATGGGGACTTTATGTGATATAGTTGTCGAATGTTGAATACACACAATTTAAAGTAGGTATACCAAATTAAATATTATTGTTTAAATAATGTCATTCGTTTTTAATGAACATTTCTTTATAAGCTATGTATATACTATATACATTCAAAATACATAATGTTTGATCTTTTAACCATTCTATATAGACATATTTTTAAAAAATTGTTGTGAATTTAAAAAATTAATGGAATAGATTTCAATTCAATTCCATTATTGTTCATAATTTGACATTTTAACAATGTAAATCAACTTCCAACACAAATAACATTGTGTCCTATTGGACCCAAATTGACTTTAAATTTGTCATATATAATTATTAAAGATGTTTTTGTGCTAACTTTGATCAAAAGTAGAGCTTAATACACGATGCCTTTTTCGTTATCTCTCATATATCTGTTTTAGTTGTACCGTAATGTTCTGCATTTCTGGTAAATCCATCCCTGATTCTATATAAAGGTACAAAACCAATTGTAAGATATTCTAGAAATATAATATAGTATTTTTATCGGTTGTCATTGATAGCAATAACGAAAATTCGTTTATTTTGTGTTTCATTATTTGCGTTTCTTTTTCTGTTTTAAATATACAAAAATATACATAGATAAATATTTACATAAATACATAATACTATAAAATATAGCTTATATAAGAAAGAAACAAAAAAAAATATATATATATAAATCCTGGCGAATTTGTGAACCGCATATCATATAATTGGTTGGTTTTGTCCCGGTTTGTTGCTGTGATATGTGATCAATTTTGAACTTATACATATTCGGATAGAATAGATGTGTCGGTTTCTATGTACATACATACATATGTACATAATACGAAATGTTAATGTTAGTGGTTGGTGGTGGTGGTGGTTTTAATCTCAAATTAGTTTAGTTATAGAAATTTAGGTACTGCTGCCACAGAAGTTTCCAACCTTCTGCCAAAATTGTCCCATTTTACTGGACTGCGTTTTGCTGGCCCTTTGGCGAGCCTTTTCGCTTTTGAATAACAACCAAGCTTGTTTCGTTTCGGGATTCGCTGGTCCCCAATTTTCATTTGGCTTAAGGCAACTGACAAATGATTGCCATAGATTACCATTTCGATGATGCGAAATGTACCAGATGCCCCACAATGGAAACTGGGCTGTGCCTATGGCAAATACTATCCAACCAGCAACTGCAAAAACATTGTGGAGACATTGAAAATCAAATGCATTTTAAAGGTATTTGAAAAACTTACTATCGCCTGCCAGAGGGAAATATAAATCACTATATTTAAGCGGCTCAATGGTGGCCATGGAATAGATAAAGATAATAATCATCATTACGGGCGTAAAGAAGGACCAACACACACGCCAATAGAGTGAAACACGTTTGTTGCACATGAATTCGATGTCATCGCAAAAGTTCTGAAGACCTGTAAAGGCAAATAAACAGATTAGCTAAACCCAAAAGAGAGAGTAAGTGTTTCAAGTCCAGTTAACCATATATCCAAACAATGCCAGCCAGCTCAAAGATGGCCAAAATGAAGACCACATAGGTGCCACCATAGAAATCAACCAGAGTTAAGATCCATTGTCCACCCTAGAATGCAAAAACATATCAATGAAAATCGTTTTCTGCTACTGACTCCAATTTTGGACTCACCGGTGTCACATAGACCAAACCTAAAAGAAAACCGCATATGGATGTTACCAGGGCCACTTTCCAATATTTCCAACTCTTAAACTGATCACAGATAATTGTCACTATGGTGCTCTGTAGGGCCACAATTGACCCAATGCCCAATACGAAAAGCATAAAGAAGAATAGCACAGAGAATAGTTGAGGCACAGCCTGAAATTTCGATATAGCATCGGGATACGAAATGAAGGCCAATCCTGTGCCACTGCGCACCACCTCACGAATATTGTCCACTTGCAAATTATGTGCTAGATTGCCAAGAATGGCAAAGATTGTGATGCCGCCCAGTAAACTGGTCAATGTATCCAAAGTGGTCACAATCATGGCATCCCTACAATCCACCAAAAGAAAAATACAATCATCAAAAGGAAAGCATTTCCCTATTGAGACTCACCTGTAGATACTGTGATCGAAACGATTGTATGAGGCAAACATAATGATGGGTCCACAGCTAACGGCTAGTGAAAAGAAACATTGCACAACCGCCTCCTTCCACACGGTGGGATTGAGTAGTTCTCCCCATTGTGGTTGCAAAAAGAATATAATGCCATCGACAGCCCCTTCGAGGGTCACGGCTCTGCCTAGGAGTACAAAGAGCACCACATAGGGGAAGATGGCTAGGAAGTAGGCTGCCTTGCCGGAACTCTTGACGCCGCGCATTATCACAAGAAATGTCACAATCCAGGAGACTAACAGAGCTAGAGTTAGCTTCCAGTCGGGAGCACCCACACCATCCGATATGTCCAGCTTCTCTTTAATGACCACATTTCTGCGAAAACAAAACATATTGATGAAATAATTTTTATAAAGAATGGATGGATGGATGGATAACTTACAGAAAATACAACTCGGAGCTACTCTGCAATTGAACACTGTCATTGTCGGCTAGAGAAGTGGTTTCGTTTCCTATTAACAACGAGGATGTGGCATTTCTGGCCGCTTCTAGCATTGTGCTCGAATAATCCTCCGGTCTGGAATTCACACAATTTGTCCATTCATCGCGGCAATAGGACCACGGCAATACCGATTGAAAGGACACAAATAGATAGTAGAGGGTTAGAGCCAACAGTGATGAATAGTAACTGATGATGCAAACTGTGGCAAATGCCTGACCATAGCCAACACCCAAAAATGATGGGCATATTGACCAGATTTTCACAGAGCCCTGACTGGTGAATTGTCCGATAATCATTTCCAAGTAATACATAGGTTTGCCTTGAATAACAAATGTAACCACATCATTTCAATACTAATGAATTATTTGTTTACATTTATTTCTTACCGATCAGAAACAAAACAATTATGTAGGGTATTAGAAATGCTCCGCCACCATTCTCATAGGCCGTAAAGGGAAAGCGCCATACATTGCCCAAACCCACCGAAACGGATATACAGGACATCAGAAATTCCAAGCCATTGCCCCAATTTGTGCGTTCCCCTCCTTCCGTGGGTTTTTGTTCACCCTTCTCATTGTTCTGTTGGATAAAAAATGCGGAATGAAATTTTTACTTATCACATATTACTCAAATATTTAGCTAATATCTACATATAAGATGATTAAGTGCTTGTATTTGATTAGCTGTTAAGAAAACAAGAAAAGTTAAGAAAACAAAAGACTTGAGAGCAAATATTTCCCATGCAAAAGCAAAGAGTTGATTCTCGACTCTTGTTTCCCTTTTGGCCATAATGTTACACACACACATATGCACACACATTTCAATTGTAGTTTCCGCTAATATTTGGCAACTCATTCCGCCATTTTTTTTGATGTGACTTGATTAGATTAGAACAATTTTTTATGGAACATATGTATATGTATATATATATATCGTACATGTAGGTATATAAATGCGCGTGACAATCGAATGGAATTTATGAAGATAAACATTTTTACGGAATTCCATACTAAAATAACAATTTTTCAAAAATTTCAACTGCAAAACTAAGGTGAAAATCAATTAAGATAAATTATCAATTTGATTTTTTTAAAACTTTTAAAATTCCTATAGGTTTTTCCGTCACATATTTGTATAAGTTACATTTCCATTAGTTAAAATATTGAAAATATATATCTGAAATATTTTGTATACGTTCACCCATCAATCAAATATTTGATACAATCTTCACTACTGACATTTTTTTTGTATTATTTTATTTGGCAAATTATTTTAATTTAAGTTTTAAACATGTGAAAATTCTTATCTCAGTTTTTTTGTTGTGTATTTTAATTTCCCAAATGATCAAATAATTGCCAGTTTATGAAATAATAAACAGTGGTGGCCACAAATTTATGGCATTTTGTGTTCTCATACTTTATTCTTAAGTTTATGATTGGTTACTCACTATTCCAATAAAATGATGTATCACATTTGAACTTAAAATTTCCCAATTGAGACCCTAACGGGTCACCTTATCCATTTCCTACTCCTTCTGGCGGAGAATTCAATTTACTTTCTTTAGTAGTTCAAGAAAAATAGTACTTTGGAATGAATTAATATCGTAAAAATGAAGCCAAGCTTTAAATCGTACATATATAAGCTTTAAAGTCATTCATTTTTAATTCGTAGGTTTATGATAATTTGGGTATAAATTGAAAACTTTTGGATCTACGTCTTTAAAGAACTCATATATGTATGTATGCATCCAACTCTGATTTTATCCACTCCCAAGCAACTTAATGAAGAAATATTTTTTGTGATTTTTTGAATATTGTGTTTTGATGATGAAGCGCATTTTTTGCTATTTTTTCTTTGAACGAAAGATCAGCCCCCTTTTCCCTGGAGTTGTACAAATCTAAGACAATCTGCATACCCAAAAATTTTTAATTGAGCATTTGTTTTTTGGACAATGAAAATTTTAGTTTATAATGTAAATCAAGGACTTCAAAAGAATTAAAGACCCCAAAAGTACTTTTTCCCATGAACTAAGATAAAAATTAAATCGGATTCCCCTTCGAATGATACATTTTTTATTTAAATTTTAAATTATTTTTATTTTGGAGGCAACTTAAATATTTGTTTGACAAAAAAAATGAACTAAACTTCAGATATGTAAGTAAGTAAATGGTGTAAAATTTTAATACAATAAGTAAAAAATTACTAGAAATATGTTTCTATAAGGTTTATTGGCCCTCCATAAAATTGACTTTTAAGTATGAGAAAACAAAACGTTATAAATTTCTGGCCAGCACTGTAATTGCACATGATAAGTGCCTAAGATAATCAAAGATCGTTTGAAAAAAGTTGAAAATATTTAAAAATTTCCCATGTAATTTAAAAAATTGTTTAACAATTTTAATAAATTACAATCAAAATAGAAAAGATTTCTTTAAACTTTACATTAAATACAAAATAAAAAAAACCTTTCATTTATTAGGTATTATGTTATTGTCTAATCAACCACAGAGAGATAAAGAGAGAGTAAGAGAGCGAGAGAGATGGATGAGATAATGGTGATTTTCCAAACAGAAACTTTTTTTTCGATCAAGTGAAGTTTTTTTTGCGGTTAGCAGTAATTCACTTTATCAGCATACATGATTCGCTTGAGGAGGGAAGAGACAGATAGAGACTCTCCATATAGTCATACATATATGTATATTTAGGTTTCAGCTTTAGTTTCAGTTCGTTTATATGGGTAATTACCATTTGAATGGGAATTGAAAATGCCGCTAAGCACTCACTCTCACTCAATAGAACATGACAAGTATGTAAAACTCAGTATTACATCTGAAAACGTCATTGCCCACTCGCCAGCACGAAAAGTGTACACACTAACAAAGTGATTGTTATTAACATTATCATTATTATTATTATTATTATTATTATTACGAATGAACAACCTTTATTCAAATCAACAAAAATCCCCTTAAATACCTGGAAATGCGATCTAATGCAAATTTTCATTTGAAGACAATCTTGGAATAACCAAACTAAACAGACAAGTTGATCATATTATGACTCAAAATAGTTGTCATGGGATTTCATCTCATAAAGCCATCTCAATTTCTATTGTTCATGTAATTTTAGACAGTCGTCATCATTATTTTTGTTATTCCCACTATTATTATTACTATTATTATTATTAAAACAGTCTCGTTTGTCTAAATCTATAAAAAGCATTTAGCAATTACTGTCTCTGCATGGGGAAGGAGATTGACGGGGGGGTTTTTTTAATATATTTTTTTTAATATTTGATCGTAAAAACTGTTTTGTTTCCTACAAACGAGTAAAAAGGCTGTTTAAATAAAAAAAACACACATATATAAATGAATATACAAATATATATTAAAGGTAACGTCTCATGGTTAAAATGAAAACAAAACTGCATCATTTAAGGGGTTTTCAAGGGGGGGAGGCTGGCAATGGAACTGGAATGGGGTGTGGGGGAGAAAGCAGGCTCGAATTACGACTCCAAAATATTTGCCGGCTCGTGTGTTTACACAATATTGCAAGTGCAACAATAACGATGGTGGATATCTTTCACCGATATAGGACAGAACAAGTATGTACATACATGTAAGTACCTACATACTATATATAGTATATATGACCAAATGGGAATAAAAAAGCTGTTGAACTTTTATCGAAATTTTCTCATTGTAAATGGATCTGAGTGTGGCAAGATAACATGAGAATGATATTAACCTTCAATATTATCTACATTTGTATTTGTTTTGTTTACAGTTAATATAAAATACAGGTCAAGGAATCTATAATTTTATGCATTTAAATACCCAATCACATACATACATACATATGTACATATCTCTAAAAAGCTTTACTAACTAACTTGTTTCAATTGGAGTTATGTATTTTTCATACATTATGAAAGATTGAATTGAATCTGCGCTCATCTCATGTCAAAGAGGGGATTTGCAGGATCCTTTCTATGGTAGCTTTACATGGACGTAGGTGGGAGGGGATTTTGTGGGGTTTTTGCTGATTCAAGTGGACTCTCAACTTTCAATATATGTACATATTTTTTCCGCTTTAAACAGTTATCGCTTTATGAATTTTAATTTCAATTTTAAATGCCACAAAAAAAATTTGAAAACTGAATAAAATATTTGTTTATTTTAAAACTTTACTTTTATCAACTGTTAACAATGATTTCATGTTTTAGATTTACAATAACTAAACGTAAAACGATGAATAAATTTCTTTATTGTCCAAGTTTTATTATTAAATCAAGCATTGAAATAAATGTATATATGACTATGAAACTACATATATTAGTCCTTTTGATCAGTTCATGGACGGATCTAGGGAAAAGTCTGGGGGGTGAATCATTGAAATTGCTAATCATTTTTTCCGTTTTTTCCGTTTGTTACTTAAAACTAGAGAATTTTTAGAGTGGTCGTGTAAACCTGAAAATTTCTCAAGCCAAAAAAAAGTTCTAAATTTCCTAATTCGAAAATCTTAATTTTTGATCGGACGCCACATTAAAATATGTTCGAAGAATTTTGGCGACGAATTTTGGCATCTTAAGCTAGGGTTGATGTCGGTGAACATGCAAAACGTTTTGAATTTAATTGATTTATTTAGCTAAATAATTACAAAGGGTGGAGGATATTTATATTTACATTTGCCTAATTACTAGTCATTTTCAAAAACCATTTGGTATCAGTTTATAAGTTATATATTTATATACCATAAGGTTCTAGGATAAGTAGGTGGCTGGCAGGATTCTTCATATAAGGATATATTGATTCATAACATTTGTAAACCGAAAATTGTGTTACCAACATTTATAACACTTTCTGTACTACTTCTCGATCTAAATTTAGGGTTTCTTTTGGTTAAAATATACGAAAACTTTTTATTTTTTTGAAAACTTTTATGAGTTTAAGTTATGCTTTAACTTATTATTGATTGACAATAGGAACTTGTAAGGCATTCAAAATGCAGAGAGCTAAAGTTGAATCTGAGGATGTCACTTACAGATTTTGAGTGCACATTGGGGACAATATTATAACGTAATCTATTTGTTTTTAGCACCTATTTGTTGACTTGATTTCATTAATGTACCTATATACCTTTGTACATACATTTGTACATATGCATGTGCATATATGTATGTATGTACATAGATATAGTATAGTATTTTTATATATCAGTTGTGTTTGCACATTATAAGCAATAGAACGGGTTTATTTTGCCTTTACCCTGCCACCCTCGCTTAGCACCTTACCTCGATTCAGACCGATTCAGCTGAGCTCAGCTGTGTATTGAAGGGCAACCGACTGAATGTATGTAGGTATAAGATAAGTTTCGGGTGAACTAATAATAATGCTTTTGGATAATAACTCATGCCATGACCATATAATACCTACATATCGGTATCTCCCTCATATTTGTCGGCCAATTGGCCCATCATAAAAAAAAACAAACCATAATGATCTTAATGATCATCATAAAGTTATAATAAAAATGTTGTTATAGTTTCTATAGCCTGACACGTCACTAAAGCGAGAAAGAGCTAACTACAGAGAGAGAGAGAGAGAGAGAGAGAGATATAGAGAGAAAGAAAGAGAATTTAAAGTTATTATAAGGATTACTTTGCTTTGATCTCTCTACTGAGATTTGAATTCTTGTATTCACTGTAGTTACCTATTATTTATATACATACATACATATATATTTAATTATTTGGCAAATCATGACTTTATGATTGATTCGTTTGACACTCTAAAATCTTAAGTGGCTTCTGGTAGCCTCTGGTACTTGAGTAATCCAAAATTGAAATTGAAAATTTCACTTGGCAAATTGGATTGCATTTTGTTTTGTTTCTTGTCTCTGAGTTTAAGTGGAAATGAAGTACTTTTCCGAATGATAAGTAGTAAAACTTACTTCCGTCGCCGTCCCGTTGCCGTTCTGCAATTGTGGCTGCTGCTCAATGTTTTTCAATTCCATAATTTGTTTTTACAAATTAAAATAATTAATTTATACACTTGAAATGTTGTTTCAAACAAATAATCAACAAACAATCAACAGCAACAAAAAAAGAAACAAGAATTGCGAATTTTAATACTTTAACGAAACGAAACAAAAAACGGGACAAATTATAATTAATCTATTGTGTTTTTTTATTATAATTTGGTTTTTGCTGGTGTATATTATTATTATTAAGCTGGTTGGGTATTTCTCTTTTTTTTTTTTTTTTTGTTAAACTTGGCTATGGCTTTGGCTAAAGCTTTTGGCCTTGGCTTTGGTATATAGTATTATTCTGTTTTATTTTATATTATTAAAAATTGTTTAGATTTGTGATGTTGAATTCGCGTTTGAGTTTTGAGTTGTGCTGCGCCATGAATGCCACGGCTGGAACTGACGGGGTGGCGATCGTTGAGCGCTTTAAGAACCGCCAACGCCAACTTTACTGTGGGTAGTAAGTAGGTAAGGTAGTTAGGTACCTGTACTTACCTACATACTTGCCTAGTGCAAGCAACAAGTGCTCAGAACTCTGGCATAGAGGGCATAGCAGGTAAGAAGCGTGAAATTATTCACACACCAACACCAACACACACACACACACAGAGACACACACACACTCGTGCAGTGTGTTAACTGCTTTTTGTTAAGGCGCTTTTGGATAGCGGCAATAATGCAAGGGGTAACTTTCGCTATCAGTATCAGAGGGAGCCGGATTCGGCTAAATAACTTGTAGTTGAAGCATTCTGGGCATCGGCATCGGCGCTCCACTTTGTGATCGGTTAATCGTGCGTTAATAACGTTTGTTAGAGGACAAGTTTTGATTTTCAATTTGGTTTTGTTGCCATTTGTTGTTGTTGTAGTTTAACCACTTAAAACATCCAATTTAATTTCACCTTTTTTAAGTGCCTTTTGACGCAATTCTGCGTAAAATATGTGCAAGATAGAGAAGAATGATTCGTTGATAAGATACGATATCACAGACTGGCCCCAGACCAGACTGATTGAGACTCCTTAGGCAATCCTTTATTACACTGAACAAAACACACATTACACCAGAATCCAAATTTGTGCAAATTACAATTGTAAATACAAAAAATATTATGAAATAATAATATCTTACACAAGAAATTTCAGTCACATAAACAGATATCACATATCTTACAGATCTCAACCAGAAGTTATGAGACCTGCAATAGTGAGCTCAGTTGGAAAATTTGGTTATTATTGTTATTTAATAAATTACAAATGATTTTGATTTCTTTACTGACAAAACTGAACAAAAATAATGAGCCACACTTAATGGAACGATTCACGAAAGAAAGACATATAAATTCTCATTTTTTTTCATATCGTGCAGTCTGTCCATACCATATCTGTTTAAGCAGATCTTGGCGACTTTAAGAGATACAGTTATCAAAATTGGTATGTAAACTTACTTCGATTTTCTACAACTTTTTCAAAGAGTACACATGTCTATGTATAATATTAAAGATTCGAGAAAGACTGCCAACAAAGTGACCACCACTACACACGTAGTAAACAGATAGTTTGGTTTAAAATTTTGTTTAAATCCCGCACCAACAGATTTTTTTCCCGCAAATACTCAAAGAATAGTTATTAAATTTAGCATACTAACATTTGTTGTTATTACCTATTGGTCTACCAAATTTCATAAAAAACCTTTAAACAAAAAGGGCAAATTCCGTCCGCTGGGTTAGAGTATACATATAACACTCTCAACTATATAAAGAATATATATTCCTAATCTAGACTTGACTTTTACAATTATTTTTAAACGAAATCCTTTTCAACTCGTTTATACGATGTGTGGATTGAAGAGAAAAAAGGCACCCTTTTTTAAACCTGTAACCAGAGATTTAGATTACATAGTTTCTAATTCCCCAGGAAGCTTATTTGCATTTAGATAACAAGCTACGAAATTATCTATTTCTACTTTTGCTACTTTCTTTTTTATAACACACACAGTGAAAGTTTGCATGATGCATCAGAGCCAGACATTGTAATCATTCTTGATTCATTCAATCGAATCCATCTGGCATTCCTTAGTAATGAGTGAGTGGGTTAGCGAATGGGTTGTGGGTGTTTTTCTTAGTGTAGACAGGTAGGTGACCAATGGCCAGTCATTTGAGGTAGTTAATTGAAAGATAAAAATTGTGCAAACGCATTTACTTGGTATAGTTGTATAAATGCCAAGACATCGACTATGACGATGATAATCACTTTTTTCTTTTTAAGCGGCCATAACCATTGGGCATTAGATTAAAAAAAAAACACACACACACATACAATAATTAGGCTCGAGACGCCACCAAGGAGCACAGTCCCATCGATAATATTTATAGATTTCGTTTGAATTCGCCAAAGTCCATAAAATTGGTTCTTTTTTTCTATCAATGGAGTTTTTACAACCAATCCAAAAGCGCCATCCAGTCCGATCCGGTTAATCGACAGCATAAAAATGGTTTTATTATCTCAATGATTGGGACAAAATATCCAAAGAGTTTTGCACCGATAAATCTTGTGATATATTAACTAGAAAAATAGAAAAAGCTATTCTAATATATTCTAAAATAATCCTTCTAATTACGATTTTTATACCATACACCCATAGGGTGAAATGGTATATTAAAGTCGCCAAAATGTATGTAACAGGCAGAAGGAAGCATCTCTGACCCCACAAATCAAAAACCGAGTCGATCTAGCCATGTCCGTCTGTCCGTCCGTCCGTCCGTCCGTCCGTATGAACACCTAGATCTCGGAGACTATAAGAGCTAGAGCCACCAAATTTGGTATGCAGTCTCGTGTAGTATGTACGCTTATCGAGTTTGTTTCAAATTTTTGCCACGCCCCCTTCCGCCCCCAGAATTTACATAAAACTGTTTTTCTTAAAAAGTATAGCAGATAGAAACATCAAATTTGGTTTATATACTCGTTTAGTTAGCGCGCAGAAAATAATTGTTCCAACTATTTGCCACGCCCCCTTCCGCCCCCGGAATTTACATAAAACTGTTTTTCTTAAAAAGTATAGCAGGTAGAAACATCAAATTTGGTTTATATACTCGTTAAGTTAGCGCGCAGAAAATAATTGTTCCAACTTTTTGCCACGCCCCCTTCCGCCCCCGGAATTTACATAACTCTGATTTTCTTAAAAACTATGTAAGCTACCGACATTAAATTTGGTATGTAAGTTAGCCTAATAGACGCGCAGATATTGACTATTTAAAAATTTTGCCACGCCCATTTCCGCCCCCGAAAATTAAACAAAACTGATTTTCTCGAAAACTAACAAAGCTAAACTCACCAAATTTAGTATGTATATTGGCTTAGTATGCGCGCAGAATACATATATTTTAATATGTTGCCACGCCCACTTCCGCCTCGATAATTTAGAAAAAACCGATTAGCTCTTGCAATTTTTTGACCATCGCGATCAAATTTGGCAGACTAATAAATCTTATCTATTTCTATCAAACTACCAAATTTGATTGAAATCGGACTAGAAACATACAAAATATACGTATGAACGTATTTTGCTATGCGATCCATAAGGGCAGAATTGGCCGTTGGCTAGTGGCGGCGCTAGAGTGCTCGTGTGTTTGTAGAGTAAAAGATAGCAAATGGTATGAGGCATGTTAAAACAATTTAGTAGACATACATTTGGTTTTCGAAATTCTAAATATTTGTTTCACCTGGTGTATGGTATACCCAAGTCGGCGAGACGACTTACTTACTTCATTCTAGTTGTAATTAACTAAGAAAAAATTTTGGAAAAAGGTATCACTTGTTTAAGATAATGTTTTAAGTCCTGAACTTAAGTGTTTTTTGACGCCAATCTTAAAAAACAAAAGAAAATAAATAAAAAACAAGAAGAAAAACAATAGAAATATTTTGTCCGTCTATATTATAATCCTTTGTTTGTTGTTGAATAACAATTTGAAAACTATTCAATTAATTTTTGAGGAGTCATTCTTGAATACCCATAATCATTTTTAATTTTGAATTATGAAATTACATTGGACTTTTCTTTTCAAATCCAGAGGGTCGGGGCTAACTTCGACCGCATCGAAGTTTGTATACCCTTGCAAGTTTTTTTGTTACAAAGAGAAGCCTACAATATTAGACTGAATCAATGCGGTGCTTGTGGCTAGCCATTTTATCGTATATTTTATGAGACCTATTTATATAGCTATATTATTATAGGTATCCAAATTTTGATCGAATTTGGCACAGTCATTAATAGGTATATTAAACTGAAAAATATTAATTTTTATGACCATCTCGTCAAAAGTAACGAAGCTATTGATAAAAGTCACTGTTTTTGGCTGATCGCTTCTATGGGAGCTATATGGTTTAATCAAGTTTGAATTACTTTTTTTTCAATATAAATATTGCATCACAAATACTCCAAAACATCAAAAATGGGTAAAACATGTCCCAAGCAAGAATATTCACTTAAAACAAATTGTATACTTTCAATAGTTTTTATTTATTTAATTAATTATATTGTATATATATATATTTTCATATATATTTATATATATATATATATATATATATTTATTTGCATTTATACTTAACTAATAACTAGAATTTGTAAATTATTTTTAATTTTTGCTTTTATTTTTTATTGAATGCGTCTATAAATTAAATCTTATTGTTGTATTTTCTAAAATAAGATAAACGAAAAAGGAAAAAAAACAAACTATGAATTAGGTATGTATGTATGTATGTGAACTAATTCAATCTACTTCATGTTGCTGTTACATATGTATTTGTATATATATGTGTGTGTGTATGTGTGTGTATGTAAATGTGTTAATGATACATTTATGCAATAGAATAGACGCCAATTCAAAGTTAATCAAAGAATTGGTTAACCGCTTTTTTGTTCATCATCATCAAATTGTACAAGTGACAAATTTTATACATTGAATTTTTTTTTTTCAAAGAAAACACTTAAAACAAAAACTCTGATTTCTAATTATAGATAATAATAAACATAATAATAAAAGTAATAATATATATTTTCTCCTTACAGACGAAACAAAATACATATTTACCAAAACTAAACTGGACAGTAGCCGCTCTATCAATTCGTTGTCTCTTTTCTTTACAAGTGTGGGTTTTTTACTATATGAATGATTAGTAAATGATAAGTAAGGTATTTAAATTCTACAACATTCTTACGAATAAGGGAAAAATAAACACCCACATTCACACGCACATACACACACACACAAAGTCTTTAAGTCTACATCAACACATTATTCATCAACAACAGCATTGTCATCGTTATTATCAGCATCTACTACTACATCATCATCATCATCATATACATCATAGTCAAAATTATAAGTAAATTTAACTAAATAATTAACATAATTAGCCTTGACAATTTGAGGACTTGTCTTCTGCAGCATCAAGCACAATAAAGCAGATACTATGAATTAAAGGAATCTTCAGAGGAAAACAATTTATGTATGTCTATATATGTAAATGAAAATCGCACTCAATCACCCACAAATGGACACAACTACAAAACAAAACAAAAAGAAATTAAAAAGGGGGGAAAACAATGAAAAATGCATTGACAATTTTAGCTTTTTCTTAATTTTTCGATAGTTTAGTTTCTTTTCTCTCTTCATTTCGTTTTTGTTTCTTACAAAGAAAGGCAGCAGTTGTTTTGTTTTGTTTTTTTTCTTTTTCAATTTAGTTAGTTAATTAGTTAGCTAGTTAGTTAGGTTAGTGGGTTGTTTGGATTCGGTTTATAGGCTGCGGCATTGCAATTGTGTTGTGTGTTGAGTATATACATATTGAGGATACGGATTTGGATTCTGGGCGGGGTTTAAGGGGTGGCTATAACAATGAATGGCACACTTGCATTTGTATATATGTATATTTAAATACTTCAATATTCAATATATATTCGGATTTCTTTTTCATTTCGTTTGGTAGCATCGTCGAAACTAATCAACAACACACATATTAAATATTTCTATATCAAAAATGGTAAAAATTTAATAAAAATTTCATTTGTCGTTCGATATTACGATTCAAAAATCGAATTCAAATCCGTTGTAACTATAGATTTGATAAACTTTTAGCTGTTTCTGTTGTTGGTATGTTTTTTAGTTTTTTGTTTTTATGGAAGTACTTTCTGTATGTAGCAGGTTCGTCTTTTCTTTAAGGGTTTTATTATCATTATTATTATTAATATTATTATTAATATTATTATTAATATTATTATTATTATTACAACTATAATTAATACACATTCTCAATATATATGCTTGTACTTTTCATGGGTTTTTGAGTAGAAGTAGTAGTAGTAGTAGTTTATAATGAATTAGTAGTAAACTTTTTAAAATTAGACAAACACAAAAAAAAAATACGACGATGCAAAAGATCTTATCAATATATATCTCAAATGAAAGCGGCAAAAGGATGAAGAAAGGTAAAGGAAGATCCTAAATAGTATGTACATAAAAATATATGAAATATCTTGCTCTCTTAAATTCCTTGCGCGGATCCTTTTCTTACTATTCATACTTTGCATTTATAAATATATATATATCTATATATATATATATTTGTTTTTTGATGTATTTGATGAACGAACGCTTTAGATATTTTTGCTATTTATATTGATTTTGTTTTTCGTTAACTTGTTATAAAAACTATTTACACTAAGTATTTCTACTTATCAACTGAGTATGGTAATATCTTTTTGTTTTCTCAAGCGATTCGCAATTGCTGACGACGAATAGTATATTGGTGAAAATTTGTGTCTTTGTTTGCCATCAGTTGCCTATCCTTTCTTTCTGCAAATCTCATGTACATTAGATCTCATCTTTCAACGTTCAAGAATTGACAAACAATCTTTCTATCTAAGGGTAAAAGTGACTGTTGTTGTGGTGGTGAGTTTGTGTGTATGTGTGAGAGTAGTGTGCGAATTTGTGTGTATGTAGTAGGTGACTGTTAATTGTGGGTGTGTGTGTGTGAGTGTGTGACTTTGATTAGGTTAATGAGAGAAGAGACTCTACTCTTCGGTTTGAAGGCTCAGTCCTCATTCTACATTTGCTTTTTTAAGTTTGCCGCATTATTTTGCATTTACGAATTTGTTGCATCCGGTCAAGCACGTTTTGTAGTGACTGTTGCTGCTGCTGCCGCCTTTTGGTGCCGCCGCTTGTTGCTGCAACTGCTGCTGCCGCTGCTGCTAATGCTGCTGCTGTTCAGGCTTAAAATAAAATTTCTTCTTGGTTGATTGTTTTCTTTTGTTTTTCACTAGTTTTGTTGCTGTTGTTCATGAAGGCTGGTTTTTCGATGTGATTAGTCACGCATCTCGACCCATTTTGCGAGGTTTCTACCGACAAGTTCCTTATTGATAAAAATTACATTCTACAACGAAAACAATAAACATTATAAGTAAATTATATAATATAAGAGATGATGCCCCCTAAAAATTTGTTGTTATTAAACATAAATCAATGAATACTTTTTGAAATGTGATTATAGTATAATTAATATATACATCTTTCACCCCTTTGCAATTATTAATATTAGAAACTGTCGAAACGCAGATAAATATACATTATATTCATCCACAATCGAAATATATTTAATTTTTTACATGATTTGTAAACACGACTGAGTCATAAAATATTCACATTATAGCTGTTGTCCTAATAAACTGTTACACAATCAAATTTGCTAATAGTAATTTAAGTTTAATTTAAAACTTATCCCTCATTATACTACTACTCATCACGTTTTTGCTATCTCACTCTGTTTTATAATATAGTCCGGTTGCATTTGCCATCTCTGTCTAGTTGACGATTGCTTCAAACCCATCCATATACTTACATTTGGACCTAGAGAAGCGAATAGATAAATTTCTGGTACATTATGGCTATTGTAGCCGGCTACTTGTGCTTGCAAGACAATGCCTTTGGTAAGTTTATTGAGAATTTCAGCCGCTTCGACAGACCAAGTCTTATCTGTAATGGCAGAAATTGTTTTAGATATGCATGTTTCACAGTTTGCGTATTTATTATAAGTATAAACTTACCTATTGGCTCAATATTGGACAATATGCATTCTGTTGCCTGGAAAGGTACCGACATAAAGTCCGTGCGTATTTGGCGCAGCAAGCCAAAGTTAACATTCATATAGCCACCGAAATCTAAAAATTTCACCAGGCAACGTTCACTGTCCTCGGGATCGGTGTCAACAATTTGCACACGATACCAAATCTCATTGATGGGCATCACGCAAACGGCACTGATCTCAATGCTGGGCAAAAGTGGAGCATCCATGGTGGTGTAGCTGTCATAAAGGCCCTTCTGTAGCATGGGCAGCGATGGATGCGAGGGGTGCAATGGATGTTGGACAAACACATGTGAACCGGATAGTACAGCGCTGACCACAACATCATTGTTAATACCCTCGATCAGTTTGAGCTGCGACAAAATATGAGAGAGAAGCAATGCATTTTTAAATAGTTCAAAATCTAAATACAGTGTATCAGTAAAGCATATAGACACATACACCAGCATAAGCACACACACACCAGACATAGAAATCAAACTTTCTACAATAGAGATATCAGGGAATTCCAAGGAACTGCTTTGGTGTGTTTTTATTTATCGTTACTAGTTATATCGATCCACCTAAATCTATCATCTTGGTGGCGATTTGTGAGTGGATGCTGTGTATCTATACATTTTGGATAAACTGTATTGTGCTTAGTTAAGTCGGGACACAGGACTCACTTGCAGATTGTAGAGGCTTTCTGTCGATAAAGGAACTATAGTTTGCGGCAGGGCAAAGTGAATGCGTTGCATTGTGAAATTTGGATAACGTTTCGATGGTAAACGCTGGCGTATCATTGAGAGAGCCGCATCTATCTCGCTTTCAGTGCCCTCAATAGTGCAAATCCGCACCTTGCCCGAATATGGATTCTTGCCAAGCGACACACTGGCCAGAGTTTTGGTTTTGATTTGATTAATAAAGGCTCGCTTGCGGCCATATAGCTGGCCAATCAGACTAATCGGAAATAGAAATTCATATTTGGTCTTGATGCGTGTAGCCTCCGAACGTGGCAGGCTGGAGCCTTTGCCGGAATCACCGGACTGAATGCTGCAAATGCTCAACGATGGACTAGCTGCATCCACTTGACGTTTGGGTTGCTGCTGTTGTTGTTGCTGCTGGACGTCTGTGACCACAGTTTGTTGCTCTTGTTGCTGCTGCTGATTAAGTATAACCTCCTCCTCCACTTCTTTGCCAGGGCAGTTATTGTTTTGCTCGCTTGGCTGTTGCTGCTGCTTTTCACCCACGTCAAGGAATGAATTCTCTGGCGATATTTTGGGTGTACGTGTTGCCTTGATTACCACCGGCTCCACAGTTTTAATGCTACCATTAATATTTGATTTACGATTATAGAACGAAACGCGTGTCACCGAATCGGGTAAATCCCGTGGCGATGACAAATTCTCAAAATCTTCATCAATGGAGCAAAGGGTCTTATGTTCGGCATCTTGAATTTTTGACTTAAGTATTTCCGTATCAATAATTTGCTGCTGTTGTTGCTGATGCAACTGTTGTTGCTTTGTGCCAGGTGAGCAGCTGCGTCCATTGCTTTGAATTTTAATTGGAGCCGATTTGCCATATAACATGGCAGTAGGACTACTTTCCTTCTCATCATTGCCATTGACCAAGGTGCCATTAATGTTCATCGATTTACTTGATGCTGCCGACGATTGCGGTAATTTGCCATTTGCCACACCATTTACTTTGCGTACTGTGACCGATGTCTCAATAACTGATGCATCCTTGGATTTAGATGATGTGGGGTCATCATCCGGTTTATCTAAACGATTTTTATTTCTACGCCGGAACCAAAAGACTCCGAGTATAAATGCTACACCGGGTAGTGATAAATAGAGTAGAGGACGACCGGATACCATTTTCGCTGAATATTGAAGAATCTGCAATGACAAATCAGAGAAAATGTGGTGTGAGAAAGAGCCAATCTTTTTGTTGTAATTGTGTTGTTTACCTATTTTTATTCTTTGCTTAAATTAAAACTAGATTTTTAGATATTAATTTACTAGCTAAAATATTCATACACACATGACAGTTAAAACAAATCATTTAGAGTAAAGCATGAATAAGTCTTCCTTCATTTTCCAGTAATTAATTAGATCTAATTAAAGGAAGATATGTATATACATACATATATAAAGACAGGGGATAATGAGATTGATTTAGATAATCTACACATTTGTATGTTTGTTTGTATATATTTTTCTGCACTAAATGCTTTTCGTTTTTGTTTTGACCATCACGAGATCAAATTGTAAATGTGTTCGTGTGTGTGTGAACTTTTGCGTATTTATAGCAACAAAAAAATTAAATATATATATACAAATATAGACGGCGACGCGCCATGCGCTCAGAGCAAATAAGGTGCAAAGTAGCAGCGCGCTAGGCGCAATTTGAATGCCACGCGGAAGAATCACAAACACATACACAGCAGACAGAAGGAGAGAGAGAGAGTGGGGGAGACATCGAGTAAGTGAAAGAGAGAGAGGAAAGCCAAGAGAGAGTCGGTTGGTCGTGATCAAGAGAACGTAAACGTAAATGCGAGCACTTTTCCGGCCAAAAAAGAACGAACGAAATACAAATACCGTTGTGTCGTTACGTTTTTAACGGCGAAATGTGTTATGAAATCATTACAAAACCAAAACCAAAAGAAAAGGCCACAACCTATAAAAGTATTCTTCACAGACTCTATTCCTCTACAAATAACTATCTCCCCTCTTCAATTCTATTGAGGCTACCATTTCTCGCAGAGACTGCCACGCAACAAATATCAAGGGGAGTTAGTTGGGTTTGCTGCTTGCTTATTATGTGGGGGGTGTTATGAAGGGTTAGCATTTCTTCACCATACACACATATGTGCATATGTATATGTATGTAGAAATGTTTATATTCATTTCAACGTTTGATTTTATTTCACCTTTCACAAAATCTTCAAATATACACAACAACAACCAAAAATTTCTTTGTGTGTTGTTTGGGGAAATTTCCAAAACTCGATCAATGGAGGTGAAGGTGGAGAAGCACCACCAGCAGCAGATATTTACAACAACACCAGCAATCGAATCGTTGTGTCGATAGTGCGTATAAGTTTGTTGTGTAGTTGTGTGAGTGTGTGTGTGTGCGTGTGTATCTCATTCGTTAGAAGACAACAAGTTTCGCTTAATCGAATCGTCGTTGAGATTTCTTATTTTATTCGTTTTGAATTATTCAAAAAAATCCAAATTATTTCCAGTAACAAAAAAAAATTATTCGTTGGTTTCGATTTGGTGTGAGTGTGTATGTGTGTCTACTTGTGTGGTGTATGGATTAATTAGTTGCCGGCAAAACTTGGAGCGTATCAATCGATCGATTGATCGTTTCTTTTTAGTCTTTTTTTTATGTATTGCCGCGTTCGATATACAAGGAGGAACTACTCTCTAAACAGTTCAATCTGCTGCACTCGCATTCCACAGATACAAAACGACGACAACAACGATGGCAAGACCACGACGAGTGACGACGACGACAAAGATAACGATGGCAATGTTAGAGACGACGACATCGTTAGTTCTTTTCTTCTTTTGACGACCAACCAATCAACCACCTATCCACCCACCTATCAAAGAGACACGAATATGCGTGCATTAAAGGGTAAAGCACCTTTTCATAGGCGATCTCTCTCTCTCTCTTCCATGTGACAATTAGTCAGGATGAGAAAGCCCTGAGAGAACCTAAACGTGAGATGAATTAAGACAAAGAAAGAGCATACTTCTTGCTTAATCAAGTACTAATCAGTAGTCTCAGGGCAAAAGTTTACTGTTACATATAAAATAAATGCTAAACGGCAGAAGGGCAAATGAGAGAGCGTAATAAAATATATACATATATGTACATATATATACATATATATGTATATATATAAAAAAAAAAAACAAAAAATGTTTACATATGTATGTCTGAAGTCTGTATGTGCGTGCATGTGTTTGTGTGAACCAAACATGTTTGGCGCTTTTTGACTTTGAACTTGCCAAGTAGTTGGTTTTGTTTTTGTTGTTGGTATTCTTGTAACCGAGGACAGCCTAAATGTGTACGTTATTTCGTATTTCCATAACGAAGATAACAGAAACAAATTAAATACAACCTAAATTTCATAGAATTGTTGCGACGACGACGATGATAATACACTTTTAAATTGAAGAATAAATCCATGCGATGATCAGCAGATCAGACGAATATTTATGCACACCCTTTAAAGTTTGCTTTTATGTATTAGAATTAGAAAAATCAACGATTGACAAAATCCCTTTTCGTGCGCATTTTACATTTTGTTTTAGAGTAGAATAGAGTAGAGTAGAGAAGCTCGGGATAGAGATAGAGAGAAGGTGCTATTAATACAGATAGACAATCTGACTGACTTGCACACATACATAGACATACATCACATAAGCAGGGCATCAAAACAATAACCAGGTGCAACATTGCCAGGCAAATTCGTTGTCGCGCTATAATCTTGGCAACGTGGTTTCCTCGATCATATGGCTTGACCAAAATATGCGCAAAGGGTTGGGGGGAGAGGGAAATAGAAAGCAAGAGTGCGAAATAGAGAGAGAGGGAGAGAGGAAAAGAGACTGTTGCTCGACATCCGAAAGGGGTTGTATAATCGTGAGACGTACGGTATATATATACTTATATATATATATGTAAATACATATAATAAATGGGAGTGGCAGTTTTCTAAGCGGCTCCCACAAACAAAAAAGTGCGTAAAATATTTAATTCATTTGTACATATTTAATCATAAGCATACAACATATGTATGTACATATATGTACATATTCATATTTTTCGTATATGTATGCATGACTCACACAGACAGACACACACACACTGGCAAATTGTGTAATCGCCAAAAGGCCAAAATAAAGACTGAATAGCCAGCCGCCCGCCTTGCCACCGCACTCCAATCATCAGTCGCCCAACATTCTTTACTTTCTCTCTCTCTCTCTCCCTTTTTCTCTCTCATATGGCAAGGACCGCAAAAGTTCGCCGGCCAACAACAACCTCAACAACAACAAATCGTCAAACTACTCCTTTTACTTGGTTTCTCTCACATATGTAGAGACACTTACACTTGGCACTTATACATTTTCTTAATAAATTAATACGTATTTCTTGTTTCGTGGAAGTGTAGGAGAGTCAATCGCAACATGACACCATTTTTGTTTCATTCTTCTTCGTTTCTTTTGTCTTAGGTTATGTTCCGCGTGGTCATTTGCTCTTACCTCTTGTAACCCACTGCGTTGAATTGATATTGATTTGAATTGCTTTTAATTTTTGATATTAATTCTTATTGCTTTGTCTTGTTTTTTACAAGGTAAGTTTGTTTAATTTGATTTGTTTAACTTTTGTTTTAGTTTGTTTTGTTCAACAATTTTCACGAATTTCCACAGCACAACACGTGTCGTCGCCACCTTTTTGATATCATAACATGGCCGGCGTGTGACAGAGTTACCAACTGTGGTGAAAAACCAAAACTAAATTGGGCAATAATTGTTGTGGCGATTACAGCTGAGTAGAGTGTAAAATGGCTATAACTCTTTGCATGTATTTCGTGTGTCACAATTGCTTGCTTTCTACATTTGTTTATTAATGTTTCTCAAATGTTTGCACAAAATCACTGAAATCGCATCTGAACATTCCCGTAATCGAAATGCGACCCTAGCTTTGAAAAAGGTGGCAACGCTATGTAAATGCCGGGAACCTGCAAATTGTGACTTTCCCAACGACAAGCATACATTTGTGTGAACCTGTTACTTTTTATAATATTAACAAATTAAAGGTAAATTTTATCCAAATTGAAAAGAAATACGAAATTACAAAGTACATTTGACATGATGACAAAAAATATCTACACGAACTGTGACAACTATCTACATTAATTAAGTGTGACCATATATCTGGTATTAATTTTTGACATCGTTTTCAGTGGCTGCCACCACTATTTCCTTTTCCGTTTCTTTCTTTTTCTGCCTGCAAACAGACCAGAAGGTGTGCTTGTAATTTTGTGGTGAAAAATAACAATTTTTTGTGCAAACAAACTAAACAGAACTGGTGTTAATTTACGTCTTGTTGTTCAATCTTTCAGATGGCTGTCCGCTACGAGCTTGCATTGGGTCTCAACCGAGGCCACAAGACCACCAAAGTCAAGAATGTGAAATACACCGGAGACAAAAAAGTCAAAGGTCTGCGTGGATCTCGTTTGAAGAACGTAAGTGTGCTGCCAATACATGTCTCAAACGTTTAAACTACATAAATCTATTATCTAAAAATTTGTAGATTCAAACCCGCCACACTAAATTCATGCGCGATTTGGTCCGTGAGGTTGTCGGCCATGCCCCATACGAGAAGCGCACCATGGAATTGTTGAAGGTGTCCAAGGATAAGCGCGCCCTCAAGTTCCTGAAGCGTCGCTTGGGCACACACATCCGTGCCAAGAGGAAGCGTGAGGAACTGTCCAACATTCTCACCCAGCTCAGGAAGGCTCAGACCCACGCCAAGTAAATAACACATCCAGCAACAACAAATCCGCGCAGCGAACTGTCGTGAATTGTGTATTTTTTTGTCGTGTGAATCTAAGCATTCTGAGGAATCTTAAGGGAAAACAAAATGAAAAATTATTAAAAACAAAAAACACTAAAAAAAAAACTAAAATGAAATCGTGTGTTAATGTTATTCTGTTTGTTTGGTGTTTGGAGATAGTAGAATCAATTCAGCATATAAATATTAGTGAAATTCTATTATTATCCCTTTCCTAAGACTAATGCCGACTCTAATTATGTTGCTAACTGCAAATTTAATAGGGATACCTCCATAATTAAAAAAAAGGTCCACAATTTTAATGTAAAAATCTAATTCCAAAGCACAAACTTCTCAAGAACTCTCTGATTCGTTTCTGCAGCAATTCTATAAACATTGATTTTAATAAGCTTGAATCTAATTCAACTTGACTTTAACATGCCTTGGATCATGACGAGGTAGTAGCTCCATTATGATCACCTGGAATTGATCATGTAAAAGTAAAACGAGTTGTACTTTTCGGGTTGAGATATATGTACGTATTGATAATTTATTTCGTGATGTATTTGGATTATTTTTGGGGACAAAAAAATACTGGTGTCTTAGGTCTACTTAGTTGTCTACTCACTAACACATACACAAATGAAAAGTGGTTGTCCGGTTATATGAGCGGGCCAGGACAGACAGGAGGATCACCAATAAAGGCAAATGCAAATTCTTATATTAAAATAAAGCTAGATATAGCATACATAGATGCCAGGGGAGAATGGGCGGTGGGGATGGCTAAATATATGTTTAATCTAGGATACCAATAAAACTGATGCCCTTTAAGTAAGTTATTAAATGTTTAAAATTGACGAAAAAACTTTTGTGCTTAAAATTACATTATAAAAATAATGAACCCGCCGCATGAACGTATGGCACTTGCAAATTAATATCTATGTAAATGTTTAGATTAAGTAACTATTTTAAGAGTACACAATAGAGAATGAGAGGGACAGAGCGACAAAGATAGAGAGGAGCAGAAGGGATGCAAATGGAAACCTAATTCTAGAGATTAGGAACAGCCTTTATCTTAGCAAATGATGAGAGTTTGTTTTTTTAGTGCGATAAATTATTCTACTCCTCCTTCAAGCGTTCTCATTCCTTCACTCTAAATCGGCTTAGAGAGTGGGCAGCGAGATGATAACCTCACCAATGAATTCAGCCTCATTTGGGTCACTCGACACAATGATTCGTTCATATTCGGCATTTATTGGATTAACAATTTCATAGCAGCTTCCAGTCGTTTTGGGCTTATCATCCTCATCTTCGTCCTCCCTGGCCTCCGATTGCATTGAAAGTATCTGCTGTGTAACCTCAAGACTCTCTATTCGAGTGGTCTCCAAACGATAGAAGCCATTCTCATCCACATTATAGGTGAAGCGCTTATGTCCCGATGGCAAACGGAAGCCATGCTTCTTGATCAGATGTACGGATAGCGATTTTCCAGACTTGAAATAACGCTCACAGCAATGGCAAGCATAAAATATTGGATTGTTGCCATGAACCTCTAAAAAATGCTAAGAAAACACATTTGCGTTAAATATGATACAATGACATGATGTTTGGTCTCTTTTTTCAAAGATATATATTTACTCTACGCATCCCTGTGTGAGTTCGCACCGAGTACTGACATCCCGGCTGATCGCACTGCTGCTTCTTACAGTGTACAATCTGCTTATGCTTGACCAGATCCGATTCGCGGACACATCGAGTATCGCATTCGCTACATTTGAATGGCTTATCCTTTAGATGGCGATAACGGATGTGGGTGGTAAGGGAACCAGCCGTGCTGCATGTCATATCGCACATGGTGCACTTAAAGCAATTCACATGACGGACAGCATGACTGCGTAGCAACTTCTCCGTTGCAAAGAATTTGAAACACTGTGCGCATTGATATTTATGGGCTGCAAGCAATATATACATATAGTGATTGAATGGGTTACATCAGAGTAAATCATAGACAATTGAGAACTCATTTCAGTGGCACTCTTACTATTATTATCCGGCTGGCGACGCAAATGATCAAAAAGTGTGGTCTTGGTGCGGAATAGCTCACCGCAATGATGACAGGCCACCTGCTTCTTGTTTGAGTGGGTACTAATGTGCTCAATGAGCCGATATTTGTTCTCCAGTTGCTTGTTACAGAGCTGCCAATTGCATTGGATTTTGGGACGCTCATCGTCCGGGGACTTTTGTATCTCATACTCGAACGAGGCGTGTTGCACAATATGATCCTGGAACTCTACAATGGAGACGAATTGCCTCTGGCAGTCTGTCCAGCCGCATAAAAAATTTTGCATTAGATCCGGCAGCTTGTTACCCAAACGTCCGGGGGCACAGCATGCGGGTATCTCTGGGTGAAGATCACACTCCAGTTTGCCCTGGATAAGCAAATGGCTGTAGTAGCCATGGTAGTATGCATGCCTCTCGAACTCCTCCAGATTTGTTGTTCGGAAATCGCACTCCGACCATGAGCAAATGTAGTTGCCGCCATCGCCATTTGCAGTCAAATTGATCAAATGATTGGTTATATGACTATTAAGATCCCATTCACCGCGGCAGATCGTTAGGCAGCCGTCCCAGCCGCAGGGCAGCTCAATTTCAACGGTTTTCTTTCGCTTTCCCGGTGGCATCGTACTCTGTCTGTACATATCAAACAGGTACAAACTATTCAGAAACTGATTTTATTTATAATCTTTAGGTTTACTAGTTAGTGGGTCAGCAAACTTAAAGAGAGTATGAGAGAGAAAAAAATTATAGATTTATTCCACTGCCGGACAAGGGCCACACTAGAATTTTTCAAGAGAAACAGCCTATTCCCACATGACACTAAACGATTTCTTACCGATACTTTTCATATATAATATTCCTATTATTTTGGCCATTTGCGAGCACTAAGAGTTGTTGTAATTAATTTTGTCAAGCAGTAATAGCCACAACCAAAATTTATTATTTATTCTGTGACTAATGAATTTTGCGATATTGGTTGGTAGATGGCGCTAGTGAATTATAGTATTGCTCCGATAATGTTGATAACGATATCTTTTGCTCCGATAATGCCGATAACGATAATGTCTGCTCCGATAATGTCGATAACGAGAATATTTCTCTGATAATTATCGTAATTGACTATCGAACTTAGCAAAAAAAAAAATAAAGTGTTTGTTGTAAACAAAAAGAGCGCGGATTTGTGCTAAAATGCACATCAAGCAGGTGGCTAACATATTTTCCCCACTACCTTAACTTTAGTTAATCGAAAATAATCTCTATTTGCTATATATAGATTATAATCCAAGGGTTCAAGAGTTACAAGGATCAGACAGTGGTGGAACCATTCGACAAGCGTCACAATGTCGTGGTGGGACGCAATGGCTCGGGAAAGAGCAATTTCTTTTATGGTAAACCAGAAGCAGGAACAGTAGTATATCGGATTTTGTTACTTTTGTTTCGTTTTTCCAGCTATTCAATTTGTTTTAAGCGATGAATTCACCCATTTACGTCCAGAGCAGCGGCAGGCATTGCTGCATGAGGGCACGGGAGCTCGGGTAATTTCAGCTTATGTGGAAATTATATTTGATAACTCCGATAATCGTGTGCCGGTAAGTAAATTGAATTTCGCCAATAGATGTTGGATTTTGTTCCCTATATATTCCGTCACGTTACATATTCTCCGACAGATCGATAAAGAGGAGATCTTCCTGCGGCGTGTCATTGGCGCCAAAAAGGATCAGTATTTCTTAAACAAAAAGGTTGTACCCCGCAATGAGGTGGTTAATTTATTGGAATCGGCTGGCTTCTCCAGTTCCAATCCATATTATATTGTGAAACAGGGTAAAATCAATCAAATGGCTACTGCGGCGGATTCCTATCGCTTGAAATTATTACGAGAAGTGGCCGGAACTCGTGTATACGATGAAAGGAAAGAGGAATCTTTGAATTTGCTGCGCGAAACCGATGGCAAGGTGGAGAAAATTTGTGAATATCTCAAGACGATTGAGGATCGGCTACAGACCCTCGAAGAGGAGAAGGAGGAGCTCAAAGAGTACCAAAAATGGGATAAGAAACGACGAACCTTGGAATATATACGCTATGAAACAGAATTAAAGGACACACGCAAGGCTCTGGATGAATTGCTATTGCAACGTAAATCATCATCGGACAAGAAGAAAATCTATAATATAGAAATCCAAAAGGCCCAGGAGAAAATCAAAGATGTGCAAAAGAACCTTAAAGAGGCCAAAAAGAAAGTTGTTGGCACAAAAGAAGAGCGTTCCGTTCTGATGACCGAACAGCAACAGTTGCTAAGAGAGAAAACCAAATTGGATCTGACTATTGTCGATCTCAACGATGAGGTCCAGGGCGATAATAAATCCAAGGAGCGAGCCGATCAGGAGCTTAAGAATCTAAAAGTGACCATTGCCGAAAGGGAAAAGGAACTGGATGATGTCAAACCTGAATATGAGGCGATGAAACGCAAAGAGGACGATTGTTCGCGTGAATTGCAACTTAAGGAGCAGAAGCGCAAGGAGCTCTATGCTAAGCAAGGACGTGGTTCGCAGTTCTCCTCACGCGAAGATCGCGATAAATGGATTCATAATGAGTTGAAGTCGATCAGTAAACAAGTTAAGGATAAAATTAATCATCACTCCAAGCTGGTGGAGGATTTGAAAAAGGATGCCACCTCCGAGGAGGAGTTGGGTCAAAAAATTGAGGAGCATTCCTCGGAGCTGGAGCAGCAGCGACTACAAATCGATGAGCATAACAAGAAATATTATGAGCTAAAGAAAACCAAGGATCACCATCAGTCCATGCGAAACGAACTGTGGCGCAAGGAGACACAAATGACCCAGCAATTGCAGACGCAGAAGGAAGAGCTCTCCAGGGCAGATCAGGCATTGCGCAGCATGGCTGGCAAACCCATTCTGAATGGCTGCGATTCGGTGAGAAAAGTCTTGGATAGCTTTGTGGAGCGCGGCGGACAATCGGCGGAGATTGCACGTGCCTATTATGGGCCCGTGATTGAGAATTTCAGTTGCGACAAGACCATTTATACGGCTGTGGAAGTCACAGCGGCTAATCGTCTATTCCATCACATTGTCGAGTCCGAATATGAGGGAACCCAAATTCTGAAGGAGATGAACAAACTGAAGCTGCCCGGCGAGGTGACCTTTATGCCCCTCAATCGTTTGCAGGTCAAGATACACGATTATCCAGATGATCCCGATTCCATACCCATGATATCCAAACTTAAGTACGACGAACAGCACGACAAGGCGTTGAGATATATATTTGGCAAGACATTGATATGCCGTAATCTGGAGCGTGCCACCGAATTGGCCAAATCCACTGGTCTGGATTGTGTCACCCTGGACGGAGATCAAGTATCGTCAAAGGGCTCTCTAACTGGTGGCTATTTCAATACATCCCGATCCCGGCTGGAGATGCAAAAGAAGCGCACCGAGTACACTCAACAAATCACCGAATTCGAAAAGAAGCTGAGCAAATTACGCAATGAGCTTAAATCCACAGAAAATAACATCAACTCGATTGTCTCCGAAATGCAAAAGACCGAAACGAAACAGGGCAAGTCGAAGGATGTCTTTGAGAAGGTTCAAGGTGAGATTCGTTTAATGAAAGAGGAACTAATGCGCATCGAGAAATATCGAGCGCCAAAAGAGCGCTCCCTGGCTCAGTGCAAAGCTTCACTGGAGGCCATGAATAGCACTAAAGCCAGCCTGGAGGCCGAACTCAAACAGGAATTGATGTCAACACTGTCAGTGCAGGATCAGCGTGAGATAGATCAACTCAATGATGACATCCGCCGGCTGAATCAGGAGAACAAGGAGGCCTTCACCAAGCGTATGCAGTTGGAAGTGCGTAAAAATAAGCTTGATAATCTGCTGATTAATAATCTGTTTCGGCGACGCGATGAACTTATCCAAGCCCTGCAGGAGATTTCTGTCGAGGATCGCAAACGCAAGCTGAATAACTGTAAAACGGAGCTTGTGAGTACTGAGAAACGGATCAAGAAGGTCAATAGCGATCTTGAGGAGATCGAGAAGCGTGTCACTGAGGCGGTGCAATCTCAAAAGGAACTGCAGCAGGAGCTTGAGCTCCATGTGCGCAAGGAGAAGGAAGCCGAGGAGAATATTAACAAGGACTCTAAGCAGCTAGAGAAGTGGACCACCAAGGAGAATATGCTCAATCAGAAAATCGATGAATGCACTGAGAAAATTGCTAGCCTGGGAGCCTTACCGCAAGTAGATCCGGCGTATCATCGCATTTCGCTTAAGCACATCTTTAAGGAACTGGAACAGGCCAATCAGCACTTGAAGAAGTTCAATCATGTCAACAAAAAGGCTTTGGATCAGTTTCTCAGTTTTTCCGAGCAAAAGGAAAAACTGTATCGCCGCAAAGAAGAGTTGGATATCGGCAATCAAAAGATTCTTTTACTCATACAGTCGCTAGAAATGCAAAAAGTTGAAGCGATACAGTTTACGTTCCGTCAGGTGGCCCAGAATTTCACCAAGGTCTTTAAGAAACTGGTGCCCATGGGCGCCGGTTCGCTTATTCTCAAGACCAAGGATAACGAAGGCGAGGAGGCCATGGAACAGGAGGTCGCCAATTCGGATGCCTTCACTGGTATCGGCATACGCGTCTCGTTTACTGGCATCGATGCCGAAATGCGAGAAATGAATCAACTATCCGGCGGTCAAAAATCTCTGGTAGCCCTGGCACTTATTTTTGCTATACAGAAATGTGATCCGGCTCCATTCTATCTATTCGATGAGATCGATCAGGTGAGATGACTATATACAAACCAAATGCAAATAAAACATTCTTACTACTATTTGTCTATGTATTTTCTATATAGGCTTTGGATGCCATGCATCGGAAGGCTGTAGCCGATATGATACACGAGCTAAGCGACACTGCACAATTCATCACTACCACTTTCAGGCCGGAGCTTTTGGAAAATGCCCACAAATTCTATGGCGTTCGTTTCCGTAACAAAGTTAGCCACATTGATTGTGTTACACGGGATCAGGCCAAGGACTTTGTCGAAGATGATAATACCCATGCTTAGATTACCAATCCTCATTATTATCAACATTAGTGGCTACACATGCACCTGCCCATTAGATTCGACTCCCCGCCAGATCCAGTCTCTTCGTAACCACCCCATCCCCCCTTCAAAACCTTAGGCTTTAGCGATGGACTAATATTTTTCGAGTAGAAGCTCCAATTATACTAACTTAAAGTTCTTAAGCGTCCATTTCATTCATAAGATGCTTTACCTCCCATTCTTAAGCATTTTTTCCTTCTTATTTTTTTTTTTTGCATAGCAGTAAGATTACTATATTCATATATATCTATAGAGATACATATATATGTTGTGTGTATTGTCTGGATTTCCTTAAACGAATGCTATTAATGCTTTTAAACTAAGAGTAACAGTTCGATCCGTTTTTATTTTCATCGATGCTAATCCCAGTAGGGTATTTTTTCGTTTTCCTTTCGATGGCAAGAATGTAAAAAAGAAAAAAAAAACAAAACATTTTACTGTTAGATTATCTGTTTAGCTTATAGATATGTCCTTCACTCTCTTAATATTTTGTGTATCGTAATTTATCAATTGAATCATCTCCCCTCCCCTTCCCCCCATAACAAATTCAATATGTCATAGAGAAATATATATAAATATTATTAAAATAGCATTAGGAAAAAGTTGTTAGTTTAAGAAAATTGTGTATTTCCCCCATATCAAACAATATTGTAATAAAATTTCAAATATTTTCGACTTCTTTTTAAAACTTGTAAAAGCGATATGGGTACTTGAATCCGATAAATCTTAATTTTAATTATTTGCTTAATGCTGAATTTTCCCACTTTTACGTTTTGTTCACTCTTTAGAAGTGTTCCTAGGTAAAACTAAGTATGATATTAGGGTATTCCAAAAATAAAACAAGTAACATAACTTTAAAACAAAGTTTAAAAAACGGAAAAACGTACTAAAAACTTATACCTATTTGCATTAAGGTTAAAACAGACCAGTATGAAATAAATCTTTTCCGCCATTTTCTAAATGCAAATCGGTATAAGTTTTTACAACACGTTTGTACAATTTTTTGTTTTTGCTACAATTTTAAGAATCTTTTTGATTTTTTAAAAAGGATAGAATACAACGGCAAAATAATTGCTAAGCAAGCTAAAGATAGCTGTTTTCGGCTAAAAAAGTGCTGTCCAATATTGAGATGGTGTTGGAGATCGCGTAAAATGCGCTGCCAGATGCTATATTTCTCTTATATTTCTCTTCACACTATACTCTGCAAAAGAAAATACTGTTCAGTTTACAGTATTTCTTGATTTCATAGAACAATATATTCATTCATTCAATTATTCATATATTCACTAATATTGATATATACATTTAATATGTGAGAGTAATATTCTAAGGGTTTATGCTGCATTGGCATTTTCTAATTAAATATATATACAATTTGCTGGACATTGATGCTTAACGATAATACATATATGTATTATGAGATAAGTGGGGAGAAATTTGATATATGATATGATTTCATAAGACAAGCGATAATGAAGTGGTAGCCGAATATTCCTAGAATTGAAAAAACCAAGTTGTCTACAACAAAAAAAAAAAACATATGGCAATTCAGGTTGAACTTAACAGGGTTCTAATTTTAATGTGGACATAAACACAGTTCAAACTACGCGCCGAAAAAAAGACAAAACACTGGCAACGCCACTATCCATAAATAAATTGATTTTACAAACACCAAAGCTGGCTTAATTCGATTTTTCATATGTTTACATATTTTAATTATAAAATCTCGAGTAGCTTAAGTATATACAGTGAAACCTCGATATAACGAATCTGAGGGGGATCGCAAAATTATTCGTTATATCTATTGATTCGCTATAGGTACTGAAATGTAAAACCTTAGTCCTTTCAAGGGACTTAACAAAAAATTCGTTATATTGGGTTTTTCGTTATAACGAAGTTCGTTATATCGAGGTTTCACTGTATTTACTTAAAAAATATATGTATATGTATGCCAACAACGAAAATTCAGCTTGGGAAAGCTATTTCCAACGCCTTGGAAAATGTTTGCTGGGCTATACTGGATTTCATCCGAGCTGGTCTCACTTAATTTGGCATATTCACGCTATTATGAGATGGTCACTTTGATGTAATTTTGTTTTTGTTTTCAAGTCGAACTGGGAGGTTGTGAGGATGTCGCTCGCATCGTATTGGAAGCGCTAAAAAATTTGAAAAATATTTTAAAACCGGGATTGAAATCGGACTGGTTGTAGTTAATATTTGTATATGAATTTTTGTTCTTGTGTTTAACTAAGTGCTTCGCGTATACTCGTAATTGCGTGAATTGAACTATTGCCATTCGCTATTATTGTTATTTTGGTAAATTACCTACAAATGCGGAAAAAGCTATAAAAAATAATTAATTGTTAAGTTCACGGCAAAAACGAAGGCGATAGTGTATGTGACTGTGTGTGCGTTTTTGTATGTTTATACATATATGTGCGAATTAGTGTGAGTACAAATAGTTGTAACATCAATAATATATATTTTTTCAAATTTTATAACAAACAAAAACAAACAACCACCTTTTGAATGCTTTTTTTGTTGTTGTGTTGTATCTGTGTATCTCTCTCTCCCACCCCATAATTGTGTGTATGTGTGTGCAAACGTTGAAGTTCACTTTTTTGTTTTGTTTTTGTTGTTGCTGCTGCTGCTGCTGTCACTACTCTCATAAGACCAACTGTTAAATGTTCTTCTTATTGGCATATGCCGGTGAATGAACCCGCCGTCCGCCCCACCCCCCGAAACCCGTAGCCCAAAAACCAGAACGAAAAAAAACGCACCGCACAAAATGGTGGTAAACCATTTTTCTTTTCCACAAATATTAACCCAACAACGGCATAAAAAAACCACAACAACTGCAATAACCAAAAAAAAAAAAATGGAAAAAGAAAAGACTAACCAAAGCAAAGCAAATGTAACAAAATCAAGTCAAGCTCTAAGCTCTTTTTGTGGCTTGCAGTTGTTGCCTTTGTTGTTATACCCTTACAATAATAAAGATCCATGCACTTTGATTTTACTTCCTCCCTCCAATTGGATTAATTTTACCGCAAAATGCACAATCAATCAATAGACCAATTGGGAGAAAAAAACAACACAATTTGATGTTTGATTATAGCAAATGATTAAAAAAAACATCGGTCTCCAGTTGGGGATGTTATTAGCAAGGGTATAGAAACTTCGTCAATGCCGAAAATAGTTAATCTTACTGGTTACGTTTTTTTTTTTGTTATTTTGTTTTGTTCCTCTGTTGGATCTGTATCTGCATCTGCCCGCTGCTGCTGCGTCTTTTCTATAAGTGTGTGTGTGTGTGTGTGTGCTTGTGTTGATAGGTTTCTCCATCTTAGTTCCACAATTCTCATCCGTTTGTAATATTTCCCTGTAACCCCATTGAGGTAAATTGGGTATATTCCTATAGTTAGATTTTTCAGTTTTCCAATTGAAAACGAAATTAAATTCTAACAAAAAGGTTTGCTTTGCCATGAGCCTAATGTTAGTCCTAATATGTACTTAAATGTTGTTGTTGTTGTTCAAACAAGGTATACAAAAGTTGTAAAGAGATTTGTCTATGCATAGTTAGATCAGACGTCACACAGATACTCTACACAAACATACAAACATAACTGTTATCTTATCAAGCCAAAGCTTTAATCTTTTGCAATCTGTTGCCCGTTTGGTTGCCTTATTTATTTTAGTTACTTTTTTCTAGCGAAAAACAAACCTCAATACGCAGCTGCTAAATTAGTACATTTGCCCAAACCAAAAAAAGAAAAAGCAAAAAAACAATCTGAATTGATATTTATGCAAATATAACTGGAGAGGTTTTTAGCTCGCCTCATTTATCAATTCACTAGACGAGAGAATTCCCAAGTGAAATTGAGTATCAAATTGCTTTCAATTTTCCCTTACTTAAGGTCCATTTATTTTGACAGAGAGAGTGCGTGATGTTTTGTTTGTTTTACATTCCTTCAACTCTTATAGGAATACTCTTGTTTCTTTTCATATGAAAATTGGGTCATTTTGGTTTAACCTTCGTTATTATCTAACCTTCGTAGAACTTGTATGGGTATCATTCATCAATCAGTTTGGAATTTATGCTGTCGCCCTGATAAGACTATTTTGATAATATACTGATAGTGAGTGAGAGTTTTGTTAGTGATTTTTCAATATTTACAATATTAATAGCAAGAAAATATTGCAAAAATACTATCTACTTTAAGGACTAGGGTCCCCCATTTACATATACATATGTATAAAGAACATTCTTCTTACAATTTTCAAGAATTTATCAGTTTTTAATCATTTTGAGGGTTTCTTTTAAAAAGGGGCTAGTTCTTCAAACTCAAACGAAAATCAAACAAGAACAATCTATGTTTATCATGTACAGCAAATAAATAAATCAAAAAAGATAATTTTACTTTGTCCCTTGTGCAAAAATTGCATTTATCAGTTGAGAGAAGTTTGCATAAAGGTATATGACCGGATATATACATACATAACTTTATATGTGCATATATATGTATGTGCATATTACTTGGATCAGCATGAGCTAATTTCTTTATTTTGAAACGTCTCGAATGCGTCAAAGAAATACGAGTAAATTGCCTAACCCATTAAATTTTTTGTTCAAGTTGGCCAAAAATTAGTAAGAAGAAAAAAAAAACGAAAAATCGGATGTACCTACGAGTCAATATACTTTTGTTTAAGTCTGTGTATGTGTGTGTGTGTGTGTGTGTGTGTGTGGATGGCATTACTCAGAGCTTTTTGGCCTTTTACTTAAGTTATTAGCTCTTTTGTTGTCTATCTCTCTTGCTCTTTCTCTTTCTCATGCTTTGGAGTGTCGTTACCCGATACCGGTTTAAGTTTAAGGATTTCACGTTGTGTCAGAGCCCCAAAGGGAGTGCCAAAAAAAAGTAATGAGAAAAAAACTTTGACTGTCGTGTGTGTGTGTGTGGTTCTTACCCGAAAGTCTCTCACAATGTTTTTAAGTTTGGAGTCAAACATTTGTACACAGCTGTACACACTTAGAGACTGTCTCTGTGTGCGTGTGTGTGTGATCGTTATCACCATTGTCAAGGTGAGTCTACCGTTGTATGTAGGTGTCTGTGTGTCTGTACGTGTGTGTGTGTAAGAGAATCATAATTCATGAACTGAAACCAAAAACAAACACACAAACTAACACTTACACATAATCATTAAATGACTTATGCATGCATTTTACAATAGGAATAAGAACAAAAGGTGAATGTAAATGTGACTGAAAAGCTAACTGCCGGAAAAGTCACACACACAGCATTTTATGTACATATGTATGTACATTAGAGTGTCCCTAAATTCTATTTTTAGCTAAAACGCTAAAACGAGTTGAGAACTATAACTAAATGAAGTAAAATTAACTGATTTGTGCTGGAGCCAGAGTTTAAACGGTTTAAAACATTTCAACAAGATCTAAATCGTCAGGGATTATCTCAAAATATTGAGAATACACAACTTGGGGTATCTGAAGATACAAAAACCCAGATACAAAAGTTACCTGTGTCTGCAAAAGTTACATTTGCAAAGAAGATTAAATGGTTCAAGTGAATTTTACTACAGGTGGACCACACCGGTTAGCCGGAGTTCCCCCCTCATCCGGGATGAAGTTGGGTTAAACAATAAAAAACAACAAAGCGTATGTAAAAGTAAGAAATACGTTTCAATTTGGTCCCGGTTTACCGGGATTTTCGATTTTCCGTGAAGACCAGACTGTCTGTCTGTATATAGAATAAAGAATATACATATATACAATTGAAAGTATATATAATTCAATGTTTGATTCAATTAAAAAGTAATTAAGTATGCATATAGAAAAAGTCCTTGATATCAGATAGAGCTTCTCGAAAGTGTATTTTTAGATTATAGAAGTTGTTTGACGATCTGATTCTAATCCCCTAAAACAGTACGGGAAGTGGGCTAGTGCGATAGTCCAAAAGGTCTTTTATCTAAACTTAATGCAAGATTTTGGGGGATTTAACGTTAAACAACAAGGTCTAAAAGCTGACAAAAGAACCTAAAAACGGGACACCCTAATACACACATGAAATATGTACATACATACATTTATGTATTTTTGTTGTGTGTGCCTTCTTTGTATCGTTGGTAATTTTGTCAGTTGGTTACTTGTGAACTGAAATGTTGCGCAATGCGTCTATATAGATAGATGGACACATAAATATATACATACATGTGTATGTATGTATGTAATTGTGTTCGAAAATGTGACACAAATTGGACTTGAGCAAGCAAAATCTGTCAAATAAAATTGCAACTGTATACGCAAACCGCATTTTGACACGAGAGAAACAGAGAGAAGAACCGAACCCCCCATCCCAACCCATAGCCTAACCAAACTGGAGCCCAAACGAACGAACGCTAGGTAGTAGGTTAGTAGTTCACCTGTTGATTATGCATTTCATTGAAGGTGACCACAAAACTCATGTAATTCGATACTTAATGTGTGCTACTACCTACAAATATCGTGCAATGCATATGAACGATTAAATTGCACTAATTGCATACCCTTGCCAATTGTCGTTAGGGCATATCCCCTACCACCCACTTGGAACTCCTTATCAGAAGAGCATCCGTTATTTGATAGGAAAGATTAATGGAATTACCTTCAAAATGACAGAAAATGTTCCATTAAAATGGGTAAAATATACATATATTTGACTTAGATTGCATCCATGCATGTCTCATATGATTGTAAATTTATCAAAAGGAGGAAAACATTTGCTCACTTGATTGATGTTGAAGGATTCAAAGATAAGTTAAACGAAAAGATGAATTTGATTTGTTGGAAGGTCTATTTTTAACTTTATAAGGAAATATTTCAAAAATCGGTAGGCAACAAAGCTGACAACTTTGAGAATTATTCACTTTTTTCTGTAAAATAAGTGCAATTTTTGGCATCTCAGATAACACGGTGATTCCAAAATAGTTTGTGGAGAAGTGGGTAAAAAGTTGTCCCCGGGGACAGTTTTTTGGACAGTTTTCATCGTTTCTCCAATCTCCAAAGTCCAAGTGACGGATTTAGATTCTAGACGGAGGCGGCGAAGATAATTTTACGGGGCGGCAAAAGGTTGAGTTATTTAGTCCCGGTTGGTATTTACATATCTCAAGTTTTCCAGTCTTGTCAATGTTTTTGTTCTCTGTTTTGATTTAAACTTAAATGTTGTGTTAATATTAGTCTCTCTTTTTCTATCACTTTAATTAGTTTCATGTCATCACTTTGTAGTTCGTCCCTCGGAACTAGGGTATACTAGTTAGTGAGCAATATAGAGAAAAAATGAGTTATCGGTCCTCTCTGGGTTTTTTTTTTGTTTCTTTATCTTTGGTTTTTTTTTTGTCTGCTAGCCGCAAATGGTATTTTAACGGTACTTTTGTATAATGGTTTGTACACTTCTGGTGCTTCTTGCCCCAGTCTTAGTCCCAGACCCCCTAACCCCAGCCTATACAGAGTCATTTTATTGCACAATCTATATACTTACGTGTATATGTGTATAAGTATGTGTATGTGTATCTCCATCTTCAGTTGAGTAAGTAACAAGAAAGAAGAGAGTAAGAGAGAAAAAGATAGAGAGACAAAATATTTTCCCAACCATTAAACTTTGCTTTTGAGCCAAGTTAGTTATGGTTTATGGCGGACAGTGACGTCATGTAGTCATGAGAGATACATACAGTGTTGGAAGAAATAATAGAAACGGCATACAATTTCCTTTTTTTTGAGTCTATCTTTGGCAAAACACAACTTTTTTTTAAGCTGAATGTTTTTTTTTAAAGACACTGTTGCAAGCAACAAAAAAAATAATGTTTTATGTTTTTTGAAATAAATTTAATACAAAAACAAAGGCATTTATTTTCCCCCCCTTGGAAGATAAAATAGAAACGATAATTTTATTAATACAAAATATAATGTTGTTGTTCCAGACACATATTTATTTTAGTTTTAAACAAATAGTTAAATTAATATTTAGTCGTACTACCCTTATTTTTCAACACTTCGCGGCTAGGACGTCCCATGGAATCAACTAACTTAGCACAGATTGCTGGGTCTATAGAATACCATTCATCCTGGACCTTTTCCCATAAATCTTGCTTATTTTTTGGCTTATAACCAGCAATCCTCTTCTTTAATATTCCCCAAAGCTGTTCTATTGGGTTTAAGTCCGGGGACTGAGACGGAGGCTCTAAAACATTAACTTTATTTTCCTTGACCGATGTGATTGCCAGCTCGGACGAGTGTTTGGGATCGTTTTCCGGCTGAAATTATCACTTTAAAGGCAATTCTTCTTCGGAACAAGAAAGCATAGTATTGCTAAGGATATTTACTTTGTTGATTTCGCACATTTTATCCTTTATCCATAATTACGGACCGACACTTGAAGAAGAAAAGCATCCCCAAAACATAATGTTTCCACCTTAGTGCCTAACAGTCTTTAAAGTGTGTTTTGGATCATAACCAGTGTGTTTTGGTTCATAACCAGTACTTTTTTGTCGTCTTACAGACTCCTTGCCATCAGATCCAAACAAATTGACCTTTGTTTCATCCGCCCATAGCACATTTTTCCAATTGGCCCAAAGCACATGTTGAGTAGCAAAATCTATTCTCCATTTTTTATTTTGCTTGCTCAAGCACGGTACTTTTCTAGCACTATATGCCTTTAACCCAAATGATACCAATCTTGTCCGGATAGTTATACTCGTTATTGATGCATCTAGCTTGTTTTTGAGCTTTTCCGATGAAAAGAATGGTTTTTTTTTCGCTTCTCGCAAAATGACCTGGTCAAATTTTGATGTTGTGGCACGTTTTCGACCTCGATTTTCTTGTTTATATTTATAATGAATAGCTGAAAACACTTTTTTTTTGAGCAATTCATTAATTCTGCGATTTCTGCCATTGAACGACCAGAGTTTTTTAGTTTTTTCATGATTTCCCTTTCTTTCTCTGAGGAGTGCGTGCCACGACCCATACTGCATATAATGTTAGTAAATTAAAACAGAAATCACAACCAATTTTAATGGATATTAAATAAATACCTTTATTTAGAATTAAAATAAACCCAAAAATTAACTTTTATGAGATCTAAAATGTTTTTGACGTGAAAAATACTGAGCGTTTCTATTATTTTTTCCAACCGAAACACGTGGTAGTTCTACTTAAAAGCGTATAGAAGAAAAAGTTTCGTGAAAATAGGCGTCGAAATGAATAAAAATAATAGAACTACTATCCCACATTCTTGAACACTGATTTTTAGGTCGGACAATTTGTCCAACGTAAAAAAAAAAGGTTTTAAAATCAAAGTAGGTTGCCGTTTCTATTATTTCTTCCAACACTGTACATACAGATGAGACAAACAGTGAAGTCATTTAACCATTACACAAACACATACATACATACATACATACATACATAGTATACATACTGTGACGTGTGCTTACAGCAATCTCCATCTAATCATACAAAAACAAGAGACGCTCCATTTATGGTGCCGTTTGTTAAATCAATCAATATCATTATCCACATCAACATCATCATCCACATCAATATCAAACATCAAACATCATCAATACAAACCGACAACCGATCGTCAACAAACATCTGCTTTTGGCATTACGATATTAAAACTATCTACTATATAGGTAAACACACATCAGACAATGCTAATTGAAAATCAGGCACAAATACGCAACCAATAATAATAATCACATAAAATGAAGTAAGTTGTATCGCCGACTTGGGTATACCATGCACCAAGTAAATAAATATTTCAAATAACAAAAATTTATAACATTCATTATCTGCGTGCGAATTGAAAAAGTCTAGATAATAAATTTTGTGGCAAGAGCTTTGTTAGTCTTCGAGAAAATCAATTTTATTCGAATAACATGGGGTGGAAGTGGGGGGGAGTGGCAAAAATTGAAATAAACTTGATCTCCTACACGGGGCTATGTATCAAATTGTGTGGCTCTAAAGTCTATAGCTCTTATAGTCTCCGAGATCTAGGTGTTCAAACAGACAGACGAACGTGGCTAAAACGATTCGGCTTCCTTCTGCCTGTTACATACATTTTGGCGGCTTTAATATGCCTATTCACTCTATGAGTGCACGGTTTATTGATTCCTCGAAAATGGCTTAAAGTCATAAAATGATAATCCTAGACATATTGAGAGATCTTTATAACCATTCCCCACACTGCCACATCCTGTTGGCATTTTCCCCACTTTTTATCATTTTTAGTAGCAGTTACGTTATCATAAATCAATCTTTTGACCATAATGGGTATATGTATGTCTGTATGTATATATTGGGATAGGTGGTGGTGGTAGTGGTTAATGGGGAATTGCCGCCAAATAGATAGACCTCTCTCCATGGAATGGAATTTTATTTGTGGGTCAATTGGTTGGGGGCCAACCAAGAGTTTTGACGACGTCATCCTCATAGTCGTTTAATTGGTATTTCATAGGAAAAAATCGACCATCGATTTACAAAATTTTAGCGCAGTTTGTGACTCTGTATCACATGGGGGCCCATTAGATTACTATTAGACTGTTAGGCAAAAAGGTCAGAATTGAATGCGACAATTGGCGGCAATTGGCATTTTTTGAATGAATAAATTAATGGATGCGAGATTTGCTAAATCAAATAATATGCTTATCATTATAGATATATACATAAATACGTACCCATGTATGTAAGCAGGCAAATGCGTATGAAATAGTAGAAATACATATGTATGTACATATATACATATGCATGTAAGTAGAAATATCTTTGGCATTTCATTACCCACATGCTCGTAAATAAAAACAAACACTTGAGCCGGCTGGTCGCTTCTATCATCATCATCATCATCATCATCATCATCATCATCATCATCATTATGATCATTAACCATTGAGATCAAACAAACGAAAAGGCAAACAGAAAGAAACAAAGTGAAAAAGAAACCCCTAAGGCGAGAGAGCTCCTCCCGCTACCAACTCCTCCTCCCCCCCCATTACCATTCCCCATCATCGTCTCCATCCTCATCTTACTTTTTAAGTGTTGCGCAATTAATTATGCGTGCCGGTACTACGTAGTGGCCTATACTTCTTTTTTAATGCTCATGAGTACGAGTGTGTATGTGTGTGTGGTGTGTGTGTGTGGTCTTTATGAAACTCTAACTCCCTGGCCACAATTCTGCAAAAGTTAAAACAAAGTCACGATAAGTTGAACATAAGAGTTTATGTTAACCGCATAAAAGCAAAAAAAGAAGACCAAGAAAACTTTATACTTCGAATGCCTACCTATGTATGTATGTATATATGTATATATCTTTCTATCATATACCTTGTTGTCGAGTGTAGTGTAGTGTACTTCAATCAATTCCTCTCTTTGAATATGTATATGTAGTTAAATCCTGTACAATTACTTCCGTGTTGACAACAAATCAAACAAGAGAAGTATTCTCTGTCCAATTGAAGAATCGTGTCGTTTAAAAATCTATATATATCTGTATATATATATGTTCATTATGCCATTTGGAGCGGAAATTATTTGCCAATTGTTAAATGTTTATTAGTTGTTACGTAATACATATATGTACATGTACATATATATACATAAGTCAGTGCCGGATTAGGCATGTGGCAGGAGTAGCCAATGCTTTACACAGGTTTCTTTAGATTACTTTAGAAAATGCATTATATATCAGCAGAAGAATTACGCCCCCGAATATTTGATAAAATAAGAGAATAATCTCTTGAAATGTTTAATTTTCCATTATCTTCATTTACTCCGACTAATGTAACGCGAATGTTGGTATTAAGTCTATTAAAATTTGTTTGATTATTTCAGTAAACTAGAAGAGCCAAGAAAAAAGTCTGTAGACTTGAAGAGAATCTAAAAATGCTTAGAAAACAAACAAAAACCTTTTATTATTCTTGTGATTCAGACTTTTTGTTGGTTGGGTTTTCCCCCTTACAATTGTAAGTCGTTTACTACGCCCCTTTATTAAGAATGCATTGTGCTTATTGCGTATTAAAGTTGCTTGAAATTGGAAATATTAATAATGAACGTTTTTCCAGGGCTTTTGTTTTACTATTGTTGTTGTTGTTGATGATTCCTTGATCAATTGCGTTTTCAAATTGATCGCATTGTAAAATGTTTTGATTTTTCAATTAATTTTGCTCCTTTCAGAGCTGCGTCAGCTTTTTGAAAAGAAAATCCTATGATGGGTATTTACATGGGATATTTATCCCAAATGTCAGTATTAGGAATAATTTGTGACATTTTTCACTTCTTTATACCTCCAACTAGTAAGTCTTCGAAGAGGAAGACTGCGTGGTTTATATTCTGCATGAAATTTTGAACATGAGAAAGCTGTCAGCCGGACAACAAATGCAACCGTCAGACCATGGCCGAATTGGGCTACAAACTGCAGTCCCATCCACCGTATTCTCCAGATTTGGCCCCGTGAATGACGAAGTCATCACCGCCACGGAGGCCTTTTTTTCAGACCTCGAGAAAACTTATTTTTCAGACGGGTTAAGAAAGTTTGAGTATCTCTGGGTCAAGTGTATTAACCTTAAAGGAGAATATGATGAGAAATAAATCGTCGTTTCTCCAAAATTTTCGCTAAGTACTTATCGGACCACCCTCGTACATACAAAAGGCAAACGATTTGGATTTGAAAATGAGAATAGCAAATTTCTGTAAAATTCAAGAATATTTCGGGATTTTGAGACTGTGACTTTTGTTACAACTTTTGGACAGAAATGAATATGCCCTTTTTGTGTTTTTGCAATCAGTTTTATTATGTGATCAACTTGAGTAAAATTTCTCCAAGTCGTAGATACACGTACACCTCTATCTTTTATAATAGATATAGGTACATATATATATATGTAGCTACTGTCCGTCCGTGTACGCGTCAGGCAATATGGTTGTTGTTGTCAGCGTGTTGTTGTTTTTGCCTTTATTGAGGTCGAGACTCTGACTCTGAGTCGAGTCTGCCTTTACCTCTGCCTCGATTCGGCTCTCTCGTGTTCATTTATCGTCAATGTCAGTCATCAGTTGGCCTGGCAGCGTGCGTGCGCGTATGTTTTGTTGTTTTTACACATTCCCTAACCAATTGCCTTTTTGCCTCAAATGTTTACGTTCACGATTACGTTTACAATTTACAATTTTACAAGAGGCAACCATCAACCTAATTCAAGCCAAAAAAGAAAAGAAAAGAAAAACCAAAAAAAAAAAAAAAAAAACTCTCCCACCAGCCGAGTTAAATCAAGTTTCCCAATGCGCCACCAGCTGGGGGGAAGGGTGATTTGATATTTTGCCCAATTTCTTTCCGCATCCAGCAATAGGAGTTTTGGTAGTAGTAGTAGTCGTAGTTGTATCCAATCCAATCGATGAATCATTTTGTATTTTACTGCATCTTCTTATCTGCAAGATGGTATATAAATTTTCACTGTCTCAATTGGGGCCGGGCCCATCCATGGATATGGGATCGGATGGGATGACAGAGCAGCACATGCCATTGACTTCTGTGTGTCTGGGTTCATGTGCCAAAAGAAAAAAAAAAACAAAATAAATACATTTTATGTATTCCCGCTACCATTAAATAAGAATTATGACTAACTGATTGCCAGTTGATGCTTTTCTTACCAAAAAGACCAGGAAGAGGTCAATGCAAGTTATCTCAAATTCTAACTTGATGCCTTTTCGTGTTGAGTAATTTATATGCATTTCAAAATAAATGTAATGTATTTTGTGGTCAATTCAATTCAAATAGATAACACTTTGCATTTACTATAAGTTTAAAGATTAAGACTTAAACTCTATAGTTTGTACATATGTATGTTTATCTAAGGATTGTTTTGTATTTGCAAAAAGGCTTTCCGAAATCATCTTCTTTTTAGCTGCTCTTTGGACATTTGCAAATCCTTTTTGAAAACGTTAAGTTTTTTAAGATGAAATCAAAAACGGGAACACATTCCAGTTGGACTTCCGATACATAGATACATATCTCATTATTGTTTACCTATTTATAATTATTGTATTCGTTTAATTTATATATCCCACATTTGCCTTTTACCATCCTTTGTTCGTTTGTTCAATGTTTTCATTTACCGGCATTGTTTCTCTCATATTGTTATCTAGGGAATTTGTTGCTCGAGGAAGTTGAATATTAAAAGAAGCAAAAAGCAAACATCCAATTTAATTGCAACATTTTTTCAAGTGGAAGTTTGTATACACTATATATGTACATACATACACTTATATATGTATAATCACTTAACTACTATGTATTTTACTTAATTAAAAAACAATTGCCTAATCGATATTTGTGTCTTTCTGTTTTTGGCGTTTGATCTCTGCCACTTTGATCATTTTGAGCCATTTCAAACTGAATTAAAGAGATATGAAAAATTTACGAGACAGTCAGTTATGTTTTCTTTGAATATCTCAATAGCTGATATTATGAGAGAAGGGTATAACGAGAATCTTTAATTCATTTCATAAATACTTTGACCAGACAAACCAACACCAACAGTCAAAGAAACGTATTTTCCACCCCATATTTAGTTGAAGTTTAGTTTAGTTGCCCTTGACTTGGGACCTAGGGTGGATGGTGTGGTGGATGGTTATAAGGGTGATGCGCGGTGGTGATGGTGGTGGTGACGGTGCACAGTCGACCTCCTAGCCTAACCCCCCGCTGGTTTAGTCATGCATCGTGACTAGAAGGGTAGAATGGATGAATGTATATGTTTATTTTTATGTGATTTCACCCAAAAGTTCTCTGAAATGAATTTGGTTAAGCCGACACGGGGCACCTGTTTCTAATATCGATTTATTTATATATATATGTATATAATTGTATATATGGACAATATCTATACCATAAATGGAAAGATTAACACTAAATGTACGTATGCACATATATCTAGCACAGAGGCGGCGGGGGCTTTTGGTTAATTTGCAATTGCCTAACGATTTCACTAGGCATACACTAAATGACCAACTGATCGTATCCAAGGTGCACTAGAAAATCGCACATACATATGTTCATGGGTATTCGTCGAAACTCATTGAGATATGCAAATTGGATGCATGCAATGTAGAAATGCAATAGCAAAAAATAAAAAGTAAGAAACCGGTTGAACCGAAAACAACTTTAGACTTAATTGCCTCCCCAGCCCGCCTCGTCCTCATTGATTGTTGGTGGCTGAGTTTTGATCTTTGACCGACTTAACAACATATGAATGTCAAGCAGCGATCTTCTAAAATATTCATCTCATCGTCTAATATACATATGTTTGTATGTATCTTTTTACTTAAATCTCCATGTGTTCCAGCCAATAAACTGGCTCACAAACACATGTATGTCAAGCCCTAGAATAACCAAATCACATTTAAATGCCAACTAAGATTCCCAGCAAAAATCCAGAACAAACACACATACATTGTTCTCTATTATGACAGAATTTTCCTTTTACTTACGCCAAATAATAGACAGCAAAACTGAAAATATAATGCATATGAGTCTTGCCTTGGAAAATCCAATAGGGATTTCCCTAATATGATGACCTTTTTTGTGTCTTTCTAAAAAAAAAAAAACTGAAATCTTTGCACAAGGTTTAATTACAAATCGACAAAATAGAAAAACGAAAAATATTTTCGATAACTATTTCAGCTGCTTCTTAGCTGCCTCCGCTTGCTTGATTCTTTGCCGATCTTACTCGCCGGCTGAACAGGCGGCAAGGGTATTTGTTCCTTTTTGGGTTTCTTAACTTTGGGTTGCTTCCGCTTGCTGAGATTTTTTATTTTTGAGTTTCAGCAAGAAACGTAACCAATCCTGGTTAACCAATTTGGGGTCCTTCATCAATTGACGCTTTATTTCATTTAAGCCTTTAAGTTGTAAATGGGACAGACATTGCTCATCGTCTCCAGGACTATATCGCACACCTGCTGCAGACCCTTGTGAGAAAACCTTCAATTGAAACTAGTTTAGATGCTGTCAAATAAGTATCTTTCCCTCTATTTCAACAATCAATCCAATTAAAATTGCAGAAATTTCTATAAAAATCATTTTTCAAAATTGAAATGGAATAATTCAATTTGTGGGATATATTGATACGAATTCGTATTGTTTACGGTATATTTACATACATATTGAGATTGTAGCCTTGGCTAATCTTATCCAAAAATAAAGAATATAAATTTATACAAAATACTATATTTATTATACAAAGATTGTTTTATTAATGACTGTTTTCTTTTATTGTAGTTAACTACGGTCCAATGGCGAATTTTCGGCGGAATCACTAACGCAAAGAGCGTGATATATTAAAACAACCCCACAATCAAGTAAGAGTATTTAAGAATTTTTGATGAAATATACATTTTATTAATTATTAATATCTTTTTGTTTTATTTGTTTTTAGATTTATTTGTTGCGGTTGAACACCTTCCAAAATAAACTCCATATCAATGTTGGGCGGATATAGTCGGACAACGTACCCAATTTCCAACTCTTCCACTTTTCCACTCCATTTCCAAACCCCCACAGCCGCAGTCGGCTCCTCCTTCTCCTACTCCTACTCCTGTCACCCGTTGTTGCCGTTGCATAGTGGAAAAAAATGTCTGATGACACGATTGTCGATGCAAACGATTGCAAAACAAGTGCAACAACACCAACAAGTGAAACTGTTGAACTAATAATCAATGATTTTATTGATAAGATTAAAAGAAACGAGGACGTTAATAACGCCAAGGACAAAGACAAAGACAATCACAACCACAACGAGAACGACGACGAACCATTGAAAATTGTCGAATCCTTTGAGAAGACAGTAGAAAGTGAAGAGAGCAACATCAGCACCAGCAGTAACGTCGGGCCCAAGGCAAAAAAGTCGGTGACTTTCAATCCAAATGATGAGAAAATCAAGAAATTTATTACCGGTGAACCAATCGTTGATCAACGAAATCCATTTAAGAATGCCGTCATCCAACGAGAGCCCAAGAAGACGCCACCTCCTGTGCCAACGAAACGTTCCACTCTAAGTGTGCGTAAGACAGTGACGCAACAATTACGGGAACGGGAGCGGGAAAAGGAGAAGGAAAAGGAGCGCGAAAGGGAACGTGAACAGCAAAAGAACGAAACTAATGCAAGAAAGGTGAAGAAAATTAATGGAAATGGAAGTGTAAATGGTGGCACACCGGATGATTTTATAACCACTGAAGAAGTACTTAAGCAATCGAAATATGTTAAAACATATATTAAGAATCCGGATCCATACTTTGTATACGATCCCACGGTATTGGCGCGATTGAAATACGAAGAGTTTCAAGAGAAGATACCGAAACCAAAGCGTAAACAAACTCAAAACTCGCAACCCAGCAAGGCCCAAAGGTTAACTAAGAGTCAACAGCAGCAGCAGCAGCAAGAGGCTACAAAACTTCCATTTAAAAAGTGCTCGAAGCCAAATTATCCAGAATTGGCCAACATTAAGATAAGAACTGGTACCCCAATCAATGGTGACTACTTTAATCCGGCCGAGGTGACAAAGAATGCCAAAAAGTTTGATGAACGTGTGAAAAAGTTGCAAATAAGCTCGGACGATGATCTGGACGAGATCGATGGACCGTTAACCAAAAGTGAATCGAGCGACGAACTAACGCAGCATATGAATAATAATAACAATAACAATTTAAACAATCACAGTAACTACAGCAGCAGCAGCAACAACGACGACTCAATGAACGAACGAAATGTGCAAAGCCAAAAGATGAGCAATCAATCTAACGGCGAACCTAATGAGAAATTGGGTACTTTTACCAATACCATCAGCTCGGATGAGTTTCAGGCGTATCTCGAGCGTAAGGGATTGGCTTTGATGCCCAAGCGTGAGCTCCTAATGTCCAGTCCATCGTCACCCTCGTCAACAACAACGCCGACACTGACACCCTCACCATTGCCCTATTCGAACGAATCGCCGCTTGTGGCTTTGCGTAAAAGTAATAGTAAAAAGTTATCAGTGCTGCAACGGCTATCAAATAGTTTGTTTCCCACAACGCGACGGAAGGCAATTATAATGCCAAAAGAAATGACAACTCAACCCCAGCCAAGAGCGATCTATAATGGCAATAAAATTGAGCAGGGAACACCATTGGAAATACGGCGACGTCTACTGTTGGAAGGACAAACAAAAACGACAGCTGCACCGCAGCAGCAGCAGCAGCTACAGCAACAGCAACAACAACAACAATTGGAGCATAATCAGATGACACCAATTGAACTGAGACGTCGTCAACCAGTAGAGCATTCCACAAAAAGATCCATACCAAAGGCGACAGTTCCACAAAAGCGAATGCTTTATAATGCCGAAAATGATGAGATCCGACGACTTCTCTTAGAACGTTCGAACAAGTTATCCAGTGTACCCCAGCAGCAGCAACAACAACAACAACGGACAAATTATAGCACTAGCGATAATGAAGGACGAATACTCCTTGAGCGTTCTTTGAATCAACAACAACAACCGAATCAAATGGGTCGACGATCAATAGCCGAAGGATTCCAACGGAATACTTTGGAACGTCAAAGTTTGATACCATTACCAAGGCGTGGCATCTCGCCTGATGTTTCGATGAACCGATTCAATCGTTCAGCCTCAATGGATAGAAATCAAATAAAGGTATTGAGTCGCCAGCAACAACAGCAACAAGCACAGCCCCAACCTATGGCCACATCGACGCCCGTCAAGGAGCAACAAAGTCAAAATGACTGGGAGAAATTGCGGGCCATTAAAGAGGTGACCGATCGTCAATTGTATCATAAGGTACTCCAGCAGCAACAACAACAACAGCAGCAGCAGCAGCAGCAGCACCAACAACAACAACAACAACAAATAAGTGAGGAAAATATATACGAGCATTTGCCTGCTCCAACAGGATATTTTATACGTGGTTCAGCTCAACGGAATACATTCTCCGGTATTGCAAATACGGCTGCTCCAGCTGCTGCTCCTAATGGTGCTGGTCATCGAAATAGACAAGTGATGATACTTGATGGCACACCAATTATCCATTCAGCCAAACAATTGCAACAGCAGCAGCAGCAACAATTGCAACACATACCAGCCCGTTCGCAGAGTGTCTTGGATGACATGATTCCAACACGTCGCGGCTATGAGAGTGAAACTGAAATGCCACCAGTTGTAATGAGACGAAAGGATGGCAATGGCAATGGAAATGGCACTAACGGTAATGCCACAACAAATCGTCGAATCGGTGGTCTACTGACACGTGAGGAAATTCTCGAAAAGGTGAAAGAATTCTGTCGTAAATCAATCAATCGAACGCCTAGTAAAATGCAACCAATTTATGAGAAGCAACAACAACATCATACGCATGCCGAAATTTCACCCGTCTCGTATGCATCGGTGGAACGTCCGTTGGTCCCGCTGCGTGTTCAGAGTCTACCACAGGGTCAGACACCGATCTATGCACACGTGAATAAGCGTAATAGCCTACTATCGAATGAATCGGAGCAATATCTATCCACTCAACAATTACCCCAGTATGTGCTTGTCGAAACTGAAGATGGCGGCATACAGGCAGCTAAATTATTGGATTATCCAAACAATAGCAGCATCTACAACTTGCAGCACCAGCAGCAGCAGCAGCAGCAACAACTTCAGCAATTTATGCGCACATCAGGGGGTTATATACGATCAGATGGTCGAACCACTCCATTGATATTGGATCGAGGTAACAGCAGCAGCAGCAACAATGCAGGCCAACAGCAGGCCAGTCAAATCTATTGGACGCCACAGCATCAGCGACTGCAGCAACACTATCAACAGCAATCAAATCTAATGACTATTCCTCGCTATTCGGCAGCAGCAGCAGCCACGGCAGCTAATTTTGATCGAGGCTATCCTATACCAGCTCCTAGATTGAACACTAATGGTCATATACCATATGGCCATGTTGTTGTTCCGGCGCCTAGAAAACTTCTAACGCAGCAACAGCAGAGACAACTACAACTGCAACAACAACAACAACAACATCAGCAGCCACTGGCGATGCGACAGTTTGCCACATCCTCGGATTGGGAATGCGGTTCAGAGGCTGCTGGTGAAATTCGTCGCATATTGGAGAAGCCATTATAATTGGGTAAAAGAAAATCCAAAGCTTTTAGCTAGAATATCTATTTATAAATCAGGATTTTTGGGGTCGTAGTAGTATCTATAGAGAGTCGAAAGGAAAAACAGTTAGTAAAGATATTTACTCTATTTCAAGTGCAATCAATTTTCAAACTGGCTTCTCACCACACTACAACTCACCAAAAGTATTTACACCACAGTTGAAAATGAATATGGTCACACTGCAGGGTCTGGTATTTTCTGCGTGCTCTTTCTATTTCTTGTCGTTCTCTTTTGGTCGACGGACGTACTCTTTTGTAGGATGTTCGACTACAAGGTTGTATGTTCGACTCTTTTGTTGGACTCCTTTGCTCGAGTTCGACTCCTTTACCTGATGTTGGTACTATTTTTCACGATTTTTACTCTTTTGTTCGAAGTTGGGGACTCTTTTGCATGAGCTGTGCTCTTTTGTTGCATGTTGTGCGATTCGGGGTCTCATTATTTTTATAATAAATTAAGCATTCTTTTTTTTTCGTTGTTGTTTGTTTTCTTTTATTCGACGCGCTTTGATGTTTCTTTGGCTCACCCATCACAAAAAAAATTTGTTTGTTAAATTAGCAAGGAAAAGAGAGTGAGAGCAAGTGAAATTGCTATTAGGTGAGAAAATGGAAAATGGCAATGAAAAACAACAAACAGAAAAGAGATGAAAAGTGAAAAGAAGAAAATGTACGAAAAATGAAAAATAATCACAATCATAATAATGACTTGACAATCAAACCCTAAGAAACCAACCAGAATCAGTATTTAATAAAAATCAAAACAAAAACGCGTGAGAATTGGAGAGAACCTTCTTTTGTTTTTCTTATTTTGTTCAAGTGTGGAGTGTATTTGGTCTGGTCCGCAGCAAAGTGCGACATTTGTTTTGTTTTATTTTGTGCCTTCTTGCTTTATCTAAGTACGTAACTAAATAAGAAGAAATAGTGAAATATTGCTAAGAACAAAGCGTGCATACAAACAAATATACACACACACACACTTAAAGACATACAAATGTATATGTAAATGTATCTTTGCGTATCTGTGACAAAAGTCGCGAGCCCCAGAAAACAGAAACAATGCAAAAGTGAAATGCTGCAACGAAAAGTGCACGGGGATAAAGAATCAGCAAAAATATTTATTCAGACTTGTGTCTATTTCTTTCTTTTACACCATTTTTTCGCAGACAACAACAAAGAACCCATACACAATACACACACACACGAACAACTTAAATAACAACAAAAGAAACGAGGAGAAGTCACCATGGACGAGAAGGACATTGGCGATGGATCATTGCCATTGGACCAAACGGAATCAATACCTTCCGGCAGCCCACAGACACCGCCACATAAGTTATTAACATCTTCGGCCCTCAATTCATGGACCATTTTACCAGATGAAAAAATCGAACTGCTACTTGATAACAGCAACGAGGACTCGGGATCAGTGGCCAGAAGGGAGGAGGAGCAGCGGCTGAATCAGGAACAACACGATGAGAAGCATGCAAACGATAGGTAAAGAAAAAAATACTCAGAAAACTACATGAATGAAATGTGTCCTTAAAATAATTCGACGATTTTTTTTTTTTTTTTTCAATTTCGTTCATCAAAATATGAAAGGCCGCCCCATCTAAATATAGAGCCAAGTGTTGTCAAGAAAAAAAAACAAGTCAAAATGGACTAAATTTACGTTGTCTATATTCAATAATTTCTCAAATGAACATAAGAATTTCATCATAATTAACTCGAAATGACTAAAATAGCAAATATCCTGTAGAATAGTGCAAATGCAACTTTATGATAGGAGCAAATACATAGTATATAATTAGATTCATACCTATATATGTATATATCTCGATCTATATAATATATGTATAGTAGGTATATCTGCAGTTAATGCAATTTTCAACTGTTTATCAAATTTCCCATCTTATAAACTGTTTGTTTATTTGTTTTTCTTTAGAATGAAAGTATCTCTTGGCATGCTCTTATATGTATGTATGTAGTTTCTCTTTGTAAGAAATTTCAATTGCATTGATGGAGTCTCGTGTATCTGTGAAAAAAAATCAAGGCATTCCTTTCAATATTCCGCTTTGCAAGAACTTCAAATTGTTGATGTGCCATCTCGTATTAAGGTTTGGAATTTCTAAATTTGTTTAAAGTACAAAGAAAACTTGATGCTATTTCTCCGGTATAAACAAATAGTTTGGAAATGTAATCATTAGGTATAAGTCTCAAGTAGCAATTCATAAGAAGTAAGGGAAAAAGGCATCTGTAAAGAATTAATAATTATTTGAAATATTTCCATAAGACTTCATCAGTCTTTGTGTTGTTGTTGTTTGGTCAAAATCACTGAACTGCATTTGTTTCCTGATCATTTTAGATGCATGAGGCCCCTGGATGAGGTGCAGTTAGTGGGAGCTGGAGCCGCTGATGATATATCTGATGGCATATCTATAATAAGCGATTGTGAAAGTACCGAACGTATATCGCCGCATCCCTTTCTGAGCGATCATTTGAACGAGTTGCTTCATTTCAATGATCTAAGTACACCCATTGTCCTGACGACTAGTAGCAGCAGTCAGGCGCCTGATCAACAGCCGGAGGAGAATCAGCTCAAGCAGAGACGCCACGAGAATGCCCCAAACGAAGATGATGATGGTGAATCGCTGTCAAATAATGACAAAAATCTAATGGTTAGACAGCAAACATCATCTGCCCTTAGTGGATATCAACGTTTGCCAAATCTGGTGCAGAGTGGCTTAACTGCTGTTTTTTATGTGGGCGTGACATTAGCCATTTTGGCTTTTATTGGCAAATTGCGGCATCCGGAGTGGGAGAATGGTAATGGCGAAAGTGGTAAATCGATGAGCAATCTGGAGCGTCGTTTAGAGGATTTGGAATTGCAAAACAATTTGATGAGAGCCGAAATTGATTTAATCTCAAAACAATTGCAATATTTGAGCTCAGATCAAGGTCCGACACAACAACAACAACAGCAGCAGCAGGGTCGTAAGGCAAAGACATTTAAGGCCTGGTCAGGCAATGGAGACGCTGGTCAACCAGTGGACATAACCAAAGAGGATCTAAAGCGTCCATTTAAATGCCAAGATGGTAATTATGTGGAATTCGCTGCAATGTGCTTGGAGAGTAAAAAAACAACGGCCGAGCATGCCGAATCTCTTGTCGATGAGATTGGCAATGTGGTTAACAATGTGCTACAGCAATCGCAAACTTTTCAGAGATTTGAAAAGGTCACAGATCGACTTGCTGCCAGCACAAATGTGGATGGTAATGCCAATAATGGTGATGAGATTGGGAGTGACTTCTCTAAAAAGCAGCAGCAGCAGCGTCAAAAAAATATAAACAAATATTCATCCGAATCACCCCAAACCGCCCAATCGGGCAGTCATCATCAGCATCAGCATTCGCGGGAGGAACAACAATCAAAGTTCTATAAAAAGCAGCGATACGCTGCCAACTCGAAAGAAAACGACTCCAAGGAACGTTATAAGAAAAAGTTTTACAAGGAACATGATGACTCCGATGAGCATCGGTCACAGCAACGTGGCAAAAAGCCACGACGCATGTCCAAAGAGGATGATGATGATGATGATGATGACGATGACAACAACAACAATAGTGGCAGCGGTGAGTGGCACCAACAAATGATGCAACACCGTGAACAGTCGCGCAAACGAAATCAACGTAATAATAACAACAATTGGTATATCGAACGTGGCGATAGCCGTGAACAGAAACGTTCTGGCGAAACAAAACGTTAAACAAATGACCAATTGACTGTCTATGTCTGTCTATGTCCATGGTGGTTATCCTTTACACTTTTAAACATTTAAATATACCAGTTTAAGTTTTTACCCAATTGAGCAATAATGGTACTACGATCATTTATGGACCATTATTTATAGTATATGTATATGTTTCTATATGTAATTGTGCGTGTATAGTTAATGTTATATCGAATTATAAATGATTTATGTATAAAAATCGGTTATCCCAACCAACTGCAATTGCAATTGGTTGGTTTACCAAGCCTAAGCTCCAGCTGAACCTAAGAAGACCGGCGACCAAATCCCAGTGTCAGGAAGCACTTGTGAGGCGGTGCCAGTCAATAAAATGAAACTACTTTTTCAATACAAGACGATTCGTTTTGCATTATATATATATATATACCTATATACATATAACTACTAAACTAAACACAAACACAATGAATACATACATTTATAATTACTTATTTTTGGTTTTATGTCCATATATACGATATACCATTTAGGCTTTTGCTCTTTAAAATAATCTAATATTTGTGATACATGTATGCTTACTTACAAATTTTAATTACATATTATACCAACTTTATATATGTATACAAATGTCTGTACATCTTATATATTAATTATAAATATATATACATATATATATATTTTTTTTTTGTTTGTAGACTAGACAAGTTATATAAATTATTGTATCATATTAGATATTCCTTGGCAGCCAATTCATATAAATATTTTTGTATTCATGTAATCGGAGGTAACCTATACACATATATACCTACCCCTACGCCGACTCCCCTATATTAATAAATATATGGTCTCCAAAAATAAAACTATCCCAATAAAAATCATTGAATCTTGTTTTCTTTGAAAAATTAAATGTTTAAATGGTTTATGGTGTGCCAGATTCTCTTGTATGCTTCAAATAAGAAACTATTTTTTCCATGTACAACTCGATTATAGATATACTTTTTACTATAATTTGAAGGCCTTCGAAAGTTTGGACGTTAGAAATCCATTATTCAGTTTCCTTGAATGTACATAAACATCCATTTGATGAACTTTTAAAAGTACCTACATATATCTTGTGTAATATATGTATTCAAAGGTTCCCCGACAGTCTCAGAACTGGAACCAGTGAGCGGAACTAGAGCTGGCATTTTAAACATTGCGCCATTTATAGTGAATGAAGCGAATTCAAGTTTCATAACAGCAAGGCGAATTAAAGTTCTACACTATTCCAACAAAGCGAATTCAAATTTCGTAACAGATTGAATGGTTTTTAAAATATTGTGTAAAATAGTATATACATACATATGTATGTAAATGTAAATGCATATATCTATATAACATTATGTACAGAGATTGTAGATGAAGTGTTCGTTCACTTGTGAATGAGTGAACATGATTGAACAACTCCTTTTTGGAGGGTGATGAGTTTACCTTACTCAAAATTCCTACGCAAACTTTCAGACTACACAATATTTTTTAAAATAACATCTAGATAAGTTCTTTAAGAGGATATTATTCATTATTATTTTCAAAAAACGATAGTTTAAAAAACGGAAAGAGTTATTAGGATTATGTTTTGATTGTGTTTTAAAAGTCTTCGGCCTTCAAAGTTAGCCGAAAAAAAACCTTCTGGTTGCGTCAAGGATAACTCGATAGATTCAGCATGGATGTATTTCTAGTCCTAAATTTCGGACTATAGAATGGAAAAAACTATAACTTTATAATAGTTGAATTTATAATAATTGAATTAAATGAGACAATGCAGGAATATCCATATGGTAGAATTAGCGTTAAAAAAATGTTTGATCACTATAAAGTTAATCGAATCTTTATTCATTAACCTGAGCAAAATATGAAAATTGGCAAAACAAATTTTAAAAATTCTTAAGAACTTCCATTTTGCGAATCTGTCACTTTGCCAAATTTTAACCGTTTAATGCTTTTAAATTTAATTTTGAAATGGAATATAAACTATAGCAATTATCAAGTTACTTTTGTAAGCGAGACAAAAAATGCCAATGTATTCTAGAGTATTCCACAAAACCTTAATTTCATTAAGCTCATTCAATTAAGTCCATTTTTTATGTATTCGAAATATTCATAGCCTTATTTCCAAGTTAAAATAATGTCTCGAGCACTAAATTTTGGCACTTTTACCAAAACACTGTGATATATACATCAAGACTTTTTTTTTTCAATTCGATCAAAGTTAATTTTTTTAAATATCCAAGTTTTAAAATACGCTAAGCTGCGATTAAACTGAGATCTAAACTTTAAAATCGGTTAGTTTTCGGCTGTTTGAATCCGGCACCGGTTGGAGATTTTTTAATCCCTGGAAACTTTCGTCTACCTTCAAATTGGGTATCCTTTTCACAAGAGAACTGATCAGGGGTCTCAGAGAGCAATAAAAAACAAGTGAGTCAACTGAGCAACTAAGTTGAAAAGTGAGTCAGCAACTGAACAAGTGAGTGAAGAAATGAGTGAAGAAGTAAGTGAGTGGGTGACTTACTGAAACTTGGTTATAAGTCAGTAAACTCGTTTTTCAACGGGAAATCATTTGAAAATCCTTAATTTATTTTTAGTTTCTTACTATCAACCATTTCCACTTATCCACATTGACCCCATTCCGAATTCATTTCCAATATACATCACGAGAGACTTGTAAAGTTCAGAAATTCTCATTTCGTTTGAGTAAAAAATTTTTATTTTTGCCATGAGTGAATTAAACCATTTTGAAGTAGTTAAGTGCTTTTCTCCATTATCCACTACATATGTATAATATTATAATTTATATATATATATATATATGTATTAACTATATGTTATATTTTTTGTTTATATTGTTATACCTTAAATGTCTAGAAAATTAAACTACAAATTAAACTAAATAAAACAAAAAAAAAAAAATGGTTGCATTGACGATTCCAAGCAACTTTTCCTTGGTACATTGAAGACTAGACTATACATATTGAGATGGAGGAGCAGGGTTAGGGGAGGGGAAGGAGGAGGAGGAGGATATATACCTACAGTCCATAGGTGGTTGCATTCATTTTGTTTTTGTTTTCTTGTTTGTGTGACTAGTAGTTGGTTTGGTTAAAGAGAATTGGCTTAAGACTTATCTAGAGATCCATATACAGATATTTAGGTAGGCATACATATATATAAAGTACATAAGATCTAACTATATATATATATATATGTATATATAGTAGACTTTAAGATAGTTGTTTTTGTTGCTGTTTTCGCGGTCAAGCCACTATATCGCTTCCCGGATTATATCCAAAATAATTCAAATTGAATTCATCGCTAAATAGAACCTCCTCCTCGGATGGCTCCATTTGATGTTGCGACATTTGTATGCCCAATTCCATGGGATCTATTTCGGTAATATAATATTGTGAATGATGATTCAGACCCAAGTGCTGCTGCTGTTGCTGCTGCTGCTGGTGTTGCTGCTGATGATGGTGGGAATGATGTTGCTGTTGATTATGCTGCTGCTGGCGTAAAACACTTTCAGTCACTACCACGTCTTTGTGTATGGGATTGAGATAGTCTTCTGAAACAGAGCCAAATTCGAATCAGTAAGAGATTCAGAAGAGGAGAGATGAGATGCCTTTTTAGAACTTACCATTATCCAGCAATACATCCTGATAGGTACTTATAATGCTATTTACTGATTGCACTTCCACTTCTCGATGTATGCCATTTAATATTTGTCCCGCAGTTTTGCGTAACTCTTCGTCACTCAAAAGATCATTGAAGGGCAAAAGTCTTTGATGTTGCTGTTGGTGTTGGTGTTGTTGTTGTTGTTGTTGTTGATGCTGCTGCTGCTGTTGATGATGTGTTGCTGCGGTTGCTGTCGCTGTTGGTGATGATTCTCCATGTTGCTGCAACATTTCTTGCGTTAAGGCAGCTGCTGCCACATTACCCTCATCATAGATGCAATTCGAGCTGGTGGATTGTGTTGTATTCTGAGGTGAATTGCATATTTGTTGTTGTTGTTGCTGATGCTGTTGGTGTTGCAATTGTTGTTGTTGCTGCTGCTGCTGTTGTTGTTGTTGTTGTTGTTGTTGCTGTTGCATACGTTCCCTATTGATTGACTCCATTTTGAAAAACAAATCCAAACGTTGCTTTTTCTGTAAAGTAAAAAAAAAAACAAACATTGAAAATATCTTTTCGTTGTTTTTATGTGTTATTGCACTTACATGCTCCCAGGCTAAAACGTTTTCCGCTGAATCCCCACTAGATATGGCCCATAAATGTCCAGCGCCCTGTGGTGCCTTCACTCCTTTACGGAAATGCGGATTTATTGATAGATTATGCCGCACCGAATTCTTCCAGCGATCATCATTCGATTTGTAATAGGGAAAACGGTCGCTAAAAATCGAATAAAATGAATGAATGCAATTAGTTGGAATAGTTCTAAACTAACTTAACTAAAATGTTGAACTCAATTCACTCAACTACAATTGGTTGGCCTGAAGCTATTACTCCACCCTCCCCCTTCATTTTCAGGCCATTTTCTTTTTGTGTTTTTCATTTATTTTGACCAGTTGCAATTAAAGTTTCAACATGCGCACAGAACAACAACAGCCAACCCGGACAGGGACACGGACATGGACAGGGACACGGACACGGACACGGACATGGAACACGTCATCGAACGACGGCACTGCGGCAGACCCACACACACACACACACAGACACACGCACACACACATCCATCCATCCAGTATGTCCATACGGACAGCGTACTGGCACAAATTATGCGTCGTTTCGTTCTGTTCTTCAGTCACGAACAGGCGATTTGGAAATGGAATCGAAAGAAAAAAAAATGGAGTAGTAAGTCCCCCGCCCCACCCATTAGGTAAAGCACCACGAATCCGACACAACCCAAAGAGATGTAAAAGGGAAACAACGAAGACCGGAAAGGACATCGCGTGCCTAACTTCTACTCACCGATGAACGACGAGAGTTTTTTTTTTTTTTTTTTGGGTAGGAGGAAAAATGGAAAGTATTTTACAGAGCGAGAGGGAGAGAGAGAGAGAGAGCGAGTGAGACACGCGCCGGGAAAAACCACCCCCACTCTGTCATTGGTTAAAAAATACAACAAAAAAATGAAAATAAAAAGGAAAGAAATCCCATGTCCACGTCGTAGGCAAAAGCAATCCAATCCAAAACAACAACAACAAAAAGATTGAATATTTCAGCACGCGAGCCAAACGATTCTGATTCCAATTCCTATTCCTGTCTCCTCTCCATTCATTTCATTTCTTTTCGTTTTTGTCCGATTCATAAATGAATTGTAATGCAATGAAACGAGGAAGGAGTACGTAAAAAAAAGGACGACGGACTGACGCTTGTCTATTGAGACGAATGCGCGTTCCCGGGAACAACCTTAATGACCTCACCATATTGTAGGAGGACCTGCTGCACCATGTACTTAAACAGACACGCAGAACCTCCTCATGACGCATCAACATCATCATCATCATCATCATCATCATCATCATCATCGTCATCATCAACTCAAATCAAATCAAATCAAACTAAAGGGGGCATGTCTCGGTGCTTTAAATTGTAGACTAACGAATAGTCCATGCAGTGAAAAGTAATATCTAAAGTTTTAAACGAAATAATATAAATAGTATAGTATCAATTGAATTTTAGGGGATCTTTGGAGTTGAACTTTCCTAAAATAAAGTCTTTTAGATCTAGAGAGAAAACTTTACAATATATTTACAAAGAATTGTTTCTTTATATTAGTCCCTCCCTATTTTTAATAGTCCCCCACCTACACTTTGTTATGTAATATATCCTCAATATGGATTAGTCTTTCTAATAAAGTTTCCAATAACTTTAGCTGTCATTTCATCTATTTTGGTGTTAGAGAAACAAACAATACAACGTTATAAAGAACGAATATAATAATACTTATAATCGACTTAAAGTTGTTAATGTTTTTGACGTGATAGCGTCTTAGAAATCGATGACACCATCTCGAATGTACGAAAAAGAGTCCCGTTGCATTTGATCATGTTGGTGCAACAGAGAAGGAACCACTCGTCTCTCTTGATACTTCATTAAGGGTTCTGAAATTCTACACATAAAGAATTTATTTTTGTTTTGTTTTCTTAAAATTTCTCATGAATTTGTTTGTGGAGCATTTGGAACAAATTTTTATTGGATAAACCAAGATAATTCTTTGAATCTCTATAGCTTACTTTTTAGTTAGCTAGCTAATTAGCAAAATTTGTAATATTTTGATGAAAGAAATGACATCCCAAAATGCCATGACTACTTCAGGCTACTTCATATTTAACATAGCTTTGCTTAATCCGAATCTGTCGAAAACTGATACAAACGCCTGTGCAGAGTACCGACTTTTATAAGAAATTTTGAATAGAATTATTTACAGGACTTCATGAGATTAGATTTAGTACGCTTATTAGCTTTTTGCCGTCACAACTATTTTGAAACTGTTTAAGTAGAATCCATCCCAAAATATTTGAGGAATTTGCTACTGAATTCATATGTTTTTCATAAATGTCTTTCCCGTGTTTTCGTTAATTCATGGTGTCCGAATCAGCGAAGTAACAACATACAATAGATGGTGTTTCGGGTCCAAGTAGGCAAAGTGAACTTTAACCGAGTGTTGTCTTATGAAGTTATCACCAAAAATTGTCGTTCATACGGTGACTTTACGCACAACTTATTTCAGGTGTTACTCTGGTAAATTTAAGACGGTTTCGGTATTTTTCTAATTAATGCTGCTACATAATATTTGAGGCTAAAATCGTAATCAACACAAGTTAAGTTAGTAAACTTTAGTAGATAAACATGAAACGACAGCTAAACTGCTTTAAGTTTTATCAAATTTTAGAATTATTTAGGTTTTCAATTCCAGACCGACATGATTTTTAATTTGAGAGGTGACCCTAACTAATTCGGGTACACTGATTCTGAATATGAACTCGGTTTTTGCCCATCTGGGGTTGGAAAATACACCTAAAAGTATACTATAGAAAGTTGAATAATTTATTTTCTACATTTTTAACAGATTTTGGAATATCCTGTTGAAGAAAAATAGCCCTTGATCGCAAACATTACTTCAATTGTAAGAGATTTTATTTTATTCTATTAAATTAACAAAAAACGAAAAATTCTTTGAATCTCTATAGCTTACTTTTTAGTTAAAATTGTACCCATTTTGGAAACATATTCAAAGTATACTATTTAATAAAATACTGTAAATGCGGTTACTTTGAATTATATCAACATAAGTACAGGATCATGATCGGCACCCCCAAATTACTATAGGACACATTTTGAACTTAAAACATTTTTCATGACGTCAAAAACGTCGGCCTGTGTAATCAATCGTATCCTATTCTGATACTATGTTGTATGGTCTCTATTTTAAAAAAAATTTATATTGAAAAAATCTTTGTCTATATCATACGAAAGCAGTATAGGGCTCTTAAGAACTGGATATAAATGAAACGTTTAAGTAAACATTTTTTCAACATCATTTTTGATTGGACTGAAGGATTGAATGAGGTTTTCAAGGGAAAAAGTAAACTGATAGGATACGTATGTAAATGTACATATTTATCCACTATATTTAACTGTCTATAGTATACAAGTCCGAGTCTGGAGAAGCTTAATTTTCCACCAAAATTTTGACAAAACCCTTATTAAACGAGTAGGCAGGTAGGTACAATTGGCTTCTGATTTATCTAATTTTTAGGCATTTTTAAGAACTTCAAGACGTGGATACACCACCACCACGACCACCCACTTTGCGTTTTGATTTCTCAAAAAAGTACTTGAACATTTTCAGAAAATATTGCCTTTTGAATGGATACAATTTTTCGATAGTTTATAGTAGAACTGCATGTCTAGGAGGGTTTAATCACATGCAGCACCCAAATCGATGGGCCTAAACGTTCATATAAATATATGTTGTTGGTATGTATGTGTATATAAATGTGTATTAGCCCTCCCCCAACCCTCTGGAACCCTCAACTCCTCCTTCACGATTCTCGTGCTGGCCTGTCGCACTTGTCGAATTGTCAACATTGCTTTACAATGGGAATGGGAAATGAATGCTTGGATGGAACTACCAAAGTTAGTATAGCGAAAAAGAAGAAGAGAAGAGAAAAAAACACACACACATATACATACATATATATCCGCTATCAACGTCGTCATCATTGTCAATGAATTGAATGACTGACTTCGTTCTATGTTGTGTGGAATGAATTGTCGAAATACACGGCATGCCCCCAGTTTTTTTGGTGCTTCATTATCCTAAAGACACCATCCCCAATCTACTCTTGCGATAGTCCACCCACCTCTCCGTCATCCCCCGACCCCCCAGCCGACGTTTTACGTCCCGCTCTCTGTAATGGTTATAATAATATATGCATATATGTATGTGTAAAGTTGTGGGTCGGATATGAATTTCAGTTTCGGTTTCAGTTTTATGGCAATAAAATGTTTAATTCGAATTTCAAGATACCGAATTCAAAATACCCTATATCTTTATCTGTCTTTAAGTCATTTTAATATTGAATTGATTCAACTTTAGTCAATAACTCGATGAGACAATTATGACTAACTAAACGGCAATGCTAACTAAGTACTTTTACTCTCAAGGGATAACTAATGTACCCTGAAACATACATGTATACAGGGTAGATAGGCCAGGACCCACTACAATTGACACATACATTGGTATGTATGTATGTATGTGTGTATGGAGGTATGTAATATGACAATCTCATTGAAGAGAACTTTCCCGTTCGCCTAAATGTTTCAAGTTAAAGCAATTATTGCTTGTCCTTAGATTTTGATCAAATTTCAGTATATGTATAGGCAACTGCCTATTACATAAGGATCTTAATAAACAGGAATAGACAGTATAATATAGTAAATTAAATCATTAAAAAAAACTCTGGACTGTTCTTGTAATTTCTGACTCGGTTTCAAATCGTTTGCCTTGTTGTAATAGCTTCAACAAAAGAATTGAACATTAAGAAGTGATAAGTATTTATACAGCCCCCTTACTTGTATGCTAAAACCGGTTGGGAATTACAACTAGATTAGGCCAAAAAAGAGGAAAGCCCATCTTCACGTTAAATTTGCATACATGAAAATAAATATATTCCCTATGGTAAATGGCTAAATTTAAGCTGCTTAATTATAAAATCAGATGATATGTCAAATGTTTAATACGTAAAAGGTTTGAAGGTTTGTTAATTGACTGACAAATCATGTTTATAGGATCTGGATGGCAGTACGTACTGTCCACTCTGATGAGGCCCAAGAGGTCTATGATTGAGTTTCTGTCTCCTTCGTTTTGAAAGTTCTTGATTTTGTCTGATAGGCTAAATGGTCGCTGGATGGACTAGTTGGCTGGTTCGTTGGTTGGCTGGTCGTATCAGGGTGTGCCTGGCACGCAAACCGATTCTCTCGTTGCGATTCGCTCTCTCTCTCCCTCTCTCTCTCTCTCTCTTTGTCTCACTCTCCCTGTCTATCTGTCTTTTTCTCGCTCGCATGGAGTAAAGCGCTTCAATTTTTGACATGGCGGCTAGGAGCAAGGAGCCCCAGACTGGGCAACAGCCAACTACTTTACTTCTGGCGGTTTATTTCGAGTTCATTTATATATGTACATATATATGTATATTTCTCTCCGTGTGTGTGTGTGTGTGTGTGTGTGTGAGTGTTTGTATGTAAGAATTAATATATATGTAAATATACTGCTTCTACTTACTTTACTCAGTGCATAAATTGTTCTAAAAAAAATGTTCTTGTTGGCGTTGTAAATCAAATTTATGGATTTATGGCCATTCCACAGAAGGGAAGTTTTCTTCTTTTGTGTGTGTGTGTGTGTGTGTGTGTGTGTGTGTACTGATTTTCATTTATTTAATGAAAAAGTTTTTAAATGGAAAAAGAAAAGAGAAAAAGGTTTTTTAACCACGCCCATTTCACCGCCCGTTTCCCCCAATGGAATATTTAGCTATATCATGAGATTAAAGTGATAAGCTTAAAAAAACGTAGAAATAAAAATGGGCATTTAAAAAAGCAAAAAATACGCAATTTTCTGTATCACTTCAAACTCCGTCAGCTTTGATTGGTTTAGTGTATTCCAAAGATCAAATCAAATATAATTCCCAACTAGTTTTAACACTCAAGCCTTTCTATAGCTTCAACGCTAAAACTGGTTGGGAATTACAACTAGATGACGGGGAAAGAGGAAAGTACAGAAAGTACCCTATCGTATAGGTTAAATTTAAGCTGCTTAATTATGAAATCAGTTGATATCTCAAATACTTAATCGTAAAACTTGCTTAAAATAGAAAACTTTAGGCCTACTAGCATTGAAAGAGACCAGTCTTAGGATATACAGGACTTTATCCAAATCATGTGCGCGACTATTTTAGAAAATTGTCTAAAAAACTGATTTGATAAAATATAGAATTTTTAAACTCAGATTATTATAACCCTTTATGGAATGGATAATATGTATTTGCAATAATTTGATAAAATTACATTGCGCCCTCTCCACCCACTCCCCGCTTTATGCTTAGGTTCTGCAATGTCCTGTGCAATCGAGCATGATCCGCATCCAATAAACACTCAATATGCAATTCAAATTGACCGGAAGGGACATTGAATTCACCTACCAGTTAGGTCTAAAATGCATTAACCCACAACCCTATGCACATCCATCTAATTGCATGGGCATGGGCATGGGCATGGGCATGGGCATGGGCCTGGGCATGTCAAACACCTGATCCGAAGCTGAATTGCTCCTGATGTATGCATTGATGCATGTAAAAGGTGTAGAAAGGCCGGAAAGACAACCCCCTCGAAACCCGCCAAACCCCAACTCCTGCAATTAATAATTATTGTGAAGCGTATAAATTTCATGGGCAATTGCCATGGCATACCAGGTAGTTTGTCAGGGTGTAGAGAGAAGGAAGTGAAGGTTCGAGGGTCACAAGTCGCGTGGGTGACCCAAGTTGGTGGTAAAGTCAAGGCGCAGGCGCTATTTTTCTCGTTTTTTCAGTTTTCTTTTTTGCCTTGAACAGGCGAGGACGTGACCATGGGCATAAACCCCCTACCCCCTACCACATGCCCTCCCCCAAATTTACCATACTCCCCACCTTCAATTTACCCACAAAGTAAATTTGTGAATGGTTAATGAAAAGTTCCCCAAGAAGAAGGAAAACGGCAGAAAAAGTTCGATTGGGTCCTGCTGGCTCATTACATTTAATGAACAGTTTGATGGCTAACAGAGGGGGAGGTATGAGGTTGATGGGGGGGGGGGGGGTAAAGGTTTGGTTTAGGGACTAGAGTTGAGGGTTGCTCGGCTGTTTTTGGTCTTTATTTTTTGTTTTTGTATGTGCATGTAAATTTATATAGGATATTTACACGCAACATTTGTAGCTGTGGCTTCAAATATTTACACTGATTCTACGATTCTACTATGGAAGACATCCCGTCCCATCCATTCATCCACCCCATTCACCGACCTCTCTCCCTCTACAGGTGCAGCCAGTTCGCAGAGTGAAGGGAATGTGTGTGTGTCTGTGTTAGTGTGTGTGTGTGAAGGAATATGGGGACCAGGCCAAATTAATGAACCTTGAAAAATGTGTTAAAAGTTTTTTATTATTGTAGTTGAATTGATATTCTTCCTTTACTTTTTGATGAGGCAGAGAAGGAGCTTTTTGGATATGAAAACTAGGTAATGACTGTAAGTTTACAACTTGTGTATATGTATATGTGTATATATGTGTTGGTAAATACATGAAAGAAAATTGGATTTCGTACACATTGGGAAAATCTATAAATATACATGTCTATACACACATATCAAAACATTTACAATCAGCCAGAATGGATTTTAATTAGAAGTTTACAGAGAAAGGGCTGCAGTTTCGATTAAACTATATATACATAAGTATATCTACATATTGTAGATTTGTGGAAGTAATCTTCATCTATCAGTCAACAAATTTCTTGATCTTGGGTCAAATTTTCTCAAATTTTTTGGGCTAAAGGCCACTCTGCCAGGATCAGCATTTTTTTTGGATTTGTTGCACATTCAAAACAAAAACAACCAAACATTCAATAATGTTAGAACATTCTTTGGAATTTTGTCTTAAGAATGATTGGTCACTGATCGATTAAAAACTATTATAAAGTACTATAGTGTTTCGGAAATTGCAGTAATTTTGGCTACACTTTTTGTAGGTATGTAGATATAAGAATAAAAAGCTTTGGAAAAAAGATTACCTGGCTACTAACAAAGAGCAAAACTAATTTTTTAAGGATTTTTGTATTCAAATTTTTAAGAAATACATTAAAGAATGAACAGGTTATTCTTAAGAAATCAAAACTAACGAAACAATAAATTTTTAAGGTTTTTAAATTCATATCTACCTGCAAACAAGAAAGAATGAAAGGTAAAATCCCTGTCTAAGAAAAGACAAAAATTTTCTAAAATTTTGATTCATAAAAACCTCCGATTTTTTTCTTTGGGTATGGAGAGAGAGAGAGAGATAGAGAGAGGGTATTAAAAACTAAGTGTATACTTTGGGACTTATTTTTTGGTAAACTCAAACTGGGTTGGTCATTAAATTATAATTATAAAATACATACTATTCAAATTCTGTTTTATCTATGTATAATTCTTGGTATATTTTAAACATATTTCTAAGCTCTCGAAATGTTCTTCTACGCTAAAAAAATATATGTTCAATGGGTTGAAAACAGAGCACTTGTTTGCTTACCAAGGGAGTATCATTTAATTTCATAAAAAAACTACAAATATAAATTCAAGTCATTCCAAATAACCTCAACATTTCAGGAAGATTTTAATTTGTGTACACATATTAAGCCTAAAAAAAAATAAGTAAAAGTTAGTACAAGATTACTTTCCAATGTGAAAGTTAGAACATTAATCAAAATCAAAATAATGTTTTTTTTAGGATTTTTACGTATAAATTTTTTGTCAATAATTTCGACACGATTTGATTTGATTGAAAAAAACCAAAGTACATCATGATTGTTTAAGAATATTGGACAAAAAGTAGTTTTCGAAGCTTTAATGCAAACTCAAAGATTGTAGTAAGGAAACTAATAAATAAATTTAGAAAACCGGTTGAAAATTGACAAAATTTTAGGATTATTTGAAAATATTTAAGATATTTTTGAAATAAAATTTAGTGATTCCACCTATTTTCCGCCGATTACAAAAAATCACTAAATTTACTTTCTAAAATTAACTTAATTAAAAAATAGTCACAAGTCGTTTGAGAATTTAGGACATACATAATTTCCAAGAGATTTCAAAGAATTTTTAGACCATTTGCGTATAATCAAGGATTTTGTGAGTTTCTGCATTTTTTGCAGATTTTTGATGGAAAATATGTACATTTTTTGTAGCATACTTTTGAGCTGTAATTAGCGAATTTTACTGCGCATAGGCAATTACATCCTTTACAAGGTTCCAACTGACAAATATTTCATTGGTTTCGAAAATATACATGACTCATGTCTATCTTTCTTTACCCTTTTACAATGCAATCTGTTTAAAACGATTTAAGGGTATTCCTCTATCAATACTCTTAGACTATGTTAATTTGAGTTAATTGTGAAAGTTATTTTAAGCATTAACTCTAAGATTTTGATTTTTAAAACGTTTTTAGCAACGTTCATTATAAATAAACTTCATTATTCTGCAGATAGCTATGTGTCGTTCAACTTGTTGAATGGATTATAAACTATTTCCGATACTAACAACAACAATAACAACACCTCTGCAAATGGCAATAAATAAAGTTGTGATGTTCACTTTGGCACCGCATTTGTAAATTGCTTGTTGGCATTTTTTTAATTCAAATGGCCCAAAGAAATGCCTAAGATTTTACATGGATTCGCATCCGGCTGTCAGTCCACAATCAAAATGGCGCCCACCCATTTGGGGGGTGCAAGAGTAATGAACAGGCTTAGTGGGTGGTGTGTACTTACGAGATCCATTGATATATACCCGACACCGTCAGTTCACCCTTATCCTCGAGGGCGTATTCGATGAGTTCCGTGTATGTAAACGGTGGTTTCTTTGGCCTGCTTGTTTTGCGGTGGTGGTTCCCGATTCGTTGGGTGGGTGGAGTAATTTCGGTGTATTCAGATTGGATGGGCCATGTGGGGATGGTTGGCATCGATTAGGTGGCGCGAACGAGACAGCGAGACAGCGAGAGAGAGAGAGAGAGAGACAGAGAAGGAAAGAGCGCAAGCAAATAGAAAAAGAAATAAATTTATGTTAATAAAAAGTAGGTAGAATAACCAAAAATTGATGTTTAAAATTCTTAATAAAATGATTCTTTATGGCAAGATTTCTAAGATTTCCAAAAGGTTTATATTCAGAAGGACAGACTGACCAATTTCAGGGTATTTAAACTTCTTAAGAATATGATTCTAAAGAGGCTCTTAAGCATTTTATTATTGTGCTTTTATGTGGATCCCTTTCTGATACTTTTTGGGAATCACTTGTCAAGTTTTTAGATCAATGAGAATCTTTACTTACGCCTTGGAAGTGGTGTCCTCAACCACAACATGCTCAGCCACAATCATATCGTTGCCATCTAGTTCTGAGGTCACTTCCATCACAAGTTCCTCAAATTTGCGTCCCGTTTTATTGGTTACCACAACTGCCGCACAACCACCAACTGCACCAGCACCGCCACCGCCACCGCCGCAGCCTCCCCCATTGGTATTGCTAACTCCGCCAACTAATCCTAGAGAAGTGTTTTGGGCTAAGCTCGAACAGCTTTTGGGAGAACGGGGACGTTGATGTTGCTGCTGTTCGATCATGGAACCGCAACTGGAGGCTGACACCGATACGGATGTGGGTGAATTTGAGCTACACGGCGATGTACTATTGGGTTGAGTTCCAATGCCGGCATTAGTGGTTATATCCGTAACATTGGCATTGGGATGATGATGATGGCCATGGACTCGACCAACATCCGGCGACAGATGTGGAAACTCATCGAACTTAAAATTGAGCAGCCATGATAGATTCTTGTCCTCGAAATCCGGTTCCGACTCGCTGGTAGCGGTGGTGGCCATCGAATTCAGTGAAATGCGTCTCCGACCCGAGGGCATTTGCTTTTGAGGAACTAGAAAACTTTGATTCTGGCTTGAAGCCTGAACCTGGATTTGCGACGACGATGGATTTGTTGTGGATGTAGTGGATGTGGTTTGACTAGCTAATGGTGGAGGTGTCACAGGCGTTGCTGCCACCGGTAACGCGGGCAGGGAAGCATTTAACGATGATGACGACGATGTCGATGATGTCTGTAGGCCAGAATTATAACGATGATCGAGTTCTAGTAGCTCGCCCGTTTGCCAGGATTCTGGCCCAACACCAACACCAACACCAACAACCACACCACCACCACCACCACCGCCAGTTGAATCATCAATACTCGGCGCACTGGGATACGAAGCACTGGGCACTAATAGAGTATTATCATAGGCGAACAGGTCATTGATAAACGACGACGATGAGCCGCCACGTGAAACTGGTGCATCGAGTTGAAGATGATAGCCAACCAAATCGTTGCCAGAGCCGGTATCGTATTCCACCAGACGTTTCTTCCAAGGATTCGTTTCGATTTGCTGATTATCATAGGGTGTTGCTGTGGTCGTCGTTGTTGCTGTTGCTGTTGCTGTTGCCGTTGCAGTCGTTGTTGTTGTAGCTGACACCACTTGCTGTTGTTGTTGTTGCTGCTGCTGATGTTCCAAATCTATTTCACATTTTCGTTTTAAAAAACTATAATCACATTGACCTTGCGGATTATTGTTACTAGAATTTTGAGTTAGAATGCCGCTAACCGTTGCACCGCTATTGACAGGCATATTGACAATCATGCCTCAAAAACAATACCGACAAATTTCGCTCACGTGTCGCACACACACAACACAAACACAACTCACACACACACACACAGAATATGCAAAAAAAATAAATATATATATATATATGAATATATGTTGTACTAATATTAGTTCCTAATGTTGTAGTAGCTCCGCTTTTTAGTTCCGTCTCGAGCAGCAACTGTTTACAGAATGTCATGACTCTGAGGAACAGAACACTGTGAAAATGTGGAACGGCAGCAAAGCTTTGCAGGAATACTGCTGCGCTTGCTCAGGTTCCTCTCTCTCATTACCCTTGCGCAGTCAAACAGAAAAAATACAAAAATTCAAAAATACATACGAATATACGAAAATACGAAACTATCGACAAATGTCCCCATCAAAAAGCCATACACTTCCACTGCCGACACGGCTACTCCGTACTCCATCTATTTGTCCACCACCACCACCACCACCACCACCAGCAACTCCACCTCCACCTCCACCTCCACTTGCCAATCCCTCGATGCGGTGCGGTGCAACAGTACAAGCACCATGTGCTGGTTCTGCTTGGTCGCTCTTCTGCGGCGCTAATATAATCGAACATGTGCGTCGACCGTTAGCCTGGTCCAGGACTCAGCTCAACGACCATTCAAGCGTCTAATCAACGTTTTCACAATCGCCCCTTCGCCCTTTTGCTCCCTCCCTTCACCCCTTCTGCTCATACCTATTAAGCAGGTTCCAAAGAAGACACAAATGAGATAAGTTATAGGCTCCTTTCCACATATAAATGAATTACTTAGTTATATACATATACATTTCTCTGTCCTATATATACATTATATCTGTAGTATTGTTGCGATCCCTTCTCTCTTAAAAATTTAACGAAACAAACAAATATTCTTTACTGATAGTAAAAAATCATTTTTTCTTACATTTTTCTTAGCCAGTTTTTGAATATAAAATATCAATCTTATTCGCTGAGAATAAGATTTCCACATATAAATGAATTACTTAGTTATATACATATAAATTTCTCTGTCCTATATATACATTATATCTGTAGTATTGTTGCGATCCCTTCTCTCTTAAAAATTTAACGAAACAAACAAATATTCTTTACTGATAGTAAAAAATCATTTTTTCTTACATTTTTCTTAGCCAGTTTTTGAATATAAAATATCAATCTTATTCGCTGAGATTGATATTTTACGTTCTAGAACCCGAAATTATATTAATTTTTTTTCGGGCTTCAAAACAAACAATTTCAAATATTTTTGGATTGGTTTTTTAAACTTTGTAATCTATAAAAAAAAAATCATTAATTTTTTCGTAAATTTGTTAAAAAAGAAGAAAATAATACAAGAATTTGTCAATTCCACAAAAATCGAGAAAAATGCAAAATCTCAAATTAAGAGATTGTTTTGAACTTAAAAAATTTATGGTTATTGACAGTTTTAATGGGAAAGAATTTAAAAAACTTTTTTAAATTAAAAAATTTATTCATTTCTTTAAATTTTTTAAATATGCCATTGACAAATTTCGTATTCACAAATTATATGGGGGAAAATGAGAAATTTAAAACATATTTTTATAATGGACTTTATTTTGTCGAATTTTTAACCCAGTGCTATCTAAATTACGCTTTGTAAAACAATTTTCTCTTCCAAACTTGTTGGTTTTTCCGTTTAATACAGATTCAGTTCCTTGTAAAATGTTATACATACGTTTCATTTCACTTTCAATAAGAGTAAAACATGAAATATGTACCTATATTTATATATTTTTAAATCAAAACTTTTAATGCATTTAATGTTATTTTTTTTAATAACAATTTTTACACCAAATAATCGTCAAAAATATTCTTTAAGAAGTTTTAATATCAATTAATATATAAAGTTTTAGTAAAAAAAAAACTAACATATTTGGCACAATGATAATTTCGACTAATATCTACAACTGTCCCCATTTTATAAAACTCGGAGTAGGCAAGTTTTGGCCCCTAAAGGCCGAATTGGTTCTTGGCCAGTAGTAGATTTGGACTTTGAACTACTAAATTGTCTAAATCTGCGATTCATTTTTGGACAAAAGATTTTTGTATAGTTCTTAATCAATACACATAATCATACAAAGTCATTTGTTGATCCTTGATATCAGCCTCAAATAGAATTTTGGCGTACATATATTTTTGCATACATACATACATACATATGTATGTAATATGCCGATCTAAAGAAGGGGGAAAAAAAATGTTTGTATATTCTGTGCATACAAAAACAATTGACTTAATTGACTTAACATTGCTTGTGAACAATTGTTAAGGAAGATGAAAAAATATGAATTTCTTGCAAATATTGAATACTTTCTATAATGTTGCATACTTTAAGGGGCATACTTGCCCCATTTCACAGTCCTAGATCCGTCTATTTACATATTTGCACACATTTGGTATTACAAATTTAAAATGGTTGTTTCACTTTGTGCATGGTATACCAAATGCGATGCGACGACTCAAGTACTTCATTATCCTATATCCTTTATTTCAAGAAATACCTATATATACTCGTAAGTCAACCTAATGTCTTTTGACTCTGACTTCTGATAACGCTCGCGTAGTTTGTTAAAATTGAAATTGGATAAAAAAAAATATCCATTACGGATGGGAAAAGTGTTTATTTGCCCCTTAGAAGAACGTGATAAAGGAAAATATTAATTAATGATGGTCTATAAATAACTTCTTTACCCATTAAGACTTAAGAGTCCTCATCGATATTTTATAAAATCATTAATACAGACAATTTCTTAAGTCATATAGAAAATTTATTTTGCTTAAAAAGTTTGATTTGCTATTCCCAACTTTAATAAATTTTCGAAAGTAATTAGTTTTCATTATTTGTTAAATTATATGACAATTGATTAAAAACTCACGAGGCTTAAAGGGTTAAGGTTTTAATTACACGTTTTTGTTTCTATTTACATACATTCATGGCAACATAAAGAGCTCCTTCCCTCAAGTGGTAACAAAATATTTAAAAGTAGGCCAAAGACTGAAACCCAAACAGTCAAACCTATGGGAATGGCTTTATGGGCTCTGCTTTTGTTATAGATCAAGATTATATACGTATATTTCTATATAGACTGTGTAAACTTGTATGTATTCGCTTGATTAAATGCTGCCTTGACCGATATTAGAATACCCTTTTACCAGTTTACCAGGGGACAAGTCTACAAACCAAAGTTAGTGGCCAACAATTAAGAATGTTTCCGTTTTACGTCATTAAATCATTTTAATATAACCGCCTTTGTTGAGTCTCACACAACAAATGATTTCTGAGAATGAAATGAAAAAGTATTCGTGCTAATGCCAATGGGATTCCCTGAAAAATGCGAAACTTGTTTTTATACCAAGCCCAACCCATCCCAGTCCAATCGCAATGAGACCGCATGAGAGAACAACCGAATGAAATACTCAAGCACTTCGGGAATAAATATTTCATGTGATAAGACAGAAATCAAAAAACAAAAGCCGACAGTTGGCAATCAGCTTCCGAATAGAAGAGATGCTCTCGGTGTATTTGCCCCTGCTGATCCTGGTCGCTGCTCAGGTCCAGAGCCACCGGCCAACGACGACTGCTGATGGCAGATCTTGTCCCCAAATCAAATTGAAGAGTCAATGGGGTGGCAAACCTCCGCGCGGTGATCTCTACTATCAAGTGCGTCCCATACGTTATGTGGTTATTCATCATACTGTTACCTCCGAGTGTGCTGGCTTTCTGGAATGTGCGGAAATACTACAGAATGTTCAAAGCTATGCACAGAACGAATTGGACTACAATGACATAAGCTACAAGTAAGGGGGGGAGGGGGTGTTGGGGAATTCACCCAAACGTCTCACAGCAGATAAGCTTAATATGTATTTATTTTGATGCTCCCTTAGTTTTCTCATTGGCAACGATGGCGTGGTCTATGAGGGCACCGGTTGGGGCGTCCGTGGGGCCCACACATTTGGCTATAACGCCAATGGCACTGGCATTGCCTTCATTGGAAACTACAGCAGTATGTCCATCCCTGCAATTGCAATTTCATGACTTATTATAGTTCACGTTTCTCCCTACAGATAAACTTCCCTCGCCTGCAGCTCTGAAAGCTGCCCAGAAACTCTTAATTTGTGGGGTGAAACAGGATGAGCTTAGTAATGATTACGCCCTAATTGCCGCTTCCCAGGTTATTACCACCCAGAGCCCGGGTCTGATTCTATACAATGAGATACAGCAGTGGCCCAATTGGGTTTCCGATCCACAAAAATAAATGTTAATAATAAAATAAAAATATGCAAGAATTTGTTTCCATCTATGGATCCAACATGTATATTTTTTTTTGTTGTTTTTGTGGGTTAAACTTATATAGTTTTTTTTTGAGTCTTTTTTTATATATTTAGGTTTTGCCATAATTTACAAAATCTTTTTGTTTTTCATATTATTTATGCAATTTGTGGTCATAAAAATATATATGTATATATATGATCTAGAATAACTAATATTTAAAAACATTCTATGTGTGTGTGTGTGTGTGTGTGTGTGTGTGTGATAATAACATTTTAGATTTAGTATATATATATATATTTGTATATGGTATATCTGCTGGATTTAAAAAAGAGATATATCGAATATATGTTTATATATATATTGTTTTTTTTTTTTTTTTTTTTTTTTTGGGCGAAAAAATTGACTTAAATTGTTAAAATCAAAATATTTGGGGGGAAAAAAAAATAAAGAAATTTACTAAAAAATTTAATCGTCACTCTCCTCAAATGTGGGACTGCTTGGCGAATACGCGGGACTCGTGGGACTATAGTGAGAGGGCGCTGTCGGGGAGTACATGGGCGATGTGGGTGAATAATTTCGTGCCGTTGGCGTATAGGTTGGGGATGTGGGGGAATATTTTGTGCTACTCGGTGAATAGATCGACATATTTGGAGAATACCGTGGACTTGTGGCGGAGTATGTCGAACCAGTCGGACTGTATTGATTGGAGGGCGAGTGCTGCGGCGAGCTTGGGGAATAGAGCGGTGAAGTGGGTGAATATTTGGGCGAAGCTGGTGAATATTGCGGCGAACCGGGTGTATATTGTGGCGAACCGGGCGAACCATCGTACGATGGCGATGGCGGCGAATATGTCGGTGAAGTTGGCGAGTATTTGACGCCGGTTTGCGAATACGCCGGCGAAGCGGGCGAATAATGCGGTGATGCCGAATAGTTTGGAGAGGTGGGCGAATAGGAGGGCGTGACAGGGGTATAGTTTGGCGAGGTTGGCGAATATGACGGCGACGTGGGTGAATAACAAGGAGAAGTGGGCGAGTACGAAGGCGACGAGGGTGAATATGACGGAGAAGTGGGCGAATATGATGGCGAATTCGGTGTGTAATTTGACGAGGAGGGCGAGTACGCATTTCCCGGGGAGTACATGTTACTGCCACTGCCGGCAAACGATGGACTTGACTGGAAATTCGATGTGGGCGAGTAAACTGGCGATGTGGGAGAATAGCCCGACGATGAGGGCGAATAGCCAGTGGATTGTAGATTAAAGTTGGGCGTTGTCGATGCGTAACGTGGACTTGTGGCCGCATATAGCGGCGAAGTCGGTGAATAGTTCGGACTCGATGGTGAATAATTGGGTGAAGCTCCACCACTTGGTGAAGAGGCTGTGTAGTTCGGTGAAGTTGGTGAATACGACGGCGACACGCTGGGCGAAGTGGGGAAGTATGGTGACATAGAGGGTCCCGGTGAACTTGGCGAGGATCCTGGATGAGCCGGTGACCAACTGGGTGACATGCCAGAGGCATCTGAGGCTGCAGCCGGTGAGAAGCTTGGTCCTCCCGGAGTCATGGAGCTGGCTGCAAATTTGAAAAGAGAGAAATTAAACGATAATTAGAATTACAAAACAAGCGGCAATGGAATCTTATGGCTGTCACTTACCATGTCCTTGCGGAGAGAAGTACCTCGGTGTATTACAGTTCACCCAAGGTGTCATTGGCGGTGTCATGCTAGGCGTGGAACCGCCTCCAATAAACATGGCAGCACCGCCCATCATTGCGCTGCCCAGTGTGTTCGGTATCTCAATGCCGAATCGACATTTCTCGGCATCGAGCAGCAGATCGAAGCATCCTGTACCCATTTTGGGCAATTGTCCCATTATAATGTTTTCAGAGACACCGCGCATAGGATCAGTTTCAGCATGAGCGGCAGCGTCCATGAGCACATCCACCGTCTCCTCGAAGGAACATCTCATTAGAGCGCCAGTATCCTGTCGATTGATGCCGTGACGTGTGATGGCCATCAAATGTCCCTTGGCTGTCATAACATCGCACAGCAAAGCCAAATGCCGATAGTTCACGTAAAGACCATAGAACTGCAGAACCGCATTCATTTCCTTTTCAACTGATTTACGCACAGCCTCAATGCCCAGCACTTGGAATATCTCACAAATGTCGTTCGATGAGGTTCTTATGGGATCCACATCCCGTTCGGAGAGAACTTTCATCATGGACGTACCATCAGTTTCCAGTAGCCATTCACCAATCGCCTTGAACTCTCCCGTTTCGGTTATAACGATACGTTTCTTGCTATCGGTTTGAGGCAAATGCATATACACCTTACCAATAGCTTCGATACCCTGCAATGTCATATCGGATAACATATTGGCCTCGATGCAACGCAAGAACATATCATCTTCCATCTTATCGACGGCCTCATCTTCGTCTTGGAATTTGTTCTCCTCGTTATTCATAATACGAATTCGTAGGACCAATTTATCGGCATTGTCGTCATTGAAAATGCAATTCAGATCCTCGCCGAATCCGACATTAATCTTCTCAGCAATCTGTTCCATGGTTAATTTCTTATCTGTCATCCGCTTGCGATCCAATTCTATACGCAGCAGCCAAGGTGATATGCGAGTCGGATCGAAATCAGGCATTTCATAGTAGACATTAACGAACTCTTGATCTTCCGATATGACCGTACGCTGGGGATCAGGATCGTAATAAATGGCCGTGTTGGCGGTGACCTTACGCAATGTGGTGTGCTCCAAGCGGCACAACACATTCTTGGCCTTCTCAGCATCGCGGGCAGCGCCTCCTGTGAGGAACACCGTTAGAGATGGAGCCTTTGGTTTCTTGGATATATTGATAATCTCCTTGAGACGCGGCACACCCAATGTTACGTTCTTCGATGACACACCAGCAAAATGGAAAGTGTTCAATGTCATCTGTGTGGCGGGCTCACCCAAACTTTGGGCGGCCAAGGCTCCAACCATTTCACCTGGATTGGCCTGAGCCTGTTGGAAACGTGTCTCAATTTCACCGATCAACCACTCGAAGGCCTCCGTCGAAAGGCGAAACTCCTCGGACACGTATTTGGTGCAAAGCGTCGATCTAACCAGACACTGGAATAGCAATGTGGCATTCTCATTAGCCTGCTTAGAGATACGATCATTGCCCGTCACAATGACACAACGTTCCAGGAGCCCTCTAACACCCTTGATGACGCGCATGGGCGACAAATCCGTGGGCAGACGCTTATTTATATGAAAGATCTTCTGCACATTCCATATCATGCGCTGCAGATTGCAAGGCAGGACAACCTTGGAATCACCATTCGGGAATATTTGACGCAAACTGTCACGATCCACTACCAGGCGATCCCATTCGGACTCCAATTCTTGTATGGCATCACTGCTGTCGGTCATCTCTTTGATCACCTCGTCGGTGAAAACTTTGCGCATATAACGTTCATTGGTCCAATCGAATTTGAAGCGTTTCTCGAATGATTTGTTTGATAGCTTGACCGTGGGCATATTTTGGAACTCGACCAATTCACCGCATAGACCATCTTCGCCGTAACGCAACTGAATCAACTGACCCACCGAGTTACGCACAGTTCCATCATAGTTGACCATAACCGACTCCATAGCTTTGATCAGACGACGTTGGATGTAACCAGTTTCAGCTGTCTTTACAGCGGTATCAATCAGACCTTCACGTCCACCCATGGCATGGAAATAGAATTCGGATGGCGTCAGGCCGGCAAGATACGAGTTCTCCACAAAGCCGCGAGACTCGGGACCGTAATCATCCTTAATGAAATGTGGTAGAGTACGCTTTCGGAATCCGTATGGTATACGTTTGCCCTCCACGTTCTGTTGGCCCACACAAGCAATAACCTGGAGAAAACAAAACAAAAATGGATCGTAAAAAGTTCCACTCACCAAGATGTATATGTATATTCAATGTTGATCTACCTGAGAGATATTAATATTGGAACCTTTGGATCCGGACACCACCATAGCCTTTAGATTGTTGTATTCTGTGAGGGACTTCTTGGCTGAACCACCAGTTTTGTCACGAGCATCGTTCAGAATACGATTCACTTTATTCTCGAATGTCTGACGCAAGGTGTTACCCGGCGTGGGATCCAGTTCCATATTATGGGCCTTTTGGATAACGTTTATGACATCGTCTTTGGCCTTCTTGATGGCCATTTGGATCTCGTTATATGTCTGAGGATCAGCAATGGTATCACCAATACCAATACTGTGACCCTCGAGGAGTAGCCAATTATTAATGACGGTCTGAATGTTACCATAAAATCGTCCAGCAATATCGTGACCCAATTCGAGGAAACAGATATGCAACAGGGATCCAGCTGATGTACCCAAAGTCTTTTTACACAAGATACCCATAATGAGTTCACCATGCTCGACCATTACTTTGGTATCTCCCGGTGATATCCATTTATATGGCCCATCATCCTCCTCGTCGGGATGCGTAGAATGAGTGCGTATCATATTGACATTGCCGGGTATAATGAGCGAGAAGATCTGCTTGCCCGTCCACATGGGTCGTGGCTTCAGAATACAAGGCTGAGGCATTTTACCATCCCATGTCGGCAGGAACATCAACAAGTTCATCATTTGCTCACGGGTTATGAAGACATCACGTTTGGTCATTTTACGAACTGCAGTCAGTGTATCCTGCACAATACCCATTACCGGCTTATTGGCCTGTGGTGTGATAATCTGTCTGGGCGTTATATGGATATTTTCGACCTCGGCACGTGTTTCCATCGACTGGGGGACATGCAGATTCATTTCATCGCCGTCAAAATCGGCATTGTAGGGCGAAGTACAAGACAAATTCATACGGAATGTGGACCAGGGTAAGACTTTAACACGATGCCCCATCATACTCATTTTGTGCAAAGTGGGCTGACGATTGAATATAACCAAATCATCATCGCGTAGATGCCTTTCCACTTTGTAGCCGCATTGCAGATGCAAGTCCGAAGATTTGGGATGAAAGCGCAAATCAATACGTTCACCATTATCTCGTACTATATACTTGGCACCCGGATATTGTGAATTACCACGACGCACCAGCTCCTGCATGCGATCAATATTGAAGGGGGTCACCAATTCCGGGAACGTTAAATTCTGGGCTATCGAACGTGGGACGCCAACCTGATCGATACGCAAATTGGGATCCGGAGTGATGACAGTACGTGCAGAGAAATCCACACGTTTTCCCATCAGATTACCTCGAATACGTCCCTCCTTGCCCTTTAAACGTGCTTTGATGGCTTTGAGGGGTTTACCGGACTTTTGCATAGCCCGAGGCATTCCAGGCATATCGTTATCGACCAGAGTGGCCACATGGAATTGCAGCATTTTGATATTCTCCTGAATCACATGAGCCGCCGCTCCACTGGCCTCATTCTTGCGAAGTTCATTATTTGCCTTGATAATATCGGCCAATTTATGGGTTAAATCATCTTGATTCTTAGCTGCCCCAAACATAACAACAGCCGGACGAACGGCCAACGGGGGTACAGGCAGTACGGTAACAATCATCCAATCAGGTCGAGCATACTTTGGATCCATGCCCAATATGAAGCACTCCTCATCGGTGATATGTTTCAATATCTCCCAAACACGTTCCGCCGAAACAATGATCTTTTTCTCTTGCGACGCCTCGGCCACCTGTTTCCATTCGGCTGTTAGATCGAGTCCAGTTCGTCGTATCGATGGCTGAAAATGTCCACAACCGCCATGACCGGGTTTCTTGTTTGGATCGGGTTGTTGATTCTCCTTTGTCAGATCCATGTCTTCACCGCCCTCGCAAATGGTCTTGCCCTTGCACAAATCATAGACATAGGCCAAGCGTTTACGTGGCTGTCCCTTTGATTTCATCACAATTTCCTTGATCTTGGGATTGTGCGGCGAGACAAGCATTTTTGAGCAATAGAAACAAACGCAACGTAAGATTTTTATGGTTTTCGTGATGAATCCAATGTGAAAAACAGGTTTGGCCAAATCGATGTGACCAAAATGGCCCGGACATTCCGTCATATTGCCGGCACAGGTCTGACAACGAGAAGTGCGATCAATAACACCCTGGCGAGGATCCATAAGGCCGCCCAGTTTGGGACGACCGCCCTCCATGGTCTCTGCAAATTGCACACCGCCCTCGGTCACAGACATTCGACGCTGTCAAGGGAATGTAAAAACAAGGAATTATGAACCATATATAAAAATCTAATCGAAAAAGCACACATATGTATGAAATAAATACAAACAATATAGTCTATAGAAAAGATAATACCTATAATAGATAATAAATTTCACCCTTTCATGAAATTGTTATTGCATTGGGTCAAAATATATTTATCATATAAATGTTTCTACATAGATACATAAAACCGTTAGCATTAACATGGTCGAAAACATAGGATTATGGGATTCGGTGTTAGGAGGTTTTGGTTTGTTATTAGTTTCGAGATTTTTTATTTTTTTTAATTTTTTTGTTAAATTTTCTTTGTATTTTATAATTTTCAATATGGCGTCAAAGTGAAATTTTTGCACTTACAATTTCATCGGGTGATAAAATGCCAAACTGTACGCGCTTCACCTGGCGCAAAGGCGCTTTGGAATCTGTTGTGGTACTCATTGCAAATTGCAATTCGTTGTATCCGTTGTAGACGTCGTCGAGACACAGGAACTAGCCAGCCAGCCAGCCACTTAGTCAGCCACGGGCACAGCCACAAATGAGGTTTTTTTTGCACGCGCGCTTCCTCCTAAAGGTGCGCGAGTGAGACAGCGCCACACACTCTCACTCCCACACTGCTTGATGGTGAAATAGTACAAGATACAAAAATTGGATAATTAATAAATATTTTTAATGAACTTTTAGCATCAACTGCCAAACGGTAAACAAACATACATATCGTTAACAATTGTACACAAATATTTTCACTTCTTTTCCGCGTTTTTTGCTAAAACGAGACGCAAGCAAAGCAACGCTTTTTTTTATTTGGCCACTTTAATATAGAGGTGGAAAATGCATCGATATCAATCGCCGAAATACCGATATTTGAACTCTGCCAATCGGTCACGTAGATAGTTATCTACTCAGAAAACTCCGATAGCAATAATCTCTTATCAATGTTTACCGGTAATCTGATTTTGTTTTTATGCCCTATAAAGGAGTATATGTAAGACGCCAAGATGTATGCAACAGCCCAAAAGGAAGCATCGAACAATACAGTCTGCGTCCAAGAACAAAAGAGTTGGAACCACTGGTATGTGGTGTGTGGACCTATCGGGCTAGGTAGGGTATTTGTCAATCCGATGCCCATCTTGTTTGCAGAATTAATTGAATTTTTTTTTTGGTTTTTTAATTTTTACTTGACATTGTAGAGTCATCTGACGTGTACTTTAGATTAATTGATTGCTGGATTTGATTATAAAAGCGCGTTGATAAACTCGGATGCGTTTCAGTTACAAAATAAAGCCGATTGAATAAAGTAAGAGAAATTGCAGCTTAAACGCATTCACACACCCGCCCGCTAACTTTCTTTCTTACCCCCTCTTTCTCTCTCACTCATTCTCTTTCCCTCTCTAGGTAGTGCAAAATGTCGACGGTGGAGCAACAAGTGGCCTACATAAAAAAATATGTCATTTATGACATTTTAAAATACTTTGGCAAAGACTATACCGTAGTTTCTCACACCGTCGATTTCACCAATGGCATCGGTTTCATGTCGACACTGTACACAGTGGAATTGAAGCTGCAGCTCGACGAGCGAATCGAGAATAAAACCCTTGTGGTTAAATTTATGAAGGGTTCACCGGAGTTCCGTGAGACGAGTAAATCATACACTCAATTTGCGAATGAAGTATACGCATACGCTGAAGTATTGCCAGCCTATGAGCATCTGCTGCGGAGCAGTCATTTGAATACGGATATCGTGTCCGAATTTGTGCCACATCCCTTTTTGGCCAAATTTGGTGTATTCGATAGTGGGTATCCGAAATTTGTTTGCCCTTAATGAGTGGCGTTCCTCAATTTCCATTGCTATCGTTTTAGATCTGAGCACCGATCGTGAATCAGTGCTGGCCTTAAAACATCTTAAAAATGATGGCTATATACTCGAACCGAGCCTTTCACTGCGCCGGGATCAGCTAGAAGCGATGAGCGCCCTTATTGGAAAATATCATGCTCTTGGTTATGCCACACGCATATTGCAACCGCTGGTGCATGAACGTTTAAAGTCGGGTGTGGTACCTCTGCATTTTACGACAGCCGAAGGGCAGCCAACTGGTGTCTATGATGTATTGCATGGTGTGGCCTTTGCTCGATTCTTTGAGTATTATGAACGTCAAAAATCCATAGAGCAGGATTCGGGATTGGACGCTGCCCTAAAACGGCTAAAAGAAAAGTATTTAGACAAACCGACTGAATTGCTTGAACGCATACGAACCCAATCCTGTGATGAGTCTCAACCGGATAGCTATTTTAGTACCATTCTTCACGGCGACTATAATCGGAATAATGTTCTGTTCCACTATGGCCCAGATGGCAAAGTGGATAACATAAAAATGCTTGATTTCCAGGAACTCCGTTTTAGTACGATCGCCTTGGATCTTAGCTTTTTCATGTACATGAATATTCCCTTCGAAGAACGTTCAACGATTTTCCCACAACTCTTAAAGTATTACCATAAGCATATGTATGAACTGTTGGAGCTAGTTCTTCAACGCAATCAAGGTGAAAATTCTCTAACCAAGGATCAGGTGGATCAATATTTATCAAACTACAGTTTTGAACGTTTTCAATCTCACTTCAAGCGTTATGCCTTCTATGGTGTAATGATCTGTATGCATTTTTTGCCCTGGCTACTGGCTGAGAAGGAGGAATGTGATAAACTTGCTCATCTATTCGAAACTAATATGCATGGACCAGAATTTTATCAGTTATCAATTGATATTGCTGGTGATGCAGCAAATCAAGAGATATTCAATATTGTGCGACATGCCTATGAGCAAGGATACATGGATGAGATCTAATACTATATGTATATGTATGTATATCGATTAAAATTATTATATATGCCACAATAGTTATTCAAAGAATAAACAAATTTACAATTGGAGTGCAACTCCTCGTTTTAACCTGGCCTTGATTCACGTTGACAAACAAACAGACAAATGTATGTACATATATGTATGTATATATAGCGTTTATCACCATAGCTAACACACTTGAGCGACGCACATACGTGGTGTCAGACATTTAGACAATAGCTGCTATCACAACAATATACATACATATATAAACCACCCAAAAAAAACGGGATTAAATTATTTACACAACTGTTAAGCCTATTGTTAGCCATCTATATAGGAGTATATCATTTGAAAATTCTGTTTTCCAAAACAGTTTATGTTGAGCTTTGAGCCTAGCAAAATGCGTTTCATGACAGTTGTGACCTTCTTATTTTTGAGCCTAAGTTTAAGTCAAATTAATGCGGTCAAAACTAAATACACCATAATTGAGAAGGAATGGTCTTGGGAAGAACCCTTAGAACATAGTGACGTTCATGTTGATAATGATAATGATGACGTTGATTATTATCAAGACCATAATAATATCCATGGAGGAATTCACGAAGAATCTGTTTCTTCCTTATTATCAAATGGCAATCTCGACAGTGATGACAGTGAAGAGGAAGATGACTGGGAATTCGTTGCCAAAAATGGTAATAATATCGATGCCGATTCGGAGAATGAGGAGACTTGTGAATATAGCTGCCCTCGGTATTATCGTCCTATTTGTGTGCGACGTAACGGTGAATTGGTAACTTTCTCCACTCCTTGTGAGTTTCACAATCAATTGAGGTGCGCCAGTGTACTTAAACGTCAAGGAAAATCAGTGCCCAGTTATCAATATCTGTATAATGGTGCTTGCTAAATAAAATATAGTATATGTATGTAGATGCCAAAACAATTTACAACAACTAGTTTATCGTATGTTTTTAACAATTTAATTTTTTTCTTCATTTAATTATAATTATTATTCAATATTTTATCAGTTCTAGAACTACTGAGATACTATAAAAAAAAAAAGTTTTCAGTTCTATCTTAGGTTTTTTCTTGTATAACAAACATAGATGCAGATTATAAAAAACAAATAATTCAGATTAAGTTTGTAACTTTCTCCCCAAATTAGTTTATGGCTACTAGGATTCATTTGTCGTTGGATAGAAACGATGGATTCAGATTATCACCCATAACCGTAAATCGTCGCTTTAAGATGCGTACTGGTAGGTTTCTTGGAGCTGCTGCTGTTGACGATGCGGAAGGAGCTGAGGTGGTGTCCCGCCCGGTAAATGATGTCATTAAAACTCTATTTGCGGGTATCGGTGTAATTTGCAGTCCCGATGAAACCCTTACTGGCTCACCGTTAATTGCGATTATAGCACTTCCTTCTGTTGATCCTACTTGTCTAATCTCATCGGTACAGGCAGTCTTGCGGCGTTTCGGTAAGGGTTGACCTGGAGACCCTGGAGTAAAAGTTCTACGCATCATTTCCATATCCAAAGTTTTCATTAGGGTTTCATCGCTAAACTTTGTGCGGCGTAAACTACTTTTGGTAATGATTAATCCATTTTGGAATTGATAATGTATTTCCATCAAATACTTTTTTATATCGTCGTACGAATGTGCCGCACGATGCTGTAAATAACCATCGAACCCAGGCGGTGGCACTGCTAGACCCTGACAGAACCTGCAGTGCTTATACTTTGGATAGTGATCTAGCATATGGCGTAGTGTTTGCTTCTCATCTGTTGAGGCATACATGCAGAAAAAGCAATGATATATCACCTCCTCCGTAACGCGACGGAAGCAAAAATTAGCTGCATCCGAATGTTGTACAACGCCATGTTGACCCATTGCTAGGCAAGTGGGCATTATAATCTTGCATATGACACATTGATAGTATTCATTGGTTTTCATCGTCATTGCATCCGTTCCCAATTGTCTCAGTGTCATGAGTTCATCATCAGTAATATTTTTTAAATCATTGGCACGGTGACCCACATTGTGTATGTGTTGGAATAAGTCGTTACAGCTAGTGTATCGGTAATCGCAATACGCACATTCATCGGGTCGCTGTATATCACATGCAACTACTTGTCTTATCCCATGCACTTTGGTTAGATGCTCCTGAAGCAATGTCTTGGCATTGCCTTGAAAGTTCTTGCATTCCGGGCAGAGGAGCTGCGGCTGAACGCGAAAATAGAAGGGCTGATCCCCATGAGTAGTGGCCCAATGATCTAAACGCAATTGGACTACATCCTTTTTCGTTTCATTGCAGTACGAGCAGGCAAATTCTATGGATTTCTGTAAGCAAATCAACATTTGATTTTCATTAAAAGAGTATATCAATAGAAAGTTTACATGAGAAACAAAAAAGGATAGGTTCCCTTCGTGTTTTGACTTACCAAATGATCGGTCTCCTCTATGGGCGTCTCCTCTTCATCCGATGAAATTAGCTCAATTTCATCTACAACCGTGGGTTGTTGTTGCTGTGTCTGCTGCTGCTGTTGCTGTTTCTGCTGCAGTTGATGCCTTGCGGCGGTCGAGGGCTCGTATTCAAAATCTCTTGCCAAATGTGTCCAGCAGATATCATCTGGCACATAATTGGATACACGTTCGAATTGCATAATTGCCCGGCCCGATGAAAATGGATGCCTTTCAAACATGTGATTCGCTATATTGCGCTCTATGCTATGACCAAAATCACAATGCGGGCACTTGAATTGGTGCTTAGACTGGTGTATCATCTCACAATGACTAGTGATCTTTTGCCTGGTGTTGGTCACCTCTTTGCATTTCAAGCAATAAAAGCCTAGAGTGCTTCTATTTTTAACCGAAAGACGTTGATAGACCTGTACTGGCTCTACTGGTTTCTCCGGGTGCCTCATAAGAAGATGACGGATCAATAATATAGGATCGATGAAGTTATCTGAACAATACTGGCAGAAATATTGAGTCCGCTTCTTATGAACAGCCGAAACGTGGGCCATCATTTGAGCCTCTGTGTCCTGGCCATGCTGACACCAATTGCAAATGAAATCCGGAATGGGAGATTTGGCTACAGAAAAGAAGGTAATGTGGATTAGACGCACAACTTGGCCAATGCTCAAGATCATGACTTACGTGTTTTGAACCATTTAGCGGCAGACATTCCAGCTCCAATTTTATCCCGCTTATAGATTATTACATCCACATCACTATCCTGGTGTCGTTCCAGAATGTGTCGATCGATTGCGGCACGTTTGTTGCCATAACGTGGACAGCCTCCGCACTGGTAAATGTATTGTTTGTGCATCTCCAAATGTTCAATCAGAGTGTCAGCCGTGGATTTGTGGGAAATTCTGTATTTACAGTGGACACATGACAATACATCCTTATAGCTGTGATCCGTTGCCAAGTGATGACGTAGTGCCAGATCTGTTGACATTGACTGCGAACATTTGGAGGATCCACAATGATAGAGCTTCTCAGGCGGTACAAATATTAATTTGGGTAATACAATCTGTTGTTGGCCAGGCTTGGGCGGTTCCCCAATCAAATCTAGTTGTTTTTTCTGGTGTGTCACAGTGCCGACTGGAGGAGCATTGGGAACGGGATTTCGATTTGAATTGAAATTTGACGACGTCGACGATGACGATGAGGCCAGCTCTTGGCTAGAGATTGGAGTTTCGGGCACTGATGCTTTTCCCAGTTGATAGGCTTCAGATATTTCATGGGCTTTGTGTGCATAGAGATGCATTTGCAATGCTTTTCTTTCGCGACTTTCGTAATTATTGCAATCGCCACATTTAAGATAATGGGGGAACACAGACATTTTGGGTAATAAACGCACTTCGGAGTGACGGTACATCACTTTGGTGTTCTGACGTCGGTTCTGCCATTCAATAGTTAAGCGACGGTGGAAGTTCTCTAGTTGGCTTTTACCAAACGGATGCTCGATGGCAGCCAATTCGATTGTGTCTCCCACGTTTTCACACGACAATGGAACAAAGTGCAATTGTCGATTAGCTAGCAAAAAGCTGCCTTCATGTTTACTCTTTACATGGGTATGCATAACTCGACGATTCAATGTGGTTGCCAGGCATATGGCACAAAACACAGTATGCCGTCCATGAAATCTTGGCAAGTGATTAAGTAGTTCGGCTGGCATCATGCGAATGCTGCAATGTTTGCATTTCACATCAGTATCCTGATTGTGGGCGGTGGCCAAATGATAACGAATGTGAGAGACGAAACTTTTAGCATCGAGTGACCCACTGCATCCTTTGTAGGGACAAACATAAAGTTTGTCCGCTGTAAGCAAGATTCAAGGAATTAATGACAAATCTAACAATCTGGAAGAGGCTACCAAAAAGAACAACATGATGACATACGTTGACCCGTGAGGCAGGACACACACTAATTGACATTTCAAGTTGACTTACCAGCATGTCCTGTAGACTGGAGAAGTTCGGTAATCACTTTGGAAGCTGCAGAAGTGGGTATCCCAACCACAGGAGAAGTTACCGGCCCAGTTGACATTGACGAAGCTGTAGATAATGTCGGCGATGACGTTGACGCTGACGAAATTGATTGCCGATTTCGCTGATTAAATACTTCACGAATTTGATCTGTCACAGATAAGGAAGCTGTTGGCGTCTCCATTGTCGGAGGAGGAGCAGCAACAGCTTCGCCATTGGTAGTTATTGAATCTGTTCTCTCTGACTCCAATTCTTTAACAGAAGCAAGTCCATGCACGGTGACTCCGTGATGCACATATTCGTTGACATCGACACCAATGTGGTTACAGTAGGCGCATTTCAAGTAATCATTGCTACCAAAACTATATCTATGGAATTTCATATGCTCGCGTATGCACATCACAGTGTGTGCACAAAAGCCGCATTTTGCGGCCATGCAACGGAAGCGATCGGCTACACTTCCACTAGGCACCCTAGCTGGACCGAGACCAGAAGCAGAAACGGGAACAGTAACTGGAATTGCTGGAGCAGCAGGCTTAATTGAAATATTTATTTGCGCCGGTGTCTGATCGTCTAGATTTTTGCCCAAGCTGCTTTGAGTGACAATAAAGTCTCCAGTATGTTGGGGAGGAGTACTGTTTTGAACCAAACTGAATACTTGGTTTATTGATAGGCCCAATCCACTGGCATGATTATTCACTAACACAGGCTCTGGTTGTGAAAAATTCTTCGTTGTTAAGAATTCACCTAGGCCAGCAGCTTGAAAATCAATAGTCTGTTGATTGGGAGGACGTGGACTTGAATTTAATAAATCCTTGAGCATGGTATTGTTATTCACTTTATATATATTTGTTTCCTTTGCCACTACAGGAACCAAGCGATCGCCACTGAAACGACGTACACGAAGCTTAGGCGCAGCAGGAGGTTGAGGAGGTAATGCTTGAGGCTCCAATGCTTTAGGCTCCAATGTTTGAGGCTCCAACGATTGAGGCTCCAATGCTTGATGTTCCAATGCTTGAGGCTCCAACGATTCAGATTTCAATGCTTGAGGCTCCAACGATTGAGACTCCAATGCTTGAGGCTCCAACGATTGAGGCTCCGACGATTGAGGCTCCAATGCTTGAGGCTCCAACAATTGAGGCTCCAAAGATTGCGTCTGGGTCTCCACTGGTTGAGGCGCTGATTGCTCGATTTCATTTTCTTCGGCAAACAATGTTGCTGGTTTTTCCATGTGCTTTTCTACCATATGGCTTAGTTCCTGCGCTATAGTCCACTTTGAATGCTGAGAACTACTTTCAGGAGAAGATTGATATTGCTCACAGGCCAAACATTTTCCACTCCAACCTACAGAAGGATGCTCCAAGGAGAAATGATTCTCTAGGCCTTCCACCTCATTAGAATAGAGAAATGTACATTTCGGGAAGAAACAAAAATAGGAGCCACGACGAAAGCCCACGTTTTCGACACGAGTAGGCGGAGCCATGAGAAGAGTTGGAGGCATCGCTTGTGTAGTTTCCAAGTCCAAAGCGGTATCTATTGCTGGTGGATCCAAAGCAGTCATTTTAGGCATTAGTTCGCCGTGATCGTTTAATGGTAAATCGTTGCTCTCATTGGCAGGACTGCCGCCAATGCGTTTAGCTGGTTTTGTTCGCACATTCCCTTCGCCGTTCTTCTTGAGGCGTGTACAGAAACGATTGAACCTACCAAATATGGATTTCGGTTTCGAATGTTTGTTACGTTTTTTCAAATCAACCCATTCGTCCTTTTCCCGTGATTTGCTACTACCGGACACAGAATTGTCTTTCGTGTTTGGATTATCATCATCGGCATCACTGCCAATGCCAGAGGGAATATTTTCCTCATCATCAGTAATTTCAATAAAGTCCATAATTTCTAAATGTTTTGTAGGACTTGACGATTCTTGCTTTTCACAATGTTGACCCAATAATACAATCTCTTCATCTGTATTTTGTTGCGGTTCTTCTATGGTGTCTCCTTTGTTTTCAAGTTTACATTCGTTAATGACCAACATTGGTTCCGGATCGGGTAAGATTAGTTCCTCCCCATCCTCACGACCATTTAATTCAACCATGTAGGCATTATTGGGCATATCCTCCGTATCGTCCAGGAGTGGCTCATTAATTATCTGATGAGCATGTACCATAACCATGGGCATGGGAGTATCATTATTGATTTCCTCGCAATCCATCAGTGATTCAGTTGACTGCACATTTTCATAACCCTCACTTATTGTGGTTTCAGATTTAATAAGCCCTATTGCCTTTCTGGCCATCCGACGGAACTGCTTTTTAGGCATTTTGTTGCATTTCTTCTTCTTGTGTTTTTTCGAAATGGACAAATGGTTGCACTTTTTTCTGGGCGAGTCAACATTGGATGGAGCCTTAGCCACATCTTCCAAATGATAAATTTTAATGGTTTCAAATTGTGCGGATGGAAGTGTTGATCTAACCATATCATCCAATACTGCCTCGTTTATGCCGTGCTGATTTTTTAAATGTTTTACCAAATTTTTTTGACTTTTTTGGACAAATTCACACAAATGACATATGTATACAATTATCGGAACTCGATTTGTATAACTCTCATTGTGGATTAATTCTGCATCTGAAGAACATGCTTTGAAATGCTGCTGAGCGTCACGTCGACGATGAAATTGTTTTTGGCATTTCGAGCATTGATAACGCATCTCGCCTGTATGCTGCGCTAAATGATCATACCAATCTGATGTCGAAAGATCTGCAGTACGTTTGCAAAACGGACAGGTATAACGATATCGTAATAGTCTCTTCGATGAGCTTGATATTTGTTTTAGACAGTAAACGGGACGATTTCCACGATTCATGCGCAATTCATTAAGCATACCGGGTGCAAATCGGGAACCAAAAGGTTCACCATGATGCTGAACATAATGATGTACCGAATTGTACTTCTTGATTGGCTCATCACATACTACACATTGGTTTATCACTGAGGAAAGGGCATGCCAATCGGGATTTGTATTATAAACGCCCCTATTCATAGACGATTCTTCGATTGGCTCATCTACATTTGCCTCAGTTTCCTGTAGAGATTTTTTGCTCGAAAGTGTTTCTAGTTGAGAGCAACGCTTCAAACGTACACGTACTTGTTTAATTGAAAAGCTAGCCCGATTGAAACCATCAGAGGCAGATGATGGACCCCTTGAAAAAGGGACCCCACGCCGCGCCACATTTCTTATCCGGTTCGGATCAGAGTTGGTTGTATCCTCGTTAGTGAATAGGTGTTGGGCTTGCTGTGTGCACGTTCGCCGTCCTGAGGCCCGCATCACTTCCTCAGCGCAATACATTTGTGCAATATCTTCATTGAGCTTTTCGAGTTCATTTCGTTTTGGACGACGAGGCTTACGAGGTTGTACGTTAGCAGACTGAGATGTGGTCGGTGCATCGTCAGTCGCCGGTTTATCTTCTTGGTTATCCGCCACATTGGAAGTATTATTGGGTAAATCCAGGGACGGTTTTTTAGTTTGTCTTTTAGTAGTACTAGTTCTGCCACGCTTACGTTTAGCAGCAGCATTTTCAGCTGAAGTTGCTACAGTTGCAAGATTTTCATTACTGTTCACTTTACTTTTTGGTCCCGGTTTTGCTATTGGACCCATTTTAAAACAATTCCTGCTTAATGCCGTCTCATTAAAGGACACATCATCACCGCGATTACGTCGTTTGCCGGCTATGATATTCTGCGTCGATACACTACAATTATCACTGGTTTTCTCAAACAAATTGGCTACACTTCGAGAAAGTTGTGTGCCCTTATTACTTGCGACTCTTTGACACTCTTGCATATCCTCATAAAGCAGACTGCAATTGTTAAATATTTCACGTTTATCTACCAAAGGTTCACTAGCGATGGGAGCCAACGTATTGCGCCGTTTAAGGATGCGTGCTGGCTTAGCAGGTGGTGGTTCGTCCTTAACTTCCGACTCTTGAGTACGTCGTGTGCCCGTTATGATATTTTGTGTTGATACACTACAATTATCAGTTGGTTTATTTGGGGGATCATCACCCACGCGATCAACAGCAATTGGAGCTATCGTATTGCGTCGTTTCATAATGCGTTGGGGTGGTGATTTAACTGGTTGGTCCATAACTTCTGACACTTGAGTATGTTGTTTCCCGGTTTTGAAATCAGAAGTAGTAGTGTCTTTCTCATTTGTCTGGGTCAATAGTTCATCATCAGTATCATCGATAACTATTTGGGCTATCGTATTACGCCTTTTAATGCGTGATTTCTTAATATGGTCCTTCACTTTGTTACTATTGTCCATAGCTTCTCCTTCTCCATCTTTCATTTCCCTTTCTTGGGAGGAATCTGGGTTTATAACCACTTTGGTTTTTGGACTCGGTCCGGTTAAACCAACTATCTTTATTTTTGTTGTTAATTTCTTGTTTTTTTCTTTATCTTTGTGTTCACCCCTCTCCTTTTTTCCGTGTTTTTCTGACTCTGACGTAGAGCGGTGCTTTCGATGTTTCTTGCTCTTATCGGACGACTTCGTCCTCTCACTTTTATCAGATTTGTGCTTACTTTTCTCTTGATTCACATCGATAGGAGTAACTACTTCTGTTAGGCTACTGGCCAACGGAGGCTCAGATTCCAGATTCACTATATGCTTATCTGGGCTTTCCGAGTTCTTGGCCGGTGATTTTTTATCTGAAGTTCCAGCGACATCATTGCCTTTCAATGGGCGAGTTTTATCATTGGTTTTCTGAGAATCTTTCTGTATATCCTTCGAATGCTCTGGAACTGTTGTGGTTATTTTAGGAATACGGAAAACAATCTTTTTGGCTGGAGCCCCGACTTGGTCGCAATTTCGATAGGAGGTGTCTAAATGAAAACCTGTCACAGGGGCAGATGTTGGCACTTCAGGTGTCTTTTCCTTAGTCTCTTCCAGTTCACGCTGCTTTTGAATAGACGTGCTTTGTCGTTTTTTTTCGGCCTCCTGCTGTCGTTTTAGATCCACCATAAATTGACGTTGTTGCTCCGCTGCCTCAGCGGCCTCAGCACGAGCTTTAGCCTCGCGGTGTTCACGATATGTAGTATGTACTTGATCATTTAATCGATTAGTACCAAGTCTATTAGGGGGGTGATTATGAATCGAATGGGGTCCATTGCCATGGCCGTTGCTATTCCACGTGGTCTTATTGTAGTCAGTTTTGTAATTGTTATTCTGATTGCGGGGATCAGTGAAATATTTATTGGGCCATCGTGGATCACGCCTTATTTCTGAAGGAATATTGGGACTACTACCATTTAATGGTGGCCCATCTGCTACTGGTGACACCGTAGTTGTCGCATAGTTTTTTCCCTGCACAAGCGCTGGAACTCTTAACGGTGGACTTTGCTGTGAGTCCACTACCCTGGATATCTGACGTTGATTTAAATTTGTATTAAATGATTGTGCACGATCATTTGTGATGGGTCCGGATGCGGATCTATTGGGCACCGGCGGAAGGGGAGCGGGAAAGGATAGAGTAGGCACGGGTATAGTGGGTGCGGAATGAATGGACATGCTTGGAACGTCACCAGTCGCTGCCGTCAATATATCCGCTGTTCTAGGCCACAGAGCTTTGGAGATATCTGTCTTTGGTAGTTGCGTTGTTGCAGCCAAGCTGGATGTATAATTTGGTTTTCTTCCGCGCGGATCATTACTGTTCGAGGCTAACGGTACATCTCCTCGAAGAGCAGCCAACTTTTTCCGTGCCTCTTCAAGAGAATTTGCAGCCATCGCTCCCTTCTCGGGCTCAGTATGTGAACGGCGTATGAAATCGGGTGCAATTGTGGTCGTTTGTGGTGTTCCAGGATTACAAGCATTGGACCTACGAGTGAAATCGCCTACTGCAGGTTTACTTCGACGCACAAAATCAAAACTAGTGCTACTAGAGGTCAACTCAGTTGGAATGCTTAATCGTGGACGCGATGACGATGCTTCCACACTAAGTCTTGACGATGTCATCGATGTATCATTCACTTTAGCTGAAAGTGGATTGCCTTGTACTAAATCATGAGGAGGACTTGGGTTGAGTTTTCGAAGGTAACTTGGAACCATAGGTTTAGTGCGGCGCATAAAATCACAACTTGTGGCGCTCTTGGCGGCCACCCCATTTGGAGTTTTGGTGGACGATTGACTTGATTTTGGCCCCTCCACGGGAGTTTTGTTCACACTAACTTCAGGTGGACTATTTTTTTCCGACCCAGATGGGGGACTTGGATTGAATCTTCGAATGGAATAGCTAGGTGATCCAGAACTAGTTCGACGATCATTACTGGCGCCACTTTTATTTGTCACGGCGTCTCTGGTACTAGACGATTGACCCATCAGCGTTGCTAGCGTTGGTGGTGATTCAAAAGTCGATGGATCTTCCAAAGTAGCAAGTGGTTTGCTTTTTAATGATACTGCAGGATTCCGATTTGGCGTTCGTATAACATCTTTTTGAGCTGGAGGTTCTTGTGCAGACAAACTTGTTTTAGGATGAGTAGCATCTTTTGCTGTTGTTGCAACTGTTGTTGCTGACTTTTCAGAGGATGTTGATGGTTGCATGGGATGAGTAGCATCTTTTGCTCTTGTCACAGACTTTTCAGAGGATGGTGATGGCTGTACATTGGGAAGAGGCCGTGATGATGACGACGCAACAGGAGAACCTTTTGCAGATGTAGATGAATCGGGTGAATTTTCATTCTGTGTAGTGCCCAATGTTTTGGATTTTGCCATTGCAGCACTGTCGTTACTAATATCAATGGTCTCTATAGGAGCCAATAGCTGTAATTCAATAAAAGGTTGGTTAAAAATTACTCAATTTTAATATATAGAGATAAATCAACTTACCGAACTGAATCTCGATTTTAGTTTTCCAATGACAACTTCAATTTTGTTTAGAACTGTCATGGATACATTTCCACTGAAAAGTCGTAGGTAATTTGATTATTACAATTCACAAAATGAAAAGATTTTATGACTTACTTGTTTGCTAGTATTTGCACCAGTTTTTCCAACTTATTATATTGGCATTCGTTTAGGGCCAGCCTGTGCGCTTTCATCACATCCCTGATGAAGGGCACATCAGAGCGGATTTCCTGTATTTTTTTGCTAACATCCATAACATCGACACTAACAATCTCCACGTCTTCTTTATCATCTTCGTTATTGGTAGTGGAGTTAGACGACATACTTTTTCCCAGCGATTAATGGTTCTTTTAAAGATTCATTTCAATGTACTGAAAATAAATGTGACGAAAGGCGATGTCAGTACATCTCAGCTCTGTTGGGATCGAATATAATTATTGAAATCATTGACAACATCGCCGCTTTTGCTAGGATACAAAATTCCGGTTCATCAATAAATCTAGGACGGTTGATGGCAGCTGCCTTAGAATATTTTATCACAAGCACTAAGTATAAGCTTTTAGTAAAGCTCATTGTATTATAGTTTGATATGTACACATGCATGTAAATAAATACATATTTGACCAAATAAAAAATTCTCACCGCATACCACAACATAAATGTTAAAAACAATGCAAACAAATGTAACGCGGCCAGTGGCAGCAGCTAACGGCCCTATAACAGAAGTTCCCGCTCTGCATTAACTCCTTGTCCCTCTCTATACATTTAAAACATCTAATAAACTGGACAAACATTCAACCTAATTTTACATTAAACAATTCACGTTTCCCGCTGCTGCTTGCATGTGTTTGTTTTGTTTGAACGCAAAACTAACCAACCATGGCGTTGCCAGACAGTCGGAAATTCACATCAAATATGTAGATGGAAAGTGTTTTTAGACATTTAGTAAACAATCGAGAAAATATGCTTTACTCAGAAAAATTAATTAATAAATTCGTTGCAATTTATTAATTACCCATGTAACTTTACTTTAATCATAAATATCTTTCTTTTATTTATGAAAAACCTTAAGCAACTTATATCACAGATCACATAGATAACTACATATGTATGTACATATGTATGTATGCGTCAGTGTATTTTTTTGCTGTAAATACACAAACTCTGGTAGAAATATTTCTTATCCATGTACATATGTATACATGTATGCACATATGCATGCATGTGTGTATGCGTGTAGTTCAACAAACTACGTTACGCTCCAAGCTCGAAGATCGCCACGAATACAGAATGTACGGTTGATTGTTCTCTGCTCGTTGCTTTTTGTTGCTCTTTCGCCTTCTTTTTTTATTCTTTTCAGGTTAAGCTGCAAATTGTGAAAAGTTTGTGCACATTTCCATGCCTCAATCGATTTTACAACTTTCTTTTGACCCAACATTTCCGAAAGGAACATCTTTAACATCTATGTATGTATATATATACAAACTTTACATAGGTATAGTTTGCAATCGTATCATATTTTAGCATTTACATACAAGGTTCAAGCTACATGTGATTTCATTTTTTCTCTATCTATTCCACGCTTGATGTTCTTCCAATATTCCATTCCCACATTTAACTTTTTTGACCGTATTTTTGATGGATATAAAATTATTTAACAAGTAAATGGTTGAATTTTTACCTGGGTGTACAGATTATAAGATGCCAAACCATCCACTCTTTTGCAAAGCAATTGTTTTTCGTGTACTTTCTTCTGGTCTTCAGTGTTTTTGGTTTCACAATGACGGTTAACTTTAGGGGTGGAATCGGTCTTAAACATACATCGAAACTTTACCAGTTAAAGGTAAGATGAGTGTTTTATTATTGTTCATTCTGGCTTCAAGCTTTTTTAACAGATGAAAAGTATCATGTAACCTCTGATTCTTAATCGTAAGGCAATAATTGCCGTATCTTTCTTCCAATAACTGATATACCGACTGACGATATTTCATAAGCATGCTGCGAATTCTATCACCATAAGAATTTTTTTTTTAAATTTCTATAAAACTCAGCTGCTAATAATATATCCTTCAAAGAGCGCTTGAAGTATGCGTGGGCATCCATAGTCAGTGCAGGTACATGCCTGTTGCTCGTCACATACGTTCGGCAATTCACAGATAAGAACCGAGCGGTTGTCGTAATCCGTGCCCAATACATCCTCACAAGCAGTTTACCACCAAATCGATTTCTTTTAGTGAATGAGCGAATCATAACAAGGCGATATCTCAGTTTGTGTAATTCACACTCAATTATTACGTTCTTTTTACTTGCACAATTTGCGTTAAAGGCCGGCTTAAGGCGACCAGGCTGTCTTGTCGTAATAAAAACAAGAAAACGTACCTAAGACGCTTGAGAAGTGAAAGGAAAATCTTCATACCCTTGCAAAAAGGTATATTAATTTTGGTCAGAAGTGTGCAACGCATGGAAGGAAGCATCTTCTATCTTACACCGTTGAAGCTACAAGGTTGATGTAGGCTTGTATATACTGCACAGTTTGTATATCTCGGATTCAGCCGGATCAGACCACTATATAATAAAGCTCCCATACAGTGAGTGATCGATTATTTGCTATGCTAAAATTGTAGCCCGTTCTTTCGGAAACACTAGCGTTTTTAAATAGAACGTTTTTTCACTTTGACGGTTATAGGTAAGGAAAGGGTAACAAAGAAGTTGCAAGGGTATAAAAACGTTGACGTAGTCAAAGTTAGCCCCAAGCCTCTGGTTACTCTTCAAGCATGACTTCGGCTTTCGCTCGGTTTTTGTCTTTGTAAATAGCCTATCGTAGCAGGCTCACACAATGGCCATGGGTGGTATAAACTTCCAATAGTTCTTGTTCACACATTTGCACATCGCGTGTTTTTGTGCTTTCTTCTTTACACTGTAGTCCAGGGCTTGGCACGAAGGGAGCCGAAAAAAGTTGTCCATGTATGTATATGTGCACATTTTGCTTTACACTGCGCAAAATGAAAAGTGCCTTGTGTCAATAAAAAACGAGTGCAGCCGATAAGATACAAGAAATAAATAAAGAAAACAAAGAGATCGTTTCTTTTAAGTGGTCCCTCAACAACACGACATAGATGGGCTTGCGTGCTGTGGAAAACTAAATCAAACAAAAGGTGCTGAATATATTCGTCCACGGTTCGGAACAAAAAAAGCTAATACAAGTGGTCGATGTAGGTCTGAACCATGGTGAAATAAGTACAAGGTGGTCCCGTCGGCAGCAGCGCTGCCCACGACGAGGTCTTATTTCAGTTGTACTTCGACTTCGTCGACAGTTGTCGGTTGACGGTTTACTTTTTTTTACCATGCATATGACCGTACGATTTGCCGATGGGACCACCTTGTACTTATTTCACCATGGTCTGAACTGTATACAGCGAGAAATTAAAACTAAACAAAAAGCGCTGCCGACAATCAAATGCAGGAGAAAGATAGCGCAAAATAAGAACAACATTAATTTTTTCTTGCAAAGCTTCCAATAAAGTTACGGTTAAGTTGAAATACTGCAAAAGAATTCACCTCATTTCACGCTTTCAAATGGGCTTCGTGTTAGCTTCGGCGCGCACACAGTCGGCAACACGAACCTTTTGCCGAAAGATCGTACTCGTACAGGCCGATGTCGTATTTACAGTAAGTACAGTTTACAAAATGCAAAAAAAACCACGTCCATAGCTTCGGTATATTTTTTTACACGTGGCAATTGTCAAACGTTGAATTGTCAACTCTTGTCCACCAAAATAATTCTTAAAACCTTTAGCTTACGACGACGTATAACTATTTTTCACCAACTACACATATTGATCAACACAGCACACTGTTTAAGACAAGAGACGAAGACGCACATATAGAAACACACACACAGACCCACGAAAATACATATGGGCGAACACAGACACACGAACATTTGCACAATAAACGGGCGACAGAGAACACATGCATATGCACATAAATATGTATTTGCAGAATAATTTAATTATTATCGCAACGCGTAACTGCCGAAAAACTTTATTTAAAATTATACTAAATAACTCACCACAATGTAAGTTCCTTGAGCTATTGAATCCTGTAGCTATTGAAATTATAATTACCAGCAACTGCTTCAAAACGGAATTACAAAAAGAAAATAAAAAAAAAACAGCACTGATGTTCACACCAGGACGGACGACGCTTGAATGAGGGAATCGTATCGAACAACTGTACAATGTATGGCCGACAGTACTGTCAATTTAGCTATTTTGTCGCCAAATCTATATTTATGTTACTTTTTCGAGTAATCAATAAATACATGCTTGCTGGGTTTAAATATTATTAATTTATTTACAGGGTAATCCTCAGTCGATGAGGTTGAATCCTATACTAATAATAATAATCTATTAAGTGCCAGGAATTCAAACATTTCCATTTAGTGTAAAATTGTTGTTATTGCCCTGTGGATACAAAATTGATAAACATTTTAAAAGCATTAATGTATAATGTAGGCACCATACAATTTCCGAAATTGTGTTGAATGAAAAGAATCGGGACAAACAGAGCGAGAATAAAATGCAATTAATAGTAACCCAGTTGTTTCATTTAAATTAAACACAAAAAAAACCTTCTAATCGAAAGTAGCCATTTAATGGCCTTTTAAAATTTTATTTAACTTTTTCTAGCTAATTTCTGTTGTTGATCTGGCCATATTAGCCCGCAAAGAGCTGGCAACACTGATCCGCAACTGTAACACTTCACTGTATGTGTGCGTGTGTGCATATGTAGAGGTTTTGTCAGCATTTTGTTGTTTGCCGCTTATAACTTGCTTAGTTTGGCGTAAGCTAGACAGCTTAACGTAAGGTTTCAGACGCAGTGCTCCTAGAGGTAAATGTTTATTTCACTTTTTATCAAATTTGAGTAACGTTTTATTGAGATTTATTAATTATTTTATTCGCAAAGAGTTGTAAAGCAGTTTCGCACTTCTGTTACCATGACATCACACTGTGCATACGTACATACATGTGTATGTATTAGAGAGCCGCATGAATGATAGAAAAATCAAAGTCAAAGGATCGAAATGTACTACGGATTACTCGAATTGTCTTATTTTGATTGAGTCGTTTAAAAGCAGAGTGTCGGGACTAAATTCGATCGCGCCAAAGTTTGAATACCATTATTTATTTCGTTAATCTTTACTTATTGCCGTCAAAGTGGAAAACGTTTGCGAAAGAATGGCCTACAGTCTTAGCATAGCAAAAAACGAAGTTGTTGATCAAAGTCACTGTTTACCACCGATTGTTCCTATGGAAGCTATATGATATAGTCACCCGATGTTGATCAGATTTGGCACAGTAATTAACAGATCTATAAAACTGACAAATGTTTAATTAACAAGCAACCTCGTCAAAAATATCGATATGGAATGGGAGCTATATGATATAGTCACCCGATCTTGATCAAATTCAGCAAAGTCATTAATAGTTATGTTAAACAGAGAAATATGAATTTTTATGTCAATTGCGTAAAAAGTAACGAAGTTATTGACAAAGTCACTGTTTTCCACCTATCGTGCCTATAGGAGCTATATGATATAGTCACCTGATCTTGTTCAAATTTGGCACTGTCGTTTATAGGTGTAATAAACTCGATAATAACTCAGAAAATAACGAAGTTATTAAGAAAAGTCACTGTTCGTGACTTTGCCGTTTGTATGGGAGTTATATGATATAGTGGTCCGATCTGGCTGAATCCGAGATATACAACCTGTGCAGTATATACAAGCCTACAAGTAAAACTCTGCAACTCTGTTTCTCTTACAGTCTAGGAGGAGTTCGCGTTGATCCGGGCGGATGGACATGGCTATGTAAACTCGTCCCGTCGTGCTGATCAAGAATATATATATTTTATATGGACGGAGATGCTTCCTCCTATGCGTTGCACACTTCTGATCAAAATTAATATACCTGTTTTGCAAGGGTATACAAATCGAAAAATATACTGTTGTGTTCAATTGAAAATAAAAGTAGGGCTTGTGTTGCTACTGTCATTTTTTTTTTCAATACCCCAGACCCGTTTCGGATTCATTTTAGTAGCAATGCTGAAAATGATATAAAATAAAATTACAAAGTAAAAAAAAATATCCTGGTATGTGAGAAGAATAGATGGAGGGAATTTAAAGGATTTGACTTTCTTTCTTTTCTAGGACAATGCTAGAACTTTTCTATTTCAAAATATAAATTCTATAAAATAAAACTATATCATATAATCGAAAAATTCAAATTCAATCATAAAAAAATATAGTTTGAAGTGGTTGCATCTGTCCATGATGACTTTCGCACTCTCTGCATCCATCCAAATCTCAACCTGATGATGTTCTCATCGGCCACAGATGGTAAATTTTTTCGGCTCATGACTGCCCATTGGCGCTCCAGGAGCTTAAAAATGCGCTGCAAACTACACTTGAGATTTGGCCACGCAACTCTGTCCGCGGTTAGGTGGCTGAATTTGATCATATGGCTCTATAGAACATGTTTTTTGCCACTCAATCCATAGTGTCCTTATTGGGTGCTGCGACGAAGAGCCGTCCACTGTACCCCGTCACCAGGGCCGCAGAGAGAAAATCAGGGCCCGGGGGTTCGGGTTCCCTACTTCCCTTCAAATAAGTCCGCTATTTTCGACTATGATGTATCGCGGGCCCTTCTGAAAACTGCGGGCCCGGGGGAAACCCACCCGTTTCTTTTAATACCACGTTTGCAATCAACTGTGAATGGCTGCAAGCATTCGCTACTAGATCCTGTCATTTTTATTCCTGCCCAACGCAGCAACTTCTGAGATCTAACTCGGCCAACGTTACATCTGAAGCAGAAATCTTCAATGTCCCCGGCTGAATTTTGAGCAGACTTTCAAGCTCTATCTTAAGCTCATATATGGCAGCAGAGATCGGCAGCTTCATAACCACAAAACATCGCCAAGTTACAAGACTCAGATGAGGTGCTTTGCAAACTCTCCTAGCTTGATCCAGAGGAGAGCTTAATACCAGAGGACTGGCTACCGTCGGACGACTGTAATTCAATTCGTCAGCAGAGTTGCACCTTCAAAACCAACTGAGAAGGAACTTTGGTCCCACAACTTGATAAGGAACGGTAGTTACTGTAATTCTGGCGTGTAACCTGAAGAGATCCTGTTTGAATTTTAATTCTATTGCAGTTAATGTATATTTTATATGGTCGGAGATGCTTCCTTCTATGCGTTGCACATTTCTGATCAAAATTAATATTTCCTTTTTGTATCAGTAGCAGCAGCTCATTCTCCAGTGATATTAAAAACGAAAAGGACAATAGAAAGAGGTTTGGACAAAGGCTCTACAAAATCAGCTCGTTAAAATAAAGAAAGAACTGGAAGAATATATTCTTTTTGAGAATGGTGTGGCGATTTTCCAAGGCAACTGTCTTTTTGGAGGCAATTAGGGCTGCAGAAATTCTGAATTACATTTGTCTATTTATATTTTGATGAAGCTCTTATGAGCTTAACGAACAGCATATCTCGTTAAAATAATGCTGAGCGAAATTGTTTTCATACGCCAATTTATGATATATTTAGTTTTAATTAAAACCCAGAGGGCCGGGGCTAACTTCGACCGAGTCAAAGTTTGTATACCCTTGCAACTTTTTTGGTAACTCTTTCCTTACCTATAGCCATCAAAGTGGAAAAACGTTTTATTTAAAAAGGTTTTTATCTAATGTTTGCGAAAGAACGGCCTACAATCTTAGCATAGGAAAAAACTAAGATATTGATCAAAGTCACTGTTTTCGACCGATCGTTCCCATGGGAGCTATATGATATAGTCACCCGAACTTGATCAAATTTGGCATAGATTAATCTATATAGATCACTTTGATGGCTATAGGTAAGGAAAGAGTTACCAAAAAAGTTGCAAGGGTATTCAAACTATGACGCGGTCGAAGTTAGCCCCGACCCTCTGGTTTTCTGTTCTTCTTTCGGTTAAAGCATCTGGATATAATGACGTAAAATCGGCGTTCACTTGAGCGTCATTGTAACCGGATTCTACTGTACTAGACTAGTGCTTTGCTATATATTTCAAGAAATAACAAAACAAATGATGTAACTTTATTAATGAATTCTTTGTTTTTATATCGATTCATATTAGTTATTGCCTTACGTGATGAGTATACAACAAATTACACATTTTTTCCGTAAGAGTTATGAGCGCTTAAGACTAAACAAAAAAAATTGTGTATAATAATTGCGAACGCTAAAAGGACTACAGTCTGCTGCTCTCAGCGCCATTATGACGCACTGGGGCACTTTGTTGTTGTTGTGACTTGTCGAAACCATTGCTGGACATTTGCAGATGCTGGGGCAGGTGCGAGGGACGACCATTGTTCGAGTGGGGCGGTAGAGTCTCATCAACAGTGAACACGGAGTTATCATGTCCGTGCATGTGGCGAGCATTTAGAACGTTATCCGGATGGCTTTTCTGTGTATTTTCTTCGGGAGCTTCAGTGGGTTTGCCTTCAAGCAGGAACATGGTGATGAAGAACAGAATGGAACCTAAGAGAGACAGGCGGTTAGTTATCTGCGGATTGGTAGAAAAGAAGTAATATACTTACTGATGCCATAGAAGCCGGCATAGAAGATCATGAGTGAACTACGATAACCCAATGATTTGGCCACTGGATCGACCAAAATGGGCAAGTTGCCGCCGATATTGTTCATCACAAATAGGAAAACTCCAATTGTTGAGGATCGCACACGTAGTGGGACAATTTCGACAACAATGGCAAAAACAATACCAAACCACATTTCGGCAAAGAAGTAGCTCAATCCCAATGTGATCATTGCCCACAGGGGGTCAAAGTATACCGAACCGAAGGCGGGTAACGTCGATATCAGCTGACTGAGGGCCAAGACAAAAGCTCTTGATCTGATGCCCATTTTGGCAACAATCTTATCAGACACAATGCCACCGACTACAACACCCACACTACCAATACCAATAGTGACGGCGAACAGCCACCAACCCAAATCCACATCGGGGAAGTAGCTATTATAGTAGAGATCGGCATTATAGGCGAATGTCATGCCTCCACAGTGACGTATCGAAGCTGCGATCATCAGCATAATCATGGCTGGGTTTTTGATCACCTGCCACAGGCTAATGGGCTTTCCACTTGCCGTCGTTTGACGATCACCCTCACCAATGGCCTTGCGTTCCGGCTCCCTCAAAGTGGTTCCTGTCAATGCGGCCACAATTACCGTTAGAATGCCAGCACCCAAATAGCAAACACGCCAGCCCAAATTCCAGAAATTCAATTTGGTAATGTAACGTCCGACGGGAAAGGCGATTCCGTATCCACCGTAAATGCCCCAATTGAAAATAGCCATTACCAAAGCGCGTTTGTCCTCCGGGAATATGTCAGACATAATGCCAGTGGCCAGAGGATTGCAGCCCGATTCGCCGGCCGCCATTACCATCCGAAGCAAAACCAATTGCCAATATTCCTTCACGGTGCCCTGCAAGATAATCGCAATGCCAAAGATCACCGTGCAAACGGTTAGCATTTTCACACGATTATATTTATCGGCCGCAAAGCCCATGAACACGCCGGCAATGGTAAAGATCAATATGAATGTGGGACCAGCCAATATCTGATAGTCGATGCCCAGGCCATTGTAGTTCCATTCACAGTAGGTGGTCCCATTCAATTCCAGGGCTTGGCAACTGCTCTCATTCCTCACCGCCGAACACTGAGTGGTTAGCTGATCCCGTGTAAACATACTTGTATTCTGTTGGCACGAAATATCTCCATAGTCCAGTTCCATGGCCGTCTGTTTTGAGGTAACGCCAATCAGATAATGTCCCAATTCACCCAGAATATAGCCAATGGTGAGTATGGCCAGCACATAGGTGCTATAAAAGCCGCTCAGCTTCTCCAGTATGGGTATCATAGTGGACTGGAAAATAAGACCAAAAAGAAATCACAACCATCAATATCAGCAATATTGGAACAATAACATTCAGATAACCAGTAAAAACGAAAACGATCTGCTTGTGGTTTCGAAAATTAAACTATGTACGAGTATCAGTTCTACATTCAACTGCATGCAATCAATCAAAGATGTGCCCCCACGTGGTTAACAAGCGAAACAATTATATTCAATTCTGAGGCGAGACATAATGACAAATAATCTGCGAGAATTTCTTAATTAATGGCTCGTATTTGCCTCTCGTGTATCGCATCGTATCGCAACCAACACGAACACCTGCATAATGAAATGACCAAAAAGTTCTGCTCTCTTATCGTGACTAAAATAATAATAAAGCTATAATGGTCATTCGTTTGTTTTCTGATCACAGGAATACTCATGCAGTTAGGACCATTAACAACAAAAAATTGCTTCCATAAATTTCTACATACTATATGTCCAATTATTTTAAACTTATTGATACAGAACATGGTTCTAATTAAGTCTCAATGAAGTTTTATAAAAGCTTATCTTATATTTGTATTAAACGATCTTTGACATGATTAGAGCATGTTTGAAATTTAGATAAACTCGACTTATTATATCAAATGTACTTAATGCAAAAGATAAATGGGCAAATCGTTTGTCGATCGGCTTAAAGAGAATGGCAATGCCATAGAGCGGAAATCACCTTTAAACTACTTTGGTTCTGATATTTTAAATACATGTGTTTGCTGTATGTATCTCTTTTTCCCCCCCACCCAAAAAAAAAAAAAGGAAAAGACAAAAATCGCCATTAAGCCAACTATGTACAGACATTATAATAATCATTGTCTTGACTAACTGACAGGCCAGTGAACCAGCTATAGCCTCGCACATACACTCACACACATATAGAATTTCCCTTAATCAATCAAGTTAATTTATTTTTGCTGTTTCTGCCTATGTCTTTACACTTTGCTGGATTTTTATTTTTATTTTTTTGGTATCTTTGGCTTTTTGGGTTTACTCTCGTCAAGGTCAGGCTTTTTTTTCTTTCTGACTTTAACATTTACTGACATGTTATTTGCCTTTGTCCAAAGTAGAATTCAGATATTCTATTCTTTGCAAGAATGCGGATGCCGTCAGTTTAATGTTCATAAATATATTTTTTTGGAATTAAATAATACAAAATGTTTTTATTTTATTTATTGTTTTTCTTTTTGAAATTTTTACAATGAATTTGTTTTTGATTTCCGAGTTTCGTTTCGATAGACAAATGCAATTTTCATAATAATGGACTAATACTATTATTCTCTAAAAAAAGACCATCTTGACCTTGATTTTTATGAAGCCAAATCGAAATCTACATCAACATTTGGTTTGCCATTGTGTCAATGTGTGACACGTGTCGTATACGCAATGCCAGATGAGTGCTTAGATCGGTAGCAGCTTATGCAGATTTGCCACTGGTCGTCGATATGAAGTGACATTTAACGGGGCATTATGTCAGATTATGTCGGAATCAAATTATCTAAAATAACCCTGGCATTGAGTATAAGTATTTTGTTATAGATAAGTCCAAGTGTGAAGATGAAACAATTGCTTTTTATTACTTTTGATTTCAAATATAGAAATCTCTGTAAGTTTGGCATGGAGTCCAGCCAACGTGAGATCTTAATTAGCAATTTCACTATAGAGTTATTTTTTTGACTGTCTACCTGGTAAGGTATGCGTATGCACCATAAATATTTCATTAAGTTTGAACTTTATATACATACATATGTATCCGGTATATAAACCTCGCACTTTGGCAATCTAAAAACAATCATGTGACAAATCTGCAATCTTTTTTATTTAGCACTATTAAAAATACTAAACCCGACATACTAAATATTGCACTAAAACTAAAGTTGGGTCAATGTGGTCAATTCGATGAACTAGATCACTCATTCACTTGGTCAGTTGTTCACTGACTGACTTGTTGAGCACTAACAACAGGAAATAGCTGGTTACTTATACTATGGTTGATTTTTTTAGATTTTTCTTTGACAATTTTGTGAACTGAACGCTTTCTAGTTGAAAATCTAAGAGACAAGTAGATCCAAGCCTTTTTATGTGGATATAGTCGAAGTTCTTATGGCAAGTTCAAAACTCTCAAAGTAAGAAAAAGAAAAGAATCAACTGAACAAATGAGTACAGAAACTAAAGATTAAATGAGTGAGTGAGTCAAAAACAAATAAAATGTTCACTCAATAAAGGTAGTATCTAACTCATAACCGATCCATTACTAATTAAAACCAATAACTTTGGTCTATGTCTTAATAATATTATTCTCTTTCTACATAGATGAACAGTTAACACGCGATCTTTTAATTAGGCCTAGACATTTAGTTAAATGGCTGCTAATTGTTAAGCATTTTAATGGCTGAGACATCTGTTTAATTTGTTAAATTTATGAAACATTTATGCATAGTTTTTATTAAACAAAAAAAAAAGAGACAAATTATATGAAATAACGCCACCTGGGAGACTCCAATACTATGTGTGTCGGCTTCTGTAAGTCTCACAATCAGCACTTGGCATTGTGTGTCTATTTGCATCTTGATGGCGGTGTCATATTGCCAGTTTCCCCCACCCACCCCCTTTCAACACCCAGCCAATTGATATAATTGCAGCTTTTGAGTTAGCAATGGCTAAGTAGCCACGTTAGCCTTGACTGCGGTTACAACGGCTAAAGTCGAGGCAAAATTGAAATGGCGGGGACAAGTCCAGCCAGTGAATTAATCAATACCAAAAAAGTATTACTAATACGCTTGACAACAACACGAAGAGGATCGTTTGAGATATCAAACCAAATAAATATCTAAACACTAGAAATGTTTATGTACCTACTACTCCAATCTCAGGGCACACCCATACTTAATCGCATTCTCGTAGTTTGTGGGCAAGATCATAATGCGGTCAGCCAAGCGTTTCTCAAGTGAATGCAACAACAACAACAACAACAACAACAACAAAACCAACGGCTAGGCTAAGTTGTCACGAATTTGCATTCTAAATCCATTTTTGAAGAGAGTATTAAAATATGTGTTAGCTACCAAAATGTTATGGCAATGAATTCAACTTGGCTCGACAATTAAATTCAAAACTATAACTATTTGTGTAAGTTTTATTGATTTTTGACTTAATGTATTATAATCATATTAAGGTCTATTGTTTAAACAACAAAAAAAAAAACATTATTTAACGGCTCAATGATTTCAATAAGGCAAAGTACTAACACGAACACAAAGTGCATATACTAAATATAAAAAAGTATAACTATATGAATGTTTGTAGGTACATATGGATACATCCATCCAGCAGGTACACCTGAGACCTTGCCGAAGAAAGCGAAAGCTCAAGACACATAAAGTTAGAGGAAAACCTAAATCATGTCACGCACTGGTCCGGTTGACAACCATTGCGATTGCGCGACTACATCAACTGACATTGAACTAGTAAATGCGATCTTATATCACGATCTTAGACATATGCATTTGTATGTATGTATGTATGTGTGTGTATAAAGATAAATATCAACATATTGACGGATGTAATGCAAGGCCAGTTATGTCACAAAATTAATTTAAGGCACACTGACTATGCCTTGAAATGATTAATGTTCGGACATTTATTCTTTTCAACCCACAAGTTGGGAATATAATATAATCCAGCGGGAAATTTTTGTTCTGTCATCAAAAATGGTTTTGCCAATTGTGAGTAAGTTAATCTATAAGGGGCCACACGGGCATCTGGTCATCTGGGCCATCAAACATTCAATTTGAATTTGAAATGCAAAATCCAGTCATTCAGAAAGTCGTGGCCACGTGTCGGTATCGATCAATTGCCCGACTTCAAATGGCTTATACCATAGACATAGAGACGTAGATGTAGACGTTTTGCATAAATTAAAAGGTATAACTATTTACCCACTAAACGAAACAAAACAAGACAAGACCGCAAAATCCAAGCGACTATAGAAAAAGTTGCCTATCATCATTAATATGTCTCGTCTCGTCTCGTCTCATCTCATTTCGTCTCGTCTCGCCCCTATGCGGTTGAGATTCTAAAAAAAAACTTGACCGGGTGTATAACCCGAATTACAGGTAATTACGTCAACAATAGCGAATGCAAATCAAGTTGACTGCGCTCGTTTCGATGCGCTATCAATAGAACAATTTGAAGATATCATACAAAATAGTATAAGCTTGGTCAATCAGTAGTTCAATAACTTCCAAGAATGACTTAGAAAAAATTCCATGTCACTTCATTATGTATTTGCCCTGTGATACAATATCAATATGTAATACCCTTTCTCTTTCAATTATCATGTAATTACTCAAGTTTAAGTACTGCCATCACTTTATAAATTACTCATAAATATCAAAAGATCTCTTTCTCTCTCTCTCTCTCGTCTATATGATGATATATATATATGTATGACCAGATATCTTAAACACTAATTAACAACGCATAATTAGAGTGAACGTGGTCGAGCTGGATAATTACCAGATGCAGGTGGTTGCTGTCTCAACTGAGATAGGAAATTACCGAATCAATTTTAAATAGTAATGATCTTTAAATAAGAATTAACTGGAAGGATGAATAAGTACTTTTGCAGGAATAAAGTGTTAATATGTATGAGTGACATTCACTTCTCTTACATAGTCATATTATTACATATTTAGTTAAGTATTCCTACATAGATATGTACCTAGCTATATTACCTATTCTATAAATTAATCAGAATGGAATTTTTCGATTGAATGTCTCTCAAGTTTGACTTTTGCAATTGCTAATGAATTTTTAGTTTTCCATAATAATATGTATTAGAATACAATCCAGGGAGACAGAGACGATCTTCGTGACTACGAAAACTATATATTCCAAGCAGATGGGGTTGGGTGGGGAGGGGGAATAACAACAGGTGGCTGGCAACTTTGTTGCCAACGTCAAAAGTAACGCCCACCTGCAGAGATATTTGATTTGTATATACCTTGAACCCCTAAGGAAATGATCGGGTATATTGAGTTTATTAAACTGAATTGTTTCCCTATGGACATTACGATTATCTTAGTAGCTAATGAATATCTAGGGCATCTACTTATATCGAATACAGAGATAATCCTCTATAGTGTCTATAATCAAAAAGGTGTTTTTCCTTTGAATCTCTTTTAATTAAACTTGTTTACAGGGTACCCTTGATATTGGCATCTCGATTTTTATTTCATTTTGTTACTTATTTATTTTATGTGAGAACTCGTTAAAGTTGTTGTCTAAATACGAAAATTAATCTTTAATTAAATGTTGCTTGCAAATTCGTTTACGATAATGCATAATTTATATAACACATGTTTTTGGGATTTTTTTTTTCTTTGCGACAAATATTTGAAATCTTAAACCCATGACTCGTTACGTTTTCTAACTTGTTTTTTTATCTGTAAATTTTAAATGGTTTATTTCTCACTTAATGTGACTTGTCCAGAGTTAGTACAAGGGTGGAAACAGTTCGAGACTACGCATGTTTTTTTTTTAACGTTTCTGTGATTCATTTATTATTCATAAGGAAACAATAATTGGTTTTCTCACATCTTCATCGTTTTTTTTTTGGGCTTTTCCCTCATATGATGTGTTCTTATCATGAGCCATGAATATATCTATATACATATAGATACATATATAGGTATGTATCATTTTCTGCCTGATTAGATATAATGTGCACCTCAAGCATCTGCTCTATCTTTGTCTTTGTCGACCTCTCGGTCTCTCTTTTCGTTTTCCTGCCCTGACTTGATTTATAACTAATTTGTTGACAAAATTTGTTTTGCAAACCCTAAACATTGTGTAAATATTGAAAATAGTCAGTTTAAAAGGTTTGGCAAATTGAAGTTTCACTTTTTTTTACTATTGATATTTACGAAAAGTGTAAACAAATATCTATTTATGTATTTATCAATTACAATATCTTATGTATATGGCAAATTACTAATATATTATACTTTTTAACTATTGTTAGAATCTACAGCTGGCCACTAGAAAGTAGCTACTACTTTTATAGTTTGTTAAGTTAACTTTAAATGTTTGTTTTATTTGTATATAAATGAAAAATAAAATATTAATGATATTTTTTAATGTGCTTCTCTTTTTGTAAAAATTTTAATAACTTAATGATCGCTTTAATAAGAAAAACTGTAAACTACTTTTTTAATTCAAATTTAAATCCACTTCAAAGACTTGCTTAACGAAGAAATGTATATCCTTTTGCAGTGAAACTTGAAAATTATTTAATAAAGATCCTTATAACGTCTATATATATAGTATTAGTGGTTTTTTATTTGATATGATTACACTTCACTTACAATGTAAACTCGAACAATTTACACACTGACACTGACAGAATTTGTATATTGATTCCCTTGAATCAATTTGGATATATTTGTGTTGTTGTTTTTTATCTTTTGTTTTTTTTTCTGCTTCCTTAATTGACTATTCCCACTCTTGGGATGTCAATATTGTAGTTCGTGCACAAGTTTCAATTAGCCAATGTCAATTATATATACACATTCAGATCAGATAACGACACAACGATCTTCGATGACAACAAGACGAAGACGAAAGAAAAAAAAACACGATATACTTAGAATAAGAAATCAAACTTTTTAGGTTTCTTTGAGTTCTTTTCTATTGTGTTGGTTGGGCCAACACAATTACCACCAACCGGCTGGGTTTTGCAAACAGAACTGAAACACGGCTCCATCCAACATGGTCTTAAAAAGGAAACCGAACGCCAAAACAACGCCACAAACAATAAGAAAAGATCGGAAAACGAAAGAAAGCCGAGCCGAGCCCAGTCCGGTCGATCGGTTGGCTCTGAGAGCAAACCGTTGCCGTCTTCGGAGTGGCTTTTGTGTGGGGGCGCTCGCCCCAAACAGTATGGATGATACCCTCTCAAAGATGAGGCATATGGGCGCAAATGTAATCTCTGTCTCTCCTTCTCCCTGGTTCCCTTTTTTTCTTGCCTGGGTTTTATTAACTTTTCTTGTACTTGGCATTGGCATTGGCTAAAAATATTTTTCATTGCTCAGAACAAAGAGATTGGAAGCTGAGTCGCGCCTCCTTTTTTTGTTTTATTTGTCATTTTTTGGTGATCGCTGCGGCTTTTTTTTGATATCGGTTGACAAATATGTATGTACATATGCCGACCATATGCAGGTGCAAAAATGTTGTCATACCAATTTAAAGTAAATTATTGTTTTGCCATTTCAAAAAGGGTTCTGAATTCTACACACACGCACACACATAAATCTTAATAATTTTGCTTTCAGATTTCTCTCTAGAGATACATCACAGAGAGAGAGAGAGAGAGAGAGAGAGGCGACCTAGGCGGAACATATGTAAACAATAAACGATTCATCGTAGAAAACCAGTTGGATACTACTTAGGTATATGTCTGTATGTAAAAGATACTCAAAATAATAGGTACAAATACCTACATACTTACATATGTATATGTAGTAGATTTGTTTACAGGTAGTTCCTCACTTCAAAAACCATCGGGCCTATGATTAGCTGTTTTCAATACCCTCTCAAATCAAGGGCTACTTCGACGAGTTGATTTGGTCAAAACAAACAAGAATTTAAGCCAGTTCTGTGCTTGTGCAGACTATGGGAACGATCGTTCTTACTTACATACATACATATGTATGTATGTATGTACATATGTACATACATCTCACATACATATGTACATATGTAAGCATGTACATTTTGAGTGCCAAAAGCAACAGCAACTCCCTTTTTCCCCTTTTACCTTTTGGTTTGATGATGGCTCCTTCTTTCGCGGAATTCATTAAAATAAAAAGCCAGTTCTTTCTCAGGACGGAAATCAAAAACCAGAGGACCTACAAAAAGAAAGAGCAAGAGAGAGAGGGAGAGCGAAAGATGCTAGTGACTTGCAATTTTGGGGGATTTTTTGTGGAGTAGAAGGAAAGCCCGGTCTGTGCGTGCGTTAAATTGGCCCATACATACATACATACTTACATACATAGATATGCATGAATATCTGACTCATATGAAGTTCATTGGGATTGAGAGAGAGAGGGCGGTGGGTTGAGGGGAATATTGCAGATAGCATCCCCCACTGCCCCCGTAACAGAGACAATGGAAAACCAGTTTTGATGGTGATTTTTGTTTTTGAAAGACAAGATTTTTGTTTTGCAGGTGTTTTTGGGTGATTTTTATTTTCCATGCTAATTTGTGGGTCCAAACATTTTTTGTGACGTCAGTAAATGGCATTAGAAGTGGAGGGAGGTGCAAATGCATTTGGCGTGGGCGGTCGGCTGGAGTCGATGTTCTGGTTGAACGACGCTCACAGTCATGTTGCAAAGTTGCAAGCGATTTTCAAGGCAACCATCGGTTGGCAGCTCCAGTTAAGTGCCTTTTGTGGAAGCGGAAACCTTGGTTAAAGGTAAGGTATATAACAATTTTCGGACCACGTGTCGACAGTTGCAGTTCTCCGACATTTGACCCCACACACACACACACACACGCCATCAGAGCTTAGACGGAAAAAAATCATTTAATGGAAATGCACCTGGAATTATTTGGTATGAATCATGACATTAATTTTTGAATATGCCTTAAATATACACAAATGAGCGTGTTTGAAAACATTCTTAAAGAAGTCGCACATTATTGCAGGGGGCAGGGCGTTGGCAGAGGGGTAAATCATATGGAGACATCCTTAACCGGTTCAAAGATCTGGCAAAGGTTCGCTTCTCTTTCTGGTCAATTAGTACCGATTTGGGGTACGGTATTTTAATAATGACTAACTTTATCAATGTAAAAATAACTTCGAAGCTTTACAAATTCAGAACATGAATAAAGTTACCTATTAAAAGAAATATATCCGAAATGACATTCCTACATAGCGTAAAAGTATAGTACTTAGTAAAGTAGGGGAGAGGGCCCAGTTGTGACTCAGGCCCAGTTGTGACATTCTCAAATATTTTTGAAATGCGGTATTGAATGACAGTTTGAGCCCTGTAAATCATGTTTGTTAGACGTTCTGCAGTTTTTGGACAGACCCCAACGTTAATAATCGTATTGTATATACGCGTACCAAACATCGTGTTGAAAATCGTGCGAAAAAGTTTTTTTCCATTTTTTTCAAAGTACCAAAATTTTGTGAAATCAACAGTGAAAAGGTGAGTGCAATGCATCAAAGTATTGTATTTGCCGTATATTTTGTGATTCTATAAAAATTTATGTGATTATGTAGTGTATATAAAAAATATAGATATAAACTTTAAACTATAAAAAGGCCCGGCTATGACTCAGCTGGGGTGCCCAGTTATGTCCCATTTTTTTTTTGCACTCGGATTATGTAAAATTATCAAATTCCAACATTTTTGTTGTTGTTTAACAACAAGGAAAGGAAATTTACATATTGAGACCAGATTGTCCAAGAATATTCTGGAAGATCTCGATCGGGAATGTTCATTCGAAGTGCGCTAATATGCAAGCATGTTATTTCGCTTGCAAAAACTGCGAAAGTGACATGGACGACGAGGGCTTAAAATCGTTCTCATTTATGGCCATTTTCTTTTGGGTTTTTCATTGTTTTTGGCTTTGAAGCCCTTCAAAATAAGTAAACCATTAAATCACAACAATTCGTGTGACATTCCTTTCATATTTTCTTATTTTCAGTGAATTTCTTAAGTTGAGTCATAACTGGGCCACTTTTTTTTAAAGTTAAAAAAAGTTATACAAATTAAATCTGTTCCAAAATTTTTTGAGTAACTCAAATAAACATACATTCTTTGGAAAAAAGTTGCCTTTGGTTAATATTTAAATGTTAAACTTCTTAATTTTTCATTTTCCCGAACCGAAGATAAAATTTTGAGGTTTTTCAAAACCCGGGTCATAACTGGGCCCTCTCCCCTACTTATTCCTTTCGCTATATAGGCGAAACTTTACTCCACTTGGGCACTTGTTATAAAAATATTTAGTAAGTGTTATTAAATTTTTAAGCATACAAAAATTTACTTTTGCAAACTCTACTGTTAACTTTATATGCCTATTTAAAATTATGCAAAATTGTCGTTTGAAAGGAAAAGAAAAATTTAAATTATTAAAAGTTTCCGTTGCAGGCCGCCTAATGTATGCCACCTGTTATCTACTTTTCATACTCAGCCTAAAAGGCAGCTACACTTTATGTGTAACGAATAATCGCACGTTTTGCATTTTTTATCTATTTGGCTTTCGCAAAAAAAGTTGGTAACGATTTCGTGTTTAATTTTCAACGCTACCACTAATATAGGATAGACGGAGATGTTTATTCCAGGAAATATTCCTTCCAGAACTAATATTTTCAAATTTAAACATAACATTTATTGCGTTTGAAGAAAACGCTCGTCGCATTTGTCCTTATTTTCCTATTCTTCTCTTTCGCCCAACGGATACATTTTGAAAATCTTTCTTTTTGGAAATTATATTTAAAAAAAAAAAAAAGATGATGGTTTTGTTTTAGTTTTTTTTTGTTGACACATCAGCGCTTTGGGGCCCCCACAGGACACGCCAAAACACAGAATATATTAAAAATTTTTATTCAGAACGCAACATCTTCTCCTTCTGGCGCTGCAGCTTCTTCTTGGAGAGCTTCTTCTTTGTCGGCTCATCATCAGTGGTCTTTGAGACGACCTCCTCCTTCTCGGTGAGGATGACCTCAACGTGGCATGGCGATGACATGTAGGGATTGATGCGACCATGGGCACGGTATGTACGACGACGCAGGCACTGAGCACGGTTCACCTGAATGTGGTCGACAACTAGACGATCGACATCGAGTCCCTTGTAGTCAGCATTGGCTTCTGCGTTGCGCAGCAACTGCAACAGGAATTCGGCCGATTTCTTGGGCCAACGACCCTGTGTGGTCTTCCATTGCTTAGCCTGGGCGCAACGACCAACGCCACCATTAAAACGGCGGAATGGAACGCATTCCTTCTGATCGACAACAGCCTTGAGGAAACGCTGGGCACGACGCAGGGGCATACGCTTAATAGCCTGGGCGGTCTCGTGTGTATTCTGCAAAAAGAAAAGGGCAAAATGAACATTAGTATTGATGGATTTACATGCATATCATGCTTCGCCTGCTCGGTGGTTGAAATATGTTGCAAACTTTTAAATACACATACAAACTCTTTCAGATAGTTTCTCCTTACTCTTCTACTTTTCACTGAATTTAGTTGTTTTAACTCTGATTAAAAGCTCAAATCAAATATTTTAATATTTGTGCCATAGCTCAGGTAGAGACGCGAGCATTAAACAAGCTCAATACGCCGCTGTTTTAGCAGTGACTGAGTTTTACTTTTTGGGCACAAGTTTTAACAATGAAAGCATACATGATAAACGCAACCACTTAAAATTGTTTGTGCCCTACTACTAATCATTACAATAGAAACTTTTAAGGTTATATATTCGTAACATAATTCCAACAATATAGAAGTAAACGTATGCCCAGCTACAGGTAGAGACTCGCGCATTGAAAGAGCAGCTGGCCGCTGTTTTAACTGGGCTTTTTGATTTTTGCTTTTGGCACGCAATTGGCCATCAAATGATTTAGGAACTGCAATCATTTTGGTATAATTTGCGTGCCGTAGTTTATACAAATAGGAAATTGTAGACAAATTTTGAGGAAGAGAGCAGTCATGTCGTTTGATTGAACTGCACTCAGCTGATAATATTGACCAACAAAGTTTCCTCTAGCAGCATTGCAAAAGTGAACTCTTCATGTTATTGAGGAGAGGACACTGATTTTTAAACTGCCTTCACTATTAATATTTAGCATCCATGTACATATATATATATAACTTCCGCAACAACAACAACCGGCGGCGTTCTATGGTCCTCACCTTGAAATGCACACGTAGATTTGGTCCGCGCGCCTTGCACGATTTGGTGGCGTTATCTGGCTCACGTGAGTAACGGCCCATGGTTAATATATCTGCAATAATACATGGCAACTATTAGAATCACTTTAACTTTGTAAAACAGAAAAAAAAAACAATTGAACACGGCGATTTCTCTAGCATTTGTAGTCTTTTGTGTTGGAGTTCGCTTAGAAATCTTTCATTATCCAAACAGAGCAATATCTTTGCTCTCATATTTCACTTGTTTTGTGTTATAAACAGTTTACTTTCAATACGATGTTTATAAATTATTTCACAGAAAAAAAATATCACTACCTCCTTGGTCGTAAGCGAAACCGGAAAAGAACCTTTGACAGTTCAACGGTGCTCAGGCTTGATTCTAGATAAACTTCAGAGTTGCCTTGCGGTGAATATCGATTTTGCAGAGGGCGCCACTATGGCCTGACCAGAGTTATGTCAAATCGGCCCTCTGGCGGCAAATACCTGTGCCCAGAGGCGCTGTGTCAGCGCACGTAAGGCGTTGCCATATGGTATATACCGCCTTACAGTTAACAATTTAAATTGTAAAGTCTTCGTAATGATTATGCTTGGCTAGTCGCAATAATAAAGGGGTTTCCATTTTATATTCTTCCCTCTATAAATTGCTTACGAGTGGCGTCCACTTGGTCATTTAAGCTGATGTTGATTCGTTTCGTTTAGTAGTTATAGCAGTTGCTTCCCCACAATTTTTTATTACAGAATTTCTGATTTGATTTGATACACTTACAATGCAAATTAATTGAATTAATTCAATTTAGGTAGGGAAATTTAGATTTTTATTTTTTGGTTCTAGTTTGCTTTTCATTATTTTTGATATGTAAATATTTGCCTATAAATATCTCCGTCTCGCTCAGGCCGTAAACAAAAAAAGGAAAATCTAAGCTGATCTTGTTATTCGAGAGGGAGGTGGGGATCAAATCTAATTTACATGATGATCTGGTCCATTGTATTATAATCATCATCATCATTATCATCGTCGTCATCATCATCATCGTCATCATCATGATCATCGTGATCATCATCATGCTGACCTCTGGCCCCACCCAATGCCTCCCCTTTGGCCTGGGACTGTTGCTACTGCCACTGCCACTGCTGATGCTGCTGGCGAGTTCAGTGGTTGGCGCTTCCTAAGTGGATGATACTCAAGCTCATTGAGCGAGCTCCCTATTGTATGTCTATGGGAAAGAGGGCATATGGAGAGGAGATGCTATGGCTATACGGCTATGGAGATGGGGGCCCAGTGCACCTAGCCGCTTAGTAGTAAACATAATACAACAACAAAAGCTACGAATGAGAATTTGAGCAACAATGCGAAATATTTGAATTTGAATTTGATTTTATTTTTTCCATTTTTTTTTTTCGTTCTTTCTCTTGCTTTGCGCTTTGTTGTTGTTGTTCGCTTCACGTTTTCAATTTTTGCGCCCAGTTTTAAAGTTCAAGCCGCGACATTAAGACACGAAATTTGAATTATCCGACATATCGACAAAAAGAAAAAAAAATAAAATAAAAATAAAAAAAACCAAAAAATAAAGTTGAACAAAACGGAAAAAATCACGCAAAGGCCGTATGGGAAAATTTTACGTCAATTATTGGAGCGTGAAAATTGCATTTTTTAAATGCTAGCCACATCTGATACTTTATCTATGCGAACTACAACAACAACAACAACAATACGACAACAAAAAGTTACAATCAATCCATAAAAAAAACAGAAAACATCTAAAAAAAAAAGGAAATAATACTACGAAAACAGCAAAAAGGAATTTACAAAAGTTTTAAATACAAATCTAAATATAAATCTAATATATACAACAGCTAATGTAAAACATAAACAAGGAAAAAAAAAGAAGAGAAATACACGAAATATTAAATGACTTGCACATAAAATGTCAAACCAATGTGAACATATTGAAGTCAAACCAATTATATAGTTATAAAGGTACATATAGGCTATGTTTTTTTTTTTAGATATATGTATTACAAAGTGTCATTGGGCATGGCAACCCTGAACCCTCAAACTGAACTGGACTACGAATCAAATTGCGTTATCGATAATTTACTAGTATGGCTATTGAAATGAATTTGTATTGAAATAAATAATTTCTATTTCTAGGAAGAATTTACATATAAATTGTGGGAAATTTTTTTGTGATTTTCTACTGCTGTTATTATATTTGTTTAAAAAATATATATATTTAATCAAATCAGAAGAATAACAATAACAACAACAACATGAAAACATCAACAACAACAACAACAATAAAGGGGAAGTACATAGGTCTATAGAGCGTGACAAGACACGTGTCAGATCAGCAAGACCACACAGTTCTTCGAACCTGTTTGAATCCATCTATATACATACATACGTATTTACCTCTCTATATCCATAGATATTGTACATTATTTTATTTTCAAATACGTCAGAGAATGACACAGAAATAGAAACAAATTCTTACGAGGCGTCATCAATGTCAGCAAAAAATATTAACAGAAAAAGAATATTAAATTGAGGGCCAAAATTTCAATACTCTTGCTTTTGTTTCAAAAACCTATAAACAATTTCGATTCCATTTTAAAGGACATAAGGAGAGTTTTGCAAGACATAAAGAGAAAAAGAGTCTCAGTGAAATTTCAGAGTTACCAAAATTAATTACGAATACTGAAAAACAATCACTTGGAAGTGAAATCTTTTGGGATCCACTATAGGAAAAGCAACGGAACTTTGCTAGGCCAAGTGAAAAGTTATTCTGCTCTAAACTGGCTGAAAACCGTATATATCCAGTCAAAACAGGAACAGGAACATGTGCTAGTATGTACATCGGAAGAGAAGAATGACCACACTCTCTTATTGTCGCCATCCGTCAGCTTTTTCTCTCTATCCCTCTAAAAATGACCTTCTTCGGAGAGACTAGACAACCATAATTATTTACTTTGCGATCAAAATTACGAATTGATTTCCGCGTCACCTTCGACTTTGGGCCACTTGTCATCGTCGGATTTTCTTGCATGTATGTGATCTATTTTTGGATTTGTCTGACTGGATGGCTAGCTGGGTGGCTGGCTGCCACATCTCTGACGCAGTTAATCGGACCCAACCGGTTGAAACGAGACAAATTTAGTTTTCATAAAAAATGAAAATCATTTAGAAAATTGTCAAACCTAAATATTAAATAATTAAAGTAAACAAAATGTTCGATGAGAGAAAAACACCATAGAAGAGAGTTCTTGTCTCGTCGATGTATTCATGTACATAATATATCTTACTCATTTATAATTTTTCAGTTCCGCACGTACCCCAAACGCCGAAGTTTATAAAAACGTTTTCGAATTTTGTTTCCTTAAAATCGTTTTTTTGCTTCTTGTTCTTCGGTTCTCGACTTTGTTTTGTTTTTCAAGGTTCTTAAAACCGAAACAAAAAGCACAGCAAAGCATATTTTAATTTTTATAAACAATCGAAAGTATGTATGTACATACATATATAGCCCAATGAAAAAATACAACATTTCTTGTCGGTCGAGCCGCATAAAACAAGATTGAATCAGTTTCAAAAAAATGTTTTTCATTTCGAAAGTGTCTCACCGTCTGTGTCTCTTGCTCTCACTTTGTTTCGCTCTTTCGATTTGGTAGTTTTCCGTTGAGTTCAAAATTTGTATCTTCTGGATTCTTGTAAATAAAAATCATATCGGTACGATTTATTTTCAACCGATCACTTGAAGTGGCAAGCCACCTGATTATCGGTTACGGTGCGTTTTTCGTATTCGTCTTCGTTTCGTTTCGGTGCTTCACGTGCTTACACGGCATTTGTTTATATCCACCTAAGTTTTATATCTATTTCATTATTATTATTCTTTTTTTTCCGCCTTCTCGTAGTTGTTTATACGCACATAAATACATATATTCAGTGTATTTTGTCAGAACACAGGTGAAATGTGCTGAAAAATTGTGAATTGCCAAATAGCAAAACAAAATACAATTTAATGATAAACAAATATAACTATATATAATTCTATTCAAAATCTTTTGCATACTTTCAAGTAAGTACATAAAACATAATTCAGAAACATACTACATAAACGCGTCTAATTACATTGATAGGCTTTCGATATTATTCTTTGGTTTCTAAATACCTCGGATCCAATATAAATCTCTTCACCTCTGAATTGACAATAATGGTTTTCATAGCATCCTAAAGTAACATAACAATTGATATTCCCTATATTAAAAATATATACACACAAGCATTTCTTTGGAGGGTTCTTTTTGGCTTACATTTTTTTTAACCGATAACCAAAAATGGCTAAAGTTATCGATAACAGGCGGAGATCTATTTAATCGAAATGGTGCCTAGAGCGGGTCTATCTTGGCAATAATTTGCAATATTGTACAAAATAAATAAACTCAAACTTCTATCAATTCTTAACAAATTCGCCCCTGTATACCGAAAAATAATTGTGTCTAACGAATATTCCTAAGCTAAACCCACTTTTTGGTAGGACCTGGCCCTTTTATATTTGTCCTGAGTAGTAGACATATTTGCTTAGAATCCTCATGTATAACCAATTAACAATTGGACCACGCAAAATCTACAACCTAAAACATAAAGTTTTAAATCTGTAGAACCTCAAAGAAGCAAATATTATGACAAAAAGGTCCAAAGCAAATATTCTTAAATAAGCGTCATGTAATTTTGCACCTAGACTTTTTTTGACCTTTCTTGGTAACCTTCTTGGTTCTTAGGTTTGACAAATCTGGTTGTTCATAATTTTTAAATCCAAAAATTTAAATATTCAATATTTGTATGGTTTATTATTAAAAATTGCAAACAGATCTGTTAGTCGGTAAAATATTACTATTTTCTTTTCTTTTCTTTCTTTCTTTTCTTTTGCAAAGAATTAAAAAAATTTATGTTTTATTAGCTTTCTTGAGCTAAATAAAATTAGGTTTTGATCTTCTTAAACTAAATCTCCTTTTAGATAATATTTCTGTTCGATGGATGTTAATCCAATTTCTTTCTATACAAATGTATTTTTATACCCTTGCAAAAAGGGTATATTAATTTTGGTCAAAAGTGTGCAACGCATAGAAGGAAGCATCTCCGACCATATAAAGTATATATATTCTTGATCAGCACGACGAGACGAGTTCAAATAGCCATGTCCGTCCGTCCGTCTGGATCAACGCGAACTCCTCCTAGACCGTAAGAGCTACAGAGCTGAAATTTTGCATGTAGGATTGTATATACTCCAGGCGTTGTATATCTCGTATTCAGCCGGATCGGATCACTATATCATATAGCCCCCATACAAATGGCAAAGTCACGAACAGTGATTTTTCTTAATAACTTCGTTATTTTCTGAGCTATTGTCGTGAGATTAATATAAACGACTATGCCAAATTTGATCAAGATCGGGTGACTATATCATATAGCTCCCATAGGAACGATCCTTCGAAAACAGTGACTTTTGTCAATAACTTCGTTACTTTTGACGCGATTGCTTTCAAATTAAACATTTGTTAGTTAAATGTATCTGTTAATGACTGTGCCTAATTTGATAAGGATCGGGTAACTATATCATATAGCTCCCATAGGAACGATCGGTGGAAAACAGTGACTTTGATCAATATCTTCGTTATTTCCTATGCTAAGATTGTAGGCCGTTCTTTCGGACACATTAGCCCTTTTAGCTTAAACGTTTTTCCACTTTGATGGCTATAGGTAAGGAAAAAGTTACCAAAAAAGTTGCAAGGGCATACAAACTTTGACGCGGTCGAAGTTAGCCCCGGCCTTCTGGTTTTTCTATACAATGAATTTGATGATTCTGCATATTACCAACATCAAAACGCAAGAACAAAAAACCCTATTTAGGGGAACTCCAGAATAAGAAGAAGACGAATCTCTGTTCTAGCAATTGAGATAGATTTTCTTGAAATCTCCATATATGTGTATCTTAATGTGCATACTTTCGATCCTAAAGCTTTCGAATGACAAGGAGTAACATACTGAATAGTATCTTTAAGTCTTTTAAAACATTAGAACAATTAAAAAAAAAAATTGATTCTATATTATCAAATTCCATTTTTCCTGGAAATAAAGTTTTTTTTGCGATTCCTTTAAAGGAAAGTTTGACTGTAGTTTTATTAAATTAAATGAAAATCCTTTTAGAGGCAACTTGTCTATACTTATACATACATATATTAAAACTTATTTATATTTAGGCTATAAAATTGAGTTGTTTTTGTGTGGATAAAGGGTATTATTCCAGTTGAGTTTTGTTATAATCAGGCAGGTTTCGTCTTTGTTATTCTCATTTTTCTCTGCGCCTCCTCTACCTGTCGCTTTAATTGCTCATTTTTATGAGGGGCAGCTTCAAATCGTTATAATTATTAGTGATAATTGCAATTTGAATTCGTTGTTTGATTATTATTATTGCTCATGTTGTTGTTTTTGCTGCTGATGCTGCTGCTGCTGTTGTTGGTTTTGCATAAAATATATAAACAACCGTTGTTGTTTATAACCACGCCCCATTTGGGCAATTATAGCACTTTATATGCATAAATATTTCTCAGTAATGAAACACAAAAACCAAAGATACCAACTTTAGGATACCCTACATAAATAAAAGCCTTAAATCCTATAGTTTAACGATCTCACTCACAATCAAGTCCAAGGTGCATTGTGAGAAAGAGAAAGATCGAAAAGTGTCAGGGATACAGATTGATTGATTGTTCATTAAAGAGATGATGACAGGTAAAACCCAAGGGAACGTAGAATCTGAGGTTGAAAAAAAAGATTCAAAGAAAATAATTAAAATATATTTAACTTACAATCACGTGCAAGGTAAGGAAAAAATGCTCCGGCAATAGAAGAACAACTTTCAAAACATTCTTTGCATCTTAGAAAAATGAAAAGGGAGAACTCCTAAATAATAGTTTATAATTTCTGGACTCCGGCGGACCCTGGTACGGTAGGGAACGGAAAATGTAAAATGTTGGGTAAATCTTATAATATATTGTATATTTTCGTTTTCCACAAAGAAATGGTTCTTAATTACCAAAATCAATTAAAAAAGAATTGCCATGAAAAATTTGAAATATTTATGCATTGTTTTTAACTCGATAAATTTGAATTTTGACTTGATCTGTTCATCTCAGTGGAATTGATCTTTTCATACGGGCAATATCTTCGTATGATAAAATGGAAAAGTATCTTGATCACATTCTAGCCAAGTTTGAGTTGGTCCTTCATATTCATAATTGGTGTTAAAGTATCGAGAAAACTTCGTTTGCTAACCCGAATAAAAGAGCTAATCTGAGATAGAAGAACAAACTCACCTTTATGGCTAATATTAGGAGAGTTAACAAAATGGGAGCCTGGATTTTCGGTTCTAAAGTTCTCTTTTAATGTCACAGTATGTCATTTTCGGTGAGTCCGCCCCTGATAGAAAGCATTTAGATATTTACTATACTACTTTTTGTGTCTGTGTGTGTACTTATGATCTAGTTCGGTCTGTCAACAAACAAATTTCAACAATTTTCACAAGTTCAATGTTGTTTTTGATTCTTTTTTTATTCATTGCCTTTCAGACATTGTCTATGATATATGTACATATGTATATAAATATATTTATGTACGTATGTAGGTGTGCATATAGTATATATACTTTTTATTTTTATCCCATCAATACGCATCATTATATCGTTATGTTCGTCATGCCGTCTTATTGGAAATCGGTTCGAACCAAATTAAATTGGTTTTTCACAATATTCCGAAAGGTGATGGAAAATTGAGATATTGCAAAATTTTCCCAAGTCGTACTATTAATGAAAAATCATTACTTTTTGTAATAAATTTTAATTTGGTCTTTTTTTTATACTTATTTGATATATTTACACTTAATAATTGAATGTTGTACATTTTTTTTGTTTCTCTGAGAACGAATACAGGGGGGGAAATCGGTCTTTTTAAATGGATATGGTTTGTTTCCACTCTTCTCCATCTAAATCCATTCCTAACGTTCCCCTCCTCCTCCTCTTCCTGTCCATACTTATGTATATCTGCTTAGCTATTGTAATTGTGCAATTAGCTGCATAATTAAATTGTTTGAAAATTGAATACGAAAGCAAAATAGCATAAGCCAATTCTCATATCTCTGGCACTTCGTTCAGTATACTGTTTATAATTGAACTAATTGTATAGAATATCATGTATAAAATCCGTTTTGAAATCTCGAATCGAATCACAATTTGAATACAAAATCAGTTCACTTTCTCATTTTCTTGGTGAATGAGTAAAAATTACAAAAAAAAAAAAAAATGGTTTATTCTAGAGGTGAATGGCAAGGTGAGAAAAATGTTTCTCAATAAAGGTATTCTGAAAAGCTTTACACAGATTTAAATGTCTATATAGAAAGGCCCTGGGGACTGTACCTACATACATATATATACTTTTATCTATCCATCCAATGACAATCAGATCAAGATGCTAAGATTCAGGGTCATTATCCATTGCAAGTCAAGTGCAATTGTCATTACAGGGCCTGTCTACAATATTATCTATATCCCATTTATATGTGATATATCCCATACTTACATACATATACATATAACTATATATGCATACTTAGTTAATAATTTTAATAAGTGGCTCGTGTCGCTCGTTACGATCTGGTTATCTATTGTCAGTAGCTGCAGAACATTTAATTTGCTTACTAACCATTTCAGAAGAATGTAATTCAGAGTTTTACACACTTTACACCATGATTACAGATATCAGATTATATAGATAATAAAAAGGATTACATATGCATATTTTTAGATTCATTTAGATCATCATTATGATGATTATGATGATGACGAAGAAGATAAACCTTACAAAAATGAGTTGTAAACATTGTAAATCAGTTGTGGAAGAGACGAGAAGAGAAGAGATGGGAATTAAAAGCAACAAGAAAAAAATAAATAAATAAAGTATATGAAAATGCAAAAAATAAAACGAGGGGGAAAACAAAATGAAAATAATATTTACATATGTACATAAAGCGAAAACAAAGCGCCAGCCAGCTCGAGAGACAGAAAGCGACATGTGACAATTTAGTTATTGTTGCTTAATAATGTTGTTATTGTTATTGTTGTTGTTGTTGTTTATTGTTGGTGTAGCCTTTGGGCGCCGCAAACCTGTCATACACCGATTTTGATTCCAAATCAAAACCCACTCAAGCAGACAAACAATAAGACAGACAGACAGACAGCTATGTACGTCCCTCAGTCCCTTGATTGTCCCCCGCATTGTCACCATTCAGTCTCGCCCTATTCAAAGATATGTATATATGTAGATATATATGTAGTATGTATATATCTATTAGATGCTATGTACCGATAGAGATACATGTTCGATGAAATGGCTTAATTGATGGAAGCTATCAATTGCTATGTTTACATTTTCAAGGGAATGAACTAGTTCCCAAAATGAGAAGAAACTAGAATTACATGAAGCTAATTGTAAGATCAATGTACAGATTCTAGCAGTTTAATCTTTGCAATATTGCAAACTCTTCTTTTTTTTTGGAAAAGGGTGCTGTTCGACCTTTTTTAAGTTAAACAAAACTGCGTTTTACCTTTTGTGTTGCCTGTGATTAAAAGTATTATACATTTTTATGATTTGTTAACCTCAAGCCGGATAAAACGTCAGTTTTGATTTTATGAAATTGTTTTACAAATTCACCAATCAAAAACTTAATCATATTTTCTTTTTATGTCTTATATATTTAAGTTTAACTTACCAACAATTAAGAATAAAACTTTGCTTTGATTAGAAGATATAAAGCATGGTCTAAAACTGCCAGAGTGGATTCTAATCGGTTGTCCGCGAGTGTGTGTATGAAAAGATCTATGCAAAAAAAACGTTTTATGTACATATGTATGTATGTATGTATATATCTGTATAATGAACTGTCTTAATTAGATTGCACTTGTTCCCAAACTAGAGCTAAAAATGAAGTAAGTAAGTCGTCTCGCCGACTAAGTTATACCATACACCAGTAAAGCAAATATTTCAAATTTATTAAACAAATGCATTTTCACAAGCTTTTCACAAGCATATCTTAGTATCTCGCTCACTCAAGCATACGAGCACCCTAGCGCCCCCACCAGCCAACGGCCAACTCCGGCCTTATGGCAAAACGTTTATATGCATAATTCGGATGTTTTTTGTCCGATTTTGATCAAATTTGGTATTTTGCTGGATATTAGTAACACATTTAAGTGTGCATAAGGTTGCATAAGGTAGAAAAATACGGGAGATAATCGAGTTTTTTCAAATTACGGGGGCAAAAATGTTCATACGGACAGAAGGACGGACGTACAGACGGACAAGGCTAGATCGACTCGGCTGTTGAGTCTGGTCAAGAATATATATTCTTTATGGGGTCGGAGAAGCTTCCTTTTGCCTGTTACATACATTTTGGCGACTTTAATATACCATTTCACCCTATGGGTGTATGGTATAAAAACTTCTGACCCAACTAAACTATCATAAATTTTGTTGAAGAAGTTATATCTTACTATATATATATTTTTCTGATCGACTGACAGGGTATAAACTGGTTCCATCAAAGTGGACCTAAAACTAAATATGCAAAAGAACTAGTTCACAAAGAAAATTTCGTTATTTTCTTCAGATTTCCTTACAAAGTAACAAAACTTAACCAAAACTGTTTTTCTTCATTAAAAAATTTCCGACTTTTGATGGCGAAACGAGTTGATGTCGCGTCGCTGCCTTTTTAGGTTCATCTGGGTTGATTAGCATTGGTTCTATCCGGTTCACACTGCTCTGCCCCTGCAGCAGGAGATGCTTTTGAATTGAAATTGGAAATTGAATTGATTTCTTAGTCATACAGAAACAATATGCTGGCAACCTCCTCGCCCTCTTTGGCCACCTCCTCCTCTCCCATTTCTCTCTTGCTCTTTGGTTCGCTCTACTGTTTGCCCAATGGGCCCAGGGTCTGTCATTTGTCATTCTACATATGCATAAATCTGTATACATACATATGTATTATATGTACTTATATGGATGTCGAACCCATTGAGAGAGATCTTATTGTATTTTTCCCCGTTTTTCTCTTTATTTTTAATTGTTATTGAGCATGACAATGATTAATAATAAAAGAAAGAGTTTGTGTGTGTGAGAAACGCAATTCGGTTAGATGCCAAATGATGTGTTTATGCTTCTTCTTTTTTTGGCGGGCCAATATCAGTTACAGAGTTACATACAGAGTTGTCCACTTGGTTTATTTTTTCTATAGAAAGGTATTAGTTCCAGCAGGTTGTTAGGGGCGCTTTGAACAAACCGCTGCTTTATTAACAATAAATATAACATAAGAATAAACATTTCGATTCAAAAATAATCAAAGTCAATTTCAACTATACTTACAATATACAACAATACTTTATTTCATTCATTTTTCAATAGAAAAGCATCAAGATTTTAAGACTGTCAAACGACAGGTCCGTGACACGCTACATTTGCTTTCAAGTTGTTATCGATTTGTATCTCACCCCTGTTTATCTCTTCACGTGACTTTAAGCTGTAACGACTTCTGTGCGTCATATAAGTAGCCAAATTTGTTCATAATTATAATCTCTTGTTGTGATCATCATAATTGAAACGACAGCTTATAAAATAATATAGACAGATATGGTATAATGATGATGATAAACATTTTGACTTTAGTTCTTGGAAACGTTTTCATATTAATAGAATTTGCAAATCTTCTCTTATCTTATTTTGATTTTTCAAAGTGCATTACGTTCTAAACAAAAAAAATCCCAAGAGAAATATTCTTCATTTCATAATTAGAATTGTAATCTAAGCTTGACTTGTATTTAGTCAAACCACACATACATTTGTATATACGTATATATACATAACCTTGGCTAAGATCTTCTTCCTGATCAGTCTTGTCTCTTGTCTCGTTTTATTTTCAAAAAGATTAACCGGCAATATTTAGCTTTTGTGATAAAAACAGAAAACAGAAAACTTGGGGCCATAATTCTTAAGGTGGCACAAGTCACAAAAATATATCAACAGACACTATGTATATATCTATAAAATATAAAAACCTGCAGCATCATAAAACCTACTCATAAACACAATTCTCTACCACTGACGTCAGCCCTATATAACTTATATGCGATTATATGGTATATCTTGAACAAATACATATAGCAAAAGAAACAGTTGTTGTTTGTTTAAATTTTCCAAGAGTCAGTGCAAAGGACACATTAACTTTAACAAAAAACGATGCAACTTCTTTCCATCCATCTAACCATCCATCCATCTGGTCACGAGGGGTTACTTATTACCTGATCTCATCATCACTTGGTAATATTTGCCCTAGTGTTGACAGGTGGTAAGAGAAGACAGGGACAACAGACAGACAGACAGACAGACAGACAGTCAGTCAGACAGACTGGCAGGCAGAGTGTGTGTAAACAGTGTTGAACTTGAAAGAATAAGCCAAGTTAATCCCTGAAAAATGAAATGTTTGGTTTATTGTATAAACAATTAGTACTAAAATAACTGTAATCGAGAAGATTCAAAACCATCTTTTTGAGGGGAAAATCATCTTATCTTCAATTCAACTGCTATTATATTGACTTTTCATACAGTTCCATGAATCCCCACAATGTTCGTCATATTGAACTTGCCCCAAGTGTGTTCTTTATTTTTTTTGTTGGTTTGCCTCTTCTTACTGTCACGTTGCGCGTCTATCTTTATCTTTCTATTCAATTCTAAATGTATTTCGTTATGGAAAAAGATGAATAGAATTTATGAAATCGTACGAAAAATTACGTAGATCTTTTGCCGCCACCAAAAAGTGATGGAGAAGAAGGATGCGGGTTAGAGAAACTAATCAGTGGATAGCTACATACATATGAGCACGCAAATACGCTTCGCCACATGCAAAGAATACCCACGAGGCATGGAACAATATTATTTAATATATAGTATATACTACATACAAATGTATGTACATACATATATATACATGGCAGATAGCTCTATTTCTGTCATCTCATTAGAGTATATTGAGAGTCTTACCCTTGAAGGCCCTTAATATTGGAGCGTTTTAATTGGTTTTATAGCATAGGCGGATTTAGGGGGGGACAATGCCCCTTAAAGTGTGCAATATACTATAAAAGTATTTATTGTTATTAACAAATTAATAATCTTTAAACAATGTTTGCTTCGAGAATTACTTTTTATCCATTGTATATTCCAAAATTTCTTTATATATTTCAAAAAACGAATTCTTGGGCTGCTCATTGCATACTTCAGGGCGCTAATGTCCCCCATTTTACAGCCCTAGATTAGTAAGGAATAACACCAACTATTACTTAATCGAAAGGGCATTTTGGCGCCTTCTTCTACGTATTTTCTCCACTTTCCTTCACTTGACACTTTTGCGAGCGATAAGCACAGGAGACCCCGATAAGCAACATTGTCGGCTATGTCGGCTATATGTGCAACGGAGATGATCTATTCCAACGATAACGTCAGAAAACAAGAACAGAAAAAAACCCAGAAGAAATCCGGAGAAGACATCAGATTGTGTCAGTGAGTGAGGGAACAAGAGAACGACAGGGAGAGAGACGCAGCGAGCGAGACCAATAAGAGATAAAGAGAGTGAGAGAAAGATCGTGCAAGAGAGAGCAACAGCATCCCAAAAAAAAGTAAATAAAAAACAAAGACACAGAAATATAACAAACAAGTAGCGAAAGGGGGACGGGGACACACGAACTGCCTATAGCGTGCGCCTCTCTGGGCCGATTATAAAAACGTTGCCCCCACGCCAATTTGAACGCATTGTCCAAGCGCTTTTGGAGCTGCGTGGAGCTCCTCCAACACTAGTGATACCATTTCGAGTTTCGACACCAACCGACCGTTAAATTCCGCCGTGCAACAACATAAAACAAGAACATTTTCCAGCCAAAAGTCCAGAAGGCAGCCGAACTAACATTCCTAAAAACCAAACCAAAACCAAAAAAAAAAAAACTTTATAGGTGCGTATCTTCCATTCCCTGTTCCTGCCTCTCAACAAAAGGCAGAGTGACATATCCATCCAACTGACTTCCTCGCAAAAGGATTAATTAATAATGGGGAAGCAATAACCAACAAAAAATTATCCATACATATGTATGAGTTTGGGGGTCTCTTCCTGTAAGACATAAATAATCGGATCTCAGGGCATTATTCCAGATTTCATTGTTAAGTTTTTGCCGCCGCCGTCGCCGCCGGCCTCCTAAATTCATTTTTTGCTCAGAGTTAAATAATGCATAAATTAATTATGCTAACTGAGCTCAAAATCAATATAAAAATAACAAATTTGTTGTGTTTTGTGCTCTTCAGCTGTTCAACATTTTTCAAGAATGTTAAAATTAAATTTCAGAAACCTCAAAAAAAGATAAATTTAAAAAAAAAAAATCAAAAACAACATATGTATTTCAAAAAATAGTGACTAAAAGTTATAAATAAAAGGAAATAATCAATAAAAGGGAAATATTCTAGAAAATAACAGAAATTAAATTAAACAATTGTCAATTTCAATGTAATACGAAATATGTTGATATATAGATAAACTATAGATGAGTCATTCCGAAACTGAAACTGAAAGAATTAATCTTGAAACCTCCAGTTGCCGCCCATTAGTCATAGTCCGAGATACTCAGAGGTATCTTATGGTGTCTACATTGGAGCTCCTCCAATTTGGAGATGTTGAAATTCTTCTCTGTTTTCTTGGTTTTTTTTTTTTTATGGGGTTCTTTATTTTTTTGTTTTCAATTAAATGAAGGAGGAACACAATTAATGGAAATGTATGTGCAACGAAACTGAAATTGAAATTGAAAGAACAACAAAACGAAAAAAACAATAGCAAGACATTGGAAGAAGGAAAAAGCAATAAGCAAACAAATTGAAAGGGGGAGGGAAAAACGGCGAAACTGAAACTAATAAAAACCAATTAGAACGAGTTTCGGATGAATAGTGTTGAAAATTTTCCAATAACAATAAATGAAAAGATTCCCAAAACTAAAACGCAGTGTCGACTTAAATATACCCTGTAATATGTCGTATAAAATACGTGCAAACACGTTTCGTTTGTTGTGTATGCCCAATATGCTCTTGTGATCCATAGATTAAAGGGTATTTGTAATGCGATGAAGATGCCTCTCAGTGTTGTTAACATTTGTTGCTGCTATCGTTTATAGATTAATATACATACGCCCATTGGCGTTAATGTGTATAAATAATTACATATGAAGAAACAAAGAAGTACAAAAATATATACAAAAATAACAGCAATCAACAGCAAGGACTTTAACCATTGCAACGGGTTTCTATCAAGCACATCAACCTTTTTTTTTTTTTTTAAATTATAGTTTCCATTGAATTGAAATTAATCTTATATAAAAGTCTCTGTCCTTCTCACTCTCTCCTCCTTATTTCCCTCCCTGTCCCGCTGGGCCTCTTCATCCGTAGTTATTTAATTCGGGTAATTAAATTGTCGGTCAAATTTTATAATTGAAAACTTTTCATTTTCATTCTTTTGTTTTGTTGTTGTTTTTTTTTTTTTGTTTGATTAGATATGTTGACAAGTTGTGAAATTTATATTTTTTTAGCACAATTAGTTCACTTCAAACAACCAAGTCAGGGGAAAATATAAAAAAGAACACGTTTCACTTGGCGATAATTCTCGTACATTTGTATTTCGTATACATATAGTAAAGTAATCAGAAATTCGAAACTTTTCCTGAAAGAAAGAGGAAAAATGTGGTCTTATGTAAGATCTCACACGTCTCTATGTTGGTATACGTATATAGTTATAGATTCTCATATCGGGCATGAAAAAAGTCACACACACTTTGGCTATTAACAAATTGAAAACCGCTTTGACGTCAAATAATGCGCAAAATTTGTTTAAAATGTGTCACAAAATTGGAAAAAATGATTCATAATTTGTATTCACATCCCAAAATATTGCAAAAAGGGGGAGTAAATTTGCACCAACAGCATCAATTAAGCAATTAGCTAAAGATCAATTCATTTGGCAAGACACTTGTGGGTTGCTCCAACTTAATGATGTCTTCCCACTTTTGTCATTCCCTGTCGTATTATTATACAATAATAGTCGTAATAGTTGTAGTCGAGTAATTCTTAAAAATTACTTTTTTGGTACAACAGCTGTTCCCTCCATAGCTCTCTCTCTCTCTCATATACTCTCTTGGTTCGCTCTATCACTCTTCCTGAGTCTGAGGTTTAATCAAGTTCGGGTTTGAATCCGAGTCTGACAAGTCTGTGAGTCACATGGTCAATACACACGATCGGTTAAAATGTATCAATAATCATAATAATCGCACAATGACAACAGCATCTACACATAAATATATATATATATATATACATATATACATGTGTATATGAACAATAATATTATTAATAATGCCCATGTATTTTCAATAAGCATTATTCTTTTGAACACTTAAGCCGCTGCCTGTTGCCGTTAATTGATTTCGAGTTTCAACTTTTTCCAAAATACTCTTATCGGAAATGTAATCCCAATTACTTTTCCAAACAAACAAGTAATGCATATCAATAATTAATAACTTGATTTGAAATCCTATCGAATAATCGTTTCGAAAATTTACTTTTAGATATTTGAAATAATGATCGACTAAATCGTATTGGAATATTGAGAGTATACAATAGTCGTTGGTTTTTAATTCATTCAATTAAGTTTCAATTTATTCCATTGACTTGCATTCAATTACAATTTCAATGAGTATAAACTCAGTGATTGGGCAAGGGAAGGGACTAAGTATATCTGATATCTGGCGTATCTGGTAGATCTAGACGCGCTGGGCAATCCCAATGATGAATGGGTTCAAATTCAATGAAATAATTCTCAAGTCCATGCTTACATATGTACATAACTGTATGTGAAGAAACTAGCTTCTTACTCTATATCTCTTCCTACCGGCCCCCCATTTCTCCCCTGGAAAGCAACCATAATTTCCATTTCGCGTAAAGCTCGCACTTTAATGCCATATTGTTCCGCTGTATCTGCTGTTGCTGCTGCGGCTGCTGGTGCTTCTGATAAGCCCGGTTTATGTTTGCACGTTCCATTTTCCATTTCGTTTCGATGAGTTGTTGTTTTTGCTGTTTGTTTCTTTTCATTTTTGTATATTTAAGCGGGCGCTTAACGGCCTCTCAAATACTTGGCTTTCCACCGTTTCGCGCACAGCAACGAAGTTGTTTTGTTTCGTCTTGTACGTTTGTTTTTTTCTGTTTTTTCTCTGTTGCGCATCCCCGAGAATCCGAGAATTTCCGCGCGCCATAATTGATCAATCGAAATCGATTTGGATCCGTGATTTTCTTGTGTGTCCCGTGTGCTCGTACTGCAAAGATCTCAATTGGTCAATTGTCTTTTGTGCCGCAAATGCATTTTGCTAGTGTTGATTGAATCGCAAAGTTTTTTGATGTTTTCGCCAGCTTTTCGTTACAATAATTGCAAATTGAAAACTTGCACAATAAATACGAAAATTCATCATAAACAGAAACAGTCGCCATTATCATTGTCATCCCACAATAGCAGCAGCTGACAAATAAATCCAAAATCCAAAACAAATTTAAAACCAAAGTCTTCAATTGTTATACATACATATATAAATATATATACATATATTAGGTTTACAATATAAATCAAGTAAAAGAAAAAGTAAAGCAAACAAGTGATTAAACGAAAAACTTTCCAAACTCTTTTGGCAAACAGGTAAATTAAATAATCAATAAAATACATAAAATATCAATAGTTATTATCGATACACCGCAAAACTCTTTTGAGTCAACAAACCCTGAATAAAAATGCTAAAATTTCCAGATGTTCCAATCATAAGCATTTCACTTCCTTTTGTTTCCGCTTTTTCATCTTGTTTTTTTTGGAACTGTTGGATCTGTTTACATTTCAAAAATTTGTTTATTCTCCCACTAAATGAGAATTGTTTCTTAAATGCTAACTATTTTATTTATGATTTGAATTTGTTTACTGTATATATTGTTAATCGATTGTATAGGTGTAATTTTTTCCCTTAAAATGATGTAAACTGTCAAGTGAATTACATTTTGAAATTCTTTTCTGGGATTAATAATAATACTAATGGCATTATAATTGATCTCAATAAAACTTGATTCGTTATACATATTTAATACCTATAGATATAAAATAGATATAAAGATAATATGCACACGTAGTAAAGACAAGCTTGCTTATTTTAATGTGTTAATTAATTTGTGATAAATATGCAAAAAGGCGAAACGCAATACAAAGTGAACTAAGCTTAGACATACATAGATACATATATACGTAGAAGATTTATGTACGTACATACATATGTATGTATGTACTGTATATTGCATCCAGATCCCGAGCAATATGACATTGAAGTCAGTCAGTCAGCTAAAACTATGCAATGTGTAATGTGTAAATCATATACATTACTTGTATTCACACGCAGTTTTACATTAAAATAAATTCCAAGGAAGGAGAAACTGGAATTGGTTTTGTCGATAGTTACAGACTTGCGATATATGTTGCAATAGATGCTACATATATTTCATTTTAGATCGGTAGATCAGACAAGGCCAGGTGAAGGGCTATCTATCTATGTATAATTGTGGCGGAAGTGTAGGCGTTTGTTCTGTCTGTCTGTCTGTCTGCCTGTCTGTCTGTCTGTTCACATGTTGCAATTGCAATGTTTGAAATATAAATTAAGCGATCGAATAGCATTATTATTGCATTTGCAACGAGCTTTCAATTCTTAATTAATTAATCAATTAATTAATTGCCAACGTCATCCATTTCACTCTTCAATTCAACTCGTTTCTCTCAACTTGCCATTACTTACTTGTTGTTGCTGTTGTGTTCCTGTTTTCCTTCAATCGGACATTTCCATATCGGATGAGAATTAGAAATTGTCGTTGTATTTTTAATTTCCCATTCCATCACTTAAAAAATTAAAACGTTTTTGTCTTTAAATATAGCCATCAACCGTTATTGAGAAAAAAAATATTCAAACTGAGCATTAAAAATTATTCCAATTATCTTTTAAAATTATCAAATAATACAAAATGTTGTAAACGATTTTACAAAACTTCTCAATCATATTGGCTACACTTAGAGATAAATCCTTTCGTAAGGCAGTTGACGCCATTTTCTAATCGATAATTAGGACTTTTCGATTATTCGATAGGCCATGAAAATCTATGCACTCAGTTCAGAGGATCTGCATTTTGAAGATCAGTCTTTGGATATTTCTAACGAAATCGTCAAACAACATTAAATTGCTAGTATTTCAATAATTCTTGAAAGGCTTTTAGAAAACAAAGTTTGCTAGATTTTTGGCAAGTGTAAGTGAAATTTGACGCACTGTTAAATCAGAGAATTAACCAACTCAACGATCTACTATCAATTAACGCACTAACAATGCGTAACGATTGCATTTTTTTCGGAGAGTTTAATGAATATTGTTTACACATTTCTGTTTATATTTTCAAATTAAATTCACTCAGTTTTGGATTAGATCAGAGTCAATTACCTGTTGAGCGGTTTATATGCTGGAATAATCCCGACGGCTAACTACACACATAGTTAGAATTGAAATCGTGACACGTTTCCTGATGGAGATGATGGATGATGGATATATCAATCGTGTTTAGACTCTTTTAGTTGTACTCTCAAATAGTTCATTCAATGCAAATATTGACAAACAAAATAATTGTGTGCAAATTTCTTATGTACATACACATACATATAATATTATTGAATTTTTTGTTGGAGATAGATTGATCAATCAGAAGTCATTTTAAGCCATTTTGCATTTAAATTTCAAATGTGAGTTAATCGATTAATAATTTTTGAATTTTTATTTCTTTCTCTTTGCAGTTGACAAAAAAGTTTTAAACTTAACTGTTCACTTTTTTTGTGTTTGTGTGTGTTTGTATCCTAAGCTCATCCTCAGCTAGGAAACTCACCTGTTAATACCCCCAATTCAATTTCTTCGCCGATCGTTTCTTTCTTTTGTTTGCCTAAGCGCACAAAAAGCCAAAAAAACCTTGAACTATAGAATGGTAGAAGGTGATTCTGCAAAGGGTAAAAGCGAATGTAAGTATTTAAATTTATTCGCATTGTATCGATCGCATTTGCTAATGTTCCATTATGCTCTTCTTGTAGCCTATAATGTAGAAGCTGGCCTACAACCAACCAACTACAATACTCAGATCAACCCAACTTCAGGGACCAACAACGTTGTTAACTCGCAGCAGCAGCAGCAACAGCAGCAGCAGCACATTGACAATCGGGCAATCATCCAGCCGTATTCCTTGGGCCAATCATCGAAGCAGCCGGAATATCATTTTGCAGCCGATAATCGAGGCTACGAGGCGGAAACTGTACCGAATTCGGTGAATTCTACGAATTCCCCGAACTCCAATGGCAAGCATCAGGACGTAGAGCGAGCGCTGGGCGGTGCTGCTGCTGGTGGTGGCGATGGCGGCGGCGGCTCCGATAGTGATGATGAAGACGATGGGCACGGGCACGGACACGGCCATGCGGGCAAGGGTAAAGGCAAGGGCAAGGGAAAGGGCAGAAGTAAAAAGTCCGGCTCCCTGGCCATACCCACACGACCCATAGTGGCCAATTTTGAAAGGGCCATCGAGCTATGCGGTTATGGCAAATTCCATTATATACTGCTGGCCATTTGTGGCCTGGTCAGTACATCAGAGGAAATGGATGTCATCTCAATGTCATTCATATTGCCATCGGCTGAATGTGATCTGGATTTGAATACGGAGACCAAGGGATGGCTCAATTCCATCATTTTCATCGGAATGATGGTTGGTGCCTATTTCTGGGGCAGCATTGCCGATAGTTTTGGACGAAAGAAAGTCTTGATTGTCATCTCATTCATGAATGCATTCTGCATTGTGGCCTCGTCATTTTCGCAGTCGTATGCATTCTTTATGTTCTTCCGATTCCTGAATGGCGCAGCGTAAGTACCACAAACTAAATGCTATTATAAGAGCCCCCCCTATCTCTCCCCCTATCAATATCTGACTAGGCCGATTCGCCATGTCTATTTGGCGTATCTCAATATTTCGAAATGTTGTTGTTGATGCAGTGACACACCGCGCACCGCACATGGATCGGTTTTTTTTTGCTTCTTTTTTCGATTGTATTTTGTAGGTGTTAATTCAATTAACTTTTTTCTTCTTTTTCGCCCATGCCAATAAATAACAACAACAAAAGTCGTGACTGGTTATGCTAATTAAAAAATGCTTCCAAATTGACTTGACTCGATGTAACGAAAATAACTTAAACATCGCCCTTCTTCTCCTTCTTCCAAACATCTCAAAGGAGAGCTATGAAAATGTATGTTGTTGTTATTTCGATCAATATTTTAGGGGGAAAACTCATTGACTCATTCTGTGATCATTCCCTCTCCTTCTCTCCTTCATTCCAATTACTATTTGCCCATAATTTTGTTATTACTCATGTTTTTTTTTTTGCCAATCAACTGCTAATTGATAATCACCTTGGCCCTACTAGCAAGTTGGAACTGTCTGCCTAATTGGATATAAATATTCATACAGTGGGAAATCTGAAAAATTCAACCAAGGGAAATATATCCCCTAAAGTATGCAGTTTGCTTTTAGAAATCATTCAAGATCTCTAAGTGAAAGTCAACTTCCTCTACAGAAGGCATACCAAACGTATGACAACCCATTGCATACTTTAAGGGGCGATTTTGCGCCATTATACATATTTAGGCCCCTTTTTGTGGTTTTAAATACTCAGAATTTAATTTTTTCTCTCTATTTCTTTGTTCTCGTTACAGTCTGGGCGGAAGTGGTCCCGTCATCTGGTCATATTTTGCTGAATTTCAACCGAAAGCAAAACGTGGCTCAATGTTGAGTTTTATGGCTGCCTTCTGGACATTTGGCAATCTATTTGTGGCTGGGTTAGCCTGGCTTATCATACCAACAACAATTGGTTTTATTACACCATATTTCACATACAATTCGTGGCGCATCTTTCTGTTGGTCTGCTCGACACCATCATTTTTGGTTGGTTTCCTGCTCTTCTATTTGCCCGAATCACCGAAATTCCTATTGACCCGAGGCAAAAAGGATAAGGCCCTGGCCATATTCCGCGGGATCTTTGTGACCAATACGAAAAAGAGCCCCAATGAGTATATGGTCTATGATCTGGAAGTCGATGAGAAGCTGCAAAACGAGGCCTCAAGCAGCGGTGTTAAGGGCAAATATTCGCGTATGGTCAGCGGCATGGTTGATCACAGTCGTGCGCTATTCAAGTCACCTATATTACGTTTCACCATTGTTTCGATTACGATTAACTTTACATTCCATATTGGCTATTATGGTCTGTTGATGTGGTTCCCTGAGCTCTTCAATCGCTTCGAGGAATACGAGAAGGCCTTCCCAGGCGAATCGGCTGGCGTATGCACTGTAACGGACTATGTGGTGAGCATTGCCAAGGAGAATGTGGGCAACGGCACCTGCTCATCGGACATACCATCATCCGTTTTCATGGAGTCGCTAATATCATTGGCTTCGGCTCTGCCAGCCAATTTATTGGCCATATTGGGCATGGATCTGTTGGGCAGGAAATTTTTCCTAATTGCCGGCACCCTGACGGCTGGCATCTGTTCAGCGTTGATGTACTTTGTGCGCAGTTCCCTACAGAATCTGATCGTATCGGCCATCTTTAGTGGAGCAATATCAGCGGCCAATGCCGCTCTTGATTGTCTGATCACGGAGGTATTTCCCACCAAACTGAGAGCCACTGGTGTGGCCATCTCCATGGTGGCAGCTCGTTTGGGTGGCATCATTGGTAACATTGTGATTGCCCAGCTGTTGGATAACTATTGCCCGTCGCCCACATTCATTGTGTCGGGTCTACTAATTGGTGGAGGTCTGATGTGTCTCCTCTTGCCCAATACCACGAGAAAGGAGCTAAATTAAGGGGGAAATCCGGAACATTAACTACTTAGCAGAAAGCAAAGGCATATATCTATCCATTCCACACATGTTATGCAACTGCACAGCGATCTCGAATCGAGTTTGATATCTCTGTGTGGTGTATGTGTGCGTGTGTGTGTGCGGATTTGTCAGTAATTATTTAACATTAGCCTTAATGATTTCTTCTGTATTTTTGTTTTTTTTTTTTTTTAATTTCGCTCTTTGTTTGCCCTTCATTCGATTGTAATGGAATTTATGAAACCCTTCAATTCAAATTCAATACATACATACATATATGATGTATGCATATGTATTTAGCTACATACTTACATATATAACCAAATATAAATATATATATAGATCGATAGTAATTGTAAGTTCATTTTGTGGCAAGCGCCGGCGCCGGCTGCTGAAATCTTTGTAACAGCCTCTCAATCCCCGTACTCTTCCTACCGACCCACCCCTCTACCCCTAACCCCTAACCCTAACTTGTCACCTTCAACACCCAAACACCCAACCCAACCCAACCCATCAAAATCGAGTATACATATAAAACATACTTTTGCTGTTCCAGATTTAGAGTTGTTATATATACTACATAATAAATAATTATAAATTCAACACACAAATTGTTATACACATACATATATTTTATTACTTTACCTACTCTATATATATATATAATATATACATACATACTTATATTCCTCTTTTTATTATGATTATTAATTGTTATGTGTCATTATTTGTTTTCTATTTTATTATTACTATTATTTTTTTGTTGTTCGTCTTAAATTTTTGCTTTGTCTTTCGTTTTATGTAGGGCCCCAAGCACAGGTAGAGAATTACATACATATATCAATTAAAGAATTAAATTTTTTTGTAAATTTTAGTTATGTATGTTATACAAGAAACAAGAAAACCCAAGAACAGAACAAGTTATTATATGCAATACAAAGTATGATAAAAGGAAAACAAAAAAGTAAATAATAATAATAAACGATGCAAAAAGAAAAAAGAACAACCGTCTTTTTTTTATCTGTCTTATTTCGAGTTTATAATCTAAAATATGTATATCAGAGTTTTGTTTTAAAATTGAAAGTTTTCTTACGATTCCATGATATTTGATAGACTGTATAAAAACAACAGGATATGGCATATAACTTCTTGGGATTTCTCAAATATTTTTGACTGGTCTCATCATGTGTCCACATTGTTCATTTAGGGGCTGATATATAGAGGCGAATTTAGAGAAATGCAAGCCCAGCAGGTAAGACATTTATGAGTCGCGTAGCTATGAAACTTTTGGAAATATTTACAAAAAAATTGATCTTAAATCAGACTTTTCACCCTTAGGATAATATATTAAAGTCTCCAAAAAGGACTATAGCAGGCAGAAGAAAGCATATTCCCTAGATGAGCATCAAGAGTCGAGTCGATGTAGCCTTTTCTGTCCGTCCGTCTATTTGAATACCTAGAGCTTGGAAACTATTAGTTCGAAAGCCACAAAAATTAATTTATAATATGTAGACTTGTAAAGTATCCACGCTGATCAAGTTTATGGCAATAACCTTCCTCGTCGAAATTTCGACCAAAATTTAATGTATTGCAATCAAACTCGGCATATTAATTTTATATTGTAATATCTATATATATCCCAAATTTAAAATCGGACCGTACACAGCCAAGTCAATAATATAGCGAAGCCGTCACTCACTCGCCCACTTTTTGCTTTTTGCAATCCTTTGCGTTTCTCAAAGTCGTTCCTCGATTCGCTTTTATGTAGCTCCACTTGCATATGCTTGGAAACAAGTCAAATTAAATTTATCAGATGTGGCATTCTCTTACATTAAACTTGTAATAGGAATTTTGAAAAAAAATTTGACAACGATGGCTATGAAAATCAAGATGTAGACAATTTTATACAAAAGCTACATACATATAGCTATTTCAATTGTGGCCGGATCCAGTCCCGGGGGTCTGTACACCCCCAGAATTTCAATATTTCGCAAAATTTTTGATATTTTTTTTATCTTTTTGTAAAATAGTAAGTTTTCGAAATGGTCGTGCAATTTCGATAAATCCTTATACTGAAAATGTCTTTATCAAAATCAAGTAAATGCCTCCCTCAAAAATTCTCGAATTCTTCAAGCCAAAAGTCTCAGATTTTTGATCGGTCCAAATCCGATTTCGAAATTTTATTACAAATCGAAATCGATACTTGACCTACAAATGCCAGCCTTTTGGCTCAAAGTGTTTATGTTATGATACACACAGACAGATAGAGTGCCAATCAAATATGACTGTATAAAATCGTCTCAGCATGCTGAATGTATATATTTACATATGTGTACATATACCAGCCAAAGTAGAGAACTCAAGCCCTGGCTTTAAGAAAACATAATATCTTGCCATATATTCCTTCAATTGGCCAAAAGTGACACACACAGTAAGATCTAAATATGTCAAACACTCTTACATAGTGCATTGCATTTGCATATCTTATTGACATTGTTATTTTTACAGAGTTCAACCAAGCCAAGGAGACACCCACGTGTAAACACACATTCAGAATGCAATACTCATTGATGTATTTATAAGTCAGAGAACCTAACTTCGATCCATGCCGGAATTGGAATACACTTTCGCATTGAATGAGGACTCAAGAAGAAGATTAATAAAGAAAAACACGCATTATAAGATGAGGTTTGCTAATTAAATGACAAAAGACAACAAACTGAATATACCCCGTATGCAAGTGTATAAATATTTATTGTTGAATCTTCCCGAAATGTATCTATTAAATTAGCAGCACTCATTTTCCACACCCTCCCTCTCTCTTTCTGTCTCTCGAGCCATATGTCTCTTTCTTCAACAATATTTCGATTTTCATTTCTGTCTGCTGTGAGATTAAATGGGCAAATAAACAATTGATAAGTCCCGTGCTTTATGAAAAAAAGAAATATTAAAATAGAAAATTTACAGGTCGTAAAACTAATTGAGTTCATAAAAAGTAGATAGTACTGTTGACTCGTACACATACATACATACATATAAAGTAAGTCGTCACGCCGACTTCGGTATACCATCCACCAGGTGTAAAAATATTTTAATTTTCGAACACCAAATGTATGACTATTAAATTCGTTTTACATGTCTCATAAGCATACATATGCTATCTCGCTCACTCTCACAAAAACAAACGAGCACTCTGCGCCGTCACTAGTAAAATTCGTTTATACGTTATCTTCCATGTTTCTAGTCTGATTTTAATAAAATTTTGTAGGTTGCTAGATATTAATAGGGCTAATTAGTGAAATTACATTTGATCGAAATTGAAACAAACAATCGGTTTCTCATAGATTATGAAGGCGAAAATGGGCGTTGTAAAATTTTTAAATATTATTAATCTGCACGCATAAACACCAAACAAATCAACATACGAAATTTAGTGGTTCTAGCTTTGTTAGTTTTCGAGAAAATCATATCACAGATAATTTCCGGGGGCGGAAGTGGGCGAGGAAAACTTTTGAAAAAGGCAAAATCTGCGCGTTGACTAAGCCAGTACACATTCCAAATTTGGTGTCTATAATCGGTTTTATATAATTTGCGGGGGCGTGGCAAAAATTTTAAATAAACTTGAACACCGTAGGTATTATAGGAGTCTAAGTACCAAATTTGGTGACTCTAGCTTAAGAGCTATAAGTAGTCTCCGAGATCTACGTGTTCATACGGACAGACGGACGCACGAACATGGCTAGATCGACTCGGCTGTTGATCCTGATCAAGAATAAATATACAATTTCACCCTATGGGTGTAAGGTATAATAAGGCATTAGTTGGAGTTGGTTAGTTTGTTTAATTGATTCAAAAATTAACCAGAGGGCCGGGACTAACTTCGACCGCGTCAAAGTTTGTATACCCTTGCAACTTTTTTGGTAACTCCTTTCTTGCCCATGGCCATCGAAGTGGAAAAACGTTTTATCTAAAAAGGCAAATGATCGCGAAAGAACGGCGTACAATCTTAGCATAGGAAATAACGAAGTTATTGGACAAAGTCACAGTTTTTCACCGGTCGTTCCTATGGGAGCTATGTGATATTTTCACCCGATCTTGATAAAATTTCGTTCGTGACTTTGCCGTTTGTATGGGAGCTATATGATATAGTAGTCCGATCCGGCTGAATCCGAGATATACAACCTGTGCAAGTCTACATTTCAGCTCTGTAGCTCTTACGGTCTAGGAGGAGTTTGCACTGATCCAGACGAACGGACGGACGGACATGACAATTTGAACTAGTCTCGTCGTGCTGATCAAGAATATATATACTTTATATGGTCGGAGATGCTTCCTTCTATGTGTTGCACACTTCTGACCAAAATGAAATATACCCTTTTTGCAAGGGTATAAAAACAAATGATCCCATAAGTATGCAATAAATAAGTATTTTAGTCCAAAAAAATAACAAATTGTGTTTTTGTAATTATTTATTTTGTTTTTTTTTCATCTTTTTTTTTTATTATTTTCACTAATTTTTTGCAACATTTTTCATCTTTAATTATACATACATAGTTCTTCATAATTTTTTACAGCATTTTTTTCACATATTTTGTCTATATATACACACATACATACATATGTGTGTATGTATGCATATATTATCGTTTTTGCTTGTTCATTTTCAATTTTTAATATACGTGTATATACATATATATGTATGTATATATGAATATATCTCATTTTTGTTTCAATTTGAACAATTTGTTTAAACTTTTTACAGCAATTTATTTTCCTTTTTAATTGGATAAAATATTTATTTCTTATTTTTTATTTCTTGTATTAGCTTTTCCTTCTAAAGTATTGAGAATGCCGCAAACTGTGGTGAATATGCTGCCGGAAAATAAGTTTTGGGGATCTGGTTAACGAACCACCATAAAGATTACATACATATGTATGTATATATTTCTATGTACATCGATTTACCGTTAAGCTTTTGAGGCACGGATCCGTATAGATACAAATTTCGGCTTCGTAAACAAACCAAAAAAAAAAATCTCAAAAAAAAAACACACATACACAGACGGCTTAACTATTTTCAATTAATATCCCCCAACCCCCCGGCAATTTACTGAATTTTTTTTCAGTGTTTGGTTTGATGTCAGTATAACAAACAACAGTACGTACCGGTATGATACATACCGGTACAAATACATATGTATATTGTATCGAAACCGAATCAAGCTGACAGCCATTGTAAAAACCGTTTAAAGTTTAAAGCACCCTTCACAACTGAAACGAAACCGAAATTTGTTTTGGCACGGATCCACGTTTTGAATGGGAGACACATTCTACTATATGTATGTATATTGATTGATTGATTTGTTTGTTTGTTTGTGCTGCTTAGAGCGAGGGAAGATAGAGGGTGATGGAAACAGAGGGAGAGCAGAGAAATGTCCCATTTTTATCTTGATTTTCTTATATATTTCTAATTTGTGTTATTCAATTTCTTATACGGTTTTGGTCTTCAATGAATAAATATTATAGATATTATTTTCTTTTTCTTTATAATATTAAAACGTAAACAAAATACCAGAGAAACCAAAAGCATTTAAACAAAGGCATATTTTTTTTTTCTATAAATGAGTGTTTGACAAATTAAAACAAATTGGCGGGCTTTGAATCGTAGATCCAATCAAATATCAGAGAGTGCTTTTCATTTTCAATTTCTTGGAGATTTTAAGCCTTATAGTTTTTCACACACAGAGCAACTTCAAAACTATATTTTAAGCCGTTTGCTGATCCCAATCGTTCCAATTTTGTTGCTTTTTACTTGCTTATTTATTATTCACTTAATTTGTCATTTTGATTATTGCACTTGAAATTTACCGGCTAAAACTCAGATCGAACACACTGTTTAATGGATATCTACTGGAATCAAAATGTTCTTTGCGGCCAAGGATTATTGGTACTTATATTGGTTTTTCTTTGCTCTGAGGGAATCCACTATAGAACCTAAAACGATCATTCTTTGTGCCTACAACGATATTCTGATTTGGCCTTTCTTTCTGTTCTGATATTGTGATACCATATGGAAAATGCTCGATTCTTAAGATTTGGATTATGCACCACACATTGTGTATTATTGAATTATTTTAATCAGTTTTTTCTTTTTTTTTTTGTAACTTTTTCAATACATAAATACGAGTAGAAATGTATGGTTTAAAAAATGGCATAGCGGGAGTGAGGTTGATTTTTCTTTTTGGGTTATGAACTGATTTGTGAAAGTTCTGTCTTAATGTCTATTGATTTGCTTGGCTTTAGGTTGTATTTTTTTAATTTTCTTCTTTTTAGTTTTCTCTCACTTTCTCTTATGATTGGATTGTGATTTAAAATTTGTTTGCAATTACACTTTTGTTTTTCTTTTTTTTTTAACATTTAGATAAACATCAAATAAGTAACTGTAATATTATGTTCTATATGTTTTTGTTGTTGTTGTTGCTGCTGTTGCTTTTTCTTCTTTGTTTTTGTCTTTGCTGACTGCCTGCACTGCTCTTTACTGTACTTGTTCGTCATCTCATTCTGTTCTACTTTTGCTTTGATCTTCTCTTGTTTTCGATCTCGTATTTTTGTGTATGAAGACGAAAAAAAAAAAAAAACTAGAGGGCCGGGGCTAACTTCGGCCACGCCGAAGTTTGTATACCCTTGCAAATTTTTTTGTTACTCTTTCCCTACCTATATAACAGAAATAAAAAACTGACAAATGTTTAATTTTAAAGCAATCGCGTAAAATGTAACAAAGTTATTGATAAAAGTCACTGTTTTCGACCGGTCGTTCTAATGGGAGCTATATATAGTCACCCGATCTTGATCAAATTTAGCACAGTCATTTATAGGTGTAATAAACTCAGCAATATTAAATTTCAATAGCTCAGAAAATAACGAAGTTATCGAGAAAAGTAACTGTTTGTGACCGATCCGGCTGAATCCGAGATATACAAACTGTGCAGTATATACAAGTCTACATGCGAAATTTCAATCCTATAGCTTCAATGGTCTAGGAGGAGTTCGCGTTGATCCAGGCGGACGGACGGACGGACACGGCTATATGAACTCGTCTCGTCATGCTGATCAAGAATATATATACTTTATATGGTCGGAGACGTTTCCTTTTATGCGTTGCACACTCCTGACCAAAATTAATATACCCTTTTTGCAAGGGTATAATAAAGTTCTTGCATACACATTATTTATATAGATATATATACATATGTATATATATATATATATATATATATATATATATACACACATTATATATATACATATATGTATATATATATATAATTTTATTGTATATTTTAAAGATTTGTTTTTCTTCCATGTGAACATGTGTTGTGTGTATGTATGTTAACGGTAAAGTTTTTCCATCTATGTGTTGTGTGTTGTTGTGTGTGTGTGTGTATGTGTGTGTGTATCGTTTGCCTAATCCTCCTTTTTCTGTTTCAGAATTTCTCATTCTCAACTTTACTTTTGAAAATTTAATTTTATGCTTGATGTTCTTTAATTATCCAACCACGACTCTCGTCATTCTGTGTAGTCCCACCAATCAGTATCGTAGCCTTCGTGCACATGCTTGAGCAAAACTGTGCAACGTTTCTCACAATACCTGCAGAGAAATGATTATTACAATATGAAATGCTCAATTAAATGTAAATTTTCCTTTCATTTGGATATTCACCTGTATTTATCTTGCACTTTCTGCTTAATATCAGCCAAATTTTCCGATGTAATATCACGTTCCAAATATTCTGACAACGTTTCTGTTGCCGATTCTAAATCCTTTTGATTATCTTCAAATATCATGGATTGATTGTTCTTTTTCAAATAATACGCAAAGACGTATGTATACATCAAAGTCTGGCGACATTGGCAAAGTATATCGACAGCCTTTTTCAGGAATTGCACCTATAAATAAAGAATACAAAATTAGATAGCAATCCATTGTGGCATTATTAATCGATTCGTGTCACGTTAATGTTACCTCAATCCAGGACATATTGTGCTGTTGCATTTCCTCCATTTTTTGCTTAACCGATGCATATAATTTATTTTCAAATTTCATCGAGAGCATATGGTTCATATAGCGATTATAGTAATGTAAATATCTGGCCAGCGATGATCTTAATTTCTCTTGAGCATCGCGAGCCGCCTTCGCTTCATCCTCATCATAGCGATTGCAATTGTACCATGAGGAGCCATGCGGCTCCCATGAACCTAAGCACACCCAGCAGAAGTCGTGCTTGCAATTTTGATTCTTGCACACCATATGATTACAGCCACCATCTTTCTCAATGGTCACACTACATTTGGGACACTCTTTGGTATTTGCCGCAATCCAGTTTGATGTCTCTGAATCATCATCGCACTTTTTGATCCATTTCTTTAGCCAACGGCATTTGACTGGATCGTGCCAATTCTCGCCGCAGGCAAAGCAAAAGACATGACCGCATTTGCAATGAACGCGTCGGGGCTCAGCGTATGGAACCTTTACCGCATAGGTGCAGTCAACCGATGGACACCAGCGCAACAATTGATTGCATTCCACAAAGCTATTGGTGATCAATTGCTGATATTTGACTTTAACACGAGCATCGGGCACCAGCTTGGTAACGGTCACATCATCCACCAAGATATCACAGCCGTGCGCGGCGCACGAAATTGTCTGGCCGAGACCCTCTGTAACGATTTTCGTTGTCAGATACTCGCGCCAGCAGCTTAGGCAGAAACGATGCCCGCACTCCAATCCGGTCATTGACTGTTTTGTCATAGAAAGAAACATATGGATTATTATATTATCTTTAATTTTATACGTTATTCTGATTCCAAATTGAAAACAACTTACATCTGGCGGGAGCAATGAGAAGCATATTTCGCATTCTTCACACTGGCTTCTTGTGGTCTATATTTAGATGACGAGAATCAATAAATTAGTTCGATATGTTTAAAATGTTAAGTATTTAATCAAACACTTACCCTTTGTCTAACCGCTTCGGTTGGTTTATTGAAGGGATTTATGACATGTGCGCATTTGAAGAACTCCTCGGTGTTATCGTCACTCTCATCGAAATATTTCTCCAGTAATTTTTCTTTATCCCATTTGAAATGATTCAGCAGTATTCGCGTTATAGGCGTGGATAGCTGCAAAATACAAAGCGTAACAAAAACAAGAGACGCATAATGAAGAATTAGTGAGAAATAATGAAGGAAATTGTCGGTGTCGGTGGGGCAATCCTAATTAGCCTTGGCATTTTATTGTTAACGGGATCAATGCCAGATTTCTATGATCATGATGATGAACAGACATCGGTATTGCCAATGCATTCTATATACATAGATTTACATTTATGTATTTACATACATACAAACATATGTAGATATGCATGTATGTATGTATAGGCACTCGCAATTCTTATAAAACTTTGTATATTCTAACAGAATTAGACTACTAAACGTATTCACAAATATAAAATTAGTTGTTGTTTGGTTTTCTTTTCTTAGGGGCATCCCAGTTCTCTTTGTTATTAAACAAATATCACAAAGTGCATCTTTTTTTCATATGCATATGCATATAATAAGGATAAGTGCCAAACAGTAGCTCCTAGTCCTTTCCCTTTCTATCGTAAACAAGAGGACATCCCTCCACCTTCCTCTATTCCGTTAGGTCCTTCTATCTTTTGTTTTACCAACTGCAAATGACCTTCACAATTTTTGTTGTTTTTTCTACTTCTGCAACTAGCCCCCCAGCCCCTTACCGACAACAGCAAACGTATATACACACACACATATTCATTTATACAAACACACACACAAACACACAAAGTCAGCAGTTAAAAATTGAGAAATTTGCTCGTACCTTTAACAACAGATTAACCTCATCAATTATCTCGCGCTGATGTTGAACGATCTCATCTGTTGTTAGCACCTTATATTGGTAATCGTCCGTTTCCAATTGGCGTTCAGTTGAACTGGGCATATCCACTTCCATGGCAAAATCATCATCGCCATCGTCGCCTGATGAGACATTGCCCGAATCGACATTGTCACAGAAATCTTGATCATTATCCGAGTCCATGGCGATGGGATTATTAATTTGATGCTGTTGGTGTTAAATTTTTTGATACTGCGAATTTTGCACAACTACAAAAAAAAACCCACTAAAAACCTTGTTTCTTTTTATTTTTTGTTATGTTAACATATTTTTGTTTGTTACCATATGTACATATGTCTTTTATTATTTTTAGTGTGACCAACAACCTGCAAGCGACGAAATGTGGATAAAGTGCAATGTTTAACAAAAGCAATTTTAAGAAATCAATAAAGGAAAAGAAAACTCAATAGTTTTCAATTCATTTTAACGAATTTGTACTCATTTTCACAGGCCAAAAATAGAAAAGTTCAACATTTTGCAAATATGACACATTAATTATTATTCTCTCTCGCTCAATCTCGCAAACATTCAGAGACAGCTAAAGTGTTGTAAAACGAAGGGACGAACAGCTTTTTACTTTGTATGCATGTTCATGTGTGTGTAGGAGAATATTATATACGCAAATAGAAATGATTCATTTTTGGTTTTATATACACACGCGCGCGAGTCAACGATTGTAAAGAAATATTGTGTCTATTATTATTTGATTATGTTAAACATTATATTTTTATTTTTTGACAAAATAGTAACACTGACTCCAATCAATTGCAGCGTAAATATTTTCAGAAGTGTTGGAAATTGTGGTCTTGGCAACTTTGCAATAGTGCTGCAAAACTTTGTTCAGGTTACCCTTACGTTGTAACGTAACGCGAGACGACAAAGCAACTTTCTCACCACACCCGAATAGCTATTGGTCACTCTAGCCAATCAAATATACCACACCAAACTTTTACTAACGGTTTTTTTTTTCCATTTTTAAATTCAATGCAATAAATTATTTCAAAGACAGTTTTTTTTTTATATAAATAACGTTTAATAGGTATTCGCCATTTCCACATAATAACAGGACATGTTTAGATACTACATGTGTAGAGACACACAAACACCCTTATACATAGGTTTCACACAAAAGTGAAAGAGATCGCCATCCGTTATACACCTCTCTCGTTTGTTTTCACGTCTCTGAAATTCGTACAACGATTTCAATGAGTTATACGAATTTCAGAAAACTTATTTTTTTTAAGGGAATTGTTAAGGCGCGTATAACGTTACCATTTTTTTTTTTTTTTTTTTTTTTTTTTTGCAACATTTTACATGCCTTTTTTTTTAGCCTTTACGATTTTTTTTTTAGGCTTGTAAAACGTTACACTACTTTTTGGCATTTTTTTATTTATTTTATTTTTAAACGCACGATGCGTGCCATTTAAAAATGTTTTTTTTTTTTTTCTACCTATACTTTCTATACCTCTATTATTTATCTTAAGACCCCAGGGTCACAAGATACATAATAAAAATTCTACGCTAAATCGGTTTCTTTTTCAATCTGCTTCGGAAAACGGTTCAAAGGCTATTTTAACCGAATTCTAAAGCTTTTTTTTAACAAACCACCATTTTACCCTTGATGATACGGCGCCGTTTCCTAAAATAAAGAAATAAAAAATGATGTAAATTAAAGCTGCTATCAAAATTCGACGAGTCAAGTAGCCTCCGCTAACGCACACAACAGAGAGAGAAAGAGACAGATCACTTCTCTGCACTCACTTTACTGTTCACATAGCACAAACTCTAAAATGAAAACGAAAGAGACAAAATGTTAGACAAATTTATTAATAGGTCACCACACCTCCACCAATTCACAAATATATGTATACATGTAAAATTGTGTGGGCGATTTGATGCTACTTACCAAAACTCTTTTAAACTGTACTCAAGCGTCCTGAGAAAGACTTTCTTTGCTTTGAAGGAATTGTAAAAGTTATAAAAGTATGGAAAATCTGTTATTGTTTTGTAAATACAAATTTAATCGAAGAAGTCCTTAGTGTGCGTGTGCGTTAACAAAATGGCGGGCTATGATTGAAAAACTTAAAAACAAACTTTTTGTTGTCAAAAAAAAAAAAAACAAACTTATATATTTTAACTCGTATAATTTCTTGCATTTTTCTTAATTACTTTTGTGCCTAAATCAAGTAAAATTGGGGGAAAAAAAAAAACTTTAAAAAGCGAGCAAACGTACTTACTATGTCGAAGATGTAAAAAACTCTGCAGAAAAGTGCAGTAGTGTGACCATTTGTGCCCTTAGAGGTGGCACACCGAATTCGATAACTTTTAGAGAATGGGAAAGCGAGAAATATATCTATTTCGTTCAGGTTGTTTCCTTTGTTTTTCACAAGATTTTATAATATAAGGTATGATTTGCAGGTAGCAGAGACTGCAAAACTAACACAGCCATCCTCATATGAAAAATGTGTTTTCCATTAAGGCCTCATGAATGAGTTCAAAGACAAAATTTAGTAAATTAGCCATGGTAATCATGTATTTGTGTCCGTACGAACGTGATTATACGATTATATTTGATAAATCCTTAGCGATTGATTTAATATTCAGAGCACTGCTCTTTAAAGCATCTCGCTCACAATTGAAATGATCACTCTATTTTTATCGAAATAAAAAACATATTTTGTAGTCTTTTCATATATTTTAAATTTTATTTTATTTTTATGCAGATACGTGTGTATGTGTATACATATGTATGAGTCATGTTCATATTCTGTTGTGTATAGTGTCGTCTCACTCTAGTTGATAAATAACATTCCCGCCAAAGCGAAAGAGATCACACGCTTCTTTGGTACAGTCATCTCGCTTATTTTTGTGTTCTAAAATTCGTATAACTGTTTCAATAAAAGTTATATGAAATTTAGACAAATTATAAATTTAGATGGATTTGTTAAGGCGCGTAAAACGTTACCCTTTTTTTTTTTTTTTTTGCAACATTTCACATGCCTTTTTATAGGTCTTAATGTAATTTTTTTTTAGGCTTGTAAAACATTACACTACTTTTTGGCATCAATTTTTTTTTTTTAACGCACGCTTCTTTCGTGCAGTTAAAAATCATATATTGCCTTTTTTTATTTTTTTTTTATCTATGCTTTTCAAAAAATCTACTATAAATCTTAAGACCCGAGGGTCAGAAGATCCATAATAAAAACTCTACATTAAATCGACCGAAGTTATTTTTTTTTTTTTGCTTCGGAGAACGGTTCAAAAGTAAAAATGACCGAATTCTAAAGCCTATCATTTAACTAACCACCATTTTGCCCTGTTCTTACGGCGCCGTTTCCTAAGAGAAAGAAATAAAAAATTTATATAAATTAAAAGCTGATTTTTAAATTTGACGTGTTAGTAGGCTCTGCAAACACACGCATACAGCAGAGAGAGCAAAAGAGACAGATCGCCACTCTGCACTCACTTTACCGCTCACTTAGCACTGAAAATCAGAAAAGAAAGAGACAAAAAGTCAGACAAATTTATTAATACATGTATCACACCATCACCATTTTACCGAGCTATGCATGTATGTATGTGTATATATATATAAACACACATGCAGGAGTAAAATTGTGTTTTAGCGTTGTTTCATATTTTTTTGATACTTACCATTATTCTTTGCAACTGTACTTTGGTCCTGAGAAAGACTGTTCCTTTTGATTCGAAGGAATTGAAAAAAGTTTTGAAAGTAAAGAAAATCGTTTACTCTTTTGTAAACTGAAAATCTAATTGAAATAATTCAAATGTGTGCGTGTGCATGCTCAACAAAATGGCGGGCTTTGATTGAAAAATTTTTACACATTCTGTCTATTGCGAATCATAAAAAATATTTTGTGGTTAACTCAGATTGATTCTCTTTACTTGTGTTTTTATACTCTATCATTATTAAAGTGGATTAATTTTTGGCAGAAATAAAATAAAAGGAAAACTTTTTGAAGCGGACGAGCGTACTTACTATGCCAACGCGGTGAAATAATCTGCATCTGCAGGGCTGGAAATATCATCAGCATCGATCGTATTTTGTATTTTTGAGAAACATCGATGTTTGGCCAGCACTATCGATATTTTTCCAGCTCTATGGAGCATCCAACATGTTAGAGATGATAAATCGAAATCGATAATTTGGATAGTAGGGGTATTCAAAGAAAACTTATAACACTGTTATCGGCATAAATGTTCCCGAATCCGAAACCGACAAAATTTCAACTATTCTATGTTATTCTTTTGTTTTAAAACAATCACTGCCAAACTTGTCTCCAAATGCTTTTAGATTTTCACTTTTACTATATTTTTGATTTATTACCTTTTTTGGTTCAACGCAGAAAGAATTAATAAAATCGGTTAATTAAGTTAAACATATTACGAACTGAATGAAATTATATATATGTAATTTCGTTTAATACAAATGAAAGTATAAAATAAGTTTGTTTTTTACATTATTGCGCCTAAGAGGATTTTAATTCTAAATTCTCCTGCTTTGTCAGTGCATTTCGCTTGCTGGGCCGCATTGTCTTTTGTTCCTGCAGTTCTGCCAATTCGGTGACATGCATCTGCCTCCGATGCTTATGCATATTGCCCGAATTTTTAAATGTGCGATCGCAGAACGCACATTCATAGAGATCACGTCCCGTGTGGGTAGCCATATGCTCATCCCTTCCTCGCACATTTTTGAACTGTTTGTCACATACCGAACACTTGTGATACTCTTTGGGATGATGATACCGTATGTGGGCAGCTAATTTAACACGTGAGTCTTTCTCCTGTCCACATTGTTCGCACTTATAGGTCTTGGCCGAAGCAGCATCCACATGCATGTACATATGCTTCCGCAGACTGTTCTCGTCTCGTAGCCATTTCTGACAAACTTCGCATTGAACCTCGGGTAATTGCGGTCCCTCTAGGTGCACTGTACGTTTGTGCACTTCTAAATTTTGTTTTGTCTTAAACTCGGAGCCGCACGACTCACATATGAAGGGCACAAAGTTTGGATCATGGAAGCGGCGGATATGGGAGCGCAAAGCGACAGAAGAGCCAAAGCTGTCAATTGTCATTATAATACGATTTAGAAAAACAATCTTAGATTTAAACTCGTCTCATTAAACTTACTATCTATGGCAATGTACACATTGATCCGTCTTGTCACTTCGATGAACACGAGAATGTATTTCCAATAGAAAGCGTTTGCTAAAACGTTTTGTACATTGACTGCAGGCAAATCTCAAAGATTCCTCCTTCGAATGAAATCGCAGCATATGAACATCATAGCTTATGCGACTGACCAATTGTTTGCCGCATGTTTTGCATCTAATAAGATATTAAAAGAAAAGAAACACAGTCAATGAATATTTGCTGACTCCATCAGTTTATTAGGCACCAACCTAAAGTAACTGGGATCCTTGTGCATACGAAGATGATCCACATAGAGTGATCTTTTTTTATATCGCTTATGGCAGCATTCCACATATCCGTCGCACTGATGATGTGCTCGATAATGTCGCTTTAGATCAGCAAAGGTGGTCAGAGAAGGGGGCGGCGACTCTACGCACAAAACACATTCGAGTCGGCCATGTGTAGATATCAAAAGGTCGTTTTCGTGATTCGGATCTGCATTTCTATCTTGATCTGGGGCTGGTTTACGCTTGGCAATAGGTTTATCCTTAACTTTTGTTGAGCGCAATCGAAGTCCAAGTCGTAGCGCCCTTACTGCGCTGGACTTCTTTTCCTTGTTCTTCTTCTTTATTGGGTTAGTTTCATCGTCAATTATATTGACTTCAATAATATTAGCCAAAGGTTCCACATCAATTTGAGGTTCGAATAGCGACTCCGATTCCGAGTCAGGATTAGTTTCCAGTCGCTCTTCTTTTAATTGTAGTTGCTTTTGATACAATTTTTGCTTCTCTTCTATCATGAGACAAAAACATCGAAAATCTTCAACCTGTTTCCAGCAGCTATGGCATATAAATTGTTGTATGGGATCGACTTGACAGTTCTCCATCTATAAACAAAAACAGGCCTTTCGATTAAATGAATAATTTTGATGAAAAGTTCGTTATTACCTTCACTTTGAAATGCTCTTCTATAAATATAACTAGTCCAGCTAAGGCGACCTCCGTAAGGCCTTCCTCCAAACAAAGTCGGCACACCTTTTTAGCCATTCATATATCCAAATAATTTCGGAATTTCAAGATTCAAAAGTACCATTAGAAAAAAAACAGCTGACTTGCAGCGTTGCCAAATGTATACAAAAAACCATTGATAATGAATTCGGCTCGAAAACAGCTAAGACTTCCAGCTAAAAGAAACCTAGCCGACATAACAGCACTTTGGCTAAAGCTAAAAGACCACCAGTGACAGACGCCGCCACAAAACCAAAAGAAAAGTTGGTGTATTTTGTTTGTAAAAGTGAAGATTTTTCTTTATTAATCTTTTTTTGTCCCGATGCCAGTCATGACCGTTTCCAATACAGTGGACCAGTACACTGTGCTTACCGGGGATCGTTCCAAAATCAAGGATTTATTGTGCAATCGCCTAACCGAATGCGGTTGGCGTGACGAAGTGCGTCTGCTGTGTAGGAATATATTGATGGAGAAGGCAGTTGCTGGAGCGGTTACAAGTAATAGTAATTTAACACTGGAGCAACTTATCACTGAGGTGACACCTAAGGCCCGCACTTTGGTACCGGATGCAGTGAAAAAAGAATTGCTTATGAAAATTCGAACAATTCTCACAGAAAACGAAACAGAGGGAACTGATAATCACGATGATGATGAAGACGATGAAGATGAAAATGGTACAGAAGATAATTAAGAATTAAGATTTCACTTAACTAAAATTGAAATGTAAGAGAATATGAAAAAAAAACCAAAAATGAATAGCTTAATGACACTATTGAAAAAAAAATGCATTTCAATTAGCCGGTGTTATGGGAGGAGGACAAGTGTCGTAGAGGACTGTTTCTTGCATGGTATCTGAAGTTGGTATTTCCACTCCATCAGTTGCTGCTAGGTCTAAATTCGCATTTAGGCTGGATTTGTTGCTAGGTTGTGAATACTTTCTCACCCATTCATTTGGATGCATTTTCTTTTTGTGATTGTGCATATTGGCATGCGATTTAAAGGTCCTCGGGCAGAAGGCACACGAATACAAATCGATGCCCGTATGGGTGGCCATGTGCTCCTAAATAAGAAATCGTTAGATATCGTTAGATATATGGCTATCTCGATGAATAAGGTTAATGCATCTTTAAACAATTGACACTAAATTAGTTGGTTATTTTACTTAATCGTACTGCTTACCGCCAATGCTCTAGGTAGCTTAAATTCCTTTCCACACAAATTGCATTTGTGCTTCTTCTCTGAATGATGATATCTCATGTGACTGCTTAGCGCCACACGCGATGATTTCTCCACCTGGCACAGGGAACAACGATATTTGGTATCTCCATCTCGATCATCGTGACGGGCTAGATGTTTTCGCATACTTCGTTCGTCTCTTAACCAACGACCGCACAATTTGCATTGCACTTCATCGACAGGTCCTTCTGGATGCAGAGATTTTTTGTGAATAAGAAAATTAGCCTTGCAACGAAAATGGGTGCCGCAAATGTCACATATAACTGGAGTAAAATCGGAATCATGCATCCGCTTCACATGGGCAGCGAGTTCAAATTTAGTACGGAAGCTAAAAAGTAAAACAAGAGGAGTATTAACATCAGCACTAGTGTGATTAAAGTCTGATTGCAGACCTACCTCTTGCCGCATGTTTCGCATTCCTCCGGGCGTTCTAGTCCCTTGTGCCCCTTAAGATGCATTGTTAAAAGATATTTCTTTGCAAATTTTGCCTCACAAATGCCACATTGATGCACTAGCTCCTGCTGTTTGGAATGAAACCTTAACATATGCATATCGTGGCTATTACGATTGAGAAAACTTTTCTGACACGGTTGGCAGCTAAAATATTGGGGGTCCTTGTGATAATGCAAATGGTCCACATAAAGGGTTCGCTTCTTATACCGATTATTGCAACATTTTACATAACCCGTACACTGATGCGCTGATCGAAAATGGCGCTTGAGATCGATGAAATCAGTTAAGGATGCCCCACATAGACAGCAATCCAGATTTACATTAGCGGCTATAAACTCATCCATTTCCTTGATATTTAATCGTTTGGCTAAACGATCTTCGGAAATAGATGCCGGGTCTGCTGACTCTGAATTCGGAGGAGTTACTACCTTTTTGGCCACTACTACGCGGTTCTTCTGACACTTTTTGCCGATTTCTTTGATGGTCAAACGTTTAACCAATCTACCTTTTGAAGCAGACGCTGCATTCGGAGGAGTCGCTTGTTTCTTCGCTGCTGCTGCTGCTTCTCGGCCTCGCTGTCTGGTTTGTCTTTGCGGTAAAGATGGCTCTTTAGCTTCTTCATTACGTCTTTTTCTCCGTTTTGGCTTCACATCCAAAGATTCATCTGGCTGCTCTTCGGGAGTAGTTGTTGCTACTGTTGCTGCTGCTGGATCATCGTTAAGGGCATCATTTTCTGGCTCGCATAACATATATTTAAAGTCCTCCTGTTCCACTTCATCTTCCATATTCCACACAACGACGGCAGGTTCTGGGCCCATCTGCTCCTCATCATGTTCCACTTTAATTGCAAAGTTTCTTTGCCTCTCGTCTACCATAAGGCAAAATTCCTGGAAATCTTTAATCTGTTGCCAACATCTCTGGCATAACATCTGGTTAACAAGATCCTCATCGTTCTCTTCCATCTAAATACAATAAAATTAAATATTTTGTAACAAAAAAAAGTTTCAGAAACAAATATTTTACTCTCACCTTGAGGTTGAGATGCTCTTCAATGAACTTAGCCAGCTCATATATGGAGAGTCCATCTTGGCCCTCCTCCAGACAAAGACGGCATATCATTTCATTCATTCAAAAATAAATTTACTTAAAATTTCAAATTTCAATTTCATCAACACAAGGAGCAGCTGTTCTGCTCTCTAACCCTCGAGGTGACCAGATGTAGTACATTTTTAGCGGTTTTTGTTGTCTCTACCGAACTATGTACATATGTAGATATGAGTACGGGTACATCATTTGGCCACTTCCATTTCACTGCCCATTCCACGCTCATGTATAATTCCATCCAAATTTGAGGGAATGCCAGTGTCGCTCAACTGCTTCTTTTTTGGCTTTGGTGGCGGATTTGGTGGTGGTTGCGTTATTTTATAGACCAGTAAATTGTCCGAGTCCGTATAGTTTTGCTCCTTGATATGCTCGGACATTTTATCTTCGTCTGCATCTTGGAGTAAATCAAATTTACTCTGATCGGATGAGGATCCGTTTTTATTGTTGCTTCGTCGTTTGGCTAATATTTCACTTATAATCACCTCTACGCTTGGGGTCAAGCGGAGATGGCCTATCTCCGTGTGTTGATTTCGTCGTATTAAGCACAGAAAACTTTCCCCTACGGTAAACAAATGGTTGAAAACTGAATTCAGAAGTTTGGCTAACAGATGACTTCCTGTTTTTGAAGCTCGAATTATAGCTTGATCAATAGAATTCTCATTTTGCTTTAGAAAGGAATAGATAAATTCATCATAGATCAATTTATGACCGCCACCAATTGAAGGCAAGAGCCAACAAAGAAATATAAGTTTGAGCTCCATTAAAAAAGGAATGGGGATAATTGCTTCAAACTTATGGAGGAAGAAATCAATGGTTATGTAAATTCCATAAACGATCCAATAAGAAAGCCATTTGCGTTGAACTTCAATAGACTTTGAGGTATCTTTGTTATCATCATTGCCGTTCAAGATTTTAAATGAAGCAAAAGCTGGATATAGACAGCCCACCACCAGGTAGAACAAACGTATAATACTTTCATAGAGCAGCATATTGCCAAAAAGGGAAGCCGAAATTGTAAACCAAACAAAACCTATACTTGAATTTTGACTATTTTCTTCTTTTTTTGTTTATCCATTGAAGTTCGGATCAAGTAACAAATAATTTTCAATTTGTCCTTAAATAATATGGCAGTGCCTTCTAGATCGAAAAGTAAATGACAATGCAAGAATATAACATAAACGTTTGAGTATTAAATAATAATAAATAAATAAATTTAAGAATGAAATATGTACATATTAGCTATTTTCAGCCAAACAATAAAAATAGCTAAAACGTAGCGCGTTAGTGGCAGCACTCTCAAGTGGCAACATTTATTCGACTATTCTTTTTAAATCAAGATGGACGCGGAAGCCAAGGCAATTGATTCCATTAAACAAATAGTTCGCAGAAGCCTTGGTAGCGAAGCATTAGCTGGAAGGAATCATGATAACGATGCTAATACAACCGTGGATTCAAATGATCGCTCCTGCGACAATGTGTCTGACGTTGATCTACATAATGTGACTGCCCAGTTGGAGCAGACACTAAAGCCGGGCCACAGTGACACCAAGAGCCTTTTCAACGTCAATATTGAGGAATGTAAGTAAAGTTGGGATTTTAATACTACTGTATAGATATTACCACTCATCCTCTCATATTTTTAGTTACTTCAGATTTGCCATCACTGAGTGATGAATTGGCCATATACGAGGACAGGGTAAAAAAAGAGCAACTCAAATGGATTGATTTTGTAGTGAATACATCCAGAAATGGACGCACTGAGAAAGTCCCAGAAGGCACAATACAGCTAAACAATGAGCATTTATTATACTTAAACAGTGGACCGAATTTGCAAAATTTTATAAGATCCTCTCTATTATTTATGAACGAAGCAAATCTTTTCAATATTAAAACAGCAAATATGGAAATAATTAGAGATAATCTACTGCAACATTGTCAAGGTGTGTTGAATAATAGAAAATCGCAGGCCACAGCCATCAATTTGTCCGGTCAACATGGTTAGAAAGCAATAAGTTTTGGATTACGTTGTTGTTTTAAATTAAAATAAAAATCTATTGTAAATATGTAACAGTTTTTATCTACAGTCTCCAAATTGTTTAGTTTGTTTACTTCATTCCTTGGCCCAAGCTGCTAAATATTTCATCAAATCTGTCAAACCATCAAAATCTGTTCGACTTTGTGGCGGCTCATCCTTAGAGAGACGAGGCAAAGCATGACCCATTTTTTGTCGAAATTCTTCAAACTGTAAAACAAAAGAAAGTTACATAGAAATAACATTACATTTTGTCACATATTTACATCTTTGGCTCCGCTCAGTTTCCAAAAGCCATAGCAAAAGGCTCCAGTACCCATAATCGCGTATAAGGAACCCCAGCCTAAGGCTCTGAGGGCTAGGGCCGAGCCCTCATCCATTAATATAAGACCCTGGCGAGTACCCTGCTGTTGTAGCACCTTACTATCCGATTTCTTGGCTATTGATAACGTCCTGGAAAATCCAAATAGTGCTGAGACACCGCCAACTAAACCCAAGAAGGCAGCGGCTGAAACATAACCAAATGTAAACATATACGCAATATAAACAAAACGCAATTCACACCTTGAATATTAAACTTCCGCTTCTTTTCGGCCGCCACAGCATCCAGCTTGGCGGCTGGCTCATTCATCTTATGACAAAACTCTCTATTTCTACTCTATTTATTATTTTTTATTTATTATTTATTGTCGTGTCGTAACTCGGTGTTACGTGTTTCTGATTTGTTACGTTGTGTTACGACAAAGTTATCGTAATCTACGTTATGGTAGCAAATCTATCGTAATCGACATTCCGGAGCAAAACCTATCGGTTAATCGACATTCCGGAGCAAAACCTATCGAAAATCGAATTTGAATTTGTGCACTTTTTTAAATTTTTTTTTTTAAATGTTTTTTTATACCCTTGCAGAGGGTATTATAAAATTGGTCAGATGTTTGTAACGCACAGAAGGAGACGTTTCCGACCCCATAAAGTATATATATTCTTGATCAGCATGAGAAGCTAAGTCGATATAGCCATGTCCGTCTGTCCGTCTGTCCGTCTGTCCGTCGGTGCGTACGCGTTTTACTCAGCCATCTTAAGAGCTATCGGGATGAAATTTTTTTTGGGAGCTTTTTTTTACCCGGGTGAGATAAAGTATGAAAATCTTTGGGATCGGACCACTATATCATATAGCTCTAGAAGAAACATTTTTGCAAAAATGGGAGTATCCCCATGAAATTTACCAATATGATAGTAATAGATATAAAATCTCAGATCCCAAAATTTGAATCTGATCCGATAAATAGAACACAAGTTACAGTCAATATAAATCGGTTCAAACGCTGCCGGCAGCGCTGCTTGCTGCCTACTACTGCCATCATCAAATCAACAGAGCACACGCATACACACACAGACGCAACGCTACATGAACTGTATGTGTATGCGTGCCGTGCTTTGCTTAGAAAATGATGGAAGAAGAAAAACTTGTGGTAAAAAGAGAAATAATATTTTGTTTGTGTATTGATGAATTGAGTTGCAGGGAAAGAAATTTCAAAAAGGAAAAATATTATTGCCAAGTATACTGCAAGGGTATATAAACTTCGGCATAGCCGAAGTTAGCTTCTTTGATATTTTTTTGTTCTATTTGTGTGGCTTTCTTCTGGAAACTACAGTATGCAGTGTGATATGGATGTTTGCTGGGTTACTTGTGGAATTAATGTACTTTTTTAAAATTTTATTTAAATAAAGTAAACTCATCTTGATGAGTCGCTTATAACTCTTTTTATACCCTGTATATTCTTGATCAGAATGAGAAGCTGAGTCGATATAGCCATGTCCGTCGGTGCGTATGCGTTTTACTCAGCCATCTTAAGAGCTATCGGGATGAAATTCTTTTTTGGGGCTTTTTATTACCCGGCTAAGATAAAGTATGAAAATCATTAGGATCGGACTACTATATCATATAGTTCTAGAAGAAACATTTTTGCAGAAATTGGAGTATCCCCATGAAATTTACCAATATAATAGTATTGGATATAAAACCTCAGATCCCAAAATTTGAATCTGATCGGATAAATAGAACACAAGTTTCAGTCAATATAAATCGGCTCAAGCGCTGCCTACTAAGGTACGTTTCATAATTATAACGCCACCCATATATTTCAAATATTGCTCTAACGGTACAATTCTCGATGTTACAATGTTCTACCGAAATACTTGTTGGGGCACAACAACAACATACAACAACTTTGGGATCAATAGGAATAACGGTACTTTTCTATTTACGCAAATTTTCAATTAATGGTTTCTGCAGTGCAAGTGATAAGATCAGTATTCTTTATGTGAAAAAGTGATCAAATTTAAATTGTGAGTTAACATTCCGCGTGGAAAAAATTTGACCGACTGTGAAAAGGGTCAAATATTGGCTTATAAGGATGAAAGATGCAGTGGCAGAGAAATCGCGCGCAAGCTGGGCAGGAGCCACCGACTTATCCAAATTTTTTTGAAAGATCCTGTAAAAAACGCTCAGGAAGAAAGAAATTACTTTCTAGCCAAAATGAGCGAAAAATTATCAATAAAGCTAGCAATACTTGTAAGAGTTTGCGCGACTTGCAAGGAGAAGTCGATAAAAATGTTAGTCGTACCACCGTGTGGCGGACACTAAATAGGTCCAACTTTATAAAAAACAAGCTGATGAGTTCCGTTCCAGCTTTAAAAGCTGAACACAAACTTGCTCGGATGGATTTTGGGCGTCAAAATATGGAGACACAGTGGTCATCCGTAAGTCACACAAAATAATAACCCAATTCGTTTTTATTGCAAGGATTAAAATTGCAGGTCATCTTTTCGGATGAAAAGAAGTGGAATTTGGATGGTCCTGATGGTTTTCGGAGATATTGGCATGACCTGAGAAAAGAGCCACAAGTTTTCTCTAAGCGAACTTTTGGAGGAGGAAGCGTGATGTTTTGGGGATCTTTTTCCTCAGTTGGATGCCTGAATCTCCAATTCGTATCTTCATGAATGAATAGTGGAGATTACTTCCAAGTGTTGGAAAACAGTCTCATTTTTGAATGAAAATGAGGATAGAGACTGGATTTTCCAACAAGACAATGCCGCAGTCCACGTCAGTAGGGAGACGAAGTCGTGGTTTACCTCAAAGAATATCGCCCTTATGTCCTGGCCATCAAGATCACCAGACCTCAATCCAATTGAGAAACTGTGGGGCATCTTAGTCCGTAAGGTCTACAAGGAAAATCGCCAGTTCAACACAGTTCAAGAACTGAAAAATGCGATAGAGGAGGCTTGGCTGGAGATTGACCCAGAGACAATTAAAAATTTAGTATTAAGTATGCCACGCAGAATGTTCAATGTTATTGCCAAAAATGGCAAACAAATTTAAAGTATTTTGAAATAAAAGTATAACTAATTGCTAACATTTATGCTAAAAAACGAATTAATTGAAAGTGGCGTTATAATTATGAAACGCGCCTAAAATAGAATTCTCGTAAACAAAAAAGTACCGTTAGTCCCACTAATCCCAACAAGTATTTCGGTAAAACATTGCAACAACGAAAATTGTACCGTTAGACCAATATTTGAAATATATGGGTGGGCGTTATAATTATGAAACGTACCTTACGTCATTATCAAATCAACAGAGCACAGCATACACGCACAGACACAACGTTACATGAACTGTATGTGTATGCGTGCCGTGCTTTGCTTAGGCAATGATGGAAGAAGAAAAAATTGTCGTAAAAAGATAAATTATGTTTTGTTTGTGTATTGATGAATTGAGTTGCAGGAAAAGAAATTCTAAAAAAATAAAAATATTGCCAAGGACTGTAAGGGTATATAAACTTCGGAATAGCCAAAGTTAGCTTCTTTGATATTTTCATCCTAAAAGAGTCTTCCACGAGTCATAGTTTATTCATTTCTGACTCATATTCGAATTAAATTTTGAATAATTTGCAACGAAAATAATTTTTTTATTAATATAATTTTCATTTACTATATACATATATTATTTACTATATATATATTATCTTAAAAAATAACAACAAAAAAAATAAATAGATATTCAAAAAATAACAAAAACAGTAATAGAAGTTCATAACATTTAACATAAATAATTGAATTAATGTAGATAATAACAAAAATATTTACAATATTATTTACATGTACATATGTTTTATATTACTCTAAACGCCTACGCTTCGCCAGCCTGTCATTGGCATGGACAAAATGCTTTTGTAGTACCGTATTCAAATTTTTGTCCTTGCATTTATACTTTTCATTAGTCATATCTAAAAGTCAAAATATTAATTAATAAAAAATATTTTAAATATTTTCCAAAATAATACATACTTTTTATTACGGTTACAATGTAGCACCTTTCTGTTGAGGGTTTCATTTTTGTCCCCTTCCAGCTATATTCGGAAGCTACCTTGTCCGAAAAAACTTTTCTGATCGCAGCTCTAATAAATTGTGTGGGCCCATCTCCTCCAATTTTCGCTGTCGCAAGACCCACTATTACTGTCGCTTGAACTTTCAGCGCTCTTATGATTATAATCAAAACTTTCGTTTGCCTAAAGATCATTTGAATTGTTGTTTTTTCTATTATTTCCTTTTCATTTCAGGCTGAATTTGATGAAATTTCATTTTGCGCAGTGTAAAGCACATACATTGACAATTTTCGTTGGCTCTCTTTGTGCCTACCCCTGGTTTATACCAGAGCCCGGCACTCATATCCCCTGGGGGACGAACACGTTCGGCACCTAGTATGCGTGTAACCGAACGGCTGCCGAAGTTTTTTCTTCATAAGATTATTTGCTGCACTCGTTTTCTTGATTTGAGGCAGAATTTGATGAAGTTTTATTTTGCGCAGTGTAAAGCAGGGGTAGGCACAAAGAGAGCCAGCTCAAACTGTCAATGTATGCGTGCGCTTGCTTGTGTACGTAAGCTGCTTTACACTGCGCGAATCGTATGTGAAGAAACGAATAAAAAAATTAAACTGCAAGTGAAAAATAATAATTCCGACCTAATTGTTGTTCAGAAACTCAACTATTTCCTTTACTTCTATATTGTTTGGATAACTTTTTATACGAAGGAGATCTTCTAAATAGCTATCAGTAAGACTATTTCGAATTGAATCTTTAATTAATTTCATTGTCGAAAATGTGGATTCGCTTATATTGTAATATACTTTTTACCCTATTGGGACAAAATATAAATAATGGCAAAATATTTTTGTTGTTGCCATGTAAGAAAGTGAAGCATTAATTTTTCTGCGTGTAGCTGCGTAACAAAGCGACATAGTACTGCTTTCGTCAAAAGTCTGTGCGACACTAGCTGTTTTTTTATGCACTCAACTTGTACTTCGTGCTCACATCGGCATGCACACAGACGGCCACACGAGCAATTGCCGAGCAAAAGTGCCCGCACGGGCTATGGGCGCCTACCTCTGGTGTAAAGCAGAGCCCGGCACTCATATCCCCCGGGGGACGAACACGTTCGGCACCTCGTATGCGTGTAACCGAACGGCTGCCGAAGTCCTCACACAAAATTACCATGAGCAAGAGGGTGGGTTTTAGTTCCCCTCAGCATTTCGACGCAAGCAGATCTATGTCGCTTTGTTGAGAGAACACACATGAAAAAATTGATCGCTGTTTTGTTTTCTCTATCTTTTTCTTGCATATGATTATTTGCTGCACTCGTTTTCTTAATTTGAGGCAGAATTTGATGAAGTTAAATTTTGCGCAGTGTAAAGCAACATACGCATACAAGCAAGTGCACACATACAACTAAACTTTTTTAGCGCTCTCTTTGTGCCGGGCCCTGGTGTAAAGCAACATACGCACACAAGCAAGTGCACACATACAACTAAACTTTTTTAGCGCTCTCTTTGTGCCGGGCCAGTGCTGCAAAATGAAATTTTTTTTTATACGTAGCTTGAACTAAAAATCTACGTATTTTTACGTAGCCAAAATTTGGTCAAATACGTAGATCTACGTATTTTTTTTTAAAGTCAAACAAAGCCAATTATAAAGGGTATTTTAATTATATATATGCCATATTTGTTTACATATAAGTTTTTATTAATAAAATTAACATTTTTTTTAATATTTAGGAGTGAATATTTTTATTAAAATAGCTTGGGTGCTCTTTCGATGGCTCAGATGATATTTGCTTTAAATGGTCTTTTGTGAATAATAATCCTTTTAGGGTTTCTGTGCCTAAACAATTCCTTTTATTCGTTTTATTTAAGTTATCTCAGAAAAAATTCTTTCAACATTTGCGCTGCTATGCGGCAATGTTAAAATATTTTGAGCAAACTCTGACAAAAAAGGAAAAAGAAGGGAACTATCGCCTTTTTTAATATTTGCAATATACGCCCAAATCTCTACTTCCTTAGCATCTTCCCCAGTAAAGGGCAGATCTGTATTCCGTAAGATACGCCACTCCCTGTCGAGCTCATTGAAATTTCGCGTGCACAGTCCTGTCATGAAAATGCATGTTTATTAGAGGTTATATAAAACAATAAATTTTAAAGTAGTTACCTGGAAATGAAAGTGCAGCTTGTGTAATCGATGGTATGTTGCGTATTAATTTCTTGTTTAAGAATACCGCAGGATTTAAGAACTGCAATTGCTTCATTTTTTGCATGTGTTCGTTGTTAAATGGGAAGCGCTTTTTTATTTGACGAAGACTCTCAATAAAAAACTTAAGACAATTTTGCCGAAATAATAATAAATTCGCACAATCAATGGTTCCGCTTTTTTGAAGAGTTAGGGCAGCCACATTGCCTCCCAAATAAATGTCATTAAAGTCCAAGTGTAGATCGGAATTTTCAAATTCGCAATTCAAAATTTTTGATTCCAAAGCCGCTTTTTCGTTGCTATTTTGTTCGGGTTCCTCCTCAGACAATTCTATGTGTTCTGGCTTTATGAAACATTCCATTATTGTTTTATAGGCACGAAAAACGTTATCGTAAAGCAAATACAGCTTGGGGCTTTCTGATTGTATCTCCAAATTCAGTTCGTTAAAAATTGGCAACACAAAATTCAGAAATTCTAAATAAAATTCAGTGGTTGGCTCGATGCACATTTTTAGAATAGGTTCGGCGGAACGTAATCGGTCGTTCATCACAGCTTCTTGAAAATATAACTTTAATGCCGGTAGTTGTTCCAACAGTCTTTTTTACTACTTGCATCAAAGAAAGCCACCTTGTTTGACACGGTTTTAATAATTTGTGTGGCTTTACGTTCACAAAAGCTTGGAATTCTTGAAAGGCCGCAATACGTTTCGGACTGTTTTGTATAAATGTATACACTTCGCGAGCGAAGTCCTCAATATTGCGTGGAAGCTCCTTACAAGCATATGAGGCACAAAGATGAAAGGAGTGGCAAATGCACTTCATAAGAAATAAATCAGGAATATCGTCTGATAGCAATTTTGACAGAGAATGGTGTTGACCAAACATTGAATTCGTCCCATCTGCTGCAAAGCCAATCATGTTTTCTTTAAGTGGAATGTTTTTTTCTTCGAAAAATGATACTAAGTCATTGTGCAAATCAGAGGCAGTGCTGCTGGAGACTTTTAAGAGGCCTAAAAAATTATCTTTAACTTTAAAGTTGATTGCAGTTCTTGCAATAAGCGCCAAATGTTTTGTGGTAGACCTGTCGGTGCTCTCGTCAACGATTAACGAGAATTTGTTGTTTTTTAAACGGTTAATTATATGATCTTCTGCCACTTGTCCAGTAACATGTGTTACAATATCATGAGCTTTACCACGTCCGAATTGTAATTTTGCAGCTATTTTTGAGTCCTTGTCGATACTTTGAATTAGATCTTGTAAATCGGTGGCCAAGGAAAATGGCAAATTATGCTTTGCCAAAAATAAAGACATTTTTATTTCGGCGCTCTCTATGTTGTTTTTAAAAGTAGTTAAAGCTGTGTCAGGCAACATAGATAAAATTGTTGGTTGATGGACGCCTTGAAATTAATGTATTAAAAATATTTATATATATGCATTAAAAATATGTATAACGTTTGTTGAATAAACACTGGGTTTAGTTCCTCCTGCACAAGGACAAGTTGTTAAAAACACATAAAAACATAAATTAAGATACAGACATAACAAACTCGAAGACAACAGACACAAATGAATAAACAAAATACATACTTCTCTCGTTGTTCTTATGTTTTGTACAATTTACGTGATTATCTAGAACTCTTATACCTGCACCACATTTTAAGTCTATTTTGCAAAAGAAAAAATTGCTACCTTTGACGCTTCTTTTCAGCCAGCCGCAATATTTTTTGTCGTGCTCCCAACTATCCGAATATTTCATGTCATAGTGGCGTTTCCGTTTCTTTGTGGGAGTGGTGGATTGCTCCTTATCGCTTTCACTGCTTATAGAAGAGTAGTTTTCCATTTGAGATCAATAAAAAAACAACCAAACTTTAGGAACTTTTTATCGCGACAAAAATTTACATGTACTGCACAGCTGAGAATAATGAATATCGTTTCCAGCCTGTTCTTTCTGGCAACATTAGGCAACATCTTGACTAAAGCCTGCTGCTAGCACACTGTTAGTGTTGGTAAATTGCAAATTACTCGTTTACTTTTAAATTAAACATCTAAATTCTTGTTTATATCTAAAAAAAATTTGCTAAAATTTTTTTTTGTACAATTTAAAAAAATACGTAGATTTGGGAGCTCTATACGTAGATACGTAGATCGGGGCTGAAAATACGTAGGTCTACGTAAAAATACGTAGATTTTGCAGCACTGTGCCGGGCCCTGGTTTATACCATTGCATGCAAATAACGGTTGACCGTTTTTTTTCGTTACGGTGTGCTCACGAACAAAACCGAAAAAATCACACACACACTCGATTTCGTTCTGAGCAGCTGACTTCGTATAGTTTCGTTTTAGCGGCGCTCTTTGTTTTACGCTCATTTTGCCATTTACTTGCCCATGCGTGTGTATGTATACCAATCCATACGCAACAAAATTTTATTTTCATCGAACGCGACAAATACACTTATTTGCGGACAACGAGAAACGGTCGACTGTTATTTGCGGGCTATGGTTTATGCATATAAGAAAGCACAAATGAATTAACAATATGGGTTATTTGTAGTTCCTAAAGAGTATATCAATTACAATTATAGTTCTTATCATTAATATTTTGATTTGTGTACCTTATTGTATAATAATTAAGTAGATGGTAAGCCCAGATTTTTGAAATATTTTAAGAGTATTTCAGTATCTGCGGTTCCAGTCTGCATCTCATTCTTATTTAATAGTATGAGCCTACCACTCATTTTGGTCACGTGTGTCTTTTATCTCGAAAGGGGCATCCGTGACTTGGCTATGTTCGTAATAGTCACTAAATATTTTTCGCAGCACATATACTACGCTTTTATTTGATACCATATTAGGGTTTAGACTGGCTCTCCGTCATCCCACTAGAATGGAAGTTCTAGGGCACTTAATTCGCTTCTCCGCCTTTTTTTCATTATTTCGATTGAGAGCAGTCTACTTTCAAACAGAGCTTTTAATGTTTGTGATGTTGAGCCCAAAATTGCTGCCACCGTATCCCAGTTTTTAATTCTGTGGAATCCTCCCCGGTCCTCCACAACTTGGTGTAACCTGAATATAATAAATAATTATAATGATTTTAGAAACAACGATTCAGTGATCTATGGAGATTCAAAATACTTACGTAAACAATAAGACATCATCATCATCGTTTAATTGGCCATTCGTCAGTTTGGCCAGCCTGGTGTTGAATACTTTAAGTTGACAATTAAAGGTTTTCCATTTCATTTCCCAATGACATAGAGCGTACATTTTTTTGGGGTCAGGTCCTCCTCACCCTCAAAGTCCACAATTTCATAATTGGAATTTTGTTTTGCTGGCGTCACTGGGAGTTAACTCTGTCTGATTCTCCACTTCCACTGCCCCTAATGTCTGATCCTCCACTGCCCCTATAATCTGATCCTCCACTGCCCCTATTGCCTGATCCTCCACTGCCTGATGTCCTAATTCCTGACAGATTTGTGGTGTAGCTGCAGCAGTTACACTGGTAGGTTTCTTAAATTTTTTTTTTTCGCCATGTCGTCTCTGATGGTGCCGCTGCACGTTTGAGCGACGTGGACTTTTGAAACTGCATTCACTGCACGAAAACATTTTTAATTAATTAATTTTTATTTATTTATTTATTTATATTCTGAATTGAAACCGTGATTGCAAATTACGGACAATTCTTAAATCTAGCTATAGCTACTAGGCCTTAAGCTAAAATTGTGCTAATTAGTTAGAAATATATTTACAGGATACTAGATGTATATGTGTATATGTACAAGGGCTAATTTGTATTGTTGAAAGTTATTCTGGTAACTTTGAACCAGATGATTATATAAGATGGGATAGGTTTGCTTCTTGGAGGAATTGTTTAATGCAAAGGACGTTGGAGTTGTTAAGGGAGTCGAGAGGATTAGAGGAAAGGTATTTCTTTCTTATTGTATTGTATTTGGTACAATCTATGATTATGTGGAGGACTGTGTTAATTCTGGCTCTACATGGCCAGATGGAGCAAAAGGAGCGACTGCATCATTATCATAAATCCAGAGAGTATTATAAACGAATATTCGTGTCGAATTGAACTTTGGGACAAGGGATTTGATGTCAAGGGTGTCAATATTATCTTGGATTATGAAATGTCCAAGGATCCTATTAGCTATTTGCATCGTGTGGCACATGCTGGCCGTTTTGGAGCCAAGGGTCTGGGCATTATATTGATTTCGAATGAGAATGATGTTTCCATATTCGTATATCAAATTGCCCGAAATAATTGATTTATCCAGCTAATTTTTGCTACTACATATTATATGTTTTTTTTACTGAATATTCAGTAAGCAATTAAACGAGGTCCAAGAGGAGTTCACTTTTTAAAACGAAACTTAAACTAGAAATTTATGTGTAACATCAGATGGAAGTATAAAATATATTTATATATTTTCTTGGTCAGCTTAGCTTAGCAAAATCCATGGAAACATGTTCGTTTGTCCTTTTGTGTCACTATAAACATCAAATTCTACTGCAAACTCCAAGAGCTAGAGCTATTAAATTTGATACATCAAATTATAAAAAACAATTTACTACAAAATTTTTTTAAAATTGGACCATTTTTTGCCATTGATGCAGGATATAATCATGTCGAATCGACAACTAACTTTAATCTTACTTTTTATACTGCATCAGGTTAGCCTGTTGGGAACTGTAGGTATAAGAGGTGTACATATAAACACAGTCGAAAAAACAGATAGAGAGGAGTAGGAGACAAGAAAGGGATACAAGATGAAGGTTTTAAGGCATTGTGGAGGAATGAAACTGGTGTGAGACCAACAAAACCAAAAAAGGAACGTATCGACTTTCAAGAAAAGAAAGGTGCAAATATGTGCGAAATTTTGACCCGCACACATTGATTGGCAACACTACGGCCATTGTATCGTTATTTCAGCGTCTCCTTTACGGTATACGGGCGAGGGATTGGAGGAGCAGGACTTGTCGATGATTATCGCGGCAGTGGCGATGTAGGCGATAATGGTGCACCCCATGATGATAACGATAGTGGAGATGAGGCGGCCGCCGGTGACAAACCGGCTTGTTCCAATTGCGCTGATTAGGCAAGGGTGTTGTCTTCTTCTTTGGCACAATAAAATTACAAAATTTGTTTGTTTTTGTCCAGCTATTGTTTACTTAGGCCATTTCGTTTTGATCTTTGAAAGAAGAACAGACATAGCAAGTCTAATATTATACCCCTTTGAGTTGGTTTTAGCATTTCCTGCATTTCCTCAAATTGCTGTAGTATTTTCTTGGATCTATTTTTGTTTATTTCGTTTTCACGTAGGTCAAAAGCCGGATCTGCTAAACTTGAAATGTTGCCAAGAGACATTTACTTTGTAAACCGAAAAAGGGGAGTGATGCCAATCATCATGGGTGGGGGGTGCGGCAGCACTTAGCTCTGGGCTAGTGCAAATGTTGCGGCGTCGTCGTGGTATGCAATATTTGTCTTTGCCCCAATTTATTAATAGACAATCATGCTCAAAATCTTAAAGGTTTTTGCACTTGCTGTTTATTTTTAGTTCGCCGCATTCCTAAGATGCCGTGGTGACAAAAATAATCTAAATACATCCAACCCAAATCCCCTCGAGCGTATGAAAATGCTCATGAAATGTGGCAGCGCCGGCGGCAGTTGCAAGTGGAGCACACACACATACACTCTCCTTCATCTCATCGCACACATTTCATTTTCATTTCAGGCATACACATGAGTGTGAGAAATACGAGATATGAATAGATATGTCAAGTTTCTGTATAGAAAATGTACTTGTGTGTATGGCAAATTTTAATTGAAGGTATAAAATCATCATCATTATGCATCTTAAATTAAAATAATTAAAATAATCTTCCTAATACAAAAATGAGCAAAAATTGAAAAGTCCGCTCATCTAATACGCTGACAGAAGCTAGTTGCTAGAAGAAAAAGAAAAACCTATCGGTTAATCGACATTTCGGAGCAAGCCTATCGGTTAATCGACATTTCGGAGCAAAACCTATCGGTTAATCGGTTGGTGGTTGCGGCGAATGAGCAAAAAGTTACGGCGAATGATCAATTTTTTGTACGAATTCGAGATGTTGATTTTGTTGTTGTTTTTGTTTTTGAAGTGAACGGACGTGTGTGCGAGTAACGGTCGTCGCTCGCGGAGTTTTTTCGCTTTTTGAAACGTCGAAAGGAAAATAAAGAAAATTGTTAAAATTATTGTAAATTGAAATTTGTAAACGAGTCGGATGCGATTAGCTGATTTAAATATATTATATCGTGCGTGCTGTTGCGAGTGTTTGTTTCAAATATAAATTTATATATTTTTTTTTCTGTTTGCTGTAACTACTCAACACCAACACCATTACACCAAAGCGACGCAGTGTGTTTGTTGTTGTGCCGTGCGTACCACAAAGTTTTTAATATTAAACCATTTGATGAGAATTTGAGATGATAAAATTAAAGTGAATAATTGAAATGAAAGAAAGAAATTCAAAAAATGAGAAATATTAATATTTACAATATTTAGCAGCAGCAACAACAACGAAAGAAGTAGTTGCACATACAGACTCCGACTCCGTATACACACAAACACACACACACACAAACACGCACGAGAGCCAGAGTCGCGGGAATAATTTTGTGTGTGTATGTGAGTGAGTGTGTCTTCTATAGTTGTTGTTGTTGTTGTTGTTGTTGTTGGAGTAGTAGTAGTGCTGGAATTGCTTTGGTGTGACCGCATTCGAATCGCAGAATCTAAGAGCGCGCGCGCAACGGAATTATTAATTAAATACCTTGTTGTTTTTTTTTGGTTGTTGTTTTCATATTGCATTTCCACATATATATTTTTAGTTCGCCTTTTTAAGAATTCCAAAAAAAATAAATATATAAAAATCAGAAGTATAAAGCAAGAAAAATAAACCAATCGAAACATCTACACACACTCTCACACACACACACACATCATGTTCACCGAGGAGGGCATCTTTCCCATAGGCGATGGCCTGCTGGATGTGGATGCCGAACGCTTGAAAGGATTACTAGTGTCATTTGACATCAACGATATCTACGATGTGGAACAGACGCCGTTTGCCAGGTAAGAGAAGAAGAAGAATTGCATTGCAATTGTTGCACAAAAATACAACAAAACCCAACAACAACAACAAAAGTGAAACAAGTTTCGTCCCCATCAACAAAAAAGCGAAAATGTTATTGAAGAAAGTCGGTCCCCTCTCCCCTTATCCAGTTATACCCCCTGTCCATGGCAACGTTCACATAGTATTTTTGTATTTTCGGCTAAACAACCAAAAAAAATAAACCAACAAAAGACAAGAAGAAAAAAAAAACTGAAAACTTCTGCGTCTCAAAACTTGTTTGTCAAGTGTGCCCGTCTCTCTTTGTGTGTGTGTGTGCTTTGTCTGTAGAAGTAGAAGCTCACACAGACACAGCAATAGCAGCTGCTACAGTGGTTTCATTTTTATGTAGTTCTCAAATCAAAAGAAAGACATTTAACGAAATCTTAATATTTTAATATTCCCGATCAAAAGATTCTATTTTTGTGTGTTTATCATGTTGTTGTCAAGTGTGTGTTTTTGTACCACTGTGCCTGTCGTTTATCAACTTCCCTTTAGTTGATAGGGTTCCCCCCTAACCCTGCAGAGTCCTTTGTACCGTTGTTGCCTGCACAAACATTTAGCAGCTGTTGCCATTTTGACTTCTCTATCTCTTTCTCTCGCACTCGTTCATTCTCTCTTGTTCCGCTTTCTGTTGTGTTTCTATTATTTGTTGTAGGCTGACTGACTGACTGACCCTCTCCTTGTCCTTGTTAGCGGCCAGCCGCTAATTTCGCGATCCCCCTCCTTCCCGTTCTGTCTGAGTCACCCCTTCTTCTTTTGCCCTTTAACTGCCATTTTGAATCATTTCGCATATGTAATAAGTTTAAGGTCCCCCCTTCGTGCTTGTGTTTCGTGAAGGCTTCAATCCATCAATAGGTATTTAATAGAGGAAACTTTTGCTGATAAGCAAACTTGAATTTTGCCCACCTCTCTCTCTCTCTGTCCTTATCAGTTTCGTAAGCAACCAACCAAGAGAACCATTTCATTCAAATCATTAAAAAATTCGTCATATGTCGCAATTTATTTGTTTTTTTTTTCTATTTACAGGCAGACAATGTGAATAATTTAATATATTTAAAAGAAAATCCATAAGTTTCCAAAATCATTTCAAATACAGGTTTACAATTCTTAACAGAGAAGAAACTTAAATTGAATGTATATTTTTCTTATCTTCTCTTGTCTTCTCTTTTTTTTATCATACTTTTTATTGTGTGTTTATTGTTTATTGAGCAACCTAGTAACTGACTTCAAGGCCCGTCTGTGGGCAGGTATAAGTAGAGTCTGCTTATCGAAAGTAATTACTGAAATGAAAAAAAAAATGAATTTTTTCGTTGGGTTGGCCAAAAAAAGCGGCCACCAAATCTCTAAGATAAGGATTAGATATATGTAAGTGCATATCAACTCAATGAAAACGAAGGCGTTTTCAAAAATAGGTTTTCATCTGAAGCCCCTTGAAATCATAAATTTATAAGAAAATGAGCAGTTACTTTTTATTCCTGATTTACTGAAAGTCAAAAGATATGAAACTGAATAATTTGACTCGAAAAGGGAAACGACAATAGGTCCCAAAATTCGATTCCGACAAAAGCATTCGGAGACAAGGAACAGGTCTAAATATTTTTAGTATCCAATTTAAAAATCATTTGTTAAAAAGAAGTAAGCTAATGCCTTTTAGATTAATGATTCTCTTTGGGAATTATTCTTAAAAACAAATCAACTTTCGAACAAGAATAAAACCAAGATAATTGACCAACTCATGTCATAAGTTAGTAAATTCTATATTTTAAACTAGGAATTGTCTGTTTTTCATTTCGAATAGATAAGATTACGACGTCACAAGTTGCATGAAAATTATCCATTCCTATGAAGACGACCTCAATAAAAATAAAAAAAAAATAAATAAATGGCTTACATTGAATTAATAATAAATCATACATAACGTTAATTTGTTAACGAATTTTGAGTAAAATCATTATCAGCATCATTATATCGACATCATCATCTTTACATTTCATCATTATCAAAGAGATATATATATATATATATATAGAGAGAGAGAGAGAGAGAGGGAAAGAGAGAAAAATAAAAAACTGCAAAATAATTGGCAACATGAAAAACAGTTGACAATTGAAAATGTCAATCAATGGGCTCCTCCGTCGCGCTCTTCTGACCAACTAAATCTTGGCCAACGTATAACACAAAAAAATTATCACAAAAAATAAAATAATAATAAAAAATAAAGCTGCTATGCATATAATTGGACTTTGGGGCGACTTTGTTTGCTGACGATGGCGCTGCCCCAAATTTATATCGACAGGCAACGAGACAAATGAAGTTTTTTTTGTGTTTCTCTCTCTTTTTTTATTTTCGGTCTTTCCAAAAAGTTAGCCCACTTTGATTTCGGCTTAGTTATGATGGTTATACCCTAACATATTATGGCCATGGTAAAAATTGCAAGAAATTCAAAACTATTGGAAACCATTTAGCATTTAATCGTCAGAATTATCCTTGAATTGGGACTTGTTTCCAGCAGGGACCATAATCATTATAAGCTATATTAAAAAAATTGTATGATAATATTTACATTTCGATTATATTAGATTTTCTTCAAGAAAGATTATTAATTATGAGTAATTTAATAAAAATTATCCATAAAAATCTTGTTTGATCAAAAAAAATCAAAGATAATGATTAAAAATGATTTTTATTTTTTTCGCTTAAAAAAAACGGATTCTGTATCAAATATTTTCAAATAATTTTGCATATCCTTAAAAAGGAATTCAAGGACTACCCCTCCATAAAATTTGCAGACGATAAATTTGTAATATACATAAAATCAATCAGATTTTCTTCACTCTCTTCCATTCCATCTATTGGTATATACACACACACACACACACACACACACACACACACACACACACACACTTAATATAAATGATGCTGGCAATTGTCACGCCCGAGGCTCGAGGGTTTGGGGTAAAAAAGAAGCTATTTGCCTCGCCCACGCACAAATTTGTTGCAGTAGCAGCAAAAGAGAAAACGAAAAATGTGCGTCATAGTAGTCAGCTGTTTGTGTGTGTATCTGTGTGTGTGTGTGCGTGGGCGATTTAAGACTCCCTTTAAGGGTTTTCGAGGGTTGATTTTCTAATATTGTTGTGACGTCAAAACGTATTGAGGTTGGTTTGATACTGGGCCCAAACAGGACTTGATAATAACAAGTATATATACATACATATGTATACATACATATGTAGAATCTGTATAAACATATTTCATTTCTATTTGAGTTTATTAAAATATTATTCTTTTGGCTAGAACATTTCTTTGGAATTTCCAACTGAAACTCATTTTTTATCAAATGGTTTGCCGTTTCGTTTGTTTTGTGGATAAGCATTTGTATTTGTATTTATAAGTATAAATGATAAACCCACCCAGCACCCACCTACCCCAATCTTCCCATCCAAAGCTCCAAGGGTTCTTTATTTGTACGAGCCCAACGTGTAGGCAAATATCAACGTATATCTATGTATGTAGGTACACATGTACATATGTATATGTGTGTAGTCGGATGGCTCAAAGATCTATTATTTATGAAAATAATGAAAGTTAATTGCTTTTAGCAAATATTTTCTCTATACATTTTTTCTTTTGCACACAAGTGACTTAGGAATTTTACCAAGAAAAAACAAAAAACAAAATTTGTTTCTCTGTTTCTCTGCTGCATTCTCTCTGCATCTGTAACTTGATTTTAATAGGAAATGGATATATCTTTGACATCCAAACAACATTCAACATTCTTGGGGACCGTTTACTGTGATCTTGGTCCTAAAAAATGCTTTGGGCAGGCATTTGTCAATACAAGAGTGACTCTTTTAAGTATTTCCAGTAAAGTGAAGATAATACAAGTACCTAAAGAGCTAATCACAAAGGTTAACCACATATACATAGGCGAGAGTTGGACTGATTGTCGCATTTTTTTTTTTAATCGTTCATATATCCAGATCGGGAGCTGGTATCCTGTCATAGGGGCACTTAAATGAAAGATTAATTCATTGTGCAACTATTGATCAAAGATACATTTAGATGAAATTTACCGTTACAAAGCAATAGCTGGTTTTTCAAACATTTAAACATTGTGGTACCCTAATCTTCCGCAATATACATATGTATATAGGCACGTGCGAGGGGTGAGGAAGTGAGGAGAATGTTGTTATCCCTGCAACATTTGGTGTTTTAAACATATTGTTGCTGCTGCTGTTTATATTTTGCACTGACGGCCACACACACATTTCGACATCTTCGTCGACTTCTTCTGTTTATGCATTTGTTTATTTGTGTATATAATTTGTTTAATTGCCCCATTTGTGGAAAAGGGATTGGTTGGTCTACCTAAAGACCATTTGTTGGTGGGGTTGATGCTCCTTCCTTATTTTTTTATAGGCTTCTTCATTTGGTTGGTTGATGTTGATGGTTCGCGTTTTGTTTTTGCAAATTAATTTTGAAAATGCCATTCGGACTAATTAACTGAAAAGCAGTCAACGCCTACGGCAGGAAAAAATAACAACAAAAGAAGAAAAAAATTATTGTTTAGCTACGGCGCCATTTCTGCCAGTTTTTAATTTATTGTTTAATATTATTGATACAGTTTTTTTTATTCTTCGATGATGATGAGTTCATTTTAATTGAGTTTTTTTGTCTGTTTTAATATGCTAAATGAGTATTTTATGCGATTTTTTTTGGGAATGATTAGTAGAAGTGTATAGAGAGTGAAGGTGGGTGGAGGGCGATTGATTGGATGCAGGATTTAATATGGCTAAGTGAGTGCCTGATTTTAAAATGAACCTGAAATATGAGACATTAATTTTAATGGATTAATAAGGGATATACATACATATGTACATATTTAGGAGAATATCTAAATTAACAATATGTGTATTATATTCGAAATATTGGAGCCATCTTGAATTTAGTAAATAACTCAAGTAAATAACTTAAAAGTTTTTAAGCCGCCTTTTCATTATATAATAGATAGTCCTATCTTACGATGTATTACTTATAACTTCTAAAACTAAAACTGCAAAAACGACAGCTAAAAGAATGTCACATCGTATTTATTCTTTTCAAATTTTACCAATTTAATTCTTTTTTACAACCCTAATTTATATATATTTGTTACTATAGATGATTATGCGTCAAATGAGATATTTTGAGTAAATATTGAATACAAAATGGCTAAGCTATATATAACTTTTTACATTTTTCTTGTTTGATGTTTAAGGATTTTATCCCATTTTGTGTTTTTTAGATCTGGGGCATATATTTTTCAAACTTTTCGTTTATGTATTTAAAATCAGGCATTTTGGAACACAACTACGATGGCGGATTGCTATTGGTGCCTTTCAAATAGTTTACTTTTATAATAATAATAATTTGGATACTTTTTTGAATATTTTTGGTACAAATTTTCGTACATTTATAAACAGGAAAGGAAATAATAATTATTATTATTAATAAGATATTGAAGTGGGGACGAATGGTGGGGGTCTAAAAAAAATCTCACAAAGTCTTTCTTTAAAAGGGAATAGCATAAAATGGAAAATTGAAAAAATTTAAAAATTAATTACAAAAAAAGTTATACATTTATCTTCTTTTTTCAATAATATATATTATAAACTACATTAAAATGTGCCCACGTTGTTAATAGATGTTATTGTTCTTATTTGTTGGTTTTGGTCAACATTTCCAGTTGGAAATTCTCAGTTATGGAGTCAACTGAAATGTTTTGTCTATGAGAAGGTGTTGCATATGCGTCATCCGCTTTTAGAATTTTTCAGCAACTTTTTTTTTTATTATTTGGACTACAGCAAAATAAGCAAAAAAAAACCTAAATAAATAACAAAAAAGAAAGACAATCGGACAGTGTGGACAGAGGAGGAGGAGGAGGACACGAGCCATTTACGTGTAAAACTTACGTTCAACTATCCAAGTCGTCGTCGTTTTCACATGATATTCTTGTGTGTGGTTGCTTTTGCGTTTGCGATATTGTGTGTTATCTTATCTTAACAAATCGAGTAACTAGACCAGCAAGAAAACAGCAGCAGCTGCTGCCATTTTTCACATGGACTCAAATAAGATAAAATTCCTTACAACCCCCCAGCCCTCCCCCCTAAAAAAAAACCCAAAAACTAAAAGGGATTTTACTTTTTTGGTGATTAAATTTTTAATTCATCTGCGAATAAATAAGTTTATATACATATATATATATATATATATATATATATATATATATTTGCTTTTTAAAGTTCAACTTTAAGTTTCCGCTCATAAAACTCAACTAACGGTACATTAACTTTGCCCATACAAACACACACACACACACATAAAAAGCCAAATTGACCAATTTCAAGGCCAATGCACATTATGATGGCTAATAGTCTAAATAGCCTGACCTTGACTGGACTCACCTAAAACCACACAAGTCCACAAAAACGAAAAAACCTTAAAGGTTAAAGGTTGACCCCCCATTCACAGAAAAGTCACTAACGGAAATATAAAAAATAAAAACACACTCATTGAATTACTTCAATTTGATGCGACTATTTACCAATAATCAAATGAGTTAATTGAAAAGTTAAAGGAAACGACTCTTAAAGAATAAGAAAATAATCTTGTACAAAAAATTATATGAATGAAAATAACTTATAAATGATTTGCTAATCAGTCTTTTGATTTGATTTGAAATAAATGAGTACTTGTTTTTAATTAATTTGCCATTTGTATAAAGTTTCTATACATTTACTTATTCAAATGATTTTCGACAAAAAGTGTTTATTTCGATACGAAAACTCAAATTTAAAGAAATTTCGAATGTTTTTATGAAGCCTTTAGAAGAAATTCAGTATACCTAGTTTTAAGAGTTTATATCTCCAACTAAAACCACCACCAGTAGAGGGAATTTTGTAATGTTCCAAAAAATAATAATACAAATTCACATTAAATGCAGCTGCATTAATCACAACAGACAGAGAGAGAGAGGGAGACACATGACACAAACAGTGGGGTGAATTCTTTGCCGAAGAGTGTTGTGGTTCCGGGGGTTAGGGGGGGGGGGGTTTGTAATTAAAGTTCAACCGAAAAGCCACAAATAAATATTTACACTAGGGGTAGGAGGAGAGAGCATGCAGGCTGCTAAATGGAGGGGGAGGTCCAATTTTTAGGGGTGGACCGTCGTCCAGATGTGTCAAGGTTGCTGACCTTTCTTAGTTACATATTATTGATTAGAACAGCGATTACAGAAGTACAAGCAAAAAACCAACCAAAATCATATTAAATTTTTCCAAACAAAAGAAAGTCAAAAAGAGATAGAGATGGAGAGAGGGAGAGAGAGACAAAACACAACTAGGAAATGTTGAAACTTAATTTTTCTTATTATTTTGTTCGTTATGTTATTGTTGTTATTGTTGTTGTTGTTGTTGATAAGCTGCTGCTGCTGCTGTTGCCGCTGCCAGCGGCTGTATGTGATATCTCTACGCATGCTGCTGCTGCATTTTACTTTTCTATAGGAAAAACAACAACAACAACTATAAAACAAAAACATGTTGCACGCAAAACTTATCATCTGCTGCTGATCGACTGCGCTTATACCTAGTGATGTCCCTAATAACCTTTCATTTCATTTGAGGATAAATAAATTTTAAATTAAAATGTTTAAACTAAACGATTGTTAATCGAAGAAACATCAAAATATCGATTGAGCTCAGAATATCATTTAAATTAAATATCATTTTGCCTCTTGAGTTTTTATATAGTTCAACAAATAATGAAAATTACTAGTTTTTTTCTTTTTGAAAATTTGTTTGCAAGTTGGAAATAAACAAATGAAACTTATTAATATCAATTAATTTCCCAGATATACATACATATGCCTTAGAGCCGAGCCCTCTTAAGTCAAGGAGGGCTACATCCATCTGTGCATCATTTAAAGGCAACAATAATTGGCAGTAAGAATATTTAGGAACACAGATTATTGTGCTCAGGCAATTGGCTTGAAGGTCATTCTAAATCAGATGGGCTGCAATATCTTTAGTCTGTCCCGCCGCATCCCTAAGTATCAGGGCTTTAAAAGAAGCCCTCAACGTGACAGAACGTGAGAAGTATCAGACCCTAACTAGTATCATCTATTAGTGTCATCCTAGATACATGGCTTATAATTTAAATGGGAAACACCTGCGAAAGAAGTCTTGGCTAATGGACAAAATCTTGTTGTTGTTGCCACTTGTTGGTTTTAAAGGGAGGTAAAATCTTCGGGAAGGGAATGTTAGCAGTTTAGGATTTCCCTTTCTCCATCGTCGTGGTTTCCCCTTTTGATACGTTAGTATATTATTTATAATGGGATCAAATCCTGGTGGAAGGGCGACAAACGGTTTTGTTCAGAATGAATATACCCTTCGGTTTGATCAATTTTCATGCACAACTTGATTGCACTTTCTTCATTGTTGTCTCTTGCTCTCTGTCTCTGTCTCTATCTCTTTCATTGTTGTTGCTATCTCGCTTCTGCATTTATTGTTTTCTGTTGTCGTCGTCGTTGTCAACGCGTTAATTATCTGAAAAAAAAAAAAAATTTTTTTTTGTTTTGCAGTAGCTTTAAGCAAAGTTGTTTTTGTTGCTGCTGCTCCCTGAAGCGGGTGGTGTGTGTGTGTATGTGTGAGTGTGTGTGGATGGATATTTGATATGTGTTGGGGGAAATTGAAAGTGATTTTTGCATTGTTGTTGTAGTTTTTGTTGTTGGGGTAGACTGATTCAAGAGGCTTTCGGCCTTTTCCTTCCGTGTAAATCATTAAAAAGACACAACAAAAACAGCTAGTAAAAAAAAAAAAAAAAATTAAAAAGAAACCCCAATTCAAACAGTTTCTCATAAAATTTCATTTGAAACAAATTTTGTTTAGTTTTATTCTTTTATTTGACATTGTGATAAGTTTAAAAACATGGGTAAGGCAAGTAACGCGACCTTTCGAGTTCTCTTTTTCTAGTTAATCCAATTTATGCATATCCCTCCGTAAAGCAAAACTTTGAACTTATAACACAGAGAGAGAGAGAGAGAGAGAAATAAAGAAAGACTCAAAACATCCTTAATCATTATTAATAGACAATTTTAAAAATCAGAAAGTTTTGAGCCTCGTTCGAATTTAGTTGGCATTCTTTTTTTATTATTGAATGACAAACAGGATCCGTGGTACAAAACAGACTAGTGTATGGATATAGCTATAATGTATGCTTATAAAAAATAGTTAGGTTAGCAGTTTATGTATGTATATTCTATACTAAAATAATAATACTTGTTTTACATGTTATAATAAAGATTTCTTAACAGTTTCCATTTCCTTCTCCACATAAAATGCCTTCATAAATTCCTCGAGTAATTCTTTGTTATAATTTATAATTTAGTAACTTTAACCGTTATTTTTTCTATACCTAAAACTATAAAACGAATTCATTTCATGAATACGTTTCTTTCATTTAAAAATTTTACTTTACTCTTTATTATCATTATTATGACGATAACTTTCTCGATAAGTGTGAGTGTGTGTGTGACACTATAATTGCCTCTTAGTCAATTAGATTAGATAATCAAAATCGGTCATTTCATTTAATTTCATTTCACTGGAAAACAAAAAGCAAACTGCACACTTAATAACTAAAAAAAAAAAAAACAATATGAAAGAAATGAAGAAAATTAATTTTCATTTTTGCCAATTATTTGGCATTAGTTTTGAGGGTTAAGGGTAACTTGAAGTTGTTTGTTGTTTTGGTTTTGTTTCTTTGTTGGGGCTTCACTTTGGCAAGTGTAACCTTCATATTTATATCTTGGTTCTTTTTCAAGTGCTTTCTTTACAACACACACACAAACACACACACATTCGCAGACACTCATAGACATTCTCAATGGCAATGGCAAAAGCGATTCAATTTGGCATTGCCATTTGCCATTTGCTTGTTGTTTTCTCTCTCTCTCTCTCTCTCTGTTTTTGTCAACTTTGTGGCGGTCAATTCGGGATTTGCGAAAGCTTTTGTTTATAGTTATTTGTTCGTTGTGTGTGTGTGTGTGTATGTGTGTGTCTCGGTTTGAATTCTGTTTTGTGCTAACGAGTATTTCATTTTTTGTGTTTTTGTTTTTACAGTTTCCCTATTTCGCATTTCCAATTTGTAATTAATTTAACGGGGAAAAGCTGAAAGCAAAACAATTTTTGCCGCCATTTAGTGGCGCTGGATGCGTCATCAGAGTCACCAAAGCCAAAACCAACTCTCAGCTCAGTTCAGCTCAGCTCAGCTTATTGATCTTGGTATCTCGATTTAACTATATGGCTTGGAATCGATCGAAACGGTCGGACAATCAATCGATCGAGTCCGCCTCATTGTCACCTTTGTGCCTTCCGCCTGTGTTTGCCTAGCTAACAGTCTGACTGACTGACTGACCAATTTTGGTATTGATCGAACTTTCTGCTTTGGCTCATTAAATTTGAAATTGAAATTGAGTTTGTGGCGGCAAGAGGAGGTGGGGCGGGGCGGGGTGTGTATTGGAGGGTAAAAATGCGATTTTCATTTAATGTCATCCGGTTGATTGATCGATTAATCGCTTGATTATAAACAAAAAATATACAAATATGGCAATGTCATATATAAGTCTGATAAGAGAATTATACACATATATATATATAAATATATTATATCATTGAGCCCTTAGCTCAAGTGATGTTCAAAGTTCACTTCAAACTAATGTGACAACGAAAACAACAAGGTTGTGAAAGTCATTTCAAAAATGCTCTCAATTATTCACAAAACAAATTAACTAAATCGAGAAGTGAAAAATAATATACATATAGTGTGTATGTATGTATGTACATATATATTGTAGGTACTTGTTAATTGCATCATTTTTCAACATTCGATTAAATGATCGTTTGATTTTTCTAATTCTATAACCGATTATACTTTTTATATACATTTCTTTAAACTTTCTTTTCGTTTTGAGGCTCCTCCAAAGATGTTGAATTTTCTATTTCTATTTCCAAAACTAATTAAAGCTGCTTGTTATTCTATATTATTCTTGGGTTGCTCATGAGTGAAAGAACAAAAACGAAATCTAGAAATTAGTGAATTGATTAACTTTGAAAAATCAATCCAATGTTTACCTAACACTTCATTCTATATGTGTCTCTGTAATCCAAAACACATTTGGTACGTTTTCTATAGTGTTCGTAATCAAAAGATTAGATCAGAGACTAAAAGATTGCCACACATTTTTCTACTACATTTTTCTTTCTCTCTCTCTCTCTCTTTCTCTCTGTCTCTTAATAATGTTGACGAAAATTTCTGCAACTCCACCTTACCGCAATTTACCGTTGCATCAGCAAATGAAATTGTCTAATTGCCGCAGTAGCAGCAGCGGCAACAGCAACAATAAAAGCAACAACAGCAACAACCTGGACATAGCCCATGTGGCGTATGCGCAACATTTTGCCCAAGCAATGAAAAAACATTTTACGTGATTTGCATGAACAATTGCCAAAAAAAAAAAAAACGAAAACCCGAAAAAACCAAATGAAAAAAAAAGCTTGAAAATTCGTAACGCGTAACGTGAATCGCTTGGTCACTCTAGCCAAATGTGGCCAGAGGGAAGACGGAGGAGGAGGAGTTGTCTGTAAAGAAGGCGGAGGGCGGAAGGGATGGGTAGTTTCGGGGGTATTTTGCTACCATATTTGGTTGGTACATGTAAAAACCACGGCTTGAATCTTGTAGCTGTTGTTTTGCTTGCTGCAGAGGTAAATAAACTTCTTATTGCTTTTGGTCCGTGTTTTCTTGGCTCTTCTCTCCCTCCCTCAACTCTTTGCCTTTTTTCTTCTTCGTTTGTTCTTATGACTTGTTTTGTTATAATTTTCGTATGTTTATGTTAATTTGTCGTTCACAAATGTGTGTTTCTCTTGGGAGAGGGGGACGAGAACTGGCAAAACGTGACATTGTTTTTGTAGTTGTTTAGCTGACAGCTTTAACCCATGTTGACCCCGGACTGTCTCTCTTTGTATTCTGTTCATTCCTTGCAACAAAACCAACAGGAAAAACAAATCCACAGAATGGTAAACTTTTGATACTCTTACAAATCAATCATTCGATTCGAGTAACATTTGGGATGAAGTGTCTCCCTCTTGGAATATTCATTTACATTTAATGAGATAGGGTAAATAAATTTGCCAGTCACTGTGGAAAAATTCATTCAATCTACACCCGGCACGTCCCTTTTTCCCTTTGTGTTGTCGATCGTTTATCGAATGGAATTGTGTTAACTTAAATGTCGCATAAAATTAATCAAGAATTATATTTGTTGCAATTGCTCTTACTGTTCCTGTTGTTTCTATTGTTGATGTAATTGCTTTAATTGTTATTCAAGAAATGCGCCGATTTGCCTCCCTTACTCCTCCCCCCCCTGCTCACCCATCCAGCTCTTCTCGTTTCCATTTCCTTTAGCTTTTGCATCTTTCCCAATGTGCTAGAATTGTGCGATTGCAATTTACGATTGCATTTAATGGGACCGGTATGGATGATGGTGGCAAAAGAGGAGAGGACGAGGAGGGAAAATAGGATCGGGATATATGAGAATATGTATGCGTGTGTGTGTGTGTGTGTATATGGTAGAAGGTTAAATGGCAAAAAGTTTCCGTTTAAAGCTGATGAATTCATAAATTCTTTGATCATTTCTTGGAAATTCTGGGAATCAAGGGAAATCGGAATAGAAGACAAACCACAAAAACGGCAGAGAGAGGGTGGTCAGAGGCAGATAAAGAGGGAGGGAGACGAAACGAAAATAAAAGAATACAAAGGAATGCCAGGAAAAAGCAAATCAAATCAAATGGGCGAAACTCTGGAATGCGGCTTAACGATCGAAAACCAAAACCAACTCGAGATCATCTCCCCAACAAAAGCAACAAAAACATCATCATCATCATCATCATCATCATGAACAAGACTAAGAAGAAGAAGGAAAAGAAGAAGATGATGCTGTTTCTGTTGCTGTTGCTGTTGCTGCTGTCAAGGTCGTTTGTAGAGCCTTGAAAAATATTGTATAAGCGAATAAAGCTGGAACAACTCGGTATGCAAACTGGTCAACGAGGGGGAAAGAAAGGGAGAGAGAGAAAGTGAGCTGATTGGTAGAGATTCAGTCAAGCAACTTTGACTATCTCTCTCTCTCTCTTTCTATCTGTATGTGTTTTGTCTTATCCCTCTATTATACTTTATGAATGTAGGTACATATAGGTAAATCTATATGTGACCCGTAGAAGCTGTTCGCTGATTTATGATTATATATGTTGAACTATGTTCATAGGGTTCAATGAAACTTTTAACATTTGCTTTCAAATTGTTGGCATTTATCTGAGGTTACTCAGGACGATAATAAAACGCCAACTTTTTACTGACTATGACTATGAAGCGAATGTGGTTTTTAGTCTGATCAAAAAGAGTATTGAAATTTATTGATGTGTGTGACCAGTGTTCCTTTTCCCTCCTCCCCCCTTACAAATAACTAATTAGCGCCGCATCATCATCATCATCATCATCGTTATGATGACCAGTCGCAGCAGCAGCAGCAGCAGCAAATGTTTCACAGTCTGTCTTGTTAAATCACTTGTGAAATCCCTTCAACTGACAAATGACTCGTTGTGTTCCCTCCGTTTCTTCGTTTCGGCTGGTTATCTTCTTCTTCTACTTCTTACTTACTACTCTTTACATAATTTGCACGCTTCATAAGATTTGCGCATTTTGTTTATATTTTTGTTGTTATTCTTGGGTTCATGAACTGGACTGCCAAACAAACCAAAATGTTTACCTTAAATTACCTGGGCTTTTAGCCAGGAACTTAGCAATCAGTTCAATGTACACATTAGGGTAGAAATGAGCGTAGAAAGCCCCCTAAAACAAAAACCAAACCACAGAAATATTTAGCCGATTAATTATCCAATATATGTGACTGATTTATAAAGGATAAAATAAGCAAATTCCTGTTAGACATATTCATATATATTTTGATTTGCTATTTTTTTTATTTGGCAACAAATTTTTATCACATTCATCACATCATTCATTATCCTTTGTTAATAGGCGTAGAAGGTCTCTTCTTTTGTTAAGTTATCGACAAAAAAATATATTTTTAAAAGCTAATTAACAAATGGAGAAGGTGTGAGAGGGAAGGAAAACGGGAATGAAGGCTGCTGTTAATTTGTTTTTAATTATTGAAATTTATTGATTTTTAATTTGTGCTGTTGCCTAGCCTTTTTGTGGTGCCTTGAACTCACATTAAAGCGAATATGGCTAAGGATTTCAAGTCAAGGCCAAGCCAAGAACAAAACATACAGAAAAAAACTCCCACCTCTCTCTTTCTCTTTCTTTCTTTCTGTTTTCCAGAAATATGTATGTCTATATATAAAGTTGTATTTCTGTGCGGAAGATTTATAAAAACTTACGAAAATAGAATTTAAAACATAAACCACATGGACAGCTTTTTCGTTGAAGTCAATCGGCATGATCTTTCCCTTTCTCTAATTTTTTCATATATCAAACCTTAAGTGTTTTCCTTTTGATCTGGTCAAGTTTTGTGCACAAAAATATTACATTATAACATTAAATTAACAATTTCTTTTTTTGTTCTCTATTCTTACAGGTAATTATAACTACTGCTGATGGATATGAATGATGTTTTCATGATTGGGTCAAGATCAAGATGTTTAAATTGTGTCCACCCTTGACAAGTTCTTTGGAAGTTAAGGACATGTATAAACTTTATTCAGTTCAGTTCTCTAATATTATAATATGAAGATGAAGTCGAATGAAGTCAAAATGACAACAAAAGACAAGTCAAAAAATGACTCTCTTCTTTCAGAACAACTTTTAATGGAGTGGGTCCAAATGTATGTACCTTCAGGTTTATAGCATACTAAACTTGCCCCAAGCCCAGGCCCTTGCATAATTTGTGCCTCATTTCTTTGTACAACCTGTAAAAACCAACAACATTCTAAGTCAGTCAACAGCAGCTGGGCCTTGGGAGAGCTCAAAGATCAGAAGCATGAAAAGATGATGAACAAGTTCTAAAGAACATGAAGAAAATGGAGAAAATGATGATGATCAAGAAGAAGAAGAAGTGAAGGAGCCAGAAGAAAGGAAGGAAAGTCAGTTCAGTTCAGTTCGTTCTTTCGTTTGTTTGTTACTTGGTTGGTTGGTTGAGTTGAGTTGAATTGGTGGGAAGTCAAGGCACTTTAAAGCACTTTGAACTTTTACGTGTATATAGAAGAGAATGATTATTACTTGGCTAGATGAGAGAGGGAGTTGGAAATGGGTGGAGAGGGCGAGGCACATGTATGTACATACATATGTATGTAACTAGAAGTTGGGAAAGACAAATTGTGAGTCAACAACAACTACAACAACAAGAATAACAAGCAAAGCAACCAACCAACCCAGTTAGTTAATGAATAGGAAAATACTGACTTAAAAACGACAGACTTGTCAGACAGACAGAAAGACAAATAAATAAATAAATATAGTAGAAAGCAAACTGAAAACGGTAAAATAGAAAAAACAAGAAGAAAACAAAATAATATTAAAAGAACACTAACTAACACTAACAAGACTATAAACAACAACTATTGCACAATTGAAGTACACGACAATCGATAATGATGATGATCAGTTTAGGGCATTATCTATCTATCTATCTATCTATCTATTTACCCATCTATCTATCGTTCGACTTCGTAATGTAATTTCTTTTAACCTTAACATTGCTGATTGATTTCCAGTCCAGAGAGTCAGTCCAATGACTTATTGACAAGTCATGCAGAACGGAATACCGGAACCTCTTCTATATATAACTGTCAAGATGGATTTTTTTTAGGCAATTTGTAATGGGCTAAAGGGAGGAGGGAGAGGCAGGAGGGCAGGAGGGCAGGGATAGGGGGAAAATACTCCCCAACAACCAATAATAATAACAACAACAACATAAGCACAGCAAGCAAAAAGTTCAATGTCAAGATTTTCGATGGAAAAAGTTTATTGAACTGACAAGCTTAGCTTCTTTAGAGCTTGCTTCTTCTGTTCCCTTCCCTCCCCACCCTCCCCACCATCACCTCTTCTGTTTGGCTGTAAAAGCCAACAACAATCATAAAAAATAAAGGAGAAAACGTAACCAAAATGATGTCAACTGATTTAAAATTTTTGGTATTTATGAAATTCAATCTATCGATCAAAAAAACATTAATTTCGACTATTAAATTCATCGATAAAAACTTTTAAAAATCTAAATACCCTGGATATAACCTTGACTTTGTCTATTAATAATTGGTGTACAAAGAATTTGAACTTCTTCTTATAAACTAGACAATGCCAAGGCTTATATATGAATAGATATGCTCTTTCCAAAGGGTATAACACAAACACAGACACCAAGCAAAATGCTTATCAATAAAGTCTCATCTAAAGCTTCAGTTGATTGAATCGCACTATTCTACATACAATGAACAAATAGATATATACAAACATACATATGTACATATGTATGTATGTACATATGACGACAATAAATAAATGTTTTTTTTTTGTTTTTGTTTTTTTCGAGAACGTAATTAATGCGAACTATGAACGCGAACGAGTTTCCAAAAGGCAAAAAGTCACAAAACAGATCACAAAATGTATATACATATGTACCTACATATATAATAGCTGGTGGAAAGATAGACACAAAGAGACGACTTACGCACACACACACACAGAGAACTTAAACTCAAAAAATATATAGAAATGTATGAACCAAGAACCCACAGAAATTCAAATTTGAAATTAAAAACTTCTTGGAAAACATTGAAAGCATTTAATTTTTTAATTCTATTAAGAAACAATTCAAACGACTTTTAAATACACTCTTGTTCAGTAAACAAGAACAAAATCGAACCTTCAAAATATAAATTTAGTTGACTTTTCCTATACCCTTTTTGAGACCATATGTAATGGTTATAGAGCAATAAAACGATTTATTTATATGTGTCTAAATGTGTTCACATACCATACATATATATTTAGTAAGTTTTTTTTTTAATTTTTAATGCCAACTCAGCAAATACTCTGAGCCAGTTTCAGGTTTTAACTGACTGAGAAAGACACACAGACAGCTAGAAGAGACAGAGCGAGAGAGTATGAGAACTGTATATACTTATTTTGCTTTAAAGTCTCTAAGTCTTGGTCTTGGTTGGCAGCTTTGCTGGTGGCTTTAGCTTGAAAACGACCTTTGCAATTATTTTATACATGTATACATACATACATGTGTATGTATGTGTGTATACATTTTCAGTGCTTTGGCTTTCGCGGGCTAGTTTTGCTGTTGTATTCACCCAAAAGTGGGCGGCATGTGGGAAATATGAAAAAAAAAAAAAAAAAACAAGAAACAAAGCAGCAGCAGACCAGACACAATTAAGCCAAAACGAAACTCAAACTCTTACATAAATCAATAGAAAATAGTTTGCAAAATTATGGCAAATTAATTTTTTTTTATCTATTTGTTATACCTAGACACAACTTCCGCAGAGCAAAGGCAAAAACTGGCGACAATATGAACATTTTTATTGCACTTATTAACGTAATAATATAAGTGTGACCTACACTTGAAGAAACTAAACAAAAAATAATGTTCCAATTCTCAATTACCTTTCTAACTAGAGGAGTTTTTTTTTGGGATTCCAACAAATTAAGAGATATTACTCCAGTTGTTTACCAATTATTATGATGTTTAGACAATAAAACAACTAAATAATAAAGCTCTTGAATTATGTTGAAGAAAGAAAAAGTTGTGCATACGGCATATGGTATGGTATGTATGTATGTACATATAGCCAACTACTTATGCTCCTTTGCATCCGGCTCGTCATCGTGATTCGTGATCGTGATCGTCATCATCCAAAACTGTCACATTAACTTTGATGAGCTGCAGACCGACCAACCAACATAGACCAGAGACCGGCCCGGTCGAGGCTCAGAGTCGTCGTCATCTTAGCCAGCAGCAGCCGTCGCAGCCGTTGCCGCCAACCGAAAGTCAGCTCAAGAGGCAAACGGCAAAGGCAGACAGAGGCGGCATTTGAAAAGTGCAGAAATGCGGCAAGCGAAAACTGAAAAGAAGAAATTTTTATTTTTAACTTTCACCGGGGCGACAAACCCAGCGGCAAGAAAGAAAAAAAAAATAAATAAATAAAAACCAACAACAGCAGCAAAAAAAAAAGATGCTTACAGCATTTAGAAGTCATCAGACAAGAAAGAAAAGAAAAGAAAAAAAACACAAAATTGATGATGTTATTTTTATACCATACACCCATAGGGTGAAATGGTATATTAAAGTCGCCAAAATGTATGTAACAGGCAGAAGGAAGCATCTCCGACCCCACAAAGTATATATATTCTTGATCAGCATCAACAACCGAGTCGATCTAGCCATGTCCGTCTGTCCGTCCGTCCGTCCGTCCGTCCGTCCGTCCGTCCGTCCGTCCGTCCGTCCGTCTGTCCGTATGAACACCTAGATCTCGGAGACTGTAAGAGCTAGAGCCACCAAATTTGGTATGTAGACTCGTGTAGTATGTAGAGTGATCAAGTTTATTTTAAATTTTTGCCACGCCCCTTTCCGCCCCCGCAATTTAAAAAAAGCGTTTATCTCAAAAACTATTCCAGCTAGAGACACCATATTTGGTATGTATATTCGCTTAGTAAATGCACACATTTTGTATGTATACAAATTTTGCCACGCCCTTTTCCGCCCCCGTAATATGAAAAACTTGTTTATCTCCCGGAATTTGTTACCTTATGCAATCAAATTTGGCACACTTAAATTTAATACTAATATCTAGCAAAATACCAAATTTGATCAAAATCGGACAAAAAACAGTCGAGTTATGCATATAAACATTTTTCCATAAGGCCGGAGTTGGCCGTTGGCTGGTGGGGGCGCTATTGTGCTCGTATGACTGAGTGAGCGAGAAACTAAGATATGCTTGTAAGAAGCATGTGAAAATGCATTTGGTTAATACAGTTGAAATATTTGCTTTACTGGTGTATGGTATACCTAAGTCGGCGAGACGACTTACTTACTTCATTTTTCTTCTAAGCAATAAAAGAATCAAATTGTGGCAAGTGATTGTGATTGTGATTGCTGCTGAAAGAAAGTTTTGTCATGGTCGCCTTTAGTACATACAAACATACATCAGTACATCAATAGGTACATATGTACATACATACATACATACATACATACATACATACATACATACATACATGGGAATGCGTTAAGGAAATCTAATATGGCCCCAAAGAGCTTGAGTTAAAGTGAAGGTTTTTCCACTATGGCAATGAACTTTAAGTCCGACTTAAATGTAGTTTAAATTCATAGCTATTTGTACAATATAAAACTGATCTTTAGTTTTTCCTTCTGAATAGGGATTCCGGGAGAAGGAAAATAACCCAATCTTCATTCGTTGAATTCAAAATATGAACTGATTTTATTTACTAAAGTACGGAGTTTATATAGGAAATCTTAGGCTCTAGGAGGTAACAATTGTTCTTAAGGAGATCTTATTCTAGTACAACTCACACCCACGCATTCGGGGGTTGAAAAATTATTATTATTTTGGGCACGGCGTCGGCCACTTGACATCCTGCCGTCGTGATCGTTTGGGTTAGTTTACAATTACAAGTGTTTTTCCCACAACGCGTGTGGCTGATTGTAATTCTAGTCATATGCTAGGTTAGTTGTTTGTGCCAAAGTACAGTTGTATTATATTTTCTTTAGTGCATCTGATTTGGTGAAGCCGCTTCAGATGAACACGATGTTTATTCTTAAACATTCTGCGAGGGGCCACCAAATGGGGCAAGTGGGATTTATTTGTATAGTATGTAATTAGTTTTTTATTTAAGTGACCTTTAAATTGTTAGAAAACCATGCTTTGCCTCCGCTCGCCTCTCCTTAAACTCGTTCGAACTCCGCTCGCCTCTCCGATCTGCTCCTGCGGCCACCTGGGACCATCCTTTTCGTCTCTGAAACTTTGTTGCTCTTCTGCTAACGTGTTGCCTCTTTGCAAATATTTCATTGCTCTTCTGCTGTCCTTTGTTGGCTAATTGCAACTGTTTCATTGCTCTGTGCTGATCTTTGTTGCCTACTTGCAACTACATACAGCGTTTGCAACGATATTAGTGTACATACACACTGCCGAAATTACTACAGTTGCTCCACTAGCCAAACTGCCTTTAAGATCGGTTAAAAACTCTCCCGCCGCTGAAGATACTACAGTTGCTCCACTAGCCAAACTGCCTTTAAATTCAGACGCACGCATTTTTTATTTATTAAGCAATATTTTGCTTTTATATTATACTCTGTCTCTTACCACTGGTGGGGGAAAACAAGAGTTTTTTTATTTTGCTACCTTTATCTGATCTTATCATAAGAATTCAGACCTTAAGGAGCTGATTCATTCTCTGAGTCTCTTACCACTGGTGGGGGAAAACTACAGAGTTTTTTTTTATCGAAGGACCAAACATGATCCATCCGGCTCGAAGGACCAAAATGAATAGGGATTCCGGGAGAAGGAAAATAACCCAATCTTCATTCGTTGAATTCAAAATATGAACTGATTTTATTTACTAAAGTACGGAGTTTATATAGGAAATCTTAGGCTCTAGGAGGTAACAATTGTTCTTAAGGAGATCTTATTCTAGTACAACTCACACCCACGCATTCGGGGGTTGAAAAATTATTATTATTTTGGGCACGGCGTCGGCCACTTGACATCCTGCCGTCGTGATCGTTTGGGTTAGTTTACAATTACAAGTGTTTTTCCCACAACGCGTGTGGCTGATTGTAATTCTAGTCATATGCTAGGTTAGTTGTTTGTGCCAAAGTACAGTTGTATTATATTTTCTTTAGTGCATCTGATTTGGTGAAGCCGCTTCAGATGAACACGATGTTTATTCTTAAACACCTTCTTTTCTTAGAAGTAGAATTCAAACTATTTTGAATATTTACAAAAAAATAATTTTATGGACAGCCTTAAAAAACAAAAGGTTTTAGTTTTCATGCCTTTTCACTTTGTAGAATTTGAAGAATTTCTCAACGAGAACGAAGGTGAAGAAAGAAGTTAAGCCCATACCCGGTGAGGGCGAGGCAAAAGAAAAATGCATAACATGAAAATTGTTGAAAACCTTTTTTCAATTATTTTTTTTGGCAATGTTATCATCGCAACTGTAAGATGATGACCTCGTTTTGCCCTACTTCATTCACTTCCATCTATAGCCTCTCCATAGCAAGCTCTACCTACCTACCTAGCTATCTGAATGTCTACCTACCAACACCTACTATTACTACTAAAAGTATTCCCTCACTCACTCACTCCAAGAAATCCACTCCACTCATTCACTCTTTTTCCACCGCCTCCTTTATCGCTTTGTATTGCTTTTGCCATGGCATACTGACAGATGCTTTAACTTTAGGCCGGCATATATGAATACATATATATATACATATAACCATTACCGCCATTAACCAACCGACAAACGACAACAACAACAACAACAACAACAGAGTCAAGAATTGTACAATAAAAAAAAAGAAGAAGAAATATGAAGAAAACAAAACCAACAAAACAAAGTTCGTCTTTAGCTTCACCCCTCGAACACCTTCGCCTCCTGCCTTTTCTGCTTGCTTCTTCTTCTTCTTCGTCTTCTTTAACTTTAGTGCATGTAAACAAATTGCATGGCAACACACACACACACACACACAGACACATTTATATAGCGAGACAACCACTGACTGACCTTAGCACTCAACACTTAACAACAATAATAACTGGAGATTAGCAAGCGGTTCGTCGTGGGGCGGGGAGGGTAGAGCAAAACGCAGAGAAGAACTTAAGAATTTGTTTAGTTACAATTATTGGTCTGTAAGGCCCTGTACACACCACCTGAACAGGGAGTATCGCGTATACGAAAGTGGAAACTAAAAATCCTACAACCAGAAGAATGGCTATGAAACTCTTTGAGCCAATATATTTTCCTTTTGGTTTTTGTTTTTGAATTTTTGTGTCTTGTTTTGACGTCAACAAGTTGACGTTTTCGTTATTGCTGTTGCCACACACACACACACACTCATACGAAATGTTGTAAACAAAAGACCGTTAATTGACATAGAATTTTTTGGTTTATGCCTGAGACCGACCGTCCGTCCGACCAACACACGATCGTCTCGTCTTTATGTCTGTGTTGCTGTTCTCCCCCCACCAACCCTGTTCTTCTCTCTCTCGCACACAATTATGTCCCAAAATAATTTCCATAAAGTCTAAAGTCAAAGCTCGGTCATATACCTACATAATTTCTTTTGTAAAATTTAAAACAAAAGCAACACAACCAACAAACATCTCCTCCTCCTCCTCCTTCTACATTTCTGGTTCTTGTCATTCCCTCTGTCCTCATTATTTATATAGCCGTACCACTCCCGCTGTGTTTTTGGTTGATCCGGTGAGTCGGTGGGTCGGTTCGCGTTTACGATGTTCCTAACCTCTATTAACTTGAGTACGGCAGGGGGAAGAGGGGCGGTGGCCAATGTTGTGGCATGACAATGGACATGTTGTGCATAGACAAATCGACCCAAATTTATGTGAATAAACAGCTGATTGCAGCCCAAATGTATATAAACACATGTGGATATTGCTGATATACCTTGTAAACTGAAAAAGACTTATGATTTTATTAGAAATATTGTGATCATGACCATTTCTACATTAATTTATCAATTGCCAAAATAACTCATGTGGGACTTATATTTGATTTGAATAGAAATCAGGGTACAGCTCAATTATATACAGATTGATTATAAAAATACGATGTTTTACTAATAAGGTTATAAGTTAAATACTCCAAGAATACTACACAAATTGTAAATATGTAAAATAGACTAGATTTATCATCAAAAAGGAATGGCAATTCCAAGTTGGATTTAAAAAAAAGGTTTATACAAAATATATTTTTATTTATTATTCTTCTTTTTTTGTTTTGTGGCGCCAGATTGTGATTGAAGGTGAGACCATTACTAAAGAGGGGGGTGGGAGGACTATGAGAGGACAGATATTGATATTGCTAATAATTATAATAAAAATTAATAATAATAACAATAAAACAAATGCATACAACAACATCAACCAGCAACAAATCAACCAACTTGAGATGTTGATGTAGCTGCAATTTTATGTAAATGAACTTGAAAATTTATTTTATTGCATGATATTGTATATTATATGTATGTATATGAGTGAGGCTTACTTTTTATCACCCCGCCGTCTCTTAGTCATTATGCATAAACGCGCAAACAGCGGACGGAGCAAAAAAAAAATCAAATTAACTGAATGAAATAGCCAACACAGGGAACTAGAGGAAGAGAGAAGTGACAGAGAGAGAGAGAGAGAGAGAGAGATGAAAAAATGCAATAAACAAATAAATAAATAAAAATAATAAACAGTCATACACATACAAATACACATCCAAGTAGTTTATCCGTACAGTGTGGGTGAAGTATGCGTGTGTGTGTGTGTGCAAAAGTACTTCAGATTTCCGCTCCATTACTCACTCTCATTTACGTACACACTCACAACTTTGAGACCACCCCACACCGCATGTCTCAAACCGATCGAATCCCCATCAATTATCTAACTGTCAATTGTCTCTTGTAAATGTATCTCATGCCAAAATTTATTATTACATATACTAATACTGCATTATTAATGATAATCAAAGTAGCATTTGTAAGGTTACAATGAAACCGACTCTTCACATGCCCTATACACACGAAAATGCCAACAACAGTTCATTTTAAATACTCATGACAGCTTCGTTTTTAGTTAAAACTCAGATATCCATAAATGAATTATAGCTACAGGGTATCAAGATCTATTTGCTTTCTTACATAATCAATCTTCCGTACCGCACACTTGGTGAAAGGTTAAAACCAGCAAAAATCGTACAGTTCATTAAACTGTTAAGGAATTCCAAATCTATTGACCTAAAAACGAAACCAAAATGAACCAAAAACTAAACCGAACTCAAAAGAAACAACTGACAATTGAATTGTTGTCTAAAGTAAAAGATACATTTTGCAAATGAGAGAAAAAGATACAAGAGACGCAAAAAAAAAAATCATTAAGCAAACCAACAATGGGACAAGGCAAGGCCAAAACCAGCAGGAAGAAATGTTGCGATGATGAAATGAAATGAACTATACACGCATATCTAACAAAAAATAAATCCACATGTACTTGCTGCAAATGGCACAAGGCCGGCCACAAAGAAACGCTATAAAAAAAAACCCAACTAACTAACAACAAAAAAAAATTAAGAGTAAAAACCCTAATAAAACAATTCGATTTCTCAATCAACTAATGATAAACGAATTACTATCAATAATCAATACAATTTTCGACTGTGAAAGGATAAAGACAAATTTAATATGTACATACATACTTATATTGTTTTCTCTTAGTTAATAACTATACTAACAATTGAAAAGCAAGTTGCTATAAAATCATTTATAGAACATTTTATTTTTAAAGAGTAAAAAACACATTAGACGATTTAATGATAATATTACAGAGAAAAGTATTAAGTACAGAATTTAAACTCTTTTAGTTTTAAACAATCAAGAAAATAGAAACTGAATTTAAAACACAGGTTGCTCGACATGAAATAAAATCTGTCTCATTCTAGTCTATAATATAAACCATATGCTCTTTAATTTTGGATATATGTACATATTTAAGTTAGTAATAGAAGCCAAATTTTTAAAATAAATCAGTCGTTTATTCTCGAAATTTACTATGTGATTTGAGAAAATTACATTTTCTTAACACTTGTTCAGGTTCTTTCAATTAAAAGGCCCTTTCATATTATAGAACTCCATAGAATCATAGTCTTTTTCTTATGACTAATAAAGACATTGCATTTACATAATAGTTTTTTTCAATATGTAATAGTCTGGTGTTATTTAACTCAAAAGTGTCAGACGTAGGTACATATTATCGCAGACCTGTTTAGGTAAGTTTAGATAGGGGTTACCTGAGTTTAGATAAGACCCTTATTCAACTAGACAGCTATTAGACAATCAGGCTACTCAACTAGACAATCCGACTATATTTCAGTTTTTTGCTTAAATATGCAACCAAATAATGCATATATAGTATATAGCGGCGCATTAAATTCTTAACCTTTCTTAACTGTCTCATATGAAAGAACTAGTTTAAGATGAATCAATGGATTGAACCAAAGCCCGTTTATCAATTAAGCCCCTCACAGTCAATGAGACATTTGTTGAATTCTTTTTGTCTCATTTTTAAATGGTATTCTATGGGAAAATTATATGTAATTTCATAATTTGTGATTTGTGTAGTTGCCTCCGGGCATTTTTTGATGTAATTTTGTTTTTTGTTTCTCTCATTTTGTTCATACTCAATGTGGCCATAAAACACATTGCGTATACGCAGCATGTGCCGCTGTTGTCTCAACATTTTGTTGTTGGTTTTCGTTTTAAACGTTTTTTTTTTTTTGGTTTTATTTTTTGTTAACTTGTTAAACACATATTGTGGACTACCTTGAACGACCTTGCCGTCGTTTAGGCGCCTGATTTTTTTTTTTTTTTCAACAAACTTGGTCAAAATGCAGTCTGAGTTAAGTATTTTCTCTCACTGTGTGTGTGTGTATGGATTTTCGATTTTGATACGCTTCGATTTCGTCGCCTTTTTTAGGCGTTTTTGTTTGTGCATTTGTGAGTGTTAAATTTTACATTTGGTTACGCTTTAAATTCGTGTGTGTGCGAGTGTGTGTTTGTGTGTAGGCCGATCTTTGGTCAGCAGCTATGATGATCATGATGATGATGATGATGATGATGATGATGATGATGATGATGATGATGATGATGATATGAGTGTCATCATTGACACCAACCACAGGCAACTGGACAGAAGTGGAGAAAACAAATCGCCAGACAGACGCCGCCTACAGATCGTGTCTTGAGTTTAAAGCTTTAACTCATTTAAAAAGAGAAGAAAAAAAAGATTAAACAAAAAATTAAATGGCATCGGTGACCAAAAACCCAAGCCTCTATCTACCTATCAGCAACCTACACCTGTCCTTGCCATGTCACACTTACAAGCTTCAATTTGACTGAGAGATTCCAACCGATGACTCTTTGACTCACTCCCTCTCCCTCTCTCTCTCTCTCTCTCTCTCTCTATCTCTCTCTCTCCTCTCATCTTTTCAATTTGTGACCATAAAGAACTCGTTGTGAAACTTTCCAAATAGTCAAAATCTTTAGAATTTTTTTTTTCAAGATTTTATTTGTTTCAATATAACAAAAAAAAAAAAAAAAAAAAACAAAAAAAACTGAAAACAATTATTAAAAAGGTGTCTCTAACGGTCTTTTTGAAAATATATGTAGACCCAGTTTTATATTGAACAGCAACTTTCAATGCCAAAATAAACAAAAACATAAAAAAACTACCAACAAAAATTTGGTGTAACCGTTACACAGAGATTTCTATGCCAAACACGCGCGTTTGCTAAAAAAAAAAAAAGACTATGGAAAACTTTCAATTGAAATGCAATGTTAAAACCCATAAACAAACAAGCAACCAAACACCCCATCCAACATTTGCCCTTGAACTTGAGGTTTTTTTTTTTTTTTGGTTTTTTTGTGTTGTGGATTCTGAAATTTGAGATTTTGGCACGAAGAGCGGTGGAGGAGATGGCGATGATCGTGACAAACTATTTGGCAACAATCAGCAACTGTCTCAAAATTATACTTTATGGCATATGGAGCGAACGTATGTACGTTTTAATTTGGCAATCAAAATTGGCACTGCGCTTGGCCCGCAAAACAAAAGTCAAACATTACAAAAAACAAAGAAAAAGAAGCCAAAAAATGAATAAGAAACGGCATACATTTCCATAATCAACTAAGTAAGTTGTGTGGTCGACTTCGGTATACTATGCACCAGCTGAAATCATAGCATTTCTTTTTTGTTTATCCCTCTCACAAATGCAATTACATGAGATCACACTAGCTCTGCCAACTGCCAACGCCGCCTTTTTATTTCACTTATTGAAAGCCGACTATACCCATAACTCGGCTATTTTTAATACGATTTTTATAAAATTTGGTATATCGATAGATAGTGATAACAGATATGAGTATATTAAATTTGATTGCGATAGCTAGTAGAAGAAAAAAGAAATAATAATATACGATCCATGGTGCTACATCTCATATTCTTCCACAGAGAACGAGAGACTTACATTGCTAGATTTACTCGTTTATTAATGCTAATTATGAATACTTTTTGGGTAGAAAATGCTTTCTTCAGCTTGTAGCGACTCTAATATACCATTCAGCCTAGAGGTGCATGGTATATAAAGTGTTATATTGCACGCTACAAGTCCCACTCACAAAGTCTTAATATATTTATTAATTTCTGCTGCAAATTAGTTTAATTCAACATGAGTAAAAGTATTATTGTGTGTTTAGAACTTTCTGCTTAAGGGTTAAGCGGAAAACTTCTTAAGCTTCCTTCGTCTAAGAGAATTTGGCTTGAATATCTGTAGGTACTTAGAATTTTGCTTAAGTTAGATAGAGTTTTAAGATATATAAGAATTAAGATACATGAATATAAATATAAAAATGATTGACCGAACTATATCATCATCCGAATAAAGAATAATATATCAATAGATATTTTCATAATCCAATGTGACAGATAATTTGCTTAAAACCTTCGCAAGGGTATACAAATTTCGAATATAATCAGGATGCTGTTGTCTATATGATTAAAGTAATGATTACTAAGTATATAACATATACATACATATGTATGAGTATATTGGCTATGATCGTTGATCGTTTTTGTTCTGTTTTGCTCACAGCTGGCTATCAGCTAATATGGTTATATGGAAGACCAAACCAAACCAAACCAAACCAAGCCAAAACCAAACCAAACCAAAATTCATTTCAACTCTCAACACCTATGCGAATATTAGATTATTAACGTGTCTTTGTCTAGTTTTAATTAGCATAATTTGCATGCAAATGCTAAATAGAATGAGACGTCATATGAATACTGAATTGATCATAGAAGCAAAAGAGACAGAACACAATCATGGAAATGGGAGAGAGAGGGAGAAGAAGGAGGAAGACGCATGGGTTAAGGAGAGGGGGGATATTGACAATACACAATTGTGAAATGTGTCGAGTGGTTTTGAAGTTTGATTTGACAGCTGGAGACGACTTATAAGCTGCTCTCAGGCGTGTTCCCAGTGTCAAATTAACCACCATTAAAACCAGATTGCCTGACTGCCAAAGGTGGCAAGAGAGAGAAATAGTGAGAGAGAGAGAGAGAGATAGAGAGACAGGTGGTTGTTGGCAGCAGAAGAAGAAGGGGCGGAAAAATACACTAATAACATTAATAAGCGAGCAATCAAATGAATAAATTGTGAAACAATAAATGTATTTAAACAAAAAAAGTTGGAAATGAAATTGTAATTTCCATTCTCGTGAACGTTTGTTTTGTTATTGTTTTTTTGTATTTTTGGCGCGTTTTCAAGCCGCACCACCCGCACAAAATGATCGCGCGCGGCAAACGCCATCAAAGACGACGACGACGACGGCGACGACGTCGAAAAGATTCCAAAATGGAGATAGAGCTGCTGCCTGCCACCACATACAAGGCAGAGAGACTTTGCCTTTTTCCGTGTTTTGCTGCTGCTGCGTCGCCCCGCGCCACCAAAACTGGGCAACAAAATTGGCGCCGCTGAAAACAACAACAACAAACGATCTAACGACAAAAATCGCTCACATGATGGTTGAAGGCGGGCGACGGGCGACGGTTGCTCGTTGTTTGGTTGCAACGTCAAACTTCAATTAGCTTGGCTGTTTTTTTCGCTGCTCATAAACTGAAATGCTCAATAAATTGTAATCCACCCCTCGCACACAACAACAACAACAACCCTGTTGTCTCCCCTAACCCCCACCCCTAATTCCACGATCTATGCTGTTGGCAAATTAACAGCAAATACCAACAACTCACGGCTAGAAAATTCCACAGACAACGAAAAACAAGTTCCGCCGCCGGAGAGAAACATACAAAGATGAGAGGAAGATTGGCGGAGGGGGGATAGTGGAAGCGAGAGAAGAGATAATGTTGGAGAGATAGATAGAGAAAGAGTGAGAGAGAGAGAGCAAGAGAGGTCGGCTAATCTAGCAATTGATTTATGCATGCAAAAGCAACAAATATTAAAAAAAACGAGGAAGTGGAGTGAGTGAGTCAGCAACTCACCCACCACTCAACCCCAGCTGACTAAGCTAACTAACTAACTAACTGACCGATCAGGAGCGATGAGAGCCTGAGAATTACATGATTGTAATCTATTTTCATTCTCACTTGGAGCATTCGGACTCGCTCTTGAGAAGAATTATTCACCCATCCACCCACCCATCCCCTCTTTTAATCCCATGAAAATTAGGACTGAAATTTGTTGCATTTTTTTGCAGGCGAAACTTGCCTTGTTTTGTTTTTTTTTTGGCCATGGGCAAATAACGAACAAATTTTCACGTCGAAATAGTTTTCTCCTTAACAACAACTGGTTAACGGATCTAGGCAAATTGAATTTTCACACGCGTTGAAAGCAGTCATTACTTGAACCTCCAGTCAGTATACTCCTATCTCAAAAGGAGGCAGGGGTAAGGTGGTGACCCCGTTTAAATGGATAATGCATCACATTGGTGATCTGCCAAAAAATCCAAAAATTATATGAATAAGTCTACTCAAATTAAGAAAAAACCCATAGTCTCTAAAATGACTAGTTAAATAAATATGTATTGCTAAATAAGTATAAGTATAAAAAATTAATTCAGAGAGATGAAACGTTTGCATTTCATATGACAATTCTAAAATGATATTTGCTTAAACAGTTGTTTAAGTTATTTTTCCATAATTAAATGAAAGGCCTAAAGGTGGGGGTGGTGATAGAGGGTGGGAGGGGGGTTTGCCTTTGTTAATTTGCCGACACAACACACAAAACGATTAATGTGCAGCCAATATTTATTGTCTTAACAATATATTTATGCAATAATTGCATTAAAGTGGTGCCATTAATAATATTTTTGCCACCACACAGGTCGGCACCCCTCCCCTCTCATCCCCCACCCCCACTCCACACTAGATGGCGCAGTCGGTGTAACCTCCATCTCCATCCAACTATGTATATCTATCTGTGTCTATCTAACTATTTATCCAACCAACTGCCTGGGCACCCACACTGTATTGCGGAAGCTGTTGACTCTGACCTTAAGAGGGTTTCCTCCATGCCTTCCATCTTCCGCCTCTCATCGGCGGCGGCGACGGCGGCATCCCCCTCCCCTTTCACCTTTATCGTTTGCGCTTACTTGCTCTTTTGCTCTCAAAATAAAACCGATTGATCGATCGATCGATCAATCGAGTTGTGTAATAATTTTTGATGTCTGGATCAAGTTTTTACTATATGTTTAGCTTGTTGTTTCTTTTTCGTTTCTTCTGTTTTTTGCAATCGCCGATGCCGCCGCAGCCGCCGCCATCACACGCTGCGTTTTGGCCGCATTGAAAAAATTGAAATTTTGCGGGTGGCCAATCTATTTGATGTGTTTCTCTCTCTCTCTATCTCTCTCTCTCTTTCTTGCTTGCCACGTGCAACTGGGCGTGGCATTTAATTCTATTTTTATGGGCGACTGTTGCTACCAAAGTCGTGCGGGACTCCACAATTTGCATCACTCCATACACTTGGAAAAATTGTTGTTGGTTTAGTCAATCTCTGACTCACACTATTGCCTGATGAAATTCAATAACTGTCTCTCTCTCTCTTACAGTTAGTCATAAGTATTTAGAAAAATATTCAATATATTTGTTAATTAAGAAGCATGAATAGAACTTAAAACTTAATTAATACTGGAATTTACAGGGTTTTTTTTTTGTTGCTTTAATTTTGTTAAGTGTAAAGTTTTGTTATTGTGTCAATAAAGTGCCGCTAGACTTTTGCTTCTATTTTTCCTTGTTCTTTCACTGTGCACTTTTTTTTTTGTTTTATTTTTTATTTAAATTAAAAAAACAAAACGAACAAAACTATAAGCAAATGAAGAAAAAAGCAACAACGCAAAAAACTAAAAACTGCAAAACAAAAAAAAAAAAGCGCATAACGTCTTTGAACTTTTGCCGCTGCCATAACGAGAGGGACATTTGTTTTTGTTGTGTTGCAGTTTTAGTTGTTGTTGTTTCTTCATTGGCTCAGATGGCAAATGCAAATTAAATGTCTAGATGCAAAAAACCAATAGAACAGTAGTAGTAGGAATAAAACACTATCTAAGTAATGGTGGAGCGAGGCAACGGCAAGTGAAGTGATATATAGAATTTTATCAAAGCAAACCAAAGATTTACTATTCGAATATTTCTCTATATAAGTGACTTTCGTTGTCACTTAAATTCAACTAAAAGCTTAAATTTGGCTAAGTGGATCAATTGCTGATTCTTATGTCAATTGAATGAAATTGTTATTTTTTCGTAAGCCATTCAAAAAACAATGTCATTTTCGAAACGAATAACTATTTTTCAAAAACCTCGTCAAATTATTGATCTCCCAGGGATTCTTTTGTAATGTCAATGTAAATGATAAAGATTGCCTATTTCAAAATCAATAAATTCATATATTCATAGCAATGACTGCCAGAATTGCTTGAAAAGATTGAAATCTTTCTTAAATATCGATCATTTATACATAAATCGATTAAAATTTTTACTAAATATGTTGGCCAAGAGATCCATATCAATTTATTGAAAGAAACCTCTTTTGAATATTAATCAATATAACATATATCGAAAAGTAAACTCTTTTAAATATCGATTAATAGTCCTAATATAAGGTATCGATTAATTTATATCTCTAATTGTAAGAGTTTTAATAAATTCAGCCAAATGTGTTGGTCAAGAACTGAAATTTAGCTAAATTGAAAGATATCTTTTTTATATATCGATCCAATACTGGATATATCGATAAATTTATTTCTCCAAACTAATCAAAATGCTAAAATGATAATTTCTCAAAAAGGTATTGAAAGGTATTATCGATCATGCTCAATTATTTGACTTTAGAGTATATTGTAATTCGTATGGTCTATAAACTCCGTCTCACTAAAGATATATGCATCGTATATCTATATATATATATACATATTTGCTGTAGTTGCTTTCCCATTGCCGATAAGAGACAAACACAATTACCGACAGCATTGTTGTTATTGTTGCTGTTATTGTTTTTGTGTTATCGTCACTCATTTCCAACGTCAAGAAAAACCACCACAACTCCCCCACCCAACCACCCACCCACTCAAAATGCGCCCGCGTTAGACCCACTTGTGCTTACAATTGCGTGAGTGCGTTTGTGTGTGTGTGTGTGTGTGTGTGTGTCTGTGTAGTGTGTGTGATATGAGAAGAAAACATGCGACTTGGGACATTGAGACTTTGAGACTCCTCCGAAAGGCACCGAGCTAGCTACTAGCGACTGTTGCTGCATTTTAATTTATTTTCTTGTGCCATTTTACGCGCAAATTGAGGACAGAGAATCAACAACAACGATATCAGTAGCAACAACAACAACAACAACAATTACACGCAATGCGGGCTTTATTGTTATTGTTGCTGCTATTGCTTATGAAGATGATAAGAAACTGACAAAAAAAAAAGGAGAAGTAATTTGAAATACTTTGGAGAAGAATACGGTATGTTACATGGGGGAATGTTTAATAAATTGCCAAAATATTTTATAATCATATTATTAACGTTTTTCTCTCTCTCTCTGTTTTATTTACAGGTAAGCCATGGAGACCATAGAGGACAATTAATAACTTGAACAAAAGTTGGTAACTTCTTTGGTGATGTTAACTCATTTAAAAAGGCATTTCATGACTTTAATGGCTATATTTATGTGGAAACACTTTTTTTCTCCAAGTTACACACACACACACACATACACACACGGATACCTAAGCGCATTTAGCCTTACTTGCTCTTAGCCGATGCTCTAACCAACTCCATTAGCTTCTGCTGCACTGGAAAATTGTGTTAATTGAATTTTGTCTGCTGCTGCCAATTTGCCTGCCATTTGTGGTCACGTTTTGTTGGTGGTCTATTGGACTGGGACGGTCGGCTGCACGCCTCCTCCTGCAGCAGCATTTCCTCTCTTCCTCCTTCTAACCGAACGCCTACCTTTTGCCACTTTACATTTTGGTTGCGCAAAATGTTTACACTTTTTGGCCAACATTTTCGTCGTTTCTACGTTTTTTTTTTTTTTTGTTTTTTTGTGGGTCAGCCATTGAAAAGTTGACTGCCAATTGCAGTTAACCAATTAGCGACGGCTGCTTCGACGTCGTCACAAAACCTGGTCGGTCGACAAAACCGCTTTTCACTTACCAGCTATTTAGTTTTGGGTTTTTAGTTGTTTTTGTTGTTGTTTTTTTCTTCTTTCATCTTCGTGTCTTTTTGAGCAATGGCCCAATCGTCGTTTCTGTCAACGAAACGCAGGAAAAAAAACCTTTTTTACTTGCCTTGTGCCGTGCCGGCTGTTTCTTTCGTTCTTGGCCGAATTTTTGTTTCAGGCCCTCCTCATCTGTTTGCCCTCTTTTCATTTTGTTTTTTTTTCATACTCTTTATTATAAAATAATTAACAAGTTGCTTGCGCTTTTATGGGGTCTCTCATTCAAGTAAAAGCAAGCAATCAACCACGAAAAAAAAGACAGCAGCATTGCAGAAATGAAAAGCGCGAAAAATTTACACACACACGCATCGAGGGGGAAACGATTGAGACAAAAATGAGGAGAGAGAGAAAGAGAGAGAAAGAGGAATTGAGAGAACTGCATGTAGAAGAAGCTAAACTCGAAAAAGAAAGTAGAAAAGCTGTGTGTAGAAGTAACTTTCTGTTTGGTATCAGGAAATTAACTGAAGAAGCAACTTTCAATTGAGTTGGCAGCCCTGTCTGCCGGTCTGTCTTCTCTGTCAACTGATGATCTGATCCTGCTTATGAGTAAAACTTTACTTTCTGCCTAGTATTTCCAATAATTGCAAGACTTCTAAATTTAACCAGAAACTCAAACTATTTGAATTACCCTCAACCAATCGATTGTTGGAATTCAATAAAAGGTTTGATTATATTCACAAATTGAATTATAAATGTCCTTTCTTATACTCTTTACTCCTGCTAATCGTTATTAAGCTTTCAAATATCCTAATTGATAAGTCATTATTTGATATATTTGAGAACTTCTTATATTAATTTTGACTTTTATTATCTTTTTGGTCCAAGAATGAGTTTATAGCCAATAATTTCTTCAAAAATTAAAAAAGTTTGCTTAGTTTTTAAATTGCTTTAAAATAACTTTTCAAAATTTGAAAGTCAAATCAAACTTAAAGCTGTAAAAGTTGACAAAAAAAACTAATATAACATTTTCTTTTTCATTGGGATTGTAATGATTGTGATTAGATGACGATCTCTCTTTTCGAATATATCTATGTATTTCTGGACTACTATTAACCAGGAACCAAGACAATATTGTTGTCATTTCTGGCCAACGTTACATACATATGTGCTGTAATATTTTATCTGTTATCTATTATGCAAATGTATTAAATTCACTTTTGTTGTTATTTGCTATTGTTACTATATTGTATATAGCTATATATTCCGCCTCTTCAATCTCCTACTACTCCTCCTCCTCCTCCTCCTTCTCCTGTAAGCCTACCTACCTAACCACTTCTAATGCAAATCGTTTGGCTAATTGCAAATGCCGCAGGCGTCACTGGCCGCACTGTTCTGTGCCCCGTCTGTCTCAATGGGCTGACATAATAATTACCGCAACTTGGCGACAACAAAACGGTACCCCTCCCCCCACAACAATCTCCCAGCTCGAGAATGAGACGAGTGAGAGACAGAGAGAGTATATTGAGAGATCCCGGACAAGTTGCTCAACCGTCAAATGGCTGCTAATCGTCAAGAGCTTGGCATACAGAGAGACTACAAACTTGGTGACTTGGTAACTCGGTTGGTCAGTAGTCAACAACGCAACGTTTCCTTTTCGATTGGGTTTGGCCTGTTGTTGTTAGTATAGTTGTTGTTGTTGTAGTTGCTGCTTTGGCATTGAACCATGAAATGTTTTCATGTTTTTTTTTGCAATTTGTAGTCATTGTAAGTCGTCGGCGGCTTCGTCCATCTTATGAGTGTGTGTGTGTGTGTTAAACTAAACCGCCGCCCATTAGATAATACAAAAAGAAAAAAGAAAAAACCGCCAATACCGTTTAACAATTTTTATGCAATCTTTTTGTTTTCTAAGTTGTAACAAAACCCCCAACAATTTCTCGCAAATGAAATTTAAAAAATTCCAAAAATTAAAACAAATTCAAATCATTTCTGAACTTAAGTTTTGCATCTAAGATTTTTTGAAATAAAAAGTTATCTTTTGCACATTGAAGAAAATATAACTTTCTACCAAATTGCATAGAATTTGGACTTAAATTTACATTTTAAACAGTAGTAGTTAGTGAGTACACTTAAAACTTCTGTCAAATTAGTTGGCGAGCTCAAAGAAAAGACATACATATATGTATTAGGATTATGAAAATGTTAATTGGACAATAGATTCAAATAGTTGTAGATATTTTCCTTAGAATAGGCAATAGAAACGGCAAGCCGAAGGCTATATTAAACGCTTTTAGTTTGCTGCGTTGGCGTCTTTCGTCAACCACATCTCATCCACCACATCATGATCATGTGGTGGTTGTGAGTGATGATGGTGGTGGTGTGGTGGTGACTATGCCATGGCGATGGCGCCAGCTTCTCTTAAATCTTAGCATATAATTTGTTAACTAAATTGCCGCATGCACAATTTATTTACGATGCAAAATAATTAATCTGACGGCAGCTGCTTTTGCTGTACCTAAAAGATTAGTCGAGGAGGAGGAGGAAGGAGTGTGTGTGTATGAAAGAGGGCGGGCAACGACACACACAAACACATACTTACAGACATACCTGAAGGACAGGCTAGAAAAGCAAAAATTTTCGCATTTTTTTTTTCTCGGTGCCTTGGCAAAAATCTGTCACATATTGTATTTCAGTTCACAATTCTGTTAGTCGATGTTGCAATTGCGGAATACCTAAGCCCAAAAGCCTACCGATTTAAATATACCCTGCAAACGGTTGGAATTTTAAACTATTACTAAAACAAACATAATAGATAGTTAATACATTTTAGTAATTTTATGATAATACTTTACAAGAAAAAAAACACGAATCTTTTTGCTGCGACAAGGACCTCAAATCCTTTGGGATAATCGTAAATTCTGGATTGACTCTAGTTTCTGAGATATTAAAAATCAAATTGAAATTCGATTCAAATAATTACTGGTTGATTAACTCATTACGATGATATAAATCTAGTTATTTCTTTTTTGGCATTTGTTTTCCCTATGTGGCAAATTTCCTAATTCAGAGCAAGTAAATGAAATACATACTCTCGAATATTTTCAATATTTTGTGAAACTACAAAATATTTAATACTCAAAATGTTCAAAACTGATTCCCAAATATGATTTTGGTGTTAGGGGCAAAATGAAATTACGAATTCTGCTTTAATTTTTAACTATGACAAAAATGTTATTAAATTCCCCAACGAATGGAGGACTAAAATAATTGATGTACCCTTATATTTTAACACATGCAGGGTATGCAAATTGTGTGCAGCGCAGCAGCAACAACAACAATTAGAATGGCATGCAAGAGCAAAGGCACTGAACAGCAACAGCAACAACAACAACAACTAACATACCAAAACCAAAAACCCAAACTGAAACGAAACGAATTGATTTTGATTTGAAGAATTCAAAATCAAGTTTTTATTTTTCTCGCAAGATAAAAACCTAGACAAAAAAAATGAAAAAAAGAAAACCAACAGCAGCAACGAAACAAATAATAAATAAACTATAACAATTTTTGCTCATAAATTATGCAACATTTCTTATTTGCCAAGGGAAGCTTGAGAGACTTCTCTATTTCTATCTCTGTCTTTTTCTCTGTACCTGCTGTCCCTGTCCCTGTCCCTGTCCCTAATGCCATATTTATCTAGCACCTCCGTCCCCCCTTTCAATTCACTGAATGGCTCTTGCAAAAAAAAAAAAGAGAAAGATGCGAAGAAAAATGCGGACACTGTTTGGTGCCGCCTGCGAAAGTCGCATCAAAACCGCGAAAAAATAGAGATAGATAGAGTGAAAGAGAGAGAAAGAGTAGAAAAAAAGAAGACAATTGCACAGCAAAAGTGTTGGCTTGTTGTTGCTGCTGTTAGCCAACTCTATTTTGGGCCACAACATTCCATTGTCTATTTTGAATTGCGCTTTACGTCTCTGCCTCTGTTTCTCTTTCTCTCTTCTCCCTTTTGGATAATATGTAACAACAACTATGCAAAAGCAAAACTAACTAACTTTTTCCTTTTGGGAAAATATGTGTGTGGAAAAAGAAAAAACACAACAAAACAAAAGAAATAGAAAAAATTGCAACTAAAGTTAAGTCTTCCCATCTCTCTCTCTCTCACAGACATTCGCGCACCCTCTCTCCCTCTCTCTGTTCATTTCCTATATGGCGATCCTTTATAGCCCTTACTACTTTCACTTAACGCTAATGAAAATGTTAAAACTCTGACCCCAAACTACTGATGACTGAATACAACGAATACCTCTCTGGGCAGGATAATTTCCTTGCGACCTTCATTAACTGCCTTTTGCAGATTCTTTGTATCCTTTAGCCTATGGTAAAAGCTCTCAGATTAGGTTCTGACATCCCCACCAAAATAGAAGGTCAGCTAATTGGGGAAAATAGCTTGTAAAAGTGCTAGGAAAATGGAAAACTTTAAAATTTTCAATTTCCTAGACGACGGGGAATGTTTATTCCTAGAGCATTCCATACTTAAACTTTCTAGTGTGTGTGTGGTGCACATGAATGAATGTTCATTCACAAATCGCACGCATGAATGATGAAGTGAGAGAGAGAGAGAGAGAGAGAGAGAGAGATCCAAAGAGAACTAAGAATATCATTTGTGTGTGTGTGGGTTTAATGTATATGTACGATTAATGAATGAATGCAACGTATGAATACACATTGTCCGCAATTGAAACTGTAATACATACACACACACACACCCCATGCAGGTCGTGAATGAAGTGTGATTACTATATATATATATGTATATACCTATATTCCCTACCAGATGTTCCATGTTAAAAGATACAAAAGAAAGCATTTCCATGTACATCTGCAAGAGGCATACTCCTTCTGATCACATAAAGACAAAAGACGATCCGATTAGTAGTTACAACCAGACAGACAGACAGATAGACAGGCATCTGTTTCGCTTTTGGTCTATCTCGGAACCATTAACCCAAAAAAAGACTTTCAAACACTTTCATCATTGGCAGGGCTAATAAAGAGTTTTGGTTCAGTATTCAAGAAAACCTCAATGAGAACAAAAAGAATAGACTTTGCACAATTAGAAAATTCATATATACGTATTACATACCTATGTATATATGTATATTTGCATATGAGACTTTAATTTAACCAACAAATTCACATGAATAATTGGCAGGCAGGCACAACATCTCTATAAGTGTGTGTGTGTGTGTGTGAGTGTTGTCTCACATGTTTATGATCAAATGCCTGTCATTCAATCGAAAAAGATATTAAATGACTTCCTGGCTCATAATTGGGAAAGTGAATACGAGTAGTTTTACATATGTATATGAGTATTGTGATTGTAATTGAATATGTATTTTCGATTGATATGTATTTAATTTCAAGCAATATATATTCACACTTTAGTAACTAACATTAAATTGCCTTGTTTAAGACTTGAAATTAATTTTAGAGTCCAAAATTGGTGAAAAATGTGAATAGATATTCAGATTCATTCATAAATATAACTGTAAATACTTACATATACTTCTTATACTCATTCTTGAAATCCTGGTCTAAACTTGCTTGACCCATTTGTGGTGCGGAAGGAAGAAGAAAGGGCGGAAGGGAGGGGCAGTTGCATTGTATATATATGTAGTGTTGCATTAGGTGGGTAGATACTCTACATACTTACATAAGTATGTATGTATATACATATGTATGTATCTGGATCTTGTATATACATACATATACATACTCTTGGGTAGGTTGTCCAGAACGGAAATAGCAACGCGTGCTGCTGGCTGCACACATACGCACCCACCCACACAAACACACACACACACACACATAACAAACAGATACACACCCATTCATATGCTGCCTTTACGCATGATTTTGCCTCAATTTGTGTTGTGCGCCGCCGCTCAACGGCAAACAAAAATGTATTTATAAAAGAAGCATAAAAATGCAACGCCTCATGCCACCATCAGCAGCAGCAGCAGCAGCAACAACAACAACAACTGACTGGGCACCCTGTCTCCAACTGCATTACCCCGAAGTCTCCCTCTTAGCCTATCTATCTGCCTGCCACCCCATTCATTCCCGTTCTTCCGTTGGCGTTGCCATTGATTGGTTTCAGGGATCGTGATTCGGTGTGGACGGCGGCCAACAACAACAATAACGAGTATAGTGTCGTTCTACGTGCCGTGCATTAATGCAACATTGCGTCGACTGATAGTTGTCTCCTCCTCATCATCGCTTGAAAGAGTTCTCTCTCTATCGCTATCTCTATATCCCGAGATGATGGCGTGGCAGGAAAAATGCATTAATCGATGGTTCGATCGAACATTTTTGCTGTTCCCTTTGTTTTTGGTTTTTAAATGGCTTTTCCATTTGAAGTTGATCAGAAAAGAAGCAGCCAAGAAGAAAAAGATTCCCAAACTAACCAAAACCCACCCACCCAAACATTCACCTCTATCTCATCCTATCAACTGGAGGAAAGTTTTCGCAAGCGAAAATGAAACTTCACTTTTACTTATCGACCAGACAACCATCCTCCTATCACCTTATGCGCCCCGCCTCCTACCTCCTACCCCCACCCCCCCACTCATCCTCATCTTGTAGCTTGTGGTCTCCCACTCCTAGTTTAGTTTGATGGGTTAGCCGGTTAGCGTGCAAAAACGAAAAGAAAGAAAGAAAGAGAGAGAGAGAGAGATAAAAACTATGGCGCAAGTCATCGAATGGACTGCAACTTTGCCAATTTTTCCTCATTTTTTACCTCTTCTTTTTCTTTGCTTTTGTTTTTTGGTTTTATTTCTTCGTGCTGTTGACTGCTGCTGCTGCTGCTGGAAACCTGTAAAGTAAAAGCTGCTCCAAAACACTGATCTTGGCCTGGTAGATGGCACATGTTTGACCCATTTATTAAGAGAACGGACAGCAAAACGATTGAGAGATCAGCCAAGACAATATGACAATGTGATCTGTTTATCCGACTCTGACTCTGAGTCGATTTAACTTCCTTTTCCTTTTGCATTTTTTGAGTTACAAATAATAAAAATAATTAATTAACAATTAAAGTCGAGCGCCACACACACACAACAACAATTTAAAAACATTTATTTATAAATCTAGTATATTTTCACATGGACACAGGCGTGGCCGACATATCGGATGGTATTTTATGAGATCTCGATAGAGAGAGAGGGAGAGAGATCTCTGAACCTTTCAATGTCCAGCAGCCAGAGGAAGGTTCATTCATATGACAAGAGATCAATGGCATACGTTGAGGTTAAGGTTGTGGTTAAAAAAAAAAAAAAATAAAAAAACCATTAAACACATATTTTTTGAATGATTTCTATGAGTAACTAACTCATTTATCATCTTACACTCTGAATAGAAATTCATGCATTCACTTTACCTTTTTTTTATTGCGGAACCAATAGGATCTATGTGATTATCATTAGCAGCGAATAAACATAAACGAAAAGAAGAAGTATACATTCTTGAATGGTTTCAATTTCTATATACTAGAATATACTTTCAACAATCAATGTCATTGGAATTAATTGTTTTTTGCTTTTTTTTTTTTGCAAGTTTTATCGATATGCTGAAAGTAAATTTGCGTTTCCTTCCTTTTGCTGCAATAGTTTGAATTGTTTGTTGGATGGATAGATTAGTTGGCATGCATCAGCATGCATGCCGCATGCCACATGCCACATGCCACATGAGGCAGCAACTCTTTCTTTCACTTGGCCAAGACCCGGTGTGGTGTGCATGTCTAACTGGCTAAATGTCAAACTTGTTCGTCCTACCATCAGCAGCAGCAAGTCCTCTTCTTTCGTTCTCGGTTTAGTTTCCCCCCTTATTAGTACATATATTGTTTCGCTTCATTTGCTAGTTGTCGTTTAGTGAATTGATTTAAATTGCCTTCGAAAAGGGCATACAATCTTCGGTTTCTTTAAATGTTTATTTATTCTCTAGAGTCTAGATACTATCACTAGACTTTGACTTTGATGTTGCGTGCTCAAAATGCTTGTTGCATTATTATTGCTTATTATTATTTATTTTCTAATGTGAGCACAATTTATTTATATTTATATGTATACAACTACTCACTACTCGCTTTTCATTTCCATTTTATTATGACGGCCAGTAGTGCCAAGTGCATTTTCAATGATTATCATTAACATTTTTCAACATGATTATTATCATATTATACGAGCAGCAGCAGCAGCAGCAGCCCGACTCTAAGTGTGTGTGTATGTGTGTGTGTGTATGAGAGTTGGCAAATAAGCATTTGATTTATGTGCAAAGATAAAACGATAATTGTTCATTCGTTCGTTCGTGTATTTCGAGTGTGTGGAGTTAATTAGCGAAAAAAAAAAGATTTGAAATACCCCCAAAGGGGAAATGTGTCTATATTGTACATACATATACATACACATATGCATATATGTATAAGTATATATTATATTTTGTTTTATGTGCATTTGCCTTTGCATATTGCTAAAGATTTAAGATATATGCCAGTCATAGACAGTTGCAACATCTTATAGTTTCAAATCCAAGTTCAAATAAACTTGTCCATATAATAATTATTAGCAGAGTTCTATCCTATTTCCTTTTATCCTTAAGTGGCTTACGTGGAAAACATTTTGCACAATTTCATTGAGGGCTTTCCATTTTTACACAACAATCAACTGTCTCACATAAGAATGAATGTACATTTAAGATAGATACATAGTTTATGTTGTTGTATTCTTTAAAATACAATACAATTTCCCAGTTTCAGTTTTCTTTCTCTGGTCTCTCGCTCATTCCATTCCATTCCATTCAGTTTGTCAGTCAGTCAGTCAGACCGTGCAGTGCCCGATGCGCTAATGGCTCAACTAAGTCGACGGACGTGAGAACCTTTTGCTGTGGCCCCATGGCTAAGCAATTAACAACCATATCAACCCCCCGATCCCGTCTACCGGCATCCTCATCCTCATCGTAACAATTTCCCAGTTTGAGTTGAGTTCCAGTAAGAGTCCAAGTTCGAGTCAAATTCAAAGTCGTCGGAGACGAAGTCGGAATCTCTTTACTCTATAAATCGAGCGTTGCATTTCATTTCATTACGCTATACCACATCTCCTTCCCCCAATCATTCTAAACTTGAATGCAATGGCTGTGTGTGCCCCGTCGTCGTTCAAAAAACCTTTAACAACGAAAAATTGTTTCCATGAATTTCCCACATTTTCCGCAACAACCATGAAACTTGTTTCCACCATCTCAAAGTTAAGCCAAACCAAACTAAACCGTTGGGGAGGGACAAGCCAACAACAAATCGTCAGGCAGTCAGTCAGTCAGTCAGCCAGTTGCAAACGACTGTAAAGGGGGAAAAGAAGAACAAAATGCATTCGCATTCATGTGTGAAAACATTTCCACCTTTTTTTCACCAGAGACACCGACCCCAGTGAGTGTGAGAGCAGAGAGTGGAGAGTGGAGAGGAACTCAGAAAGTCCAAATTAGCATAATTGACTCGAAAAGAAAAATTTCCCCACCATCATTCATTTGGTGGAAAATAAAATTCAGTTAAACTTAAACTTTCCAACTACAAATTGAAATTTAAATTCTCTGATCAGTTAATAGAATTTATTTCAAAGAGTGTGAAAAGGGACAATAAATTCTAGAACCACAATGATCAATGGAACTGAAGAAAAGTTGTTAATTCTTCACATTTTAGGGGCAAATTGTTAACTAGCAAGATATGTTTCTTTTGAAAGGATTCTAACTTGTAACTGTTTTTTTGTGTCCAGTTAGCCACAATCAAAGTGGTTCAGTTAACCCCAAAACTGATCTCAAGTCGAGTGGGATAACATTTCACTGTGATAACTGGGCTTTTGGCCTTTGATCATAACTGGTTTTTGTTTTATTACTTTTATTATTACCAACTTATTATATTTTGAATTCATGATTCATTTACGGTCTTTTGGGGGTCTTTGTAAAAGCAAAGCCTCTTTAGCCCTTGACCTCAACTCAATTTGGTTTTCGGACACTTGGATAAACTACATACGTATAAGATATTTATACATATATATATATATGTATGTACACACAACACTTGAAACAACTGCAATTTGATGCATTTTTCGAAGGGGGAATTTCCCTTTCGCTTGCTTCCACTGCCCTTCCACACCACCCTGTCTTAGTCTCCTTTTCCCTATCTTCTGGTTGACGCTTTAGGTTTTTAGCTTTTGCTTTTGCTGTTGTTGTTGTTGTTATTAATACTTTGACTTTGGCCTTTTGTGGTTTAACATTATCCAAACAAAACGCTTTGGCACCCACAAAAAACGAGTTGATTGACAGAATTGGGACAGGCAACAACAACAACAACAACAACGACAACAACAACAACAACAAAATCAGAGGCAACAGCAAGAACAACACTCCACATTCGTTTGAAATCTGCATGCGTGAAACTCAACGAAGCGTTAAAGTTCAAAGCGTTGAATTACAACGATGACAAAAAGAGAAACAGCATACTAAAAAAAACACAAGAAGATAGACAGAGATAGACACAAGACATAGAGAGAGAGAAAAATGGGGGAGGGATATGCACATACCTTGGTTTTGACTTTAGGCCAACTGACAGTAACTGCAACGGCAGGCGGCCTCCAACAGCAAATTTTTGAAGCAAATCAAAATCCTCTACGATTACATCATACACAAGTAAGAAGAAATCACAAAATGAATTAAAAGGATCAGACTGTGAAATACCCTGTAGCTAAATTCCTGAATTCAAACAAGGTTCGTTTAACCTTACAGAGAGAGCCCAAGGCGTATCTAGAGATCTGAAATGGTTTAACTATATACTCCATAAAGTATGCAATATGCAAAAAGGCAATAAATATCTTTTGAAATTAGCATTACTTACACACAGGACACTTCAAAGAGTTCATATTGCATACTTTAAGGGACAAATTTGTTCCTATTTCACAAAGAAAAAGAGGAAGAGACATATGGGTCACTGATATACCCTTTTTATCCCCACTTAATCGATAATGGGTATTAATAAACAGGCAACATCATCTGTTGATTCTTGGAAGATGCTGTCAGGCCACCAAATGGTTGGCAAGATTAACAGTTAGCCCAAAGTTGTTGAAGATTCGCTGCGATGATTCATTCAACGGTTGGGAAGCATTGAATTCTTATGAGACAGAGGGAAACAGACAGACAGACAGACAGTCAGTCAGACGACGTACACACAACGATAGCAGCAAGCATCCGTATTTTTTCTTCTTGTTTCACTTTTCACTGACAATGTCAGAGAGAGAGAGAGACAGAGAGAGAGATAGAGAGAAAGAGAGATGGCGAGGGAGCCTTAGTCCGTGTTGTTGTTGTTATTGTCGTCATCGCTCGTCTACTTGCATCGCGTCGCTGATTGCGCGTCACCTGCGTCGACAGCGTCAACTTCTGCTGCTGCTGAGTCAGCGCATTGCAATGGATCGGATCGGCTTGGATCAGGCCAACACACAGTTGGAATTTGGTGTAATGATGTTGTTGTCTCTCTTTTGGTATTGAAAATAAAGTTTGCACACAAAAAAATTAAGCAACGAAGAAAGAAACGATGCCAAAACCAAAAGAACACATTCAAATTAGATTACAAAATCAATTTTATTGGAGTCGAAGGATCACTCCGATCTTCAGTCGACAAAGCAGTGCAATTAGAAATTCTAAGCAGTGGACATAGAAATGATTAATGGTCTTGATTTCAAGTCCCCTTTTACGACAATATCGAAAACATTGAACGCGTTTGTTAGTATCAGCTTTGGCGGGGGGATATTAGTTAAATTTAAAGTTTATGTAACCAGCCCCCCGTCAGCCTAAGTAGCTTAAAACCCAAAAACCTTCAAGCTGATAAAGGCAGAAGGAAAATAATAAAAGGTAGAGGATTTAACGAGTGGAGGAGGAGCAGGAGGAGAGCTGACTGACCTTCACTTGCAGTTGGTTGGAGCTGCCAATGACGACGACCCAGCTGAAATATAATTAAGGCAAAGCTAGACCCCCTCTGACCCACTCCACCAACCTCTTTACACTCTTCTCTCCCTCTCTCTCTCTCTCTCTCACAGTGTTTCACCCTCTCACTCTTTCATGGTAAATATGTGAATATATATATGTACGTATGTTTGTATATTTATTTTATTTTTGTTGTTGTTATGTCTTGCTCGCCTTTTTGATTTCCTAAGAAGTCAGTCTCTGGCTGTGAGCTGAGTTGCATGCAAAGCAGTCGCTGCTGCAGTTGCAGTGGCAGCTGTTACCCCAAAAGAGTTTTTTCTTCTTCTACTGCTTTGTCGTTTTCTTTATCATCATCATTTTATTGCATATCCGCTTTATCAGCAGAAGAGCTGACAGCAAGCATAATCGTAAAACACATCCATAAACCTTTTTTAGTTTACTTTATTTACCAGAGTGCCTGCCCTTAAATGAATGGTATATGTATATATAAATTTCTAGCCATATGAATACATATACATATATATTCTGGATAAACCACACACAAAATCAGACTCGAATTTGGTCAAGATTAATAACTTTAATAACTCATATTAGCTAGATTTGATATTCCCTCCATGTATGTATGTATCTTTTGTTCTCTAAAGTCTAGATGATGATTTATACAAAGGGTATTTCAAGTTCGGATTATCGACATATTGTTTCCGGCATGGGGCTACAAAGAGTTGTCGTTTATAGTGATATTGTTGATGTTGATGTTGTTGCTGCTGCTAAAAGACCTTGATTATGCTCTGATGACACGTACAATATGTTGTGGCTTTTTACCCAGTCACATGCGTTGCCGCCTTCCTTCGCCTGTAGTATGTATGAAGATATTTGTATTCTTTTATCTAAAGTCAGAGTCTCAAGGTTGACTTTGATTTTAGCCATAACAAATCTCTTTATTTTTTCTTTATTTGCTGTTGTTTTTCCAGCTGCCAATAAATTCATTTGTGTCTTGTGTGCCTAGCGAGAGTACCCCGAACATTTTATCCATAGTAGTAGTAGTAGTAGTAGTAGTAGCAGTTGGCCAAAGTTTTCTTTCGCTCTGTGGCTCTGGCAATCCAATCTGGCGACGACAGTTGCCAACAATCGCAAAACATGTCTCACATGTGTCTCTCGATCTCGCAGCTCTCTCAGGCTCCAAAGAACTTAAGGAATGCGTCTTATCAATGGCCAGCCAATCAGACAGCAACTGCCAACTGGCAGCTCAAGGATAACAGGCCACAGCAACGGCAGCAAAAAGAAAACTTTAGCTCCAGCTGAGCCAAATCCCCAGAGGCAGCTGCCAAATGTTAAGCCAATTTATCATAATTAAAGCCGCTTAAAAAAAGAAACATTCACAAAAAAATATATGTCAAAATCATACAAAAAAACACAAATATATATATAATAAGTAAATGCGAATGAAAACAGAAAGGAAGTCATTTAGGATAAGGCAAATGAAAAGGAAATGAAGCTCTCACAAACGCAAAGCTCAAATGAAGGACGATGAGGTGATGAGCCTCAGCCTTTGACACAAATTCAAGTGAGTGTGGCGTCGGTTGAGCAGGTCGTTAGTAGATTGGGTTAACTGCAAATGAATTGCACAGTATGTGCAAAATGTATGTTGCCAGGCTAAACAAAATTCCTTTCGAAATGGGCACATAAATCTTTCTTAACCATGTTGAATAACTTGGCATTTACATTTAGATCATCAGAAGAAACACGTTGTATTCTATATATTTGAAACACTGTAGGCAAATGGCATGCCTCCAGCTTCCCAATCGCCTTTCTTTGCCCCCACCTACACATTGACTTGGGCTCTCTGGAGTTCTGTGTGTTTTTTTATCTTTCATGTGAGTGATTCTGCATGCAAATATGTGCATGAGCTTCTTCTCCGTAATAATGTCAAGTACTTTAAGCGAGGGCGGCAAAATCTCTCTTCTTTCTTCTCGGGATACGTCTCCTGCTTCTGTTTCTCCTTCTCATTCTCCACTTTCCCATTTTACATCAAACCCAACGTCAAATGAACTAATGCTAAAGAAAACCTCTGCTGTCAGTTCAGAGGAGAATAAACGAGAATATATATACATACATATATATATATCTCTACATACTCGTTTATGCATTTCTTTTTTGCGCTGCACAAATATTGAACCTGTCGCTTCACCCTTATGGGAGGGCTTTGACACGGGCTTAATTAAAAAATTTGAACAACAACAGAAAGCGACACGAAAACATTCATTCTCTGAATGGAATGGATGGATTTGTGTGCAAACAGAAATTAATTCTCGCACAAAAAAACAAACGCAATGTAATTAAATATATTAAAGCCATTAATACTCTACGCTATGTATAGGGTATAATGCTGGTTGTATTAGTCTACGGGAGCTTTAAAATATTAAACACATAAGTAGATCGTACATATGTATCGAATGGAAACATTTTTGAATTGTTAGACGAGGAGAGGAGAGGGCCTAACTTGGCTAAGAGGTATCTTAGAGTCCAAACTCTATTTATATTATGAAAATGAAATTCGTTACTACTCTTTGTATTTTTTGTTTTTACTTTTTTGCTGACCAAATTTGTCCACAATTAAAAACAAATGCGCGCAAACGCCCACGCGATATTTGAGCGTATTTTTTAAGCTGACCAAAAAAGGCAGCAGCAGCAGCAAAACAAAACAAAAAAAAACGTCAAAGTTTTTGAACACTTTTTTTTTTACTCATAATAAGACGTATTAACAATTGGCATATTTAACGGAAATTATTATATATATTGATGGAATTGGAAAGTTCATTACCTGCCTGTCTGATTAAGCGATCATTTTAAGTGATCGTTCTCCCATGGATCTCTATCTGTTGTCTGTCTGATCTGACCTTTATGAATAAAGTGTTGACTAAAAGTCCTTCGATTTCTCCTGCGCTGATGGTCGCCTTAACCGACTTTTCAAGATTGTTCTCATATGTAGGTAGTTACATATATGTATGTATAATACAAAATCAAAACACTTGACATGCTCTTGGTCTTGGTACCGTACCCCTGCCCTTGTCTCGAGTTTTAGTTTGTTGACATACCCTGCCTACTCGCCTCCCTTTTGAAGCTATTTGCATAACAAGAGCAGACGAGGAGAAGCAAATGACGCATTGTCCCATTCTGTTCCTCCTCCTCCTATATGTATGTATGTACATGGCATGTGCCTTTAGGCATTGTCCTCTCCTTCTGAGATCTGAGAGCTTGGGCCTGGGAAATTTAATTGTCACATTAGGCCCCATGACTGTTTGGAACTGTTTTGTCCATGTCCATGTCTCTTGTCTAGTTAGTCACTTTTAGGAGGCTTTCCAGCACTCACTCACTCACTCATTCAGTCACTCAGTCAAAAACTATTAGTTGGCCTGACTTGAATGTGGATGATGATGACGATGATGATGATGATAATGACTCCCTACTCCACCGCCGCTGCCGTCTTCATCGGGGCACATAGTAGGTTCAATGCACTCTACAGTGTCCGCTAAAAGCATATAACAAGACGCTGGCTCACTTCAACTGCACTTTAGGCACAGCCATCAAAAGGTAACAACAAAGAAAGAACGAAACGAAAAAATAAAAAAAAAAAATTCCTCAGTCTGTGTTAAAGTGCAAACGGGTAGGATAAGAGACATGTATGCATATAGACTTACTTATACATACATACATACATATGTATGGACATATCTAGGTTGGTTCTATAATCCAGTATTGCCAGAAGCTAATTCCTTTCCAAAAATACAATGCACTTTTAAATGCCCGTAAGATTGTCCAGACTTTAACTTCCGGGTACATTCACAGAAATCTCTAGAGATTTTGTCGCCACTTTTTGGAAATTCAAAACTGATTGAAAAGAAACTCCTTGAAATCATGAAATAATCAAAATTTGCTATGACTTGCTATAATCGCAATTAGTCGATGAACTGATTGAAGATTATAACATTTTATAACTGTCCAAAAAAGATTTCTGCTAGAGATGTCAGTAGCATCCCAAATCTAACTTCAATATGGACCTGTTTATTCTGTTAACTGATCAAAGCATACATAGACATCTTTTTAAAACTTTCTCAAACTTTATATTCCTATAAAGAATGCAACATCAAATTACTTACTAATTAGTATACGAAAACAAAAATAGTTTCAATGTTCATTTTGTTGTAATATATTTTACCCGATTTGGTTAGCTGGCTAACCTTTCGTACACCCGCCTAACCAATTTGCACCTTGTTAACGGATTTCCATAAAAATGTGTGACATTGTTTTATTTAATTTTGTTGGTTTGTTGTTAGTGTTGTTGTTGTTGTTATTGTTCCGGCTGGGTGGGCGCTGAGATTTGCCAATCGCCTTCAAAATCCTCCTACAATATAGGCGGCACCCGCACCCCTTTGATGTTGTTTGCTTGCTTGTTTGTTTGTTTACACAAATTGTTTGCCTGATCTGGGGCAATTCTAAAGATCGATCCCCCCCGAGTATTGACCCACAACACCCGCAGAAAGGAAAGGGCGGAAAGAGAAAACGGAGACTACGACGAGTAAACAAATAAAAACGAATACGAAACAATTAAAAGACCATAAACATTCAAAAAACAAAAAAAAAAAAAAACAAAACAAAAGATGAAGCCTAAAGATTTGCAATCTACATGTGTATATAAATGCTGGAAGATCGGAGATCTAATGAATTGGCTGGAGAGGTACGGGAGGGGAGAATAGTGGTGGTGATCTATTAATTAAGTCGAAGCAACAACAAAGCAAACGTCAGAGGAGGAGGAGGAGAAGGATGAGGCACTTGAAATATTTTTGCACTCTTCACCGATTATTATTGCGCCTTACCTCAATGTGGGAATCATTGGTAGAAGCTTCCTATTCCTATTGAGAACTCGGGCATATCATCAACTGGGGGAGATGAAGATATTTCCACTTTTGAAAAGTGATGCTCAAAAATGAAGTAACTTGAACACGTGCAAACACTTTTTTTCTCGTTTTTTTTTTTGTTGGTTTTAGCTTTTAGCGCGTTTTAAACGCCTCCATATTTGGGGCGAATGGAATGGATGATGATCGGATCAGAAAAAACGTATGTATATGTATGTATGTATACGTACATACATACATATATGCCATGTGCGCGTCAAAAGATCACAGAAAGCCAACGGCATTGCCTTGTATAGAGTATGTAGATGCGATTGCCGATCGAGCGAACAAAAACACACACAGATCATTGTAAATTGCCAAAGCTGACCAAGTTTAGAATCTTCACTTAAAAGAAATCAATAAACTCAATACACGAATTTGGTACTGATTTCAAGCAGAAAGCTACAAGCGTCAAAAGAAACTATTTAGCAAGGGCAACGACTATAAAATACCGTAGAACCAGGAAATCCTTTTTTCACAAATTTATGAATTACAACTGAATTATATCAAAACAGATGAGAAAAGTTAACAAAGCTAATACTATTTCTAGTAAAGAAGTCCAAACGATGGAAAAAGCTGAAACATCTTGAGTAAAAGAATCAGAAACAGATGAATAAGCCAAACAAAGCTAAAACTAGTTAAGAATTTCAAGTAAATGAAGCCAAAAAATGTTGTTAAAGCTTAAACTAGTAAATGAAGCAGAAACAAATGAATCGAATAAAAAGATAAATGAAAGCCGAATCGAGAATACCCTACTTGAAACACTTCTACTACTTCTAGGGTATCAAAAACCGAAAAAAAAACTGAAAAAGGGCAAATTTTCGTAGCTGTTGTTTTTGTGGGTGTGGTAAACATTTTGATTGTGACTGGCGAGTGGCTACTGATCCAGCCATGAACCTAAGCCCGCCCATCCTCCCTTCATTCATCCTACCCCCCTTTGATATGCGCTGTGTTGTAGTTGTTGTTGTTGTGGTTGGTTGTGCGTTGTTTTAACCTTTTAAAGTTCAGTAACCAATCCAACGTTGGACAGTTTATTTGCTGTTGCTGTAAGTTTTGCTAAGAATTCCACGCCCACGCCCTCTTTTTTTTTGTCTTCTCAAGTTTTTGGTGCGTTGTCATCCCAAAAAAAAAAAAAAAACCAAAAATGAACAAAACAGAAAAAAAAATGCCAAAAAATAAAATAATAATAATACAAAAAAAACATACAGTAAACAAAAAGGTTCAAGTCGTGCCATGCCAATAGCACTTTAACAGTCAGTTACGTAACGGAGCAAACAGAGACAGAGATAGAGAGCTTCGGAGAAAGAGAAGGGGCGATAAGCGATGTCAGGAGAGGGAAGAGGAAAGAGGAAGCAGGGGAGGTAGACAGGCCAATAACTTTATTACGATCTGAAAAAGACCTTGCCCAATTAGGCGATGTTGCCGATGTTGAGTGCAAAAATTGTAATTTAATTAAAATTTATGTTAATGCAACAATAACAACACACAATTAAAAAACAAACTACCACAGACTACAAAAAAACAAAATAATTAAAACAAAAAAAAAATTTGAATACAATTTAGTTGAAATATTACAATTTAGTATTCGTTAATTGTTTAAGAAACTCTTTGAAAACTTCTGCTCAGCTCTCTTATCAATTTTTAACCTAAAATTGACTTTACTTGTTTTTAATTGAATTCAAATTAAATCCCAGATAGAAATAATGATTTAAATAGAGTTCAAGTGTTTGTCAACAAAAGATATTTATTCAAAAATAAGTATCTGACGAGTATTTAGTTAAAATTAACATACGAGTTGAGTCTCCATTACCTAATATGCTTCCTGGACCTAAAACTGGCCCTGAACACCAAATATTTCAATTTTAATGACAACGACTTTTGTTTTATGATGCAAAACAGGGCAATTTGTTGTTTGTTGTTGCAGTAGTACTAACTCGATGGCCAGACCAACAACTGACTAGTCTAGACTCTGTAGACACCATTGGAAAAGAAAGAAAGACTGGCAGACAGGACAGGAGCTGAACAACAAGTACGTCCTTTTGTCCGTTTGCAGTGTCAATAACAGTGTAGACAGTAGAAGAAGAAGAAGAAGAAGAAGTACTGTTGCGGCTGCCGGAACGAAAACCACAGGCACAGACACCGAACGACAAAAAGTTGACAGGAGGAGGAAAGAATGGAGCAATGTCGTCGGGTGGATTCTTGGGGCGGGCGGGGTGTTGGTGGTGGGTCAATTAGGAACAAACCAGTCCGCTTCTGCCACTCTGAAGGCGACGACAGGCGACGTAGCATGCCAACGGCAGCAACTACTTTTCCTACTCTCCAAAGAAGGTCCACATGAATAAAAGAATGAATCCACCCATCCAACATTTGGAGGATTGTTATAACAGAAATCACCTTGATGAGTCTTTTTCGAGCGCTTCTATTGCTTGATCGAAATACGCGCTCTGAATCTAAATATGAATGTAATTCTGATTCAAATACGAGTCGCGCCTGATTAAACGATAAAAAAATGACTCAAAAAGGAGTGAAAACTGATTAACTGAAGGGGCTATAAGAATTTACTCCCCACAAAGAAGTCATTTATGAACGAAAAGGGGATTCGAAAACGAAAGTTATGTGACTTAATAACTTTATTTAAAGGGAATGAACTAAAATGAAATGTAATTGGGAATCAAAGATTTGAATTGTTCTCCGCCTTTTGCTATTTTTTTTTTCTTATTTCTTTCTTAGAGTATATGAAATTCGTATTCGATTTTGAAGCTTGTGTTCTTTTTGCAATCATTAAACACTATTTCGATTCTGGTTCGTCTTCGTTGGATCGTTTGGTTGGTTGGTTGTCATTGTCTGTCTGTCTGTCTGTCTGTCTGTCTACTAGGTAGTACCTTGCGTGATGCGCCACGTCGTTGTCGTCGTCGCTGTCATTGTCAAAGGAGGAGTAGTAGTAGTAGTAGTAGTAGTTGTAGTAGTTGGAGGAGGAGGAAAAGGAGGCAAGAGTAGCAAATGGTTAACTATTTGGTATGCCATCTTTGTCACCAATATCAATATTATTCTCTCTCTCTCTCTCTCTTTCTCTTGATGTTGATTGTTGCCGGAAGCGCAATTGCTTCATTATGGCACGTACTTTGTCAAAGGCGTTTTTAGCTGTTGGCTTGATGTGTGTTTGTGAGTCATTTTTATTTGATTTCTAAAGGCGTTAAGACACAAGGGGGGATTTGGTGGTTATCAACAACCACAACTTAAAACCAATGAATGAACGAATGAATGAAAAACTTTTAAAGCAATGTGTGTGGGCTGTGTGTGTGTGTGTGTTGTCATTTGATTTAATCTTTTCCTTCTTTTTATTTATTTATTTTTTTTCTTTTCTTTTTGCAGAGGCAAATTCGCTGCTGTTCGGAGGGCCATACACAAGAATACCGGTTCGCATTTTGCGGCGAAATTCTTAAAACGACGCCGACGCGCACAGAGCAGCGATAAGGAGATCAAACATGAAATTGCCGTCCTAATGCTATGCGAGGGCGAGGAGAATATTGTCAATTTGAATGCTGTGCACGAGACGCGCTCAGATACAGCACTTTTGCTGGAGTTGTAAGTATCATTTTGATTCTACTCCAAGTCCACCCTATTAACAGTGTGTTGCACATTACTAGAACCACCTTAAGATAATGGGGTTTTAAATACGGAATTCGCTAACTAATTCTTCCTCTCTTTAAAAGGGCCACTGGAGGTGAATTGCAAACTATTTTGGATAATGAGGAATGCCTAACTGAGGCCCAGGCTCGTCATTGTATGCGTGAGGTATTGAAGGCATTAAAATTTCTACATGATCGTTCCATAGCCCATTTGGACTTGAAGCCGCAGAATATATTGCTCACAGGCGATCGTATTGAAGGTGAGTTGAATGTGAATGACAATTGTTTTGAGAGAAGAGAAGAGATCCATAAATAAATGCAATATTCTTTCCTAGATGGCCTCAAATTATGTGACTTTGGCATATCGCGTGTTGTCTGCGAGGGTATTAATGTAAGGGAAATGGCCGGAACACCGGACTATGTGGCCCCCGAGGTGCTTCAATACGAGCCACTGTCCCTGCTTACCGACATTTGGTCTGTGGGTGTATTGACCTATGTATTACTGTCAGGGTTCTCGCCATTTGGCGGTGATACCAAACAGGAGACTTTCCTCAATATCTCGCAATGTGCATTGACTTTTCCGGATAATCTATTTGGTGGTGTTTCACAGGCGGCCATTGATTTCATACGTCGCGCATTGCGAATTAAGCCAAAGTGAGTTTAGATCTGACCTAACCTAAAGACATTAACTAATTGATTTGTTTTATTACTTATTTAAGTGATCGCATGGATGTGGCTGGCTGCCTGGAGCATGTCTGGTTAAAGGATGAGTGCTCATTGGATAGACAAATCTATTTGCAAGCGCAGAGTGATGCCGAGGAAGAGGATGATGTGGATGATGACGATGATGATGACGACGATGATGTCGATGATGAAGAGGATGTGTTTGCAAATGAACAGCAGCAGCATCAGCAACAGAAAGAAGATAAACCACAAGAGCAAGAACCACAGCCGTCACAGCCTCAACAGAAGCAGCCGCAACAGCAGCAGCAGCAACATAAACATAGCAATGGCAGCAGCAGCAGCAGCAGCTCAACCTCAAAAATTCCCATTGCCACCAGCAAGCTGATTGCCAGCCCTTTAACCAGTCCCAGCACAGAAACCACAACGGTTATACACACGCTTACCAATGGTATGGCCAATAGCTGCTTGCCAAAACCCAAACAGATGGTGACACCGACGCGACGGGCGTCCGACTCGGATAAGGAGAACACATACACGGCCACATTTGTGAGGAAGCCATCGTTGGCCATCATTCAATTGGGCCATAGCAACGGCGGCAATACCAGCACCAGCCTAGATGACTCCAGCAGCACAGTTGTGGCGACACTAACCCTCTTTCCGGATGCTCCAACAACACCGAAAGTGATCCGCAAGACACCAACTGGAGAGGCAAACTCACCATCAACATCGGTTAAGGCTTTGGTTAAGAAATTTCAATTGGAAGATCAACCGGCTGGTGCTAACGGAGTAGCCAGCACAACAAGCAACAGCAATTGCACCAGCAACACAAACACCAGCAGCACCAGCAGCAGCAACATCCGTAGAAGCTGCAGCGGAGCGGCGTCGAGCAGTACATGTCGATCCTCTGAACCACTGACTGCTGTGCATAAGAAACAGCAATTGAATTGCTCTAGCAACAGTTCCAGTTGCAGTTCAACACCCTCAAGCCCTAGCCCCAGTGCGAGCAGCACTGCCAATCTTCTAATGAATAGCCGTCTACCGTCAGCAGCAGCAGCAGCAGCATCAGCATCAGCATCAGCATCAACGTCAACCAGCAACAGCAACAGCAATGCCAGCGCCAGCAACACAACAAACACTGCCAACCATCAACATCTGCCGCATCATCATATGCATCATCATCACCATCATCATCATCATGTGGTGATTGCTGCAAAGAATGCTGCCGCTGTGGCAGCCACCAACAACCTGAGCTTGGATCAGGGTATCATCTGTTAGCTAAGGGCCAGCCGTGCGAGCCGCAATGCCAAAAGTTTCTTTCATCGCTTCCTCTGCTGCATGTAACCCACATGGCAAACGGTCCTAGCTGGTCTACTAGGCGACAACACAGTGGAGGACGCAGCCAAGGAGCAACCGATATAGCATAAACCGATGGGAGCAGAAGAACACACAAGGATTACTATATATATACACACACACCATACATATACATATATGATGTATTTGCGTTTCTTCGTTTTTCAATTCAGTTTTTTTTTTTTTTGTTCTTAGTTTAATCATTTTTAATTACTAGTTTGATCTGCAACAACAACAACAACAACAACAAAATCCATTAAAAACAGGCAAAAAAGAAACCTAAAGAAAGTAGTCTACTAACCCCTTGTATACCCATTGCCCCCCACACCCCCACACATCCCCCTGGTCCCATGCTTAGACGATAGAAAAGGAAAAGAGGATTCGAGAGCACAGAACGGAAATTGGATGTATATTGTTGATAAAACGGGCACAGATGATCAAAGAATTACAACTCTATCTCGAATCAGATTCTATATGCAAGAAAAGAAAAATTTGAATATTTCAAAGAGTCTGATTCGTCCTTAACTTGCTGTTTATGTTGTGATCCTGTGTGAGAATTTTTTTTTTTGTTTTTTTAGCTAAATCGTTACATTTGCTTTCTTTTTGTGTAACTTATTTTCTTTTTATTTTGTAGTTAGACTTTTGGCAATTGGGCAGAGCATTGCATGGCGGCCGGCAATTAGATTGGCAAAATGAAATACTAAACAAAGAAAATTGTGAATTTTGAGCATAATGAAAGAAAACGAAGTAAATTTGTGACAAGACAAAAGAAAGAAGAAAGAAGAAAGGGAGATAGCAAAAAACAAAGAAAAACAGTTGACATATCATTCAAGTGTTGTTATATGTAACTAAAAATGAAGTAGAAAAAGGAAAGAAGAACGATAATTGAGAAGCGCGACGTAAGTTCGAGGAGTTTGTTTCAACGAATCTATCTAAATGTCAATTGTGGATGCGTCTGCTTAGCATAAATTATACAAATCATATACAATATACATACATTATATACAGATACCAAAAAAAAAAAGAAACAAAACAAAAAGAAAAGAAATACAAACAAAATATAAAAAAAATCAACAAGCAGATGAGAAAAATGGAGCCGAAGACAAATTAACGAAATACAAAAATGAAAAAGAGAAAGTTCTTTCGAAATGCATACCTATATGTATGTAGGTATGGAATACAATATATATATATATATATATATATATATATATAATGAAGTTGGTTTTAAAATTGGCCACCCAAATCGGTGAATATATGTATGTTTATGTTATGTAGGGTTCACTTGCTAAAAAAATACTTAAATTAATTATATAAACAAAACAAAAATGTATTATCAAACAATCATATAGAATGTTGATCGCATCAGTAGTCGGTATAAACGATACACACAGATTTATATTAGAAAGAGGAAAAGATAGAGAGAAAAATGTTACAAAACAAAATTGAATTGTTAATTATGTATGTCAATGTGTATATGTGTGTGTTCGTCGTTTGTTGGATAAATCATGTACGCATACATATGTATATCCCCCATATATATACGATATGATAAACAAATATATATATATATATATATATACATATATATGTATAAAATTTAGCAAGATAATTATTTTACTTTAGCTACCAAGGTCCTTCCCCTCCCTACGTCCCTCGTGAAACTACCCAATTTCGTTTTTCTTCTTTTTTTTTTTTTTTTTTGTTCTGTAATCCCTTTTCCTTTCTATATTTAGTTTAAAACCAGTCGGGTTTTTGTATATATTTCCATTCTTAATAAATACCTATAAAGATTATTATTATAATGTTTTTTATCATCTAATGCGAGTGTTAATTAAGGCATCCATTGTATTTATTAGGAAAAAGATGGAGATGAAGATGGAGAAATAGAAACAGTTGAAAGGTGGTAAAAGATAAAGATGAAAAATTATAAAAAACGTTGGCCAGTTAATTGTTAAAGAGAAATGTTTAATTTATCATTATAATTTATCGTTTCTTCTTTCACCATTATGGCTGAAACCCATTCTTATGTTCTGATTCTTTTCTTTCGTTTTTCGTTTATTTTTTTTTTTTTTTTAAATAATAACCTAATATAATAATCATTATTTTTTGCGTCTTTTGTAAATTAGTAGTTAAAAGAAATAAATGGATGAAAACAAACATTAAATAAGTTTCTAATAAAGGAAGAAGAGAATAAAACTTATGTTTCACTACTTAGTAATTTCAATTGAATTTTTTTCAATACTTTTTTTTTGTTTTTGTCCTTAGAGAATTTCAAATTTGATTAAAAAACAAAAACCCATAACAAGGAGGAAAGTTCTATTAAATATTATATATTATATAGTGATTATTTTTTAGATAACTAATTTAAAATATATTCAATAAAACTATATAAAAAGATACTTTAAAAATTTACATTTTATTGGTATTTTGGGGGCTTTGATTGGGAAAACTTTCAACAATTTTTCAGATTCAGCCGATTTTCATGTCCTTTGGCTGGATATAAGTCCCTGTCCATGCGCGTCAAATGGCTTTAGCAGATCCAGGAACCTCCTTAAGATAGCTAAGAACGAGAAGCTATTAAGAAAATTGTGTGTCTTTTATCCTTAGAGGACCACAACTGTTGATGCCACTCTGTAGAGATCAACAAGCACATCGTATGAAACCATGTCCTCTAGAGCCATGTCCAATGGATTCTAGAGCTAAACAACGAAAAAAGGATCATTTTCTCCAAACCATATGCCCGCAGGACTTAAGTCGACATGGCACCCCTTTCTGGATCTTCCAGGATCACGACTATCGATCTGCATTCACGGATTTTAAATATCCTTCCAAAAGTATCACGCGAATTTTGTAGGGCGGATAAAAGGCAAAAAATTCGCAACAAACTCACAATTGTCTTCAAAGCTTGGCCATTTCAGGGACGATCAGAATGTCCTTTTCTCAGATTGTACTCCTTGTTTGCCCGCTTCGACTGACACTAATACATAGATCCTGAAAAGTCAATTGGGAAGCTGAGATAAAAGGTTTTTTGCTTCTGGAAAAAATTGTAGATATCTCGCAAGTCCTTTGAAGGATCAGGACATATGATGTCATAAAATTCCAATTGTCAAGGACCATACTTGGTGCAAAGGACATCTCGATGGTTCTGGGGAAAGATGAGATATTAAGGATTTTAACCATAAAACACTGTTTTTTGCCCACACGGTTCAATTAGGGACTTGGGACGACGAAATTTGTACTGGAGAATTTGTGAAATACCAGGGCAACAGAAATATATAGTAGGTGGATTGTCTAAAGTTTTTCGAATTGTACAGCATACTTTTGGGGTTGGCGGATTTTTTTAATTTAACGGCTAAGAAGAACTTAACGATTAAATTTGCACTGGAAAACTGTGAAATTTTTGTAAGGGATTCGTCACCAAAATAACAAAAAAAAAAAAAGTCGCTTATAACTCAGCCGTTTCAAGGAAGTTCAGGATGTGTTTTTGTCGGCTTGTAGTCCTTGATGATCCGAATCGGACTTTTTTATTTCTGGAAAAATTACAATTATCGAGCGAGTTTTTTGAAGGATCACGACAAAAGTGGTGTCAAAAAATTTCATTCATCAAGAGCTATCTTTGGTACCAAGGATATCTCAATATTTTGGGGAGCTTACAAGGATTTGGAGGTTTTCTCCGATTTTTAAGACCACTTGGTTTAATTTGGGACTAGGAAAAAATGGCAAGCTCAAAAAAGCAGAAAAGTGCTCATAACTCAAAAAATTAAAGGACGATCGGCCAAAGAGAATGCTTGAATTGTGTCTTTGAGTTAAGTCGATATCCATAGGGTTCTTGGGTCAGCTATAAATCTAGCATTATTATTATTAGTGTCCTTATGATATCTTAGATAATTAGAATGAGTATTATCGGAGATAATGTCTAAACGTATAATCTTTTATTTGGGCTTTTATGCTCTTTTAATCAAATCCCTAATTTTTTTCCAAAAACGAGATGTATCAAATATAAAAACCAAAATCTCTCACATCATTTTGATCCTTTTCATATCGAATTGGACATTTTCTTTGTTAAGTTTGTGGAAACCTTTTTAAATGTAGAGAAAATTGGAAAGTCCAAAAATAAATTTAAAGATAAACAACAATTTAAGTGATTTGCTTTATGTAATTTGATTTTTATTCAAACAATTTTTGCTTTCATTCATTTGGTTGTAGTTTGTTGTTGTTGTTCTTTTGCTTTTTTAATTAAATTGTGATTTGTTGTTGGATGTTTGTTTGTTTGTTGAATTTCCTCAATTGAAAATATCCAAACTAGATGCTAAAGTTTTGACTAAATAGTTAAATGAGTTCACATTGTATATCATGTAGATTTAATTGTTTCATATACATACATCAACATTTGTATGTATGTGTTGTTGTTGCTGTATTGCAAATCAAAAACTGAGACACATTTGTTTAGTTATCAGCTTTTGGTTGCCATTGTTTTTGTTTCGTTTTGTTTTCTGTTGTTGATCGAACCAATGTTTCACTTTAACTTTTAGTTGCTGTTTGTTGTTTTGTTGACTTATAACTAATTGTGTATTGTAGGGGTGAAAGGTGTCAGGGGGGGTTGAAGTAAGGTGGCGGTATTGGGGGGTAGGCGGCTCTATTTTCTTTTGCAAAAGAAAAAAAAACAAAAATCGAAAGATAACAAAATAATACAAACTAAACACATTATCCTGCTCTCTTATGTGGTATATATGTATGTATGTATGTGTGTGTGTGTGTGTGTATATGTATATATATATAGATTTTATCTTTTTTTTTGTTGTTTTATTTTGTTTTTATTTACCCATTTAGTTGTAATTGATTCACTATTAGGCTCTTACACTTAATGCATTACATAGTAGTACTTAAATAAATTTTAGTTACAAATTTTGTGGTTTGCTTTCGGTTTTTTTTTTTGTTTTTTGTTTTGTTTAAACTTTAATCTTTTGTTTGTTTTTTTTTTCATATTTTGTTGTCCAATGGCCCACGATGGTAGCACATTTTGGTAAGGTAATTTCATCTTGCTTTTCGTATTTATTGCAGGCCTTTTAGGTGCTGGCTTTCTTCTTCTTCTTCATATCTCTCTCTCTCTCTCTCCCTCTATCTCTTTCTTTTTCTATCCCCCTCTAGTGAGAATCGTTGGATCCTTGTGATCCTCTAAGATCGACTCCTTTGTGGAACAAATGAACAATTTTCATTGCTTGACTTAAGTGCTAATAAATAAATCTGTATGTAATAATATGCATGTGTGTGTGTGTATTAGTTAGTATCATTATTATAGTGTTCATATATATATCCATATATATATATATATTAATTGTTGGTATAATGCAGTCTTTACGGCAAAACAAAAAACAAAATTATGCTATTTGATTTTCTTTCTTTCATTATTATTTTCCATTTCATTTTCGTTTTATTTTTCACTTTTTGTTGGTTTTGTTTAATAATTAATAAAAAATATATTTATATACTATATTTATTTGTGTGTGTGTGTGTGTGTGTGTATGGTGTGTGTGTCTGTGTATGTTTGTCTGTGTATACTATATAAATATTCAGTTGTTGTCAATTTTGTTGTTGTTGTTTGTTTGTTTGTTTGTTTGTCTCTTTGTTTTGTTTTTAAAGTTTATTGAAACCAAATACACATTTATTTAGGCATTTTGCATTTGTTTTGTTTGCTGTTGAGAAACAAATGAACTCAGTTAAACAGATCGACACAGTAATCTACACATATATATATATATATATTCTATATATGTACATACATATATAATTTATATGCATTAAGAATTAAGCTTTTTGTTTGGAGGTTGGGAGATGAAAGAGTTCTTAATTAATAATTCATTTATCGCTCGTTTTTAGTTCCTTTTTTGTTTTTCTTGAAGGCAGTTCAAAGTGAAGATGACAATTTTTTTTCTTTTTTCTTTTTTTTTTTTACATGCACTTTAAGTTCAATCTCAACATTGCAAAGTTTTGTTTTGTTTTTATTTTTGTAAATTTAGATTTTTATTTTTGTCATAGTTTTGGTTTTATTTCAAGGGTGGGGGCTAGGAAGTTGACATGGGCGTGTGGCGGGGGGCTTGGGGGTATGTAAGTATATTTGTTGTTCTTTAGATTGCTATTTGCATTTTGGCTTAAAAATTTATGTAGTATTTCAACTTAAGATCTAATAATTAGGTTTTTTTTTTGTTTTGTTTTGTTTTTCTATATCTTTGCCTTCTGTTTCAATTTGCTCATATCTTTTGATTTTCTTCTCTCTGTCTCTCTCTAGGTTTTAACATTTTGTTTCGTTTATTAAATAAATAATTATATTTTATTTTGTTTCATTTAAATGTATACTTTTCCATTTTGTTTTCTTTTTTAACGAATGCGATACAAAAACAAAAAAAAAACCACATTATAGTTGAAATTGTTTCACATTTTTCTCTTGTTCCCTAAAGGCATTTTGCTTTATTATTATAGAATTTTTTATTACTAAACGATTTTACGTTTTACTCTTTGCTTTTTGTTGTCTTAAAAAACTAATTTTTTGTTTTTGCTTGTTTTGTGATTCTTTAAATTTAAAAAATTAAATAATTTCCAACTAAAGAAAGATTAAAAAAACTAAATCAACTGATGGATAGACAAGGATTTTGGGTTAAAGAATGAAGAAAACCCTTGCAAATGGGTGATATATATGTATGTATCTATATAGCGACCAGGAATTGTCAAATCTAATCACTTTAGAAACTTAACAACATCAAAAAAAAACACACAAAAAAAAACTCCTCATAAGGACTAGGCTTACCCCTTAAAGATAAGCCCCAATGTTATGATTATATATGTAAGTTAATGAATTTGATTAAAAAATTAACATAAACAAAAAGTTGTTTATCCAATAAAACTATCCAATCTTTTCAATGAAAGGCAAAGCAGATGAAATTTGATTGAATTGAAATAAAAACTTGACAATTTTCTATATTGAATGAGAATTATCGTTTTTGTTTTTCTTTTGCAAGGGAAGAAAATGTTGATACAATAAACAAAATAAAATATATATAAATATATATATTGATAACTATGCTGATTATGTTTTATTTTAAAGAATTGCGATATGAACATATGCATATATATATAATATATATATATATATATTTAGAGAGAAAATAATACGTATGCAAGATTTCGTTTTTAGTTTTATTTAATAGTTTTTTTTCTTTTTACTCTTTAGTTATTTCTCATATGTTTAAGGTCTCAAAGGTGTGATTATGTCTGTGTGTGTGTGTATGAATGTCTATAATTGTGTGTGTGCGTTTGGGTGTATGCGAATTACAAGTTAAAAATTTTTTCAATAAAGTCAACAAGTCTTGTTTTAGTAGTTTACTTTGATACAGTTTCCCTTTTTTCCATAGTCCATCGAAGTGAAAATTTGTTGAGAGAGTCTCTCGAGTATGGAAGACAGAGACTTGGATGATGGAAGATGAATGGATGGATGACGATTGTTATGTGGTTTATGATCTAGACAGGACATGGAGCATATGGAAAACATATGATAAAATAAAGTGTAAAACATAACATGGATAAAAAGAAGCTTCTAAATTAATGATAAATGGCCAAAAATAGAGAATAAAGTTTAGTTAGAGATTATATATATTTATGTGTGTGTGTGTGTGTGTGTGTGTGTGTGTGTGTGTGTGTGTGTGTATAAAGTTGAATTAAAATTTTGCAGTTCAAGTTTGATTTCAAATCAGGCAAAAACATTTTTGCATGCCAAATGTAGTTCGCACATTTTAAACTTTATTTGGCCCGGTTTTTCCATATGGCTAAATGTAGTATGTATATATATATATTTATATATATATTTGTGTGTATATAGGATGTCTCGTCTACATTTATATACATATATATATATATATGATCGATTGATCGAGTATTTCCTTGCAGTTTTCTTTGTTTTTACATTTTATTCATCTTTGCTTTTGTTGGACAGTTTAAATGAAAATCGTTTTTTATATTGCTTATGATTCGTTATTTTTTTTTTCCTTTTTCTTGCTTGCGGTGAATATTTTTGTTAATTTTTTTGTTTTTGCATTTGTTTTTCGTTTAAACTAAATTTACTTTTTGCTTCTAATTATTAATTGCATTTTAACAACACAGGAACAAAGTTTGTAACTCTACTACAATTAAATTTTCTTCTTACATTTCTCATATTTGTTTTGTTTGTTTGCAGAAAAAAAAAAAAAATTTTTTACTTAAAATTAAATATTTTTCGCTTTTATGTAGATATATATATATACATGTATGTATGTATGTTTGTATGTATGTGTGAATATGCAATGTATAAAGTAGTATATATTAAATTAAATTTATACATTTTTCATAATTGTTAAACTAAAAAATGTTGCATAATATTTTTGTTATTGGTTTACAAGTGACCAGAAATTGGTGTCTGTATATAGTATATATATATATAGACACATATGTATATATATATATATATTTACATATGTATGCTAATTTACATTTGTTTCTTTTGTAATGTTCTAGTGCAAACTTAAACTAACGAAAAAAAAGGGGGCTGGACCTTCTACAGTTTGTTTTCTTTTTCTTTCTTTCTTGTGTATGCGTTAAAAAAAAATGAGAGAATATTTATATAGCCAACTGATCCGAGCTCAGTTTGGTAAAGCTATTTTCAATGAATGAAAAAAATTTAAACAGAACAAAACAAACTGCATTACTGAGCTAACGTGCACGGCACTGCTTGTAGTAGAGCACTGCTAAACAGCTAATCAACTGCTTTAACAAAGCAGTGCTCCACCTTGTACCTTATTTGTATGTATGTATCTCTCCTTCAGCTAATTAGCTATAATCATATTCTGCACCTTGGTTCAATTATAAAATTCAATTTGTAACTTAATTGGTTTAAACATACATATCGTATATATATATATACGTATTAATGTGTTTGTGTGTGTGTGTGTGTGTGTAATATAACAAATTGTTTAATATTTTGTTGTTACAGTATTCATTAGGCGGTGGTTTTGCTCACATAGTTATGCACATATGCATGTATATATAAAATAAACAATAAAAAAAAAATGTTTAAAGAAACTCGCAAAGAAAATTGTAATATAATAATAATAATAATAATAATCTATATAGTTTAGTGATTATATATAATGAATGAATGATAAGAACCCTCGCCATCTATCTCCCTCTCTCTAATCTATCTTTCTTAGCGTTGGTCTGCCCCATTCATCTAGTGGGCTCAAGGGAGGGGGGCGGGAATCGATCTAGTGGCTATAATTCTAATGAAGCTGATGCTAATGCTTGGGGCAGAGGGCAAGTGGTTGAGGTTGGGGGAAAGTGGGGGGCTTTGAGTTTTAATGACTGATGGCTTTAATGTTGTTTTGTGTTTTTGTCCTTAGTTTTTCATTTTCATAATTCACAATATGCACATGTTGCATATCTTCTATATATGCCTATACACATATATATATATATATATACATACATATGTATATATATAGTATGTATGTATTTTATAATAATAAAGTCTATATAATGCCAATGATATATTTTCGCTGGCTCTGTTTGTTGTTTGTTTTGCGTGTCTGTTGCGATGGAGAGGTTCGTGAATTAAACATAATGTTGCATGTTGCATGTTGCATGTTTGCTGCTGTTTGCTGTTGATAGTTACTTGGTACTTTGCTTGTTGTGTGCTGACTTAAAGTACAAATGTTTCGCTTCTTTCATACACTTTGTTTTAAACATAATCTATAAAGAGAAACAAAGAAAAGAAGTAGTTATAATTAGCAAAATTTTGAAACATTTTGTTAAATTTATAATAAAATGCATCATAGATCATAGATCAAAACACAGCACAAATTGTCAATTATTCCAATTTAATCTTATTCCAAGAATATTCTTGAAGAATTTCTTGTTTTATTCACAACTTGTGTTGGGTAATTTTTCGAATCGATCTTTGAAAGCAGTTTCTTACCTTAAATGTAAATATTTGGCTCTTGGTTTTGTTGTTTGTTTGTGGTTAATAGTTTTTAATAGAAGATATTTGATTTGGATTGTTTGTTTGTTGTTTTTGTTGTTGTTTGTCCATATGTTGGCACACTACTGACTACAGACCCTTTCCCTTTCATTCACTGCGATGGGAGATGGAGGGTTGAGGAGGATGACTCCTTAGTTTGGTTTTAGTGTGTTGTTCCACCATTTCGTTTAAAGTGGTTTCGGTTAAATGCGTTTTTCATTTCTCTTTTGAATTAATTCGCCATACGGAACACAAATCAAAAAGTATAGAACGAAATGTCATAACAAAACAAAAGATACACCTTCTTTGAGTGTGTGTGTGTGTCTGTGTTTTAATTTCTGTGTGTGTGTGTGTGTGTGTGTGTATGTCTAATTCCTAAATCATTTGGCATAGGCAACGGTTTGTTTTTTGTTTTGTTTACTTCGTTTGAATCAAAATCCATTTTAATGAAATCTTCAATAGTGCATCATTTCCATATCGTCATCCTCTTCGATTAGGTCATCGACATGGAAATCACTTGGCGAGAAACTATGTTCTGTTTCCAAATGTTGTTGTTGTTGTGGTTGTTGTTGTTGTTGTTGCTGATGTTGCTGCTGTGGCTGTTTATTATTAAACTGAACCACATTGCGTACTCGTGAGCTATTCTGTTGCTTAAGAAGAACATCAACGGGAATTGTAGAGCAGGAGGCGGCGGCGAGGGAAGATTTACTATTATTGGAGGTGCTGATGATAGTGCCGCTGTTAATGCTACGCAATGTTCCCATTGCTGATGCTGCTATCGTTGTTGATGGTAGTTTTGTTATTGTTCCCGTCAGCGGCGCTTTAAGTGCCTGCTGTTGCGGCTTTACACCACCACCACCACCGACAACTCCACCACCACCAGTACCACCAGTTCCTGGAGAAGAATTGCCAAATTTGCGTGCCATATTGCCGGCATTTGCCGTATCCTGTGATCCTGGATCATTGTAACGCGGACGTTTATTTTGCAATTTGGTTGCCCAACATTCAGTGGCTCGTCGTCGGGCATTGGCACAAATGCTTTCTCCCGTCGATGTTGATGATGCTGTTGCTGTTGCGGATGCAGTTGATGACGCATTGTTTGTACCCGTAAAGGGTACATGACGTCGTTCATCTTGCGTTTGATTCATCATCTGACGATATGATTCAAACTGCTTTAAACGCTGCATATTATGAATCGATGTCGTGTTCAAAAAGCTGCCATCGCCGCTAGCAGCATTAGCTCCTGTCGTTGCATTTGTATGGGCAGCGGTTGTATTCACAAAGATATCATTCTTGCCATCCACTTTGGCCTGGGTGGCGAGCATCTCTTCCACTTCACTGGGATCGGCGCTATTGTTGTTGTATTGCTTTTGCTTTGCCCTCATATGTTGCATCTCTTCGGGTGAACGTTGCTTTCGGAACTCGTAGGCCAGCGGATAAATATGCTGTATGGCAGCTTCCACATCATTCACACTAGCGGCTGCACCACAAAAAAAGCAAAAAAAAAAAACCAAATTTTTAAACTCAAATCCTTTTTGGAAAATCATCTCAAGATGCTGCTTACCAGTAACTGTTATACTGCCGGTTGAGAAGATTTTCAGAGTGGCTTTGGGTTCACGCATTTTGTATGTAACGCCCGGATGCAATTCAGGCTCATAGCTGGCATTATCACGATGCCTTTCCGAGAAATTGACAATTTTGATGGCCCATGGCATACTGCAGGTGCCCAAAACATTTACAATGCGAAAATTCTGAAAACGTGTGGGAAAACCAAGTTTGCCCAGGCACCGGGCATATCGTCGGGCGGCCACTTTAGCCTGCAATAAACAAGGAAAACCAAATGAGAGAAGAACAACAACAAATACCGAGTGACAATTTCTTCTTACCATTATCTCTGATGTGGCTCCAGTGCAGGTTATACGGCCAGATGACCAAATGGATGCTGTCGTATATGGATGACGCAGTTTCATGGTAACCATACCATTCTCCCGACGATATTCCACATTTGCTCCATGCAGGGCAATCTCCCGCAACTTGAGATGACATCGCACACTAAACGAGCAGACAACATTATTGATAACAATGTCAAGTTCGGGCTCAACTTCAGTTTCTTCGATTGCTTTTGCGCCCGTCGTTAGCTCTAATGGATTATTTTGCTGCTGCTTATCCGCTGATAATGGTTCTTCTTCTTTGATCACAGTCCCTTCTTCCACGCCGTCTCCATTGACGCTGCTGTTTATCGCTGTTGCTGTTGTATCTGGATGTTCCATTTTTGTAACCATAAATCGATTACCACCATTGAGAATAGTCGTTGTTCCTGTCCCCGTTACAGCTGCTGCTTGCTTCTCGGCATTGGAAAATATCATTGGTTTATTGCCATTTGCCAGGACACCGTTGAGTAATTTCACGGGCATGGCTATTGGCATGGGCACAGTGGTACCACCATTCATTGTTGAGACGGGTGATGGTTTACTAAATTGCGAGAAATAACGCACTGCTGTACCGGAGGCAGCGGCGGCGGCGGCAGCGGCGGCGGCAGCGGCGGCGGCGGCGGTCGTTGTGGTGCTCCCAATGGCAGCAGCAACTCCCGTTACTGATGCTGTTGTGGTGCTAAAATTGCCAACCATATTTGGTAATGGAACTTTGCCAACCACCGACGCTGTGCCGCCAGTAACAGCCATTGACTGTCTATTGGCCATGAATGTTGAGGCGGACGTTAGATAGACACGTGGGGCATTGGCCAACACCGACGATGAGACGCCGCCGGTTCCGGCTCCCGCATTCGAAGAAGCCGCCTTAAGGCCGCCATTTAAATTGGCCGCTGGTATGCTAACCATATCGTTTTGCATTAGCCCACCGGTTAGGGGGTAGGACTGTGATTGGGATTTACTGGTAGCCGTTGTGTCGTTGTTGTTTTCCTCCAATGGCGTCTCTACAGAATCTTCTTGTTTGTTATCATCCACAAGAAACTTATTCATAAAGTCCTGAAATTCAGGGGGTAATAAAGAATCGTCGAAATCAGGATCCAATTCAGTTATATCATTGCTGTCCTCCGCCGATGCCACAGGACTCGAAGAAGAATCGTTAAAGTAAACACCACGATTTAAACGCGGATTAAACGCCGGCACCCCAAATTTACTTAAATTTTCCGCTTGTCGGGCCCTATATTGCTCTGCTGCCAATTCCTGAACCTTTGTCTGATGTTCCACGTCAGCTATATATATAAAATAAATCACATTAGTATATATAAATAACATATAAATACACCATCACCTACCGCGCTTTGATGCCGCTTGACGGACTTCCTCCTCTGATGTGTAATATATCGCCAATGGAATATCGTTTTTGGTATCCTGATGATCGCTTGTTGGTACCCCGTTGGCTGGCCTTACTCCAGGAAAACCAAGTGCCTCAGCTGAAAAGGATATCGCAATGGGCAATGTCCTTGGCGGCGTTCGTGGTCTTGGTGGTCTTGGTGGTCTTCCTGGTGGATAGAATATCGCCTGATAGAATTTTACTGGTTTTGCTGCTTCTTCTTCTGCTTTTTTTCTAGCAGCTTCCTCGATTTCCGCAGCTCTTTTCACTGCCTCAGGTCGCGGATATATAATGGCTAATGGCAACTGTGGTCGTTCTGGTTCTTTTGCCGGTTCGGGCTCTGGTTTCTTGGCTAAGATCTCTTGAGCCTTTTTGAATGTCTCAACTCTTTTAAGGCGATTTGGAATGCTCGGAATTGAGAAGTTTTCTATGGAAAAAAAAAACAAATAGAAATAGTCTAAATAATCCTTTTTAATATCACCAAAATCATTTTTCATATTCCTTGTAGTATTGCGGTTCTGTTTTAATATGTCAAATATATCACTTGAGATCCTCACAGATGAAATTGTACTATATAAGTTTAGGACACTTATGATCCTTAATTTAAGGATTGATCTTCACAGGATACCAGTTTGCATAAAGATGGGACATTCATTCGTAGCGGCTAACAAATAAGATTCAAGGACAAGATTCTGGAGAATCGATCGCTCTCGAAACTGAAGGATCGTCTAGTAATGCCAAAAATCTGTGGTTTTTCTACAATCCCAAAGGAATCTTCAACAATTTTGTGGGATAACGCAACTATTAAAGTGTTATACAATTATTAATTTTATAATTAAATTTAACAATAGTTATCTTAGTTTAGAAATTTTACAATTACCCAAAGGATTTTTCAATCAAATCGGACAGGAGGTGATTTATTTTTTACGCATGCATTTTTATATTGTGTTTTCCAACACTGTTCATCCTGTGTATTATACAACATATAGAGAATCTTACTTTTGACTAAATTATTTTCGGGTTTACTGCACTGGACGATGATTCGGTTCTTTTGAATGACTGGCTGATTATTTTTATCTGTGATCTTATCGGACGACTTCAGCTGACTTTGACTCTGCGAATTGTGGCTGGCCGGTATCGATCTAATATGAAATGAATAAAAATATATGTATGCCATATTTAGAATACTGTGTCCCGTAGCATAATAATGAAAAACTTACTCGTAACGTGTGATATATCTATTTTCCTTATTCCTTGACACGATTGCTTGATACTTTTCAAATAGTTTCCTCTGGTGTCCTTTTCCTTCTGCTTCTTCTATTCCTTTGCCTATTTGGATCTTTTGTTCGTCTAGTTTACTCTTTGGATTTGTTTCAATTTGCTTTGCCTTGACTTGGTCCTCCTTGGGATGGATAGCGGTGATATATGACGTATACCGCTGACGATGGCTTACCAGTTTCACTTTATTATGAATTTTATTATTGTAGCCTCTTGCTATATATGCAGATCGATCGACTTGGATTGGATTGGATTCCACAACATTGACGACAGGGACAACGTCTTTGATATTGATACTATAAACATTAACGGTGGGTGGTGGTGTTGTGGGTTCTCCTTGAATATCTTCTTCAATAAGGATCTCCTCCTCCTCCTCCTCCTTCTCGTCGTCGTCTTCCTCCTCCTCCTCCGGATTGGTCTTTGTTTGTTTGTCGCAGCAGTTGTTCTCAGTTGTTGTTGCTGCCGCTTTCGTATTGGTGCTGGGAGCAGGATATTGTTGATTGATCTTTTAGATTCGGTTATAAATTTTGTAGTTGTTGGCTTTTGTAGTTTTTATTGTAATAAGCTTTACTTTTGCGCGTGTGTCTGTATGTGTTTTTTGTGTAGGTGTGTGTGTGTAGATCTATATATATATGTATATATTATGATAGGTAGGTAGGTTGGTAGATATTACTCGAAGTTTCAAACCTACTTACAGATCAGCCATTTTTATTTCTTAAATTCTTTTTTTTTTTTGCTTATTATTTTCTGCACAATTAAATATTTTAGCTTCGCTTTCGTATTTCTTGATTTTTGCTCTTGACGCTGCTTTCTTTTAGCTTCTCTTTTGTTGCTTTCTCTCTTTCTATTCTTTAGTTCTTCGTCTTCTTCTTCTTCGTTTTCTTGCGTCTTCTTATTCTTCTTCTAAACTAAATACTAGAGTTTGCTTCTTTTGTTGTTGTTGTTGTTCTTGTTGTATATAAGGCTAAAAGTGATTCTTGTTAAGTGTTGGTTGTTTTTTTTTTTTTATTTTGTTTTTCTTTGTTATTTTTTCTTTTTGGCGACAAAATAAAAAACAAAATAAACAAAAATCAAACCAAATTCTTTTGCTCTTTAAATTGTGTTTTTTTTTTGCTATTTGTTTATAAATTTCTTGTTTATTTTGCTTGTGTCTCTTTTTTAGCTTTTCTTTTTATATTATTACGTTTTGTTTGTTTTTTTTTTTTTATTATTTTGGTTTATATTATTATTTTTGCGGTCTAGTCTTCCGTCTCTTTTCTCCTTAATTAATAAGCTTTTGTAGTTATAATTTTTGTTTGTTTGTTGTTGTTGTTCCTTTTTAGCAGTCTGCGAAAGAGATAGAGGTTAGAAAAACAGCTGATTAATATTAGAATCGCAATTGGGGAAAATTGAAAGAAACTTGTAATAGATTTATGTATAATGTAATAGCAACAACAACATCATTCCATTCCACGGCAATCAATGGGACAAAGTCATTTGGCTAATTGCAGTGAATCCTCCAACAACTGTTAAGGTAAATATAATCGATTACAATCATCGAAATGGGAAAAACAGTCCGCGACCACGGCCCATTATCGCATCATCCCGTCCGTCGTGGTCGTGGACGTCGTCCATCCATCGATCGACAAAAAAAAAAAAAAAAATAAGTAAAACAAAAACATAACGTACCGAATCGATTTGGTGACTCTTTTTTTTCTCGACACACAACAAACAAAACAATTTGAGAATAAGAATTTATGACTAATTGAGAGAAAAATCAGAGACTCTATATACATATAGAGAATTCTAGAAGAATCAAAATATCAAATGATATGAGTGTGTGTATAGCGGAAAAAGGAAACTCATAACATGAGTCAGTCATTTAAGCCCCTTAACAACATCTAAATATCGATAGGCATTAGGCGATCTTTAGTCTCCAAAAACCTTTTGGTTGGCTGCTTGCATGGAGATTTGTTTTTATGAGTTGTCATAGAACTTAGAAATGAATATATCTAGACATGTGTATATTTTTTGTGGATGGAAACGAATTGTATCTATATTTATTTGTGGGTGACCCTCATTTGGCAACTTTGTATATCCTGCCTGGCGGCGCACACGGTACACGTATTACAACATTTTGGGTCAAGGACACAATTGTGAAAAAAGTGGCACACTGTTTGTCAATTGAGCACAACGTCGACGTCGCCGTTAACGTCGATGGCAGCAGCAGCAGCAGCGGTAGCTTCTAAAACAAATTGCAACAACATAGCAGAGCGCAGCACGGCAAACAGCAACAGCAACGACAGCGACGGCCTCGCTTGTTTCATATGTATATACATACGTAAATACATACATAGCATACGCACGCACTCATCACACAGGCACTCTCTCTCTCTCGCTCTCCCTCTCTCTACCTTGCTCTTGCTCTCTCTAACTGCATGATGCAGCTGATCTGCATGCTGCAGCTTGTTCTATTTTCGGCACAATGTGCAAATGAAAAATTGTTATTCTAAATTAGCAAATTGCCATAAATTAGAAGAGTAACACATAGACACACATCACACACACATACACTTACATAAATATGCATATTTGCATACAGTGATAACCTAATTTATGGAATTTATTGTCTGTCTCTTTCACTGCATTTTGAAACCCTGTTTGTTTTTGTTTTTCTTTGGGAATTGAATTTCAATTCCAATTAACTCTTATTTACAGTTTTCACTTATATTTTTCGATTTTACCTATTTTGTTATTTGCTTAATTTGCATTATCTTTCGGATAAGAAGAGGGGCTTCAAGTTGTCTCACCGGATGTTATGTGCTTATGTGATTTATGATGAATCATTTAAGTACAGATATAAGCGGCAGTTTACCATGGGACTGCACTTGCAGGCGGCGGAACAAGTGAAAGTTAAACAGTGAAATGCGAGGGCGAGGACGTGGGCGTGGGACGAACAGTGATGGACGAAGAATCTGACCTAAAACGTAAAAGTCTAGGGTCCAAACTTAGTTAAAGATTGTGTGTGGTTGTATCAAATATATTCACATATGATAGATATATGTACATATATACATTATTTACATATATAGCTTTACTATACATACATATGTATGTATGTATGCTATGGACAAGACGCGTCGCTTGACCTCTTGGACAAGTCTGAAACGATTTTCTTTGTTCACATTTTATTTCATGTTCTATTTTTAAATAGTTAGCTTATTGCTCTAGTTAATATTTTTCTTTGCTACATACATATGTACATACATATGTACATATATTGATGCTTTGCCAAGATCCTTAAGACTTTTTCACCAACCTCCAGCCGACAATTCAATTTTGATCTGTTATTCTAAACAATATTTTAAAAGTCCATAAGTAATTTTCTCGTAAGAATCTCGTAAGGTTGACTTGTGACTCCGAGAATGCATTCTAAATTATAGCGAATTCTTTTCATTTATCTACGCTATTTTCAATACATTTCCTGATATGTATGTATGTACATATGTATGTGTGTGTAGTACCGACGACCTATGTACGGTTTTTGTTGTTTTTTTTTTTTTTTGTTTTTTCCAGTACAATTTTGCACGCTAATTTATATGCAACTATACATGCGTCTATAAAACCGTATATATGGATGTACAAATGATGTATGTATGTATGTACATAGATATGTATGTACATGGCAATGGTGTGCGTACCTGCATATGACGTAGATATCGGCTGACGATCGTACACGTCTATATGTATGAACATATGTAAATAGGAAGCAATAAACTGATCAAATAATACATAAACGTACTTAATTTACTATGCCCTATTGTTTGAATTTTAATCAAGGAAAACGCAAAAGCGATTATTAAAATCGAACGTATTCACAATAAAAACTAACAACAAAAAGTTGTTTTTCTGCGCAGAAATTGAAATTGTTTGCCATTTTGTGAAAATTTTACGCAAAGGCGTAAAACCAAACCTAAAGGCACCTAGATACAAATGTACATACATACATATCTGTATTCGTTGTGGCCACAATGTACAATATATATATATATATATATATATTTATTGGGGAATTCAGTTCATTAACCCAAAAAAAAAAAAACAATATATATATATGTTTGTATGAAGAGAACGAAAATTAAAAGAGAGTGCAATGCACAAAAATGTGTGAACAAGCCCACACATATAACATATATCGGCACATATATATAACAGCAGATTCTCCTGTGCACCTTGCACAGTCATTTAAATATACACACACACATATACATATCTCCACATATAGATAAAAACAAAAGGCATTATACTAATATTAATAACAAATAACGCAACAGCTAAAAAGGCAAAAATCACCCAACAACAAACGGAGAGCGCAAATGAACTACAAAATTCAGGTTCAAGGCCAATTGACAATTGTTTGCTAGCCGTTTACGTGCTCAAAAATATGAATTTATGTACTCTATATATGACACAGATACATATTACTAATCAGCATGACAAAATCCACAGAAGTCTGTGTTTGTGCCTTTTTGAAATTTGTCGTCTTTTGACGATCGATCGATCGATCGATCAGACTTAGCGCAAACTTTTCGCATGAACTCTAAAGTGTTAGCCAACACTATATTGGAGGACAAACCAAGTCGTTTTCATTGCACATCCTACTGAAGAGGTGTTGAAGATGGATGTAAGCTCACTGTCATTAGCATTCAATTCAAACAAATTATATATCCATTATCCTTTATGTCAAGTCCCCCAGGGTCAGAAAAGCGTTAGAAGAGACAGAGAGAGAGAGGAGAGTTTGTGATATAAGTTTTTAAAGCAGTTTCGCTAATTCTTTGTGTTGGTCAATGAATATAAGTGCTTCTGAGAGTGAGTGTTGTGTTGTCACACGACTTACGTATACATGTACATGTATGTATGTATGTATGTATGTATGTACATATGTATAGGAGGAAGGTGGTAACGTCTGCCCGTCGGAAACAAGAAACCTTACACAATATGCTATCGTGTTTGGTTTTGACGGGAATAAAATAAATTTGGATGTTAAGAATAGACAGGGAGAAAGGGAGAGGGCGGACGATCCGGTTTCGTTTTCAACATACCACATACTAGATATGTATGTATGTTATATTATTATGCATGCGTGTGTGTGTGTGTGTGTGTGTGTGTGTGTGTGTGTGTGTGTGTGTAGCACTTCCGTTCCATTTACAACAAACACAAAGAAGAACAATATCAGCTCCCTTTTTTTTTTTTGTTATTTTCATTTTTTTCTATGCAGCATGGGATATTTGGAATAGGGAAGAGACACATCAAGAGAGAGGTGAGAGAGAAAGAGAGTATGTGTGCATGCATGTTAATAACTGCATAGCGTTATTTAAAAGCAAATAACAATGCAATATTGCTATCTCATTCCCTATGTGTTCGTTTGTGTAAGAGTAGTTATACATCATACATACATACATAGATACATATGTACATACATATGTATTTAAATTGTGGAAAACTGCAAGTTTGTTAATTATCTTCCGGCGGAAATATGTACATATAAGCTGGTCAGAGAGTCTATCAGTATGAAACACTTATGCATTAAACTCAATCCCCCATGATTCACAAGGAATTTCATCATTTGACTTCCATAGGTTTACTGATAGGAATGCATGGGAATGAAATGAAACACCCTCTCTCTTACACTGACACACATAGTCTCATCAACAGGTGCGTTTGGGTTAGTGCAAAATTTTTTTAACTCCCCTTTCAACATGATGCGTTAAGCCGCTGCTTCTTAAATAGAAGGAAAAATCAAACAATTTGCAATATACTCTCCTAAACTCATCACACAGTAAACATTTACACAATTTTAAACCTGTGCTTGTTGGCTAAATATAGATAACAAATATGATCGATTTATTGTAACAAAAACCACAACCTACACATTTTCATGCATTATTTGGGTGGATAAAGTTGTTAACGTGAGAGTTAACATCTGTAAAATGCCATCTCCAAGTTGTTAACGTCAGAGAGAGCTTACATCAGTGATCCCATCTGCATTTATAGTCAGCATCTGCAAGTTATGCATTTGACTCATGTCAGGGGGGTGAATCATAAAAAGGACTCATTTAGCTCTCTGATCTCATCATCAAACTTAATAATTTCAAAGTCACGATGCAGTTTTGTTATTGCACATAAAAGCCGAATAGCAAAAAATCTACTACTACAAAAAAGAAGAAGAAGTTAAGTGCAAGAAATACAGGTTTATGTTTTAAATAGATGCAGAAAACCATGTGAGAGAGAGGGATGGAGGCAAAAAGCTAGCTAGTCGACCCGGCATCGCCAAACAAATACGCACACAGTTAAAGAAAGAGAGAGAAAGAGATCGGCGAGTTGTCGTGGGGAGAGAGACCCCAACCAAATAGCATGAGAAACGGGCAAAAAGAGAGTGAGTGAGTGAGTAAATGAAAGAGTAAGGTGCGTCATCAGCGACAGCGAATTTGGAGCGCTGAAATGCATAAGCAAGCGCAAAGACAGAGGCACGTGTTCTTTTGCTGCGCTGCTTGCATGCACTATCGTGTGTCATTGCTGCACTTGACCATGGCCGCCGTTTGATAATAATACCCCACCAAAAACCCTCAAACAAAATCAATATACATATACGGTATACGGCAAATGCACTTACCTCTTAATAGTCCTTAATTAGTTTTTGTTTTGTTTTATATAATTAATTATTATATTAATTTTGTTGGGGAAATCTCGACCAAGGAGAGCCTGCAAATAAACACAAAATAGAAGTTGATTATTTAAAATTCTTTTTTTTTTATTTTGCAAGAGATCCTGCATCAGAAAGAGAGACAGAGAGTGATACATCGGTGAGTAAGCCGTACGTAATATACATAAGTAGGTTATAAAGGGGTTGATCGGTATATCAAATTTCATTTTGTCAATAAAGCAGCAGCTAACAGGTTTTTTTTTCTTTTACAATTATCAAAACGATCATTTCGCTTTGACCATATGGTGGCGCGTCGTGTGAGATAAATAACCTTTTTTGCAAAACATGTATGTATGTATGTACAAGCATGAATACGTACATATGCATATAAAAACAAATAAAAAGGGTCCAAACAACAACAACAACATCATCATTTGTGTCCAGGTGTCCACCAACCGGCGCACAATAAAGATACAAAACGGAAATGCCTCAACACACTCACACGAACAATTTATTTCTTCCTCCCCCTCTTCATCACCCTTTTCATCAGACAGTACTAAAAAAAAAATGTTATATATTGGATGCTAGTAGTGGGGCCAGTGTTGAAAAATATCATGACAAGACAGACGACACGACTACGGTGACGATATTCGTTTGTTACAACCCCCAAAAAGGTCTCGCCCCTTTTTTAAGATGTCAATGAACTTGGCGGCGTCGGCGGCGTCGGCGTGTCTTGAAACAGAAAAGTCGTTGACATTTTGAGGTCCTACTCACACGCATATGCATGTACGTCCAGTCCAGCACAAGCGGGCAGCTGATGATTAACCGTTATGGAATAAGAAAGAAGATGGTAATGAAAGAACAAATGCGATTGTGGGACGCCAACCACATAGGGCAATAGCCCTCCCGTAGCCCCTCCTCAAATTATCAGTTATCTTGGAAATATGTACATACCTCACGAGAAGTCATCTCAAATGAAGAGATGGAAAGAGCTCGAAAGGGGGGAGAGGAGAAGACAGAAAGGTCTCCCTCTATTTGAGCTCACGTTTTTGTGAGCATGGAACAACACAACAGACACAGACAAAAGCCAGACGCAAAGGATATACTCATGAACTGGCGCGTCTGCTGAGACCTTGACCCTGCTTAGGTGATTGAACTAACAAATACATACATACATACATTTATATTCCAAAGAAATAATGCAAACATTATTTCTTGGGGTGCATATGCCGACCTTGATTTCTTAAATTATATTTTTCGATGTCCATGGAAGAACTTTCAATATATCTTAATCCTTCGCCATCCACGAACAATCCTATTTCTTTAAGTTGAAGGTGTTTAATGTTTTGAAAACATACACAGATGAACTTTTAGAACTTTTAGTCAATTATGCTTCATAATTAATAATAGACACAAATACAAAAGAATACTACAGGAATTTGCATCATTTTATGATGCATCGAAAATGCTCAAACATTTTCCATAATGTTTAGATCAGTTAATGCTTGGATTATAATTTTTAAGAAAATTTCTTTTTTCTTGAGACTTGTTGTGTGTGTTGCCAAAATTTCCAAGTAAGACAACTCATCTCTGAGTTTTAATTAAGTGGGATGTTTGTATGGATGTACATACATATCTTCAGAGTAAAGAGAAAAAGAGAGCCACTTTGTTACAAATGAGACAGACTATATGATATGTAAAATATGTTTGTATGTACTACATACTATGTACATACGTATCTATGTATGTATGTATGTTACCTTGAATAGTTTAGTCACAGGGTAAAGTTTTATTACCTACACGCGATTTTCATTTCGTTTTCTTTAGCGCGATAATCAATTAAACCAATAAACTAACAAGAAGTAAATAAATAAGTACATACATACATACTTAGTTAGAGTTACTACACCATGCAGCCTTGGTTGAGGGAAGGTTGTGGGGTGGAAAAGTAGGGTGCGGAATTTAACCAGGCCAAACCAATCAGCTCCAATGTGACTAAAGGAACTCACAGGTCACAGAAGCAGCAACAGGCATTGACGCCTGATTTCATGGAAAAACCATAATATACGAAATAAAAATAAGGTTAAATGTACTTTTGGGATGACATGCAAAAAAGAAAAAACAAAAACAACAACAACATTTGTTGGTAGAACAACAAAACGAGGTCACACGCAAAGAAAAAGACAAAAACGAAAAATAAGGAAGATTCTTTTGCTTTATGAAAACAAAGAAAGTGCCGATCAAAGCAGAAATCATAAAAATACAGAACAGTTATGTACACACACAAACACACAGTATACGAATAAAGACGTTTTCATAGATGTAAATGCAAGTGTGTGTGTGTGTGTGTGTGTGTGTGTGTGTGTGTGTGTACAAAGTCAAGCAATTATGTCTTTGTACAAAATATTTCTTCTTTAGGGCTTTAACTCGATTATAATTCCAAAAATTAAATCAAATTTCATCTTTTATTTATGTATGTGTATGTATGCGCCGCTGGGCAAAGACTTTTTTGAGAATCTGTTTTCATGTGTATGTGTTTATATATGAGTGTGTGTGGGAAAGAAATGGATGGCAGCAAAGAAAGTAAAAGTTGAAATCAATGAAATTTGCGTGTTTTCTGTCTTTCTTCTTCATTCTATTGTCAAACAGAATAAGAGATTTTTGCTAGGGAATCAACAATTTCAGGGTTAACAAAAATAGAAATGTTTACAAGTAGTATTTAAATATAATTAAAAAACGTAATTGACAAACAACAAGTAAATACACACATACATAAATGTATTTAACGATAAGCAACAATCTTGTTCTCTCTCTCCCTCTCTCTCTCTCTCTTAGAAAGAGGACAAGTTCCAGCTGTTAAACAGCTGTAAAGCAACAGCAGTAGCATCGACGACATCGCGACGTCGACGTCAACGTTGGCCAATAAACAATCAATTGAATTTCCTCCCCCACTCGAACCCTACCGGCCCACAACATATACTAATAGTATTTGTTATTGCCAAGTTAGTTAGTCAGAACGCCAACATCAATCGATTGTGCTCTCACTATTCTTTTGTTTGCTGCCATTTTCCCCCACTAAATTTGCATCTTTCTCTCTCTCTCTCTCTCGCTTTGGCTCTTCTTTAAAACGGTGACGTGCTCTAGTTAAGTAAAACGAAACAAAAAAAAAAGTGTTGATTTCAATTCCAACGTAAGCAAAGCATAAAAATTCACACGTTGTTGTAAAATGTTCATAAATGAAAATGGAAAAATGAAAAAGCAAAAAGCACACTTGAAGCAATTTGTCTATTTACCCGTTTCATTCAACAAACTGGGTCAATATCTTAATTAATTTTAATGGGGCTTAATTCAAAAGACAAAGGAAGCGCTCTTAGACAAATTTATGTAGATATGTACAAACATAAGTACACACACAATGGTTACATCAATCATTTACGTATTATGTACATACACACACACACACGCACACATACATATGTACGCAGATAAATGTCAATTGCTTTTTTGTTCTTTTTTTTTATATAAAATGTCGACGCCCCAAAAGAGTAGTTCGTTTTTTTTTTATTTATGTACATACATACATACAACATTCTTTATCAGTTTGTTGCATATTATGTTCCAAATTCTTTACATTCTACGTACATATTTAAACTTTAACATAATTTTCTGTCTCTTTTACACCTCGGGAACTCTTAAGGAAAATTTATAAAATTACAGATGACATTTAATCGTAGTATTAATGTCTCAACTTGTTTTAATTTATTACGATCTTGTTTATGGTGATTAATTTTAAATATTTTGTACACGCCTTTACAACATTCAAGGAGTTTAAAATTTACGCACTCCAACAAGTATTTACATTATTCTTCTTCTTTTTCTGCGTTACCACAATATAAACAAGACGATCTTATGAAACAAAATGGAAAGAAACATTCGGCCAATGATTCAGACATGAGGAATTCCTCTGAAATACCCTGCCTTCCTGATGATGATGATGATCGGTCGTTCTAAATTAAGTTTGAATATTTGATTGACGATATTATTAACATTATCGGTGAAAAGAACTTACTTTTGTAGCAATAATCTTTTTTGTTAATTTTTAGTGCTCAATAATGATCACTTAATTCTAGATCATAGTACGTTTCTACGACTTTACAAATGTATGTATGTACATATGTACATACATATATATTTACAAAACGAAAAACAAAAATAAATGTATTTTCGTGAAACTTCTCAAAGGGTAAAAGGTTGCGTAAATTGTTTTAAAAACAGCTCTTCCTCATTTGTCTATACATACATACAATGTACATAAGTTTGTACATACACTGGCAGCAACATGTACATACATACATATGTATACTGTTTATACATATGTGCATACATACATATGTATGTATGCATATTTTTTTGATTTACATATAATAGTTGTCATACTTAATAATCCAATAAAAACTCACTCACAAATACAATCAACAGAAATTAGCGATAACATGACACATACATACATACACACAAAGAGAATCATCAAACATACCAATGTATGTATTCGTACATATGTATGTACATGTGAACATGCGGGCGGAAGTTACATACGCACACACAAACACACACACATACACAGTTATTGATGTAAAGATGCAGATGTAGGTAAGAGAAGAACAAAAAAAACAAGCATATTCTTGTAGCAGATGCAGGACCCGGCATAAACGACGACCAACGACGACGAAAACGACAGGTAGCAACAGCAAAACGTTAAGCAGTCTCAAGGCAATGGGTAGGTAGGGTGGGTGGTTGGGTGTAGTGGGGCCGGTAGTGGCTAGGGTAAAGAGAAAAAAACCGAAGGCAATGAGCTAACGACTGCGATTTTATTTAGGGTGCACCGCAACACACTGTCTGCCTTTCTATGTATGTATACATATATGTATGTACATGCATTCACACTTACATATATATACATCATGTACATATAAATGTGTTTGTGTGTGGGCCTGACCTCGTTTGAATGTATGAAAAATAAAGAGGGGACAGCAGAATATACCCAGCACAAACAGAGAGAACTACTGGGAGAAGAAGCCGCACCTAAAAAAAAACCAAATCTGTACAAACAACAAAAATCTATTACATCACTTGGAAAATTGACAAAAGCAAAAATATATATATACATATACAAATGTATGTATGCATGCATACTGCTCATTTACATATAGAAATATAAATGTACATATGTATGTACATGTACATATGTACATAGTCACAAACACGTGTGGGTGAGAGATTTTCATATTTCAAAATTTCCGTTTTTTGCTTCTATCTTTGTGAAAATATGCAAGAATTTTCATCACCTACATAATTTTGATAAATTTTATGTGGAGAAGAAAAAGTAACAGTAATAGCAACAACAACAACAATTGCTAGAAACTTCTGCAGTGAAGTAAAAATACAAAAATTTATAACCAAGGAAATAAATGTGCGAGTATTGTTTGAGCTACATGGCTACAAAGCTACAATTGAGAGAGATAGAGAGACCCAAAGCGATAAGAGCATGAGCAGAAACTGAGAGTTGTCTTCCCGTGTGTAGGCATGTGTGTGTGTGTACATATATCTATGTGTGTTTGAACAAATTTCGCCGCTTTTGCGGCGAATTGTAATGCAAATGATAGGAAACCAGACGAAGACGACAGACAGACAGGTGCACAGTGGTTGCAAATTATATATGTTTGAATGGAAAATTAAGTTAAAGTTGTGCTATGGCAACAATTAAAATGAATAATAAAAAGTTTTAATTTTTGTTTTTAATGTTTGATGCCTATTTAAATGTCTGTCATAACAAAAACATGCACTTGGGACTTTGATACGACTTAAATCGTAAACATTTTTTTTATGTACATTTGTACATTTAAGCACTTGTTGGATTGTTTGATATTTGTTTCTACAGAGCATTAGTTGTTTTTTGTTTTTTTTAACAATGTATGTTTAAAATTTGATTTAACTCTAATTATTGGCAAACATGGAAATATGCATGCACACGTCAATACGTACAAAAAAAAAAGAAAGGTATTGTAAGGTAAACGAAAAAACATAAACCACTGTGCGACGCTAGCGCCAACACCATTCGGGCGTACGACGACGACACCGACCGACCACGAGACGCGGACGACAACAGTTCGTTGAAATTTTGAATGTATGAAAACGTTCAGTCTGCCGCCAGCACGGCCCGAGCGTTTAGCTCGAAAAATGCGGCAGAGCAGCCGCCAAGAGCAAGCACCGTGGGCCCCCAGTTGGAAAATAAGCTGGGTCAACAAGGTGGTCTGCCTTTGTGTGGCGGCGGCGGCAGCGGCTCTACACCGTTAGAGTGAGTGTGTGCGAACGAGCGTATTTCGTTCGACTTGGACTCTAGCTATCTCTGTTATGCACGTGCATGTGCTTCCCTGTCTCTCTTTCTCCGTCTCGTTGGCTCTCTCTTTGTCTAGATAGATATGTGTTTGTTGTGTGTGTGTGTGTGTAGTGAAGCGCATTTTTTGTTTTTGGCTATTTTCCATTATTATAGAATGCGAAATTATTTGAGGAATGCGACAACTGACGACACATAGAGCCGACAGTCACACAACCACACACAACAGCAGCTAGCTAGAGAGGAAAGCGATTAAAAATAGCTGAAGGGAAAAATATTTCAGCGAAAACCCCAGGATACAAGAGAGAGAGAGAAAGAAAGAGAATTTATTTGGAGATGTAAAACTGTAGAAAACCCACTTCGAACCCAAATAATAGAATAGCAGACTTTGGTTTTTGTTTTTAGTTTGTTGTAAACTTCCTTTTTTTGGTTAATATGTTTATTCATCTTTTTTTTTTTTTGTTTTTGTATGTACTGACAAGAAACTCTGTTATGGACTAACAGCTCACTGTTAACATGCTCTCTTGCTCTTTCGCGTTTTTTTTCTTTTTGCGTTTCAATGAAAGAGCCACAAAGCTACAGAAAAAGAAAAATGGCAGACAAAAAATATGTGTGTGTACGAATATGAATTAAAAAAAAACTATTATTTCATTTTTTTCTTTCTTGTTATGAAATTCATCGGGTAATTAGCTAAATGTGAGAGAGAAAGAGATAGATGGATAGAATGAGAATCGTTGGAATGGGTGGGTGGTGACGGTTGTGAAGTGGGGAGAGGGGCAGTAGTTATTCCTTTGGCTGTTGATGACTTCCCTTCTGTTTCGTCTTTGTCCCAGCACACACTTTTGCTTAAAAAACTAAACTACATTACAGAGTTAATTAAAATATCACCTTTTTAAATATAGTTTTTTCTTTTCTTTAGTAGGTCGCGTCGTAATGTGTTTAGTTGCGTTTTTAAAAATTTTTTTTACTACGCTCCAAAGTTATGTAGAGGGGAACAGGGTGGTAGTTATTGTGATGTGCAGGCAAGCCTGCCTCCCTTTGCTGGCAGCGGAGCTTCTTTCTCGCTCTCAATGTCGATGACGAGCTTTTGGGGCTCCGCTGCTTGCTAATGGCTGGATGACGATGACAACGGCTGATGCTTGCTGCTCTCTTTTGACGAATTTGCCGTTACTTTACAATTATTGTTTAAGAAACACACTTCTTTTTTTTTCTTTTCTTTTGTTGTTGCGGTTGTTATTGTTTTTCGCTTCTTCCTTTTTAATTTGCAAATGTTGTTTTATATCTAAACGCAACAGCAAGCAAAAAAATATTAAATTTTTTGTGTTACATTCATACACACATATGTTCACACATGTATATTTATATATAATGACAGCCGCTACAAAGCGGCAAAATTTGGCCGCTCTTTCTCTCTCTTCATCAATCTCACACACTGCCAAGAAACACATATATAACCACACAGCACAGGCACACACACACACTCACATACACAGGCAACAGCCATCAACCACAAATTGAGAACTTCTAGCGCATGCTCTCTCTCTCGCCCCTGCTGCTGTTGCTGCTGCTTGCTGCAAGAAGAGCAACGCAATAAAAGTTCAAAAACAGTTGAAGTATACCGCGAAGCGAGTAAAAATCTTTCCTTCGTCGTCGTGTCGTCTTCCGCGAATTTCTTTTTTCATTTTTTTTTTTCGGTCGTGATTGTTGTTGTTGCTACTGCTGCTGCTGCCTCTGCCTCAATTGAATGGGGACTCTGAGCAATGCGTTTTTTGTTATTCAAAATTCTATATATTCTAAGTGGCATAGTTAATGTAAAAAAGACAAGTTTGATTTGATATTAAGAGAGAGAGAGAGAGGGAGAGAAGGGGGCGAAAAAAAATGTGCGTGTATAAAATGTGTAAATTTTTCATTCTTTGCTTTCTGCTGCTGTTTGTCATCGAGTTGCGTTAATTTATGATTTGATAATCAATTTCTCTTTCGTGGAGATTTTGTTGTGGGTGGTGATTTTATTATCGTTTGTTTATGTATTTTATCATTTGTAATTTATTATTGTTATTATTTATATACCAGAAGTTACAAACAAAAAAAAATATATTGTTGACCAAAAATAAATTCTGAGAGCACAAAAGCGAAACTTCCGACGAGCGACAACCGGCCGCACAACCGCTTACCTTCAAAACAAAAACAACACTGAAAAAAAAACGGCACTTTGAAGTCTATATCGATGTTGAAGTGTTGGTCAACGCTAGCAAATGTATCGAATACAACCCTAATAAACCGCATATTTTTAATATGTAATATAATGTTGCATGCACTTACAGAGCTAATAAAAATATTTGAGAAAGTAAAACAATTATTGTCTATATGAGTTTTATTTTTACAGAGGTATTACAAAGTCGCAATTGAACCTTGCATTATGTCAATCAAGCATAGTGTTAATTAAGGTTACAACAACATTATCGTTGCAGAGTTGTGCCTCAATTCTAATTAACTTTTATATTTTACGAGTACATTATAAATGAAAATAAAATTAAGCCGCATACGAATGGTGTTGATTGGAAATTCAGCAAAGTGGGGTGGTTTTTAATTAAATAAGATGAACGCATATCCGATAGATGGACAATGTTAGTGTTGGTCAACAGTGTTATCAAATGACAAATCAACTCTGCTGCCGCATCTATGTATTTATTTGCCGCTATCTCCTTGCAATTATTTTCCAATGGCAAATTACTAGATTTAGAAGGGGAATTATTTGATTCTTGCAGAATATGAAGAGATGTGATATGGCTTTGGGCTACCTTTTAAGCATATTCTTAATTCTGGGTGCTGGCCATGCCCAAATAAACATCGATAGCAATGAACAATTTCACGAGGAGCTGGTGATACGTCCTTTGGCCGGGGATCATGTCAACACATATTTCCAGTTTACCACTCGTTGGCATTATGGAGAAAATGAGAGTCGTAAGTGTGGGCAAACAATTCGATCGATCAATAAGATAATATTTCTCGCCCGCTCCATCTCCATTTCCAGTATTTCACACACAACTGACGCCGCGTGTTATTGCCGAGCTGTTGCAGCAATTCGACGTGAAGGAGCTACACATTGGCCTCACCCAGGGCTTGTGGCGTTACGAGACCTGGGGCTATCCTGTGGTAGAGACAACTGGCGGTGCCGAAATGTGGGCCTGGTTCAATGGACCGAATCTAACCGACCAGGAGGTTAATCGCCAATGGACACAATTGGCGAATGTCTTCTCCGGTGTTCTGTGTGCATCGCTCAACTTTGTGGATCAAACCAATAGCATAGCACCCAAATATTTGTTACGCCCGCAATTCATGAGTGGCGGCGGCGATGAGAACCAGTCGAAATTCATACGTTATTCCAGTTTGCCCAGAGAGATTGTATGTACAGAGAACTTAACGCCTTGGAAGAAATTATTACCATGCGGCAGTGCCTCCGGTTTCGCTTCACTTCTAAACTCTGCCTATGTCCACAATACTAAATTCCATTCATTGGGCCTCACTGTGCGTACGCTATGTGAGCATCCCGAGAATTGTGTCCTGGAATTAACCCAGACGGCGAATTTGGTCTACGATTTAAGGCTGCTGGAGCAATCGACTGGAGATTTTTCATTGCGTCGTTTATTTGGCATGGGTCTAAATGGATATTGCGAGTTGGCTGGCAGCAGTCAGATATATGTCCAACTTAACGAGCAGGGTCAGAGATATCAATTGGTACCAGAGCCAACAAAGGAGATTAAGACGACACGTGGCGGCCACACTGTGATCTACGGTGTCTATGATATGCAAAAGCAATTCGAAGGTCAGGGCGAACGTCTATTCAACATTGCATGGGTGACGCCCAAGGGTGACCGCAAGCAGCGTCTAGGCGGTGGCCAGCATCAATTTCTCATCCCACCACCCCTAAATGTCCATCGCTATTTGCTGGGTCAGGGCCAGGAGCGTGGTCGCATTGCCACCGAGTTGACCAACAATCATTACGAGCCGTTGCCCATTCTGTTGCAGGAGCTAATACCTTGGTATGTCCATGCCTATCTGCATACCCTACGCATACGTTCGAGAAATTTGCAAAGACATGAGTACACCAACAGCAAGAAGGATTTGCCATTCCAAGTGCTGCACTATGCCCCCGGCAAGCAACGTGAGTTGCCTACTCATCTAGAGATTGCATTCGAACTGCCTCCCAATAGTGCGGCCCTTATAACAATTGAAGTCGATTATTTGCTATTGAAGTGGCTGGAATATCCCCCAGATGCCAATCATGGCCACTATATCGGTTCGGCTATATTAAGCACCCTATTACCAATTGCTCGCAACTATACAGCCATTCCCATCGATGGTCATCTCTTTGAGCATTCGTTTAATGCCACCCGACCGTCCTATGTATTGAGTCTTCATACCGAAGCATTAATTGTATCGTTGCCCACACCGGATTTCAGTATGCCATACAATGTCATTTGTTTGGCCTGCACTGTGGTGGCCCTGGCATTTGGTCCTATTCACAGTGTGGCCACCAAACTGATAATTGTCGAGCGTCAGTCGGCGGCTCCCAAGAATTTCTTGAAGAAAATCATTTTCAAGCTAACAAAGAGGAAAAGTAATTCCCAACAACAACAACAACAGACTGAGGAGGATAAAGCCATTGGTGGAACGGAAACAGACATTGATCCCACAGATCAACGCGAATCGTGATCATTACATATTCCAAAAATATATGTTATCAACTAAACAAAAATTACTGGTATTTTATTTACATAAATTACGAATGAATATGATTAAATTTGCTTTGTTAGGAGGGTAAAGATAATTTTGCTTCTCTTTCTGTTTCATATTGCTTACTCTTTTCGCGAAATGAAGATGTCATTTCTCTCTGGGACAAACCCAGAAATGGACAAACCGCCCAGGGCTCGAATATATATTATTTTTAGCTACATTTCTTTGAGTTTTAGACAAAAATATAATTCGTAGATTTTAGTTCATTTGCGTCAACTGATCCTTTCAGGACTGCCATTCCTTTATAGGGAATCTCAAGACCAACCAATTACAAATTAGATGGAAATCTATTATTTATTTAAAATGCATATATTTTCTATTTCCTTTCGATTTTTTGTTTTGTTTTCTTTTAATATAAAGTTTAGTCATGCATTTTTTTTTTGTTGTTTTACTTTAAATAGTAAATTTAAATATATTGTATAAATATTTAAAAATGAGTTTACAATTTTTGCTGCACATGAAAAAAATGATAAAAAAAACCACACACACACACACACGCACACACAAAGAAACAAACAAAGTACACCAAAATAGTTTTAATAATAATAATAAAAAAAAATAATAATTGAATTGATTCAAAATAAAATTGTAAAAGGATGTGAAATGAAAAGAGAGGAGCCAAAAAGTGGGGGCGGGGAGGCGGCTACATTGAACAATTATATTTTGTAAGTTAAGTAAGTTATTAATTAGTTAGTTAATAGCGCAGCTAGTTGAGCTATTTAAAATTAATTATCATAATTACATATAGAGAAGCATTTTGCATTACTTTCGAATCAATTACAATTACAATTACTAAATGCTAATTCACGATTATAATTATATTTCTGATCGTTTGTTAAATCGTTTTCAATTTTTTGTTTTAGAAGGAATTACTATTAGAAAGTGTTTGTCCCTCATTTCATTAACTTTCCGGTTCTGCGTTATATAGAAATCGATCGGATAAACATATACGACGGGACGACGAGACTATGCATAAAAGAAAGTGAGAGAGAGAGAGAGAGAGAAGTGGCAAAGAGATGTTGGGAAATATTTTGGAAAAAGTTTTTGTTTGTTCAAAGTTAATAATGATGATGATCATGATGATGACTTGGTCATCTCGTCTCTATCTCATTTTACATAGTAATCTTCATCTCTCGCTCTCTCTCTTTCTCTGGTTGTCTCTTTCTCGTTGTATGCCCAGTGAAATGCCCAATATTCGGGGCTCTAACTCTGGTTTGCTCTCTTTGTTAAATCCTTGCTTCAATTGGCAGCTCGTTTCTATTGCGGCGGTTGATTGCCGTAGTAACCGTAGGCACCAGTTGGCGGCGGTCCTTGGGGTGCTCCCGGTGGCGGCATTTGTGCTCCGGCCGGGCGATAAGCCTGATAGCCTTGCGTGGGCGGGTATTGGGGATAGCCAGCCTGTGGTGGCTGATGATACGCATGGCCTGGATAGGCGCTGCCTGGTGGCGGGCCATAGCCCTGTGGCGGTGGTGGAGGACCACCATATGGTTGACCAGGACCACCGCTGCCGGGTGGTGCTTGTGGCTGATATTGATTGGGTGGCATCGGAGGCGTGGCCCCATTCGGAGGCGGTTGCTGCTGTTGTTGTTGTTGAGCATTGGCTTGGGGATTGGCTGGTCCGCCGGGTGGCGGAGGTTGTTGTTGCTGCTGTCCGGGAGGAGGACCTCCACCGGGTTGTTGTTGCTGTTGTTGTTGTTGTTGCTGGGTCGGTGGCGGACCGTAGCCAGCAACACCCGCAGCCGTTGAATATGTTGATTGAACCTGCGTGGGCAATGGCGACACTCCGGAAACAACAACTTGTCCACCGGGTCCAGGCTGCTGCTGCTGCGGTGGTGGCGGTGCATATTGCGTCTGCTGCTGTTGCTGATTGGTCGGTGGTCCACCGGTGCCACCAGCAGCACCGCCGCCTACCGCAGCACTGCCAGATGGATTTGCGACACCGCCTTGAGTGGGCGGTGGCGGTGTGGATTGCTGAGCATTCGGTCCATTCGGATTGCCAGCTCCACCGGGTTGCTGCTGCTGCTGCTGTGGTGGGGGCGTCTGACTGGGCGCCGCTGTGGTGTTATAGCTACCCGGCGGTGGTGGTCCTCCTGCCACACTCGTGGGCGGTACGCCAGGATAGCCAACAGAATTGGGTGGTGGTGCTCCGCCAGCTCCGGCGGCTTGTTGTTGTTGTTGTTGCTGCTGTTGTTGTTGCTGTTGCTGCTGCTGATATGCCTGGTACGGCGATTGAGCATTGCTTGTGGGTGGTCCCGGTGGTGGTCCATAGTTACCCGGCGGACCTCCGGCACCACCGCCTGCATTTCCTGCCGTTTGGCCATATTGATTGGGATTGGGCGGATATCCGGCATAGCCCATTGGTGGTGGTGGTGGACCGCCAGCTGGATTCTGTGGCGGTGGACCGTATTGATTTACACTCTGTGGTGGCCCTGGTGGTCCGGTCACTCCGACACCAACACCCACTCCCACTCCCACTCCTGGCTGGCCTCCAGCTGTTGGCGGCGGTGGTCCATACATTTGGCCAGGCGGCGGTGGCGGCGGCTGCTGTCCTGGCACTCCTGGAGGACCTTGTTGGCTGCCCGGTGGCGGTGGATACGATCCCGGTGGCGGCGGACCTTGTTGGCCGGCCGCTGTGTTTGGCTGATAGCCAGGACCACCTGGTCCGCCATGATGATAGCCACTGGGCTGACCAGAATTGGGCGGTGGTGGTGGCCCATAGCCCTGGGTGGGTGGACCATACGGATAGGCACCCTGTGGCTGATACTGCGGTTGCGCTTGAGGTGGATAGCCGGGGTAATGGCCATGTTGTTGGGCCTGCTGATAACTAACACGATATTGAGCCTGCGGTGGTGGTACGCCCCCAGGCACGCCCTGTTGCTGCTGTTGTTGTTGGGGTCCACCCTGTTGCTGGGGTTGTTGTTGTTGTTGCTGTTGTTGATTGGGTGGCTGTTGTTGCTGGGGTTGTTGTTGCTGCTGCTGCGGGGGCTGCTGCTGTTGATTTTGTCCTGGCGGAAGAGGTCCATTGTTCGGTCGCTGTTGATCTGGAAAATTGATTGATTAAAACTAGTAAATGGCGAAGGAGGAGGAGGAGGGGAAGTTCGTTTCCCTTTCATACACTTACTAGGCGCTGCACTTGGATTCACAGATCCCTGAGGTCCCTGTGGTCCTCCCTGACCAGGTTGTCCTCCCTGTGCATTGGATCGATATGCTGCTGATGGATGCTGTTGTTGTTGTTGCTGTTGCTGCTGGGCCTGCTGACCTGGGACAACTGTTTGGTTAACTTGTGGTGGCTGTTGTCCAGCTGCTGCTGCTGCAGCTGCTGCTGCCGCCGCTGCTGCTGCGGCCGCTTGCTGTTGTTGTTGCTGCTGCTGTTGTTGAGATTGCTGTTGGGCATTGGGCGGCATTCCAGGATGCTGTGGCGGCTGTTGTTGTTGTTGCTGCTGGCCATAGGGTGGCATTTGTACTGGTGGCCCACTATCGCCTCCATGCATTTGTGGTGGCGGCGGTCCACCTTGTTGCTGTTGTTGTCCTTGCTGCTGCTGCTGTTGCGGTGGACCAGGACCAGGTTGCTGCTGTTGCTGCGGCTGCTGCTGTTGTTGCTGCTGCTGCTGTTGTTGTTGTGGCGGCGGAGGGCCACCCATCATGCCATGCGGTCCAGTTGGCGGTGTCTGTTGGCCACCTTGCTGCATGGCCTGCGTTTGGAGAATGTGTGGCGGCTAAAAAACCAAAAAAATATCCATTAGAAACAATTTAAATAAAAAAATCAAAGTTTTTTATGACCATATCAGATGGAATTTGTTTCTTTAACAATTGGTAAATCTTTTAATGAATTGCCTTTGAATCGAAACTCAATATTTGGCAAATTATTAACCATTATTATTAACCATTTGAATTAGGATTTCCACCAAAGAGTACCCTCTGGATCATCATAAAAATTAACGCCAGTAAGATAAGGATTTAAAGGAGGATATCGTGTATGTACATATGTATATTGTAGTATAAACATTACATTGGTCTTTTAATTTTGTTGACTTAAGAATTAGCGATAATTACCGGCAATATCTGAGAGATATTCATGGCGGGATCGGCCAATTGGGCCAAATAGACAAGATTCCGATGGAGTGCAACATGATAGCTTAGGCACTCCTGCGCTTTACCCATATTCTGAAAGTCCTGTATGGTCTGGATGAGGCCGCAGTTTTCGTCAAGCATCTTTTGTATCTGTGCCGAATTGACTTGTGGTGGTAAATTGCCAACACCGCCGCCGCCGCCGGGACCACCACCACCTCCGCCGCCACCGCCCCCACCACCGACACGTTGGGCATTTGGCGGTGGTTGACCCATCATGGAGGGCAGGCCGCCAGGTCCTGTGCCCATGCCAGAGATAACACCTCCAGGGGGACCACCAATGCCCATCGGTGGTCCACCAAGGCCGCCAGGAACACCTCTTTGTTGTTGTTGCTGCTGCTGTTGTTGTTGTTGCTGTTGCATGCTCATGGGTAAGACGCCAGGTGGCAAACCTCCAACCGGCTGTTGTTGGACTACAGAATTGGTTGGAGGTCCTCCTCCCGATAGCTGCTGCTGATTCGGGGGTGGCGGTTGCTGCTGCTGCGGTGGTTGCGGTGAATAAACTGCAGACATTTTACTGGCTGCAGTCTTCTTCTTCCGCTTGGGAGTTTTCTCCTGTTTTTCCACAATTTTAGCGGTTATTATTTACCGGTTGGGCGAAAAAAAAAAGTTATGGAAACTTAACTAAGCGAACGGGGGGAAGACAGGCGGCTGACTTTTAACTATGCGTTTACGTTTCCCGTTCCGTTCTATATGCAAAAAAGAAAATGAAAGATTTAATTTTCTCTCTTGAAGTTTGTCTTTTTTTGCAGTGTGCGGCTTTTTTCACATACACAAACTTGCAAACACACACACACACACGCACACAAATGCACATACACAAGAAAAGTATATGGGAAAAACTGAGGGCAAGTGAAAATTTTCAAAATCAACCAAACATTTCGTCTATAAACTGTTTCAATCGTGTAATTGGCAAAATGATTTAAGCAAAGTCTGCATAATTTTCTCGTTTTTGCACTATAATTTTTTTGTCTTCTACATTGACACTTTTTTTTGACGACGCGCTTGAAACGATTAATGTGACCGTTTGCTGTTATCGATAACTGCTTAGCTCCCCCTATTTTGATCAGACTCCCCCTATTTCTATACATCTCCGACTACGAGCAGAATATCGAAATCAATCGATAAATACCGAGGTGAAATATGTCAGTGGTGAAATGCGGCTTCTAGCCAAAAAAAAAAAGCAAAAAGCAGGAAAAAAACCAAAAAGAAAAAACAAAAACGAAAAGAGGCATTTCAGTGTGTATGTGTGTGTGTGTATAAATGTGAGAATTTATTAAACAAAAACGAGAAAAGGAAAACACACGGAGAAAATAATATTTATATAATAATTCATTGACCATGAATTTAAGGTTGCAAAGAAAAGAAAATCACAAAAAAGGAAATTCAAACAAGTGCAATATTTAAAAGTTAATTTGGTAACTTTTTCAAATTTTCTTTAATTTTTTTTTTAAATTTCTTTATAAAAAAAGAATTATAATAATAATACAACTAAAGGAACGCAACAAAACAAAATATATAGAAAGGGACAGGAAGAAATTTCCTGCTACAACAGCAAAAAAGCGCGCAAAACGTACAATTACAACAAAAACTGTATAGACAACAAACAACAAAAAAAAAAGCAGAAGAGAAAAATCCTTAAAAAAGACAACGCAAGAAGAAGAAGAAGCAATAGCAGAAGAAGTGTTGCTGGTTGTTATCGATTTTTGGTTCCTTCTGCATGTGTGTGCGCGCTGGTGAGAGAGTAAACAACAACACAACATTCAACGTGTTATCAGCAACAACAACAACAACAGCAGCAGCAGCAGCAACAATCAAAAACAGTAACAAAATAAAAGCGCCGGCTCCCACAAAAAGTGTGTGTGTAAAAAACTAGCAAAAAAGAAAAGAAGGAGGCTGAAAGACACGAAGAAATCTAGGAGGAGGAGTAGGAGAAAAAGTAAACTTAAGAGGAACGCTCTGCCGACGCAAACGTCAACACCAACGCCGTCGCCGCTGCCGCCTGAAATTTTGCTCGCAAATATTTATCGAAATTTATTTGGTAAGAAGATCTCGAACTCGAGCTTCTCTTACCAAATGATTTCCCTGCTGCAAATGAAATTTCAGGCGCTTTTGTTGTTGCTATCAAAAGTCTGGACATGTATTTGCTTTATGTTCAATCGCCAAGTGCGAGCTGTAAGTAACAAACAAACACAAACAAACATTTCAAAAATTAAAAACAACAACAACAACGAAAAGAAATCAGTAATTCACATTCTAGTCCTTCTTACACTCTTTCACCTTATTTCTAACATTTAGTACTCTCTTGTCATGATGAAATAATATGGCAAATGCTTGATAAGACACAATTCAACCTTCTGGCCTCAGCCAACCCCCCCGCCACACACTATACATACATATGTACCTATATGTATGTATGTATAATAACCCTTTATCAATAATTCTTTTGATTTTGCTGCCGCCTGTATTTTGTGTTGTTTTTGTGACAATTCTAATTGGCTTGTTTCATCAGACGACTACAACGACAGGCGACTACTATACCTATAAGTTAGCCAGCCGCGCAGTTAGCGCCTTTCTCCCCCACTCTTATCATCTTCTATGTATTTTCTTAGCCTTTTTGACTAAACATCATGACCATGCAGTTCCTTTAGTGAATATTTTTCGTTTCGCTATGCATTTTCTATTTGCATCTTTTTAAATGTCATTTAATTACTTCTGATCTTTACGGATCATATTGTTCGGCATTTTGTTTTTCATAATCTTAAGACTTTTTCGTTTCGCAGGCAGTCTGTTTCTTTTTAACCTCTTTGATAAACAAGTTAATAAACAGGCTTGTTGTCTCTTTTAGTATTTTGATCCATGATAACATCATTTACCGTTATCGATCAAAACATTCAAATCAATTTAATTATTGTAACTCTATCTAATTTTTGGCGTTTTCTTTTACATTTGCTTCTTTTTATTGTACTTAGCTAAGGGGGGCCTAGTCATAATTTTATTATTCGATTTCATTCAGCTAATTAATCTAAACTATAACACAAAAAAATTTGTTTGATATATTAACTGCTTTAGTGTTTCCAGTATCAGCCGGTTAAATATGAATTGTTCCCGCTGTCGCCCGTCTCCCGACACCGTTTGAGTCTAGTGCAGCGGAAAACATTGGTTCTTGATCTGGATGAGACTCTAATACATTCGCATCACAATGCAATGCCAAGGAATACGGTTAAGCCGGGTACACCGCATGATTTTACCGTTAAAGTGACAATCGATAGGAATCCAGTGCGTTTCTTTGTACACAAACGACCACATGTTGATTACTTTTTAGATGTGGTAAGCTTCATTTTCTTGAATGATCCCCGAAAGAAAGAATTCATAGATTAATAGACTTGATCTATGTGACTTTGTACAGTAGATGCCGGCTATAAGTGTCGTAATTGCCAATATAATGAAGAAATATGTTCGATCCCTTGAGTGTAGTCATACGGCACGGCATCTACTGTAACTCATAGGAAATGTTGACTATTATGCCATTTTAATATTGAATCTTACTTTTGCAGGTATCACAATGGTACGATCTGGTTGTATTCACAGCCAGTATGGAGATATATGGTGCTGCTGTGGCCGATAAACTGGACAATGGTCGAAATATATTAAGGCGTCGTTATTATAGACAACATTGTACGCCCGATTATGGCTCGTATACCAAAGACTTGTCTGCCATATGCAGTGATCTGAATAGGGTAAGATACATATAAAGCGAATGTGTTTTGTTTTCTTTTCTTTTCTTTTCCCATTTGTGATTATCATTCCCATTATGTCTCAATGTCTTTTAATTTTGGATTTTATTATGTTTTATCTTTGGTTTCATCTTGCAGATATTTATAATTGACAATTCACCCGGCGCATATCGTTGTTTTCCAAACAATGCAATACCTATTAAGAGTTGGTTCTCCGATCCAATGGATACGGCGCTGTTATCTCTGCTTCCCATGCTAGATGCATTACGTTTCACCAACGATGTCCGTTCGGTGTTGTCACGTAATTTGCATCTGCATCGCCTGTGGTAGTAGCGGATAGTAGTGGGTAGTGGGCAGCTAGTGCTAGCCACCTAAGCCTAAAACCTTTATTAGGAAATACCAATTAAGATGAAGTCAACCCTTTCACACATTAACAACTATAATTATCAACTGTAACAACAACAACAACAACAAAAACAACAACAAATTGTGGTGCTGTGACACATAAACGAATTTTTTCATTATATTAATTATTATGTTTATACAAAAAAAAAAAAAAGAAAGAAAAGAAATCAGAAGGCGACAAGAGAAGCTAAAGTTATGAAACAAGAGCATACAAAGGAAAACACAACAACAAAATATAGCGAAAAGGAGATCAGATGCTGGCTAACTCAATCGTTTTTGGCTTCTTTTCTTCTTCTCCTATGAAATGTATTACACAAAACAAAAAAAAAAACAAAAAAAAAAAGTGAAATTGTATGTAACCATATAAACAATTATAATAATTGGTTTAAATATTAATTTTTTTTTTTAATATTATGATTTTTTGTGTTCTTATACTTATTTTTCCTTGTAAATTTGTTGTGCGAAAGCGTTGGAAAAGGGCAAAAGAAAACTATTATTATAATTATGACCACTAAATTTAAGTTAATTGTATGTTTCTGTATACATTTATATATAGATTTATATATACACATACATACATACATATATGTTATATGCATCCTCTTTTTTTTTTTTAAAGTCATACTCTTGGAATAAAGTGTGCGAGGAAAGTGAATTTGAAAATTCAAAATGATGAACAGCAAAATTTAAAAAATAAAAGCATTAATATAAAAAGTTATATACAGACACACACACACAGATATATATATATATAATAATAATATATACATTAAAACTTAAGATCAGAGAACAACAATAGTAGCGCAACATCCACTTTGTTTATAAACATATACATAGATATACATACATACATATATTGTTCTGTTCTATACTCAGATCTGTAAAAAACAAATGCACTGCTTGCCAGATGCAGCAGTTTCATATCGGTTATTTCTGTCGCATATCTATCAGGGCTGTATGTTTCACTTGTTTTGTGTTATTTTTGGCTTTCAATTGCATCCTAAATATATCAGGGCTGCAAGAATCGATCGATAATAGCTATAGCTCAATATAAACAAAAATACTGTTAACGATTACTGGACAGAGCCCCCATATATACCTATATATATATGTATGAAAATCTATGCAGTTCCAACAAACATACGTACATGCTAAGAAAAAATTTCTATATAAAATCAAGTACAAAAGCGTTTTTGAGGGGTTCGAAAACTAAACTATAAAGCAGTGCATTTTGCAGCCCTTGTTATATTTAATTACGGTGGCTTGTACTGGAAATCGACAATTCAAAATAACGCCGAAAAACAAAAATTATTAAAATATAAATTGTTTTCTATATATATACACACACACACACACATTTTTATGTATATATACATATATAAAGAATAATGATAGATTTAATTAAGTTGATTGCAACATTTCCTGGACATTATATATATCTATATATAATTATTATAACCAAAAGAATGCTAAAGTTTTGTATAGTTTGCCGAAAAGTTATAATAATTGTCTACAGGTTGTTCAATATGGTTAATTTCTTGCCATTTACTTTTGGATTTGTCTGTAATAATTAGTAATTATGTTAATAAATTTTGATTATTACAAATCTGAAATGAAATTCTATAGTCTAAAAAGAAAAAAAGCGATAGAACGAAAGTCTTTTTTGTTGATATAATAGACATTACTTTGTCTAAAGTTTTTAGTGTAGAAAAAAAATTTCCGTTTGTGAACCAAAATCGATTTGTAATGATTTTGGTATTGGTTTTTTTTTTTGTTGTGGAAATTTAAGAACAACCTGTTGCGCAAATGTGTGTGTTGAATTAAGAATTGAAAAGCTTAATTTCAGGCTTTTCCATATATGAAACAATATTTTACGTTATACGAAAGAAAACAAACTAGGAGGCAAAAAGCAGGCCAAATAATATCTGAAAAATTTAGTCTGACAATTGAGACAAATGGCACATAATACTAAAAAACTTGAAATGTGTAAACATCACAGATTATACAACATTTAAAGTAAAAAACAAAAAGTCGAATCGAAAGTAAACAAAGAAAAAGAATGAATAAAATGAAATGCTTCCATAGCTAAATATGTGTTAAATCCAAAAACCCACAAGAAGACAAATATTTTCCTTCTCCAATTTTCATTTTGTCATTTGTAAATTTTTCTGTTTATTTATTTTTAAATAAAATAAATACAAAATGCGGGTGTGCGCGAAGATGTTGTTAATTTTAAGTAGTTTGTAGCAAATTTGTTAAAAACGGCAAAGCGTCAAATGGAATAAAAATGATTGAAAAAACAACAAAAAAAATTTAAAAAAGAAAAACGGGAACACAAGAAGAAAATTAAAAACCAATACAAAGAATACCATGAAAAAAAAAAAAAAACAACAACAAAATACAACAGACACGAATAAAAATAAAATCAATAAAAATCCACTTTGAATTATAATTTTTCACACTCGTTTTTCGAAACTTTTTTGCCTATCTGAGAAATGGAAACGAAGTCCATCTCTTTTGATGTTAGCTTTACTTGGTTAGCTAATGGAGGGATTTAAATTCTATAGCATAACGGTTTCTCCATTCTAATTGGACGAAAACTCTTGGTAACCACAGTAAATATCTGTTATAAATAAGAGTTTCCAACTGGCATAAAGGACCAATCTGTTAATTTATTATTTCCAAATACGAAACAACATGAAACTTAAGCCGATTCGAAAATAGAAACTGGGCTCATATTATGCGGATAATTCTGATTTTTAATTATTCAGCCAAGTGATATATATAATAACCGCAGTTTTCGCGGTTTTGATTTGAATATATTAATTCGGGTTTTAGCATCGATGTTAGGGTGCTGTTAGACGCATGTTAAGTGCATGTAATTATACTCTTCTAGAGCATGCTATAGGCCTTAGTAGACGTTTGTAACGCGTTAAACCAAAACAAATTTCTAATTCTATAATTCCTATAAACAAATTTCTTTAAGTTTAATTTTTCAATTTTAACTTTCGATATTCGAGTACATATTGTTGACTCATTTGGGAGTAAGTTTAGTGATTTTAAAATTCATATAATAATACATATTTTATATTTTAAAATTAAAATTGACCTCGGTTCCGTTAGTCTGATCAAGTAAAAAGAATCGTTGCATTTATTATAAAATCTATTTCCTCTTAATGAAAAATCCAGTTTGAATAAAATTTTGGAGGTTAACAAACATGATGACAAATCGACTATAACCTTGAAGTGCATTTAACAGTGCCGTTATGATGTTGTTTGTGCTGTTACCGTATGTGTGTGACTAAGCCATTTTAAGGTTAGATTTTGCCGCAGCTCCAAATTGACAAAACACAATAAGAATTTCCCCCTTGATAGCATTTACGCAACGCAGGCGAGCAGCAGGTAGGGGGAAATCGTACCAATTGGTGAATTGTGTTAAATTGATTATATTTTCAGAGGTTTCGTGCAGCAGTCGTACTCATGGCAACCGTAGTAGCTAAAGTTAGTAAATCAGTTCACCGCATCTTTGTGGGTAACTTACCCTGGACGGTGGGTCATCAGGAATTACGCGGCTACTTTAAAGAATTTGGACGTGTCTTATCAGCCAACGTTATATTCGATAAGAAGACCGGCTGCTCCAAGGGTTACGGCTTTGTCAGCTTTAATAGCCTGACGGCGCTGGAGAAGATTGAGAACGAACAGAAGCACATCTTAGAGGGAAACTACTTAAACATACAGAAATCATAGACACTTCTCATACCAAAAACTTTGAGAAGTCCCAGCAGGGAGAGCGAGAGAGGAGAAGCAGGCGGCAAATTTTAGTTCTAAGAATTTTTCCATTCACACTTTTTGTTACAGTTATTACAAATTTTTTTTTTTTTAGTTGATTTGATTTCTATTTTGTAAGAGATTATGTCTAACAGTGATTTGGATTTAACAGATGAGGAAGATGAGGAGGAGGATCTATTCGCGATAGCCACCGCCCAAGTGATGCGCAAATCGAACATTTATAGTGCCAACGATTTGCTGGAGTTTTATGCATATTATAAACAAGTCACCGAGGGACGATGCCAACATGCACGGCCGCCGATTCTCCAGATGAAGGCGCGCAGCAAATGGAATGCATGGCATGATCTGGGTGACATGACACGCACCGATGCCCGTCGGGCCTATATCAATAAGCTATCGAAATTGGAGCCCAAATGGCTGGATGAAACAAAAAGTGAACGCCAATCATCGAATCATGGACATGGTGTCGGCCAATGGGTGGTGCACTCCATTGAGGCCATGCCAGCGGAGGAATTGAAGCCCGATAATGAGAAGACCATGTTCGATTATGTGAAGGAGAATAATCTGGAGCGTTTGCGTGAACAATTGAAACCAGATGATTTGTTGCTTCAGGATGAACATGGAATGTCACTAATCCACTGGGCTACCGATCGTAATGCAGTTAATATTCTCGAGTATCTGGTTGTCCGTGGCGCCAATGTGAATCAGCGAGATGCCGAGCAACAGACACCATTGCACTATGCTGCCAGCTGTGGCCATGTGGAGGCTGTGCGCTATTTGTTAGCCCTCAATGCGGATATGGCGTTGTGCGATGCTGAAGGTCAGACCTGCCTGGATGTGGCCGATGATGAGAAGATATGTGGCCTGCTCAAGGATGAGAAGAAGTTGCGCAAGGCGTCTGGTGCAACCTCCTAGAACCAACCACCTCCACACACGCATACTAAATCATAAGTTACAATTTCTTTCATAACTGTTGGACAAATATAAGATATATGTATGTACAAAAGGGTTCGTTCGTATGTTGTTTAATCAGCTTCACTTTGAGTCCTTGTCATTGAAAAGGCAATATATAATTAGATATTATTATTATGAAGATACATTAACTTCAGTTTTATTCATTATTAAAGGTATATTATCATTGATTTCAAGCTTTACTTCCTCACTTTGTTAAAATAGAATTTCGGGGGCAGAGAAAAAGTATTAACTAAAACATTTCTTATGAATTATTTGTTTTTCATTTGTTTTTTAAGCACACACACAAACAAAGGATTGAAATGATGGGGAGGGCGGAGTGAGGAGATGGAAACTACATAGATAATTCAGCTTAATAATCTATTTCCACAATTTCTTAATGGACATGTTCTTCTCTGAATCCTTTTGCATGACCTTGGCCACTGCCATTTCGAAATCCTCCTGGGTAACATGAACACGACGTTCACGCAGCGCATACATGCCCGCCTCAGTGCAAACGCCCTTAACCTCCGCACCAGATGCTCCTGGCATGAGTTCGGCAATCTTTCGCAAATTAATGCCGCGCGTCAAATTCATTTTACGCGAATGAATCTTGAGAATATCCAGACGCGCCTCCTCATTTGGTGGTGGGAACTCAATTTTGCGATCAATACGTCCAGGACGAAGCAGTGCCGGATCTAGAATGTCAATGCGATTGGTTGCCATGATGACTTTAATATTTTTCGTTGCCTCAAATCCATCCAATTGATTCAATAGCTCCAACATTGTTCGCTGCACTTCAGAATCGCCACCGGAACCGGATTCGATACGCGAGGAGCCAATTGAATCGATTTCATCCATGAAAATAATTGATGGTGCATGCTCCCTGGCCATCACAAAGAGTTCACGCACCATTCGTGAGCCCTC